>NC_135786.1:41660500-42289500 GCF_051106095.1 Pogona vitticeps
CCAAAGGATAGAATTTGAGGGACGAAGCCTTTAATAAGGCCACTTCTATGTGTGGCTCTAGACTGGTTTCTGAATCTTGAGTGTGTCACTTGTGAACAGTTAATGGGAATAGAAAGAGGAAGAGGGCCAATTTTATATTGAATGCTCGTTTTAGCCTATATAAGCTTCACACCAGCAAAATCTCTCTTGTGAAAAAGCCCCAGATGATTGCCTGTTTAATATTCCAGATGGATATTGGTTTATGGAATGTGATGGGCCCTTTGGCTGGAAAGGCATTTGGAATAATTATACAGCATGAATTTTTGACAAGACTTTATAGCCATCTTTATGGAGTTGTTCAATAGTATTTGCCACACAGATGTATTGTTTGGTTTGCAGAAGCATATGTATGTACATATAAACTTGCAGTTTATTAAGGACATATATATATATATGTCCTCTCCTCTCCAATGATTAGATTAATGTCAACCCATTCTGCATATTTCCTTCAATGTTTCTCTGAACTGACAAATATATATATTTGTCAGTTCAGAGAAACACTGAAGGAAATATGCAGAATGGGTTGACATTAATCTAATCATTGGAGAGCAGCATAAATCTGTCTTCTCTGTTGTATTTGAGTGGTATTAAGAATGCTGATATATGCAACCAGCCATATGGAAATTATATGGCTGGTTACACGAACGAATTGGGCCTATGGAAGAAGGTTCTGAAGCTGTGGTGCATCTGGAACATCATTCTTAGCTATCACGCTTAATGAAGATAAAGTCTAATTAAAAGCTATACACAGCTCACAGAGATATCTCTAGCCCAAAATACTTAGCTGCTTGAGGTAAAGGACAAAGTATAGGCAGCTCTTCATTTCCATGTAGAAAAGGAAAGTGGGTTAGGCACTGAATCTTTCTTCACCACTGCCTGTGAGATAAAGGGACAAGCTAGCTTCAGGGAATAGGCTGTAGCCTGTAACTTTTTCCTTCAGAAGTTTGCTTGCCACCTTGCAGGATTTGCTGCCTGAGGCAACTGCTTCAGTTTCTCTAATGTTAGGCTAACCCTGAAGAGAGACTGCAGTAGGGTAGGACACCATCCTGATAGTAAGTGAAATGTAAAATACCCAGGGATCCATAGGCCAAAAATAACATCCTGAACTGTGCCTCAAGAGGCCTAATTAATCCCAGGTAGCTGCTGAATGCTGAAGTATTGTGTTCCCAGAGGTCCACCTCTAACATTTAGTAATGATATTGAGATATATTGACCTGCATTCCTGGAGAAGGAATCTAGGGGGAGTAACTTCCCCAAATACTTCCAAGCTCTATCACATTCACACCTGCTCCATTTTCACAATATCTCTTGGGACAGTTTCTATGAATGCTTATCTTTTGTTGTAAAGCTTGAGTGATTTGCTTGATCCATCCGGAGTTATGTTGTTCAGCAAGCACATGGATCATAGTGGTTTAAATTGCATTGGCCAGTACCCATGGGGCCATTCTTTGCAGCACGGTTTTAGACTTGATGGTCTGGTTCTTCCCTTCTCAGTGAGCTGAAATGGATATCAGGAGGTTTGCAGCAAAGCTAGATGCTACCCTAGCAAATTCGTGGTCCCAAACCTCCATTTGCTGAACTAACAAGGATGCAGAGATGCTTAAGAGAGAAAGGTCAGTATGCTGGAGGGAAAGCTGCTTAACCTTTCCTGCACTTACTGATTTTGTCCTAAAAATACCCTCTGTCTTTGGGAGCCAGGCTGAAGAAAAAATTAATTGAAGTCAGAGCAGGAGGGGCCCAGTGGGAGATAGAATTATGAGACGGGGGCAAAATCAAATATCTTTTCTCAATCAGATTCCATCTTGAACCTGCCTTCTGCTCCCAGTTGTTGTGTTGTTCTTCTGTTGTCCACTTCTGCATGATGGCATGGTGTTTAAGACCACATTTCTCTCTCTCTTTTCCTTAAAATATTAGAATGAGAATTTTAGTGGCTCCAGAGTCAAGAGGCCAAAAAGGCATCTGACCTCCCACCCTAACTGACATGGCCTTCCTGTACTGCCAACCTGACTTTGTTAATTGGTTCTATAAATGAGCTTCTTTCTCTGTAGCAACATTCTGAATGCCCATCAGGATTTGAAAAGAAGAGGTGTCATTTTTAATGACAGGGGGAACAAGAAGGAAAGTGTGGGCATGTGGGTGGGGAGTGTTAAATTTTAATTGGCATATATTTGGCTCTAACTCCCGAGGTGGCAATATGCTGAGTAATACTGCAACATTTTTGCAGGCTTAAATGTGATGTGTGAGACCAAAGGACTGCTACTTCCTTTCAGGTAATCAATTGCCTGTTGTATTTTCTCAAAGCTAATTTGGAGTGTAAATCGATGTTTTTATGACGTATGTGCTAATAGAACTGTAACTGGTGAAGTGCTCACATTCCACATGCAGTCACATTCTTGCACAGATAGTTTCCTGTAATAAATAAAGGAAACCAAATGTAATGAATTAATTGCCTATGCAATAAAATATAATTGTGTGATACATGTAGTAACAGGTAAACATATTATCATTAGAATTATTTATTTCACAAGCAGGATGGTAGTGGCATTGATGGAGAGAGGTATAATTTGCAAACAGCGCCTAGAGGGCCAGCCCTACTATACGGCAAGCGATGTTATCACCTCGGGCAGCAGATGCTGAGGAGCAGTGATGATACCCTTGTCTGTTTCTGCTTGGCTGTCAGTTAGTTTTCTTCTGTTGGAGCAGGGTTTAGCAGACAACCTGTCCTGGATCTTCTGAACAAGTCTTCTGCCTCAGATGTGGTAGAAGATGCAAGCCCACCACCAATGTTAAAGTGAGATTTAGACATTAGTCTAGTCAGCTTCGATACTTGCAATGGGAATGGAGCATAATTTTTGTCTTTGTCTCGGTCAGCAAAATGTCTGCTCCTGTATTATAACTTCTCGTTGTCTGAGCTTTCTAATATCTTCATCACACCCACAATGGCATTTTGTAGCAAAAGCTGAAACTACAAGCTCTAGAAAACCTGGATCATATCTTCAGCAACTCCTAATGTAGCACATGACACCAAGCTGTAGAACAGTTCAAAATGGCATACAATCCATTCCTTTTTGTTCTAGTTTATTTTTTTTTTTTTATGTATTGCAATTTCAGGTGGTAGAAGACGATCTTTTCTTTCCTGCTAGTTGTCTGCCTGCCACTTTCTCCATGGGGAACAATGGGAAACTAGTTGGCTGATTAGAATGATTTGGGATATACAGTACATAGAATGACTAAGGCAATAACAGATAAGTGGTAGAATATATAAGACTTGGGAACAAAGTTCTAAGCTAGGCCAAACCCTTATTGGATCCTGATAAAGTTATAAATAATGCAAGTTTTCATGTTCTACACAGAACTCTTCACCAGGCAAAAATGAAATGAAACTGCTTGAACCCCAAATTTTATATTCTCTTTCTTGATGAAGAGTTCTATAGAAAACTTGCCTCATTTCTACCTTTTTAGTGATCCTCAAAGGAATTGCCTAACCCATGACTTTGCTTTTGTGAATAAATTATATGGGCAGGTTTTTGAACAGATTTGAGAAGGCACACTGGAAACTCTTCTGCATTAATGCCAAAAGGACAAAAGGCTGATATGCGCTGAAGATGAAGTATTCAAGGACTGTTCCAGGCTGATGAAGGGAGGCAAAAGACTTATGTGCATAGTGGAGGGTTGCCATATTCCAGTTGTCCAGATATGGGTATGTCCAAATATGATTCTTTTGTATACCACACAGATGTGCTTATTATACAGTTTAGCACAATAATTATTAAGTGACCAAGAACGATTCCTTGGCTTCATTTATATAGTAATCATTGCTCTGAGAGAGCTAGTAAAGTGTAAGGGTTAGAGTGCTGGACTTGGAAAAGGGAAACCCAAATTCAAATCCCTGTGTAGTCACAAAACTTGCTGAGTATTCTTGATCTGGTCAGCACTTCAGAGTCAAACTTACCTTACAGTTGTTTTGGAAATAATGGGGAGAGAGGTAAGTCATGAGAGAGGTGTGCATTCCTGGTGCACGTAAATAAAGGAATAGTTGCAATTTGTCACATGCACAGGCTTCTAGTGATATTCTCGTGAGATGGCTGTTGATGGCAAAGCCACCCATAGATCTACAAGAATGAAACTGGAGTCCATTATGGTGAGTTATACTTCTTTACTTTTCTTTTTGGACTCTAGATTCCATAATCCCCCAGTCAGCATTAATTGCTATGGCTTCATTCCTTTCTATACTCTCCTTGGAGGAGGCTTTGCAAGCAGATGCCAGCTGTTTGTAAAGCCACCCAAAGACCAGGCATTCCCACAAGTGTAACATGTAGGCCAATTCTTTTAGTTTATACAGTCTCTCTGAAATCTTGGCCAACTGTGGATGGCTCCAGTCTCTGCTAATCACATGGAAAAATATATTCATAAGAAAACAATTGCCCCAAATAGTGATGCATGATGGCTCCTTTAGTTCTGGTTTTAGAGACTTATTTTCTTTTTTAAAATGAAAGCTTGGAGTCAGACCCTGCTGATGAGCTACATGAGGACCAGGGGAGTTATCTAAAATCTTGCTACAGCATAGTTTGGTGTGATACATTTTCCAGATGAGGTTGTGGTTGTGAACCACCACAGCCGTGTTCTATGCCCAGTTGGAGATTTTTGATCTAATAGCAGGACTCCTTTTTTTTTTTTTTTTTGGAGCTGGGCTGGAGTGGTTGGAAAGAGATCACATGTGGATGGAAGAGTTGCTTTCAAGGTTCACTTTCTGGTATGATACAAGGCGATCTTATTTCACCATCTGATTGCATCCTTAATCAGCCAAAGAGTGTTTATTCAGGAAATAAATAACTCATTTCCGAATATCTTTTTTGGTACAGTGCTATCTTCAGAGTATAGGAAATTTGATATGAAGACATGGCCATTTTCAAAGAATAAATCCAAATGTCATCCATTTCCATTTTAAAATAGAAAAATAGTGCTTACTTTGAACCACTTATATTCCCCCAAGGGTCTTCTTGAGAGGAGCCAAATGAGCAAATTTAAAGGTAAAAGGTAAAGGTTCCCCTCAACATTTAGTCCATTCATATCCAACATTAGGGCATGGTGCTCATCCCTGTCTCCAAGCTGTAGAGCCAGCGTTTGTCCATAGACAGTTTCCATGGTCACGTGGCCAGTGCAACTAGACATGGAACGCCATTACCTTCCCACCGTGGTGATATCTATTTATCTACTCACATTTACATGCTTTCATGTCCCCTTTAATGAGCAAACACAAGCAACCAAATCAAATTAGAATATCCAATTAATTTCTACCAAATTGTTCCCAAATTCTAGTACTGCTAATAATATAATGAGTGAAGAAGCCTTCTCTTGGAATATTTTGGAATGGAGATATAAAAGATCTCTTCAGTAAATATCTCTTTTATCTCTTTATTAAAAGTGAACAATTCAGACAAATGGTATCTCATTTGTAAATATAAATCTTTTCCTACCATCTTTTCCTTCCTTCCTTTGCTATAATCATTTAACAATAATATTTATCAGTGAAGAATTAGTTAAAAGAAAGCAGATCAATAGCCTGTCTGGTTTACATTTCTCTTGAACTAGCTGCTCATGGAAAGCCCCCAGTGCAGGACATGAATGGAACTGCAGCCTCCTCCTTGTTCTTCCCGGCAACTCACATACAGAAGCATACCACTTCTGTGCCGGAGAGATGTGTATATATCCATCATGCCTGCAGCCACTGATAGGCTTATTCCACATGTATTTGTCCAGTCTTTAAAACAGGACATTTTTTTAAAAAAACCTAAAATTAATCTTGTAGAGTATGGTTAGATAGGTTTCCCTAATTAATGAACATCCTTTTTTCTGGGAGCAGGAAGAACCCCCCCCACACACACACACTCTTCTGTTTTCTAGACTGAGGTAATTTATTTAAAGCTAATTTTTAAAGTGTGTGATTTAAGCAACACTAACAGGAATCTGCAATGTTTAAGTTTCAGTATTAGTGAAATTTCAACACTTTATCCTTATGGGTTCATGACAGGTACAGATTTAATTTATTCTGTGTGATTTCCGATGTAGTCATTTAGCATTGAGAGAAAGCAAATGTGTGCCCCCTTGGGCCCCTGTAGTTGGTGTGGGTGGCCATGCCCATTCCCTGACTCATCAGTCATGTTTGGAGAGGGCATCCTCAATTTATCTTCACTCCTAATCCATATCTTTAGCCCTGTCTGTCTTCATTCTCTCCTCATTGCCCTCTCGCATTCTTCCCTCTCTTCTTCTTAACATTTGCTATCTCCTGATTCATTGGCACCATTTCTCTCTCCACCCTCCTTGTTTTGCTTGATGTCTTCTTCAGCTACTCTGCTCTGCTCATGTTCTCTCCCTTCAGGCTCCCAATGTGCAGAGTTTGCAGATTGTCTGTTTGGTTGATCTCTTTTCCAGTCCAGTCCTGGTACTTCACACCTGTTTATACTTTTTGCCGTTCTTTATAGCTACTTATTTCTTTCTAATTTTCAGGTTATCCTCCTTTCATCAAGCACTTGCCTCCAATGTCATGGATTGGTACTAAGTCCTGTGGCTGCCTCATAATGACACTACAATGGCCAAAAGAAACAGTGCTCCATGCAGAGCAACAATGCTTCTACATAATTGTCCCATAGATAAAATAATTGAGTAAAAACAGAAAAGTGTTCTCCTCTAACCAACTGTGATGGCAATGCATATATAACCCAATTAAAAATATTCCAGTTTGGTTTCTCCTCCCAAAGACTCATCAACTTAGCAAGCAATGGAGCTCATAACCATTAATCATTTGGGCTCAGTTTGTGTTGGCTAGCTCATTTAGTTACAGAGCAGGAAGGACCGTAGCGCCTTTTCTGTGTTTTTAACCCTACTAATAATTTATCAAGCACAAGACCCATTTAATTGCTCTTCGGTGTCCATTAGCTATTATATCGATCTACTCCTTGTGACATTTGCCACTTGTGCTAAAGCTGGGTTTGTTTAGTTCTATAAATATTAGGACTTCTTCGAAAATCCACCCTTTGGCCTTTGACCTTGTTGAGTGTCACTTTGACTTGCTGATGCCATCTTGCTCACAGTTACAAAGCTTGTTTACTCTTTTTTCATAGTGAAGCAGCAGGTCTCGGCAATTGTTTCTGCAGCAAGAGCAGCAAAAGGACAAAAGGTCTTAAGGGAAATGATAGGTGGTTCTAAAAAAATGTAAGTGCTTATTTTTCATGCCATTTAGAATCCACTCTTTTTCATTTGGTTGTAGAGGAAAGTGTCATTTAGTTGTTAGCACTGATGGCAAAGGTGATTGAGAAATATGCCACCAAAACTCAGATCCAAAGGAGCACACAACAACTGCTACCCAAACAGTGTCATGGCAGGACAAAAACAAAAAACAAACAAACAAACAAAAAACCAGGAACTGTGGGACAAACCTGGGGATCAAGACTGAAGAGTGTGGAAACTAGGGCTGTACAGTACAAATACCCTCTGCTTTTACTTCTTCCAAATTAATTGCCTTACAGATTGCAATCAATTCATTTTGAGTCATTTTGTGGCCCATCTGATTTGATTTGTATCCAAATATTAGAAAGTATTTGTATGTATTTGCATTTGTCTGAACTGTGGAAAAACATGAAAATGGGAAAATTCTGATCTAGACTGCAGTGTATGGAATTCAGAGCCATCAATGACTTTTCCATATGCAGTGTGCATACAAAGCTGCCATCCATTTGTTCATTTGTTTGTTAGCTCCTTCTTCCATCCCACAATTGGCCATGCAATTTAGATAGATCTTATTGCTAAAACCATTATGAATTACCCTGTTCAAATCATACCTTGTTCCAGCTGGACCAGGAAATCCTCTTACAATGTACTTTCCAGTCCAGGAGGATCCAATGGCCATCCAGGTCCACAAAAGGCCTGTAGATACATATCTGAGAAGTTGCTACCTGAAGTTCAATGACTCTGGATAAACAGCAGGACCTATGCTACACCAGGATGTCTTGACAATGCATGTGAAACAGAGAAGACATAAAAAACTAGCCTGTAATTGCTGTTTGTAGGACTCCTAAAAACAAGTTACAGAGTATACTCAACTTTCCAGGCATGCATACTTAGAGGGGCAGCTTTCTGCATCTCAGTTAGCATCTCAATCCAAGATGCTAATATGGTGTGTTAAAATGCTGACAATACGCAAGAAAATCATCATAACAAGAGAAATATTTTATAATGTGTTCAAATATTTGGGAACCCCAGAGAATTGCAGGACAGGTATATAATTATTTTTGTTGTTTCGTTGTTGGGAAAGATGAGAAAAGAAGGTGTTAAGAACATTGCCTTTGACTTAGAAGCCATTTGGGATCAGGAACAGAGCAGCCCAAGACCCAAGGTCTACATGTAATCATCAGACATCATCACTTTTCTTCACCGCCTTGCATTTATCATCCTTGTACCAGTTCCAGGTCTTCCATTTCAATTTTCACTGAACTATTCTGCACATTATCTTTCACACCCTCCCACACCACCCATCTGCACTATTTATTTTTGTTTTATTTACTTAGACTCAGAAGAGTCTAAGTTCCTTGTTGCAATGCATCGCTATATATGTGACTGCTTCTTTTGTTGTTGCTCCTGTTTATTTCACATGAGGGTGGAGAACTTGTGACTCTCTAAATATTGTTGGACTCCAGCTCCCAACAGCCCAACCAGCATAGCTAATGGTGAGGGATCATGGGAACTGTAATCTTGCAGCAGCTGGAGGAAAACAAGTTGAAGTGATTTTGTTCTCCAGTTAAACTAGATAGTTTCTTCCACTCAATCCCAAATTATGTGTTATGTGGTCACTAAACATGGGCTTGATTTGAGATACAGTGGTGCCCCACTTGATGATGATAATCCGTTCCAGGAAAATCGCTGTTAAGCGAAATCGTCATCAAGCAAAAATAAAATTAAAAAAACCATTGGAATGCATTGAAATGGGAAAATACCTCATCGTCCAGCGAAGATTGCCCATAGAGAACTGCCGATTAGCTGTTTAAAATCGCTGTCTTCCGAAGCAGGGGTCCAAAGAGAGGGGAGCCATTTTACGGAGCTAGAAAAATCGTCGTTTAGTGAATAAACGGTTCGCGAAGCAGGGTCCTAATTGACGTCAAGCGAAAAAACCCATTGGAACCATCGTTTTGCGATTGCAATAGCAATCACAAAAAACTCATCATAAAGCGATTTTGACGTCATGCGGGGCAAGTGTCAAGCAGGGCACCACTGTACTCTCTTCCTCTTCAGACCTTCCCCCATCTTTGCTTCATACCACTGTAAATCATGGGGCTTTTTCAATCCTATTTTATTCCACTCTTTTGAACATGGCTGATGGTACTTTGGCTTCCATGTCTATCTTAGCTTCTTTAGCAAAGTACAGCATCTAAGAATCCCAGTTCTTTGCTGAATACTGTATTTTGCAAAGAAACATGAACCATGATGAATTTTCGAGATTGAGGTGAGCAGGTCCCACTGGTACCCCTCAGCCCTTCAGGAATGCCTCTTCCTGGTGTACCACTCTCAGTTAATGATATGGGGGCAGTGGGACACCCCCCATTTTAAACAAACACATAAAAACAAAGTAAACAGGAAGTATATACTTTTGAATTCTGGTGCTGTAGGAGACTCTTGAGAGTCCCCTGGATTGCAAGGAGATCCAATCTATCCATTCTGAAGGAAATCAACCTTGAGTGCTCACTGGAAGGACAGATCCTGAAGCTGAGGCTCCAATGCTTTGGCCACCTCATGAGAAGAGAAGACTCCCTAGAAAAGACCTTGATGAAGGGAAAGTGTGAAGGCAATTGGAGACGGGGACGACAAGGATGAGATTGTTGGAGAGTGTCATTGAAGCTACCAACATGAATTTGACCCAACTCCAGGAGACAGTGGAAGACACCAGTCGCCACCATCATAATGCATGTTCCTTGCTTTATAAGAGAATTACTATATGGAGCTTCTGAAAGTGGAAGTACTGTTTTTCACAAGTGGGTTTTTTAGGGGAAGTAGGGAGATCAAGGTTAAACAACTAAGGTACAGTGCATGCAGCTCCTGCGAGATCTCTGAGCTATTAAGATTGTGCTATGAAAGTAACCCCAAATAAAGTGGCTGAAAATGACTAAGAGGCATGCAGTTATGTAGTCTATTATACCTGTCTGAGTTTTTTTTTTCCTGGGCTTTCTTTTTGTCTCCCTACTGCATGGCCTGGGGGTGGGGCCTAGGGAGGTGGGACTTTCTGCTTTAAATGAGTATGTCCCAAGACACTGGGCCCTTTTCCCTAGGAAGCTGGGCTGAGGGTGAAGGCCAGGTATGTTTGCATGGATGTTTTGCTGAGGTTTTTTTTTCTGGGCTTTCTTTTTGTCACCCCACCACATGGCCTGGGGGTGGGGCCTAGGGGGGTGGGACTTTCTGCTTTAAATGAACATGTCCCAAGACACTGGGCCCTTTTCCCTAGGAAGCTGGGCTGAGGGTGAAGGCCAGGTATGTTTGCATGGATGTTTTGCTGAGGGTTTTTTTTCTGGGCTTTCTTTTTGTTTCCTCACCGCATGGCCTGGGGGTGGGGTCTAGGGGTGGGACTTTCTGCTTTAAATGAGCGTGTCCCAGGACACACTCACATTCTCTGATTCTGTCTCTGGCCTTAATATGGTAAATAGGAAACCAATTAGATTTGCATAGACCTGGGAGGCAGGAAAGTTTTAAGGGTCAGATCATACTTCCACACTATTAAAGAGTAGGTCGGGTAGGTGAGGCTCGTCAGCCATGGAAGGCAGCCCATCTAGGAGAAGGAAAACTCCGATTTCAAACCTCCACTGCCTTGTGGCTATATCCACTCATGAAAAAGGCTTCAGGAGTTAACCTAGAGGCAAAATCCAGAGCTGGAGTCCCAAAGGCAGTTTGTGTCGTTCTGCCAGCTCCTGCAATGTTGCTGGAACCAGTCATATTGGCTCTTGCCTTTCCATTGGACCATTTCAGCAACGTGGAGAGGGGGGATCTGCTGCTTGGGTAACAGCCTATCCTCCATATTACTTTACCCAGGCTTCATGCTCTGGAGAGGACACTCCTCAATTCAGAGCATGTTACCATAGTCTCTCGAGAGTGAAGGATGCCTATGATGGGATGGATCCCTGTCTGCTCTGGTTCCATCCATTCAGCCCTCAAGACCCCTGTATTGATTGGGGAACTCAGAGGAAGGTCTCTGTTAAGACTAACTTGAAGACAAGAAAAATTCTTCATGCAAAGTGGGAACCTGGCAAAACTCAGTCCCTAATCACATGGAGAGTTGTATTTGTGATCCAAAACTTGTTTTCAAGCTGGGAGATCCTTTTCAAATCTCTGAGCCTAATGTGGCATGCTTAGGAGACTGAAAATGGAGAGAACATGCACAATAGGGACAGTTTTCACAGCCCATTGCCCCTTACTTGTACTCGTCTGCACTGTCCAGTTTGAAAAAATAGGCTTGCTTGAGTAGCAGAGCTAATAAGGTGTTAACACAACTTTCCCAAACTGTTTTTTTTTTTCAAGACAGGGGAAAAAATGTAGAATATATCAGCACAACTTTTTTTTCCAGGTCAGAGAACAAAGGAAGATTGGAGACTCTGCTAAAGGAATGTTATTTAGCTGGAGGCCCATTCTCAAACATGACATTTGAGAGGTCAGAGTGATTGCGTCATGGAGCAGCAAGGGCTCACCTGGCCTTGTGTGGCTGATTGTTTTCTGGTGGCCTGATGTCAAAGGTGGGGCAGGAAGACTTCATGAGCTGTCTGCCTTTTCAGGTAGGCTGACAAAGCCCCAAAAGTGGCACCATGTGTTCTGGGGGAGGTAATGAACTTTTGCAGGAATGAAGAAGCCCTAAGAATAGAACTGCATGTAGGCAGGGAAATAATGCAGCCTAAAGAATGGGCGAAGCAGACAAACTGAAGGCAGGGAGATCTACATTTAGAGCTTTCAGAAATCTCCTGAGCAGTGATGCGAACCTTTAAAAATACACAAAAATTATCTCTCAGTTCTCCATGCTGGGTGGTTGCACCAGCCTGGATGTGGCCTTTCTAAAGTATGTGATGATGTGCTCTCACATGGAGGAGAACAGATAGGCTGTTTCCTCAGATCCCACTCCATGTGGACAGAATGCTGTTGGGATATAATGATCTTCACACTGTTTAGATTAGAAACAAGATTCCTGTAAGGGATGGATGAGAAAATCCAAGGAGCAGCTATAACAGAAAGTAATGGTCTTCTCTATTTCAAGGTCTTATATTTGTATTTCTTCTCTAAGACAAATTCCCATTCATAGCAACATCCAAAATCAAGGGGTGGAGGCATAGAAAATGAACTATTAATAAAGGTCAATGAAAAATAAATATTATATCTCATAAAATATAAAATTCCATGGAACTGTTAAACCATAGTAGTGAATACATCTTGATCCAATAGCACACAAAAGCCATTTCTAAGAAAAAGGCACAGAAAACACAAGTACCTTAAAGATGAGAAGGATCACATGTGAGTGTCTTTAAGGTAGGAATTTCTGGTGGATTATTAGAGCTCTGTTCCTAAATCCAATTTTGATAATCTTTATTTCCAAAGGCTGAATCTCATGTCCATTTTTTAAAACTTGCAGAACCATTAGAAGTAGTTGTTTTAATGTTAGACTATTAGCAGTAAACACTAGCGCAGCCTAGATAACTCTATGGCAAGTGAACAGTAATAGTAGTCTAGAACAGTGTTCCCAATCTTGAGTCCCCATATGTTCTTAGACGATAACTTCTAGAAGCACTAGATGTGCTGGCCAGAATTTCTGGTCCTAGCCATAGGCATACCAGGGCTTTCATGACCATACTGCGCGGACTGCACTACAGTTTGATACTTTGCTGCAGGAAACTTTAGAAATGGATGGAACATCAGAGGCCTCTTTCCCAGTGACTGTGAGCACCAGAGAACCAAATTGGGACTGTAAATGCTGCAAATGTCTCCATGGTCAACCCAGTGGAATTGCTTCTGATGTAGCTCTAAGAAGACCTTCAGGCCTTAGCTTAGATTTACAAAGAGAAGAGTATTGCCCACTTTGTAAACTTTGCCTCTTTTATTGATATAATATTATTTCTTTATTCAACTCTTGTTCCACTTTCTTCCCAGAACTGGGGGCCAAAGTGACTCAAAAGCAAGATTAAAACACAAACAGATTAAAATAGGTTTTTTAAAAGCAGGTTTAAAGGTGATCAGGTTAAAGCACAATTAATTTAAACATTATATTAAAACTATTTAAGCACTGCTCAGTAAAAAACAATTTAAGACTTAAAAAAACACAAACATAAACAATAGAAACTCATGAAAAGCTCAGTTCTCAACCATCAGCCAACTCCCAAAGCTTCTGTCTGTTGGAAGAAGAGTAAGGTTCCCAAGGAATGGGAGTAAAGTGAGCAGGGTGGAGCTGAACCAGCACAAACATGCCCATTAGAAAACATCATCAACCATAATCAGGACAAAGGAAAGCAAAAATACAGCAACACCTGGTGGTAGTAAAATATCCTCCCCAAGACACATTTTTGTTCGTCTTTAATTCTGTTGATATTAGTTTCAGTCTTATATCATGTAGACACCAGGATGCAGTACCTGTATCATGGGTTCAAGGAAAGCTGAACAAATATTTAGTGTGCGCTTAAAAAGTTCAGAAGAGTATGATGTTAAACAGAGTTTAAGCAGAAATAATAAAATACCAGCATAGGTTTAAAAAAGAAAGTGGCAAAAGAGAGTTCTTTCAAGACAACTGAGCCACAGACCTGGAGCCCAGGTATGCATGCTAGGTAGTGCCACAAACATTCAGTTCCATGTATCCACTGCAAACCTACCCTATCCTATACTGGATGATTTACGGATTTTGGAATTGACTTTGTGATTTAGTGGAACAATCTGCCTTCAGTCAATAACTGGCTTGGTATGATTTCATTGAATGGCCAGGTTCCAAAATTTAACTCTCCAGTCTTCCTACCTTCGTGCCCCTGATGTTTTCTACTTGTTCTTGGTAAACTTCGCGATTGCTCATTGTAAGACAAACATGAGCTTGATTAGAAAGTCTGGTTGGTAACTCATACAGCTCTGACAAAATCCTATTGTGAGAGGGGAAATGGGTTAATTTTGGGGGGATAATTTTAATGTCTAATCTGAGATGCATCTGAGTAAGATGCACGCAAGGAAGTGTCTTGTAAGGCACAATAAATAACAATTATGTGCCATTTAGTCAGTTACAAGGGTTTCCTAGGTACACAATTCTCAGAATTGCTTAACCATTCCTTTCTTCTGAGGATGTTCTGGGGCTGTTATTTGCCTAAGACCACACAGGATGGCTGTTTGCCAAAAATGCACAGTGGAGGACCAAACTCCTGAATCCTGGGTCCTACTCACTCAGCTATCCAGCCAACCGTAAGGCACAAAAGCTCATCTTAAAACAGCATGAGTCTTAAAGGTGTCAAACACAGCATGAGTCTTAAAGAATGGGTCTTATAGTCTTACAGGCCCCACAAGATTATACAGTAGCTATTTCAATCTTGATTTGCTCTCTGCTTCTTGGACAATGTGAGGAAGAGTGTTCCAGAGAGTGAGTTTCACCACTGAGATGGTGTGATCAGCATCAGACAGTTTATGGCTGTAAGGAGGAGCCACCAAAGACAAACCTTTCCTTTGAAGGATCTTTACTAAAACAGTGCAGTACCAGCCCCTACATTTCCTGAGCTCCTACCACTGGGGTTATTCCCATTCTTGAAACACAGCAAGCTGGGAGTGTTCATGGCAAAGACAATGCCTTGAATGGTGATTCCTCCCAGGTACAGGTGATGAGGGCAGCCAAGGAGAATGAAGAATAATCCACACTTACCCTATTATCCTCCCATCCATCTTTTCTCATTTAAAATGCCACAGCCAATTAATCTAATGAAGCAGTGTAAGCCTTGCTCCATCTCCAAGCTCCTTCACTTCAATGAGCCTGTCCAATATAATGATTGATTTCCCTTTACCCTATCAGACATTTTGTACTTTCAAAGTTTAACCCTCTGTGTTACAGTGCTTAAACCCCGTCAACACACAAGACATACGTCAGCCATGTACATCTTGGTAAGCACTAGTATTTGAAAAAGGGCATGATCTTACTTTCTCTGAGACAACAGTATAGAAAAGGGAATTTGGTACAGTGTGTTTCGGAGAACTGAGGAAGGCTGTTTAAATCTCATTCCAGCTGGCAGTAGACCAGAACTTGGAAAAGTTACTTATCCGGCTACAACTTCCAGGATCCCCCAACTAGCATATTTCCATGTTTCGGGTAGACTCCATGATTTCATAACAAGTCAAATTGGATGCAACAATGAGCATGACATTGTCCTTTTAATGCTTTCCTCCTTTAAAATTTCAGCCAGAGGGTGTAGGACAGAATAGAGTGAAGGCTGTGAACTCCTCTCTATGTCACTTTTCCATTAAAACTTGTCCCTGAAGCTGCTATTTGCCCCAACTCTTCCAAATAAGAAAGCAGGCGTAGGGTTATTTACCTGTGGAAATGGTTCATAGGAACACTTCTCACTTTGTATCACGCTTCTGATCTGGATTAACCTTTAACATAACTGCTATATAAAGAGGGTGGGAGGAAGCGATATACAGGTGGGAACCATTCTTAGTATTATGTCTAGGTTAATCTTTGAAGACCTGTGTTTCCCAGAATCTGAGACAAGATTTCAAAAGTAACATGGGTGGTTGCAATGTGAGGTATGAGAAATGACTGTGATGGGAAGGAGCTTCTCCTTTTTTTCTTGTGGTCTTTATATGCCTTTTGCTTGCTTCAGTGTATTGATTCCTGTTCTTTGTTTGTTTGGTGACTTGTTCAAGATATGCTAGTCAAGAGTAGGTTCTTTCAATTGGCATTAATATCCTGGCATTTGTCACAGGGCAGAAATATTAGAGTCCTCAGACTAGAAGCAGAAGCTGAAGGGAGGCAGCTTTGGCAGCAACACTTGTTAAACAAGGCTGTATATCTGAATGCTTTCAGTATTATTTCTCAGGATGCCAGTAGATGACATGGCAGGGGATGGGGAGGAGAGTTGGTTGGTTGGCGCAGACCTCCTTGGGTTCAAATTGTTTTCTCCTTATGAGAACTGAATACTTCTGGTCCAACAAGTTCTACAAGTTGAATGACCTTTTGCCCCCAGTGCCATTCTGAGATGACTGTAATAAGTAAGAAAGATGGGAAATGCATTATGGTTGGAAAATAATTCTGCTACCATAGTGATGGGATCAAATAAACCTCTGAACAAATTCAAGACTCCTGGTTCTGTTGGGTTCAATTTAGAGAACTTAAATGGTGAAACATGGTGTTTTTATGTCTGAATCATGGATTTTCATGGTTCCTTTAGATTCAGGGACATGACTTCACCTAATCAGAGACTCTTCAGTGTGTTTGTGCATGAAACTGGAACATTAAAAGGCCTTTCATATTGACATAGCACATCAAAATATGACTTGACAATGCACAAGGTGATTTTGTTCAATGAGCAGTGGCAGAAATTACAAACTTCAGTGAACATGTACAGGTCAATATGACAACAGCTGCCAATGTGGATAACATGAAAGAGTCCCTGTAGCTTTTTGGACAGTAAGCAAAGTCTATAGGCACTTGAAATATTGGTTGGATGAAGTGATAGTGGCCACAAAGAAGCATTACTGAAGCAAACATCCAAAATAAAATACCAATGCTCTATTCTGTCAGAGACTGGCATTCTGGAACCAAATAAGCCATCCTGCTGTAGATACATAGTGTTCCTACCTCCATAATTTATTTTCTAAACATCTGGAAAGAGGTGGGGGGAGAGTAAGGGATAGAGAATTAACTGAGTTTGTAACTGGATACAAAGGAACCCAATCCTGTATTTTTGATAGTGGTACATGCCCAGCTGGCTGTTTCTTGTATGCTAGCCAGTACACCAGTTCAAAGCACCTATTCCATGCATAGTAGAAAGATAACCTGCCTGTAGGCCTACTGATAAAATGTGTTTGATTAGCAAGAGATGGCACTTTTAAAGTTTGAGGCCTATGTGGATGGCCCTTCCTTTTAAAGAAGGGGTATTTGGTTCACTCTCTGTTTAGTTCTAACATGGATTGAGACAGTGAGTGAGTTGGATTTTTACATTTTATTTTGCACCATTTTTAATGGTATGATGATTTTATAGGTCTCATGAAAAAAATTATACTGCTATTTTTAGTTCAATTATTTTCTGTATCTTTTTGGTGAACATTTTATTTTACCTTTGTAAGCCATTTTGAGAAAACATCTGTCTTAAAGAGAAGTGCACCAGTTATTAAATGCGTATACATGTGTTCATGTACAGATATAAATAAATAGAATAGCAGGTGGTAAGAGGAGTCAGAAGAGACATGCAGGACAGTTATTTAATACATTGCTTCTATTTGAGGTTGAAGAAGATTCTGTGTTTCTTATTCCAACAGGCAAGAAAGCAGTGCTTAGAGAATATATATACAGTATAAACCACACCACACCACACCACACCACACTGGGGCTATTTGTGCAGTCCTATGGCAACTACAGGGCAGAGCAAGGAGAAGCATTTCACCCACAGGTCAGAACAGCACCACAACAAGTCCTTCATATTCCATTCCATTTTCAGGGTTAAAAATGATCAACAATTTGAACTGAGGAAATGAAAACTCAGCAGAATAAGTAGACTGTGTTGATGGTGCCAAAGGAGAAGGTCAGTGACCACTGAAACCCCCAATAAAGCCCAACATCGCCTCTGGGCATTCCCACCACCAAGGCATGAAGGAGAGCTCAGACTGTATTCTGGAATGTTCTTTTTCTTTGTTTTCTCACTCAGCTTAGTTTACTGAACTTTACTGAAATATTATTAAACACATTAGAATTAAATGTGCGTGTGATTTTGGGAGGATGATTGTATGGATTTTGAGTCAGTAAGTCACATAATTAGGATTCTCTGTTACTCTCAAAAGTCATAGCCATTTGAATTTGAGAAAAAATCAGGTTAGAATATCTCCCAAAAGTATGCTCTGCTCATTATGCCATTTAAATCAGGGTCTTACTTTGGTCAGTAGAGAAAGAGGAATTACTCCAGCATTAGTCATGACCAACTGGCAGGGTTTTATAGTCTGGCCAGGAGAGTCCTTTTGAGATGATCTTGCCAAGGCTCAGAAGAAGTTCCTTTTGGATCTGGAAACAGTGAACACTCAAATGGAGGAGAGGTACCAAACTTTTACAACGAGGCAGTAAAGCAGAAGGCATACTCAGTAAAATGGCAATGCAGTAAGAAATCTCACATGCCGTCTGCTCACTAGGAAGCCCTGAAGAATGGTGGCAGGGCAATCCTTGGAATAATTAGTTGCATGATACTTCCTAGTATCTAGCCCTTTACTGAGGCCTTCAAATCCAGCTTGTATACAATTTTTCATGGCACAGCAACTAAGTGCATCTGTTTGTTTAGCGCACGTATAGCCTATGTATAGCCAAGTTTGGCATATGTTTACATTTCACTAATTGGCAAAATAATAACAGAACCAGACATCAAAAGATAAACCATGAGACATCAAAGCCTTCTGCAAGCAGGCAAAGACCTTTCTCTCCCAGCAGGCTTTTCCTTAGTGACTGACTGTCTAGGAGACAATAAACGGGATGGTTTATATTTTGTTGCTTCTAAATCTGTTTTTTTTTTGTAATGCTTTTACCTAACATTTTAAACATATTATTAATTCTTCTTTATATTTGAATAATTTACTGTTTTTAGCTTTTAATAATGTGTTTCTAATGATGTAAGCTGCCTTGGGTCCTTTTAAAAGAGAAAAGCAAATTAAAAATATTTTAAGCAAGCAAGCAAGCATGTGCTAGAACTATCTAGCCTGGGTATTTCTCATTATCCTTGAGTTCTCACCTAGAACATCTGGGTTAAACAAATAATTTCAGAGCCATCCAGATTTAGTACCATTGACCCGATGTCTAGACATTCAAGCTTCTGTCCAGAACACCTTATATGAAGAGACTGTGCTTTTTTATAGGAAGAAAGTAAGCTGTCTCTAGCAGAAATCTATAAACAGAAGCCTTAAGTAACCTCTGATGTCTAGCATTTTTAGCAGCACTCTAAGCACTGAGTACAGGAACAATATTGATGCATATTATATCAAACTTCCTCCCTATGACAAAGGTCTTCTGCATGGATATTACAGACTGTTAATTCTCAAGTGGCACACCTGGCTTTTAAAAGGCTGTGACCTCCTTTTTGCAGTTCCTGGCTCCTTGTGGGGGACAAGATTTTGAGGAATAAGGATCTGAATTGAAAATGTTCTCCAGTGCTCTTCTAAATGTTAGGGCATTAAGAAATTCACTCCTTGGACTCTGACAGGATTTAAACTTTACAGAACTCCAAAGTGGAAAATTCTTTTTGAGAAAAAAAAAACCAGAATATTTCTAACTTCTTACAGCTGATGTTGTGAGACTAATTTTGACAATTGTTTGCCCTTGACCATGACATATTCTTTTTCTATTCATTAGCATTTGAATATCAGAATCTGAAGTAGAAGGAAAGAACTCAACTGGTGGAAAAATAGAGAACATAGTTGTGATAGAACCCTAACCAATTTTGACTAGTAACAGCAGAAATAAGGCGATTGGCTGGGAGAATGCAGGGGGTGAGCCAATCCGGGATAGCCTGAAGGAGGTGGCATCAAGACGAGCTGAAGAGAATGGGATAGAGTTATTTTGTATCTGGGAGAGGGAGATTGTATGTTTGAGAGCTGGCATTTAAGTTGAACTCTGTTTATTTTACCACTTGTAAAATAAACAGACTCATATCTGAACAGCTCATATGTTTCATTCTAAAACTGCTTGGGCTCTGATGTTTGTGGCTGAAGGAAGGCCTTTTAAAAGAAGAATATTTTAAATGTGATTAGCCTGGGTGCTGGATCTCTAGACCAAGAACACCCATTTCTGACCTCTGGCTTTCTATCTCTTATTAAACAGAAATTTGATCTATCTGTAGGGATTGATCTTTCTCCCTATTCAATTTTTCTATTTTTCACTTAGTTCTTTCCCCATTTCATTTTTTCAGCATCTGTATTTTCACTTCCATGAACAAATTTTGACATCTCCGGCTTGATCTTTCTCCTCACCTACTTCGTCTATGGTTTGAATCTTGGGATTGTCAATGGTGTAAATATACTTCTTTTGCATAGCTGAGAACATGCATATATACCCAAATAATGATGTTGACAGATGTTACACTATTACATGCTTATACATTTTGACCATTATAGAGTTAAATCATTGAAGAAAATGGCATCTTGGGTTTCAGAGTGGTATATAATTTTTGGAGGAGAAATACAGCCTGATCCATTGATTATAATGAATTTGTATGGTTTGATTAAAGAAGGTCAGGATTTTCCCGCCTAGAGTGGTCTATCAACTAGATAGGCGGGATATAAATAAAATAAATAAATAAATAAATAAATTTTCATGCTATGCAGATTCCTCAATTGTTCCCGTCTGTCTCTCAGATAGTAATAAACTACACTGTGATCTATTTATTTTTCAATTACTGGATCTCATCAGGAAACTCCTCTTGATTAGCTCTCAAATTCTTTAGTTGTACAATTTCCACCCAACAGTGTGTTATCCTAAAAATGATGGTTTTTGCAAGCAGTTTCATATCTATTCAGAAGTAGGCTTCACTGACTTCAATTGGACTTACTCCCAGGTAAAAGTACATAGCACAGCAGCCTTAATCTTGCTTTGTTTGCACATGCATATGAGAGTCAAAAATGTTTCTCTTGCTTGTAAGCTAATTGTATGCTGTCCCCAAGGCCATTTTCATGGCCCTGAGCCCTATCATACTCCCCTACCCCCTAATGTGTTTGTTTTTGGAGGGGGAGAGTGAGTGCGTTGCTTCTTCCAGGAGCAGTGACTCACCTTCTAAATATGTTGTACATGTGCAAACACCAATGCACAGAAATCCTCATTTTTAAAGCAGGAAGTAGATTTCAATCCATTTCTGGTTTCATTTCCTTGGTTTTTTTCTGCAATTCTGTTAGCCTGTGTAGCTCTCAGAGGATCCTAGGAACATAGAATAGTGCCATGGAGCTGCCAAAGTTGCCCGCTCCACCCTAAGGAGTCAGCTGTTAAGCCGAAGTGCTGTGATATAACAAATGTTGCCTGTGACATTGCAGCAATGGAGTCAACTGCAAGTTAGTCACATACTCACAAGGCTTGCAAATACCCCTAAGTGACAAAACCTTTTGTGTACTGAAATATCTCTAAGATTCTGAGTTGTGTATAATAGCTGTTATGAGGACAGTGATCTCAGAAGCAAAACTTAGAAATGACCAGGGATAGAAAGGCCAGCAGTGATGTTTGGGGCCTTCATGACAGAGTACTGCAGCAGATAAAGTCTAACTCTGACATAGCACCATCAGTGTTATTGTGTCTGCACCCGCAAGAATGAGAAGACAGCAGAATGGGAAAGTTATAACAGAGTAATACTGATAGATATAGCACTTCTGCCCACAAACACCCATCATAGCAAAACATATCAGCCACAGGGTAGGGGACAAGCACATTCCTGGTGACTAGGGGTTGTGTGATATTGCCTTTGTGGACAGACATGGACAGAAAGAAAGACACAGCAGTGCATAAACACCCACATGCTGCTGCCCCCATCATTTCTCTACCTCATCCTGCCACCTAATCCTCCTTTGCTTGCAACATCATCATTTTCCTGGTGGCAGCAGAGGCATGGCCTTTAAGGAGCTGCCTTCTACACAAGCACCTGACTCCCAGCTGATCACCCTGATCAACTGGGATGTGGGAGCATGTGCAGAAGGCAGTGCCTGTGTTCTTTGAAGGCTGTGCTGCCACCAGCAACAACAGTGACTGTGGAGCAGTGGTACAACTGGAGAAGGTAACTCCCTCCCATTCAGGCATGAACTAAAAACAGAACCGGTTTGGGGTTCAG
Organism: Pogona vitticeps; assembly: GCF_051106095.1. Taxonomy (NCBI): domain Eukaryota; kingdom Metazoa; phylum Chordata; class Lepidosauria; order Squamata; family Agamidae; genus Pogona; species Pogona vitticeps. Next base: position 41,682,577 of record NC_135786.1, read on the forward strand.
TTTTCTGGTTGGTTTATGGTTCATGATTTGTGGCCAATCACAAACCATCACAAACCACAATTTTTCATTTTTGGTGCCCATCTTTAGTTGGAATTGATCAGGCATTCAAATTATGGGTCCAACTTGCAAATACATTGTTTATTTTATGAAGATGGACAGTGCAGCATCTTATCAACCTTGGGTTCCTACAATCTTGCTTTGGGTGCCGGATTCCTGGGTCAGGATTTATTTTCTTTGGTGCCAGACACAATGTTGAAGATAGAGTGTGGAAGGAATAAAGCGACAGAAACTGAGCATTCTCAGGGGGGTCCAAGTTTCCTGCTGCTGACAAAGAGAGGAAAGGAAACAGCAAATGTGCAAATGTCAGCATGAGAGTGTGCTCTTTTCTCCCTGCTTTTAGTTTCCCAGGAGCCACTGAAAATCTTTTCAAAAGAAGGAAGAGGAAAGCTTTTCAAGAGGCAGCTGAAAGAACTGCGATGTGATGGCCCCAGGCTGTCAGAGAAAGAAACTCAAAGTAAGAGGCCCTCATGCCACCTGCCTATGTTCTGACCCTGAGTGTCAAAAGCCAGGGATCTAAGCATAGTTAGGGCCTTTTCACCAGTGATACATTTGCTACATGGAAGTAACTTCTAAGTAGCAAATTGAACAAAGGGCCCTGTGTGTAGCTTGAGAGGCGTCAACATGAATAACATATATTTGACTTCTGCAGATTTGAGGTAATTTCTTATAAGGCAAGTGAGGTCCATATCAAAAGTTCACCTTGGCTGAGGCATCCTGCAGTCTTCTAACACAAGTATGGCATGACATTACATGAATAACATCTTCATGAGCATTCGGACTGATTTGTCTAGTATTCAGATATTCCAAAGTGCTCAGCATTCTTTCAGTGGCAAAATAAAACAGTGATGGCTCTAGGGACATCTGGTGCTTGTCCACTGCATTTGCTGCAAACAAGCTTCCATCCTAGTGAGACAGGTAAGCATGGGAGAGTTTGGTCAGCAGTGTTCCTGCCAGCAATTCAGCTTTTATTTAAGAAATTGCTTGGATCTAGATTTAGTCATATTGAAGTCAATGGGACTCATGCCAATCACAACTAAATTAGCTTCCATTGATTTCAATGGGCCTACACGGAGAGTGATTAAATCTGGAACGAAACTGTTCTTTTCAAATTAAGGCCAAGAAAAGTATTCCACAATGCTAGATCATACTAAGGGCCCCTATAGGCCAGTGGCTTTTGCCTAGGTCACAGGCTGACTTATAGTGAGTTGCAATACTTATTACCACTAAACAAATGTATGATAAACAATTAAACAATGGGTAAAAGTTGGCATAAATGTCAATGGCTTCTTGCTGGTAAGATGTAATTTTAGTTATTTAAAAGCTATCCCCAAGGTTTCTCCAGGGCAAGAGGTTCCAAGGCTCTCTGGGTCTCCCTCTTGCCCTGGAGAAGCCTTTACGAGCCATGAGATGGGGAGGAAGTATTTAATCACCAAAAATCACTGTCAGCTCACCACTGCTTCCCCATGTCCAATGGCTCTCACTGGCTTTCCTTAGGGCCTAAGCTTTAATTAATTTAATGTATACCTTTCTGTTGAATGTTGGTGGAAACATCAGCTTCCACCATATAAATGTATGGCAGAAGGATTTTGGCCAAAGTGTCCCAAAACTTATGTTTGAACTAAAGGTGGTCTGATGTTTGAAGCAGTCGCCAACCAGAGACTTCAAACAGAACAAGCCGGAAGCAAAGGCAGCCATTCTCTATAGCTTGCTTGTTCCTAGGACTTAGTATTGAAAGTTATACTTTACTACATTTGTGGTGGTGAAGCATTTGCAAGCATTTGCTACTGCAGCATCCTGGATCTTCACTGTAATGATACTGTCTATAATAATATTGTGGCTAAGAGACTGAGTTATGAATCAGAACATTTCCCAGCTCAGGTTGTTCTTCTGCCACAAAGACATAAAGTGACCTTAGGCAAGGGTCTCAGCGTCATTCGTCCCATCCACAATATGGAAGTCAATGGTACTAATGTATCTATTGTATGGACTACAATTAGACAATGGTAACATGATTTGGCACTACAGCACCATCTTCATGGAACTTCCCTCTTTCCCTATCTCCCTTCAATCCTTGGAGCAGCCAAAAAAGCAGCTCCAGAGCCTTCTGGAGTTGGATTTCTTTAAATGTTCATTTGGAGGGTCCAGCAATAATAATAATAATAATAATAATAATAATAATAATAATAATAATAATAATAATAATAATAATAATAATAATAATAATAATAATAATAATAATAATAATAATAATAATGAAGAAGAAGAAGAAGAAGAAGAAGAAGAAGAAGAAGAAGAAATAAAAATCAGATTTTGCACTATAAAGTGCTGCAAAATGATTGCAAATCATGATATAAGTCTAAAATGCACAGGGTTGATTTTGAGATGCTCAGTAGATCCCACATTTGTATATCATTTTTGAATGCTGCAAAACAGAGTAGCTGATGCTGCCAAATATGGCAAAATGATTTACAAAACTATGCCATAAGTTCTAGATGAAACTGGCAATGCTGGATTTTGGTGTGCATTCCCAATTTGATCAATCAGTTACACCATTTGGTGGGGTTACTGGAAAATGTGAGGTTTGTTCAGCAAAACACTCCAGTATTTTTACAAAAGTTTGGCACAGGTTTTGGGGGTAACCCTAATTTGGCATTTGTAATTATCAAAGCTTATAAAGGAGGCTGCAGTGAGGAGAGGAAGTTACTCACATCAACACGCACATTTTTGGTGGATTCGTGTTCCATAACTAGAAATCTAGTGATGCATCCCATCTTGGAGAATAAGGATACTCAACATTTATACTTTGCTTTCAACTGTGCAAAGCATCATAAAAATATTACATATTGACATTGTTTCTGTGACCTTGAAGGGATTATTTTTTTATTAATATAAATCTAAGGGGACAGGACAACCACCTCAACTTTTAGTGTGCTTGGAAGAAAGTGTGGAGGTAGCTTTCAATGGCTTAGCAGCCAAATCACACATCCTTTTAAGTTCATTGTGTAAAAAAAGCAGTCTGGATTAGAAACACTTGTATGTACTTTCTGCATTTTAAGCATTTTAATTTTACAAAATGTTCCGCTCTCCTTCAATAATAAATGTTACTGGTAATAACAACCACAATAAAATTATAATCAGTGACTAAACAGGCAAATTAAGGCTATTTACACCTCTGGCAGGCATGCTCAATAATACTAAAGTTCTGGTATATAAAACAACAGTTTAGATCACATCAAAGTAAAATACGGAATGTATCTAACAGCCATGGCATAAAGTTAAAAGGAAGATTAGTGCTGGTTGGAGAGCAATTTTGTATAGCAACCTTTAATTGAGAAAAACAAATTGATTTTTTAAAAAATGAAACAATGTATTTACTCGTTTTCTATCAGCATGACTGAACTGCAGACAAAAATGTAGTGTGGTCACATTTGCTATGGTGAGAAATACGATAAGTAATTTGGTATCTAAATCACATTAGGAGTAAGTGTGAGGTATTTACACGGAATGGTTCAGCTGTGATTGCAAGTCCACAGGAATAAATGATATATCACATCTATCTATCTATCTATCTATCTATCTATCTATCTATCTATCTATCTATCTATCTATCTATCTATCTATCTATCTATCTGTCTGTCTGTCTGTCTGTCTGTCTGTCTGTCTGTCATTTATTTATTTATTTATTTATTTATTTATTTATTTATTTATTTATTTATTTATTTATTTATTTATTTATTTGTGAATGAATGAATGAATGAATGAATGAATGAATGAATGAATAACATTATCTTTAGGCTGTCTTTAAAGCTGGAACGCTTCCAAGGTACTGCCCATAAAATGAACAATAGAAAAAAAAAGAAGATGAAAAATCCATAAAAAAACAGCAGACCCCAAATAAAAAGCCCAAAAGAACAAGTGGGGCTTCAACACTTCCTTGAACATCTGCAAAGCAAGGGCATAATGAACATCCAGTGGAATCTCATTCGAGGAGTGCCATGCCAGTACAAAAAAAAAAAACCCTCTCTCCCATAGGTTCCAATTCTTTCACTGCTCTTGATGGTGGAAAAGTAAATACCATCTGCAATGATGATCTCAAAATGGAGGCCACGGTGGTCCTGCTGTCCTCCTAGTATTCCTTGTGCCAACACCATGAATGGTCTGGCATGTCAGTATCTCTTTCAAATCAGACATATGGCTCATGTGAAGCCCCTTTTCCCAGCTGTAGCAACTCTCGATACATCATTCTTGCTGCCCTGACTATGCTGTGATGAGTACTGCAGCTTTGAATTCTGAGCACATCCCCGACTCCTGGATAACGACTGCAGAACTATAATTCCATAATCACTTTCAGAGAAACGGGTTTCTGCTTTCTCATTTAAAATGTCACAGCTTGTGTTCACTCTTTTATGTTTTGTACTCTCCGTGAACCTCTCTTACCCAGGACCCATTAGTTGGCTTAAAAGTTTATAACAATCATTAGGGAGTTGTTCAGTGCTAATTGTGCAGTCAGTGAAGATGCCTGCCAAGTTCCAGCAGCAGTTTCTCTCTACAACTCCCCTCCTCATTAAGGTACATTCTCACAGCATAGACTGCCTACAGAGTGAGGTGAATGCCCTGCTTGAAGACACTGGGCTGTTCATTAGGGAGGGGAACATAAGGGCTGCTCTTCAGGTTTATGATGAAAGGTGGGGAGAGGCCAAAGTCCAAAGCAGAAGGTTCATGTCTGAAGCTTCCTTTGCATAGGATATAGGTCAAGAGGGACATGGAGTTTATTGACAGTGTTTCGAACTTTATCTTGTACAGCCTCATTGGGAGAAAAGTTGAACAAAGGGCTCTTTTGCCAAAAATAGTCTGGGTCTTTTAAACATTCCTAGAAAAAGAGACGGACTGAAACACTGGACTGAGAGAGGATTGGAGGATGAAAGATCCTGTTCCAAATTTTAACTTTAACTGTTTTACTACAGATACTGTAAGCCAGTTTTTCAACCTCAGCTCCCTATTTGTAAATACAAATCCTTGTAGCTTGCCCTTGCTGTAGGGATAAAGAATATGAAGGTGGAGATGCAATGCCTGTAAATGCACCTGTGACAAAAACATATGTGTAGAGCTTCTTGCAATGGGTTGATACCCCCTTTTTTGGGCAAGTCAAAGCTACAAAGTTGAGGAAATTAACAAAGTTCTTTTGTTCTAGATACAATTCCAAATAATCTATTGTCATCTATAAATTGTGGTGTCTGAAATCACTGGAAAGAAAAGGTGAGTAGATTTCAGGCCCAGTTAATTTGCTCTGTTGATGCAGTATGAGTTATGTGTGAAGAAGCTGGACTGGTGTGAAAGAAGAGAGAATCAGGTGTATATGTGCATGAATGGAGTTCAAATAAGCACATAAGGATGGATGTTATTTGCATGCCAGCAGTAAGGATAGCATGAAACTGAGGTTGTTGTCAGAGAAAACCATTACTTGAAAAAATAAGATTGTAGTTTGGAAAGTCAGTAAACAACAACGAGATCATTGATTTGACACAAACACTTAAGACCTAGGGTAAAACAAAACAAAATAAAATATTACAGTTATAGAGGGTTTTCCTAATATTGGTAAAGAAAATTTCAATGTATGTTATTATCTGCAGTGGGTTCTGATGGATCTTCTGAGATATGACATAGCATCTATAGCCACATAGCATCAGTATGCTGTAGCAGTGGGGTGTGGCTTGTCTGTGGGCAAAAAGGACTCTTTCAAATGCTTGCTGTTCTCATATGCAGTAAATATACTATGCTGGACCCAGACTCACAGCATAATCCTAAACAAACCTAAGATGGCTATAGGGGCTTAAGGACAAGCAGAAACACCTTTACACTGACAGAACTCTTTTGCTTGTTGATCTCAAAGATCTCCTGAGAGGGATCTGGTAGCAGCACCGCTAAGATCTTCCAGAAGAAGAGCAGGAAAAAGTGGTAAAAGGGATAGAGCAATGGAGGAGATGGATTCAAACCCCCTTCAGCCCAGAGCTCTCCCTTGGACACTCCAATTACTGAGGTTCTAGAGAGGACTCAGAATGCATGGTACACTTCTTCTTGAATTGCACAAGTCTGAGGAGCATGCTTTTTTTCTTCAACCAATCAACCAACCAACCAACCATTCTTTCAACAAATAACTAAATAAATATTCAAAAAACATCAGCAAATAAATATTCAATAAATACCCTGCTTCTCTTCGTCTCCAGGAAGCGACCTGAGAAAGGTGGGTCTCAAACTTTCTGAGACCCCTATTGTTGTTGGTGCAGCAGCCTCTGGTTTAATGATGACAGTCCAGCCAGCCTCCTTTCCTGGCATGATGGCTCCACATGGCAGCCAGGGAGGGTGCTGGGGCATGCCAGAAGGCTGATGCACGTCAGGGGGAGATCATACCGTTAATGAACAGTTAATACAATAAATTCATTTCTCTCTTTCTACATGTTAGTCAACCGTTTATGCTTTGTAGTTATTTTTTGGGGGGGGATATAAAAGTTATACATGGATTTTGAATCAGTATTTGGCACCCCTAAATCCAGTGTTGCTGAAGGAAGAAGTGTATGTGTATATCACTTTACAGGCATTCTGCCAGCCATTTCTGGGAACAGTAAGGAATGGGAAAGCACTTCCGTTGCTGTTTAGATAGCCTTTTTTTGCATTCTGGGATATATTTCCTTTTTTCTTCTGTCACTATGCTCGCTTCATGCAGCATTTAAATTTACTGAAATATTATACTACAAAGATTCTTTCCCGTCCTCGGTGTGTGTGTGTGTGTGTGTGTGTGTGTGTGTGTGTGTGTGTGTGTGTGTGTGTGTGTGTGTGTGTGTGTGTGTGTGTGTGTGTGTGTGTGTGTGTGTGTGTGTGTGTGTGTGTGTGTGTGTGTGTGTGTGTGTGTGTGAGAGAGAGAGAGAGAGAGAGAGAGAGAGAGAGAGAGAGAGAGAGAGAGAGAGAGAGAGATTATGTGTGATCAGATAATTAGGATGTTGTGCAGCTTCCCCCAGGATATAGCCATTTTACTTTTGTTCTTATTCACTGGAATGTATTTAAAAAATAAAATGGAAATTCAGAAAGATGCTGGTAAGTTACTTATAGCATCTGTTTGTAGTTGGGTGGTTTTATAATATATTTGTCCAGTTATGCTGTTGTAAACCACCCAGAATGGTTTGCTAGATGGTGGTATAAAACTCAAACAAACAAACAAACAAACAAACAAACAAACAAACAAGCAAACAAACGCACGCACGCACGCACGCACGCACGCACGCACGCACGCACGCACGCACGCACGCATACATACATACATACATACATACATACATACATACATACATACATACATACATACATACATACATACATACATACATACATACATTTTCAGTGATGTGTAAGTGGTTATTGTGAAATTCCAAGGATTAGTTATACTTCTTTAAAGCAATTGTTTCCAGATCTCATCTGAACCTATTAGGTGATGTCTGATTTTAACAGTACATCGGAGGAAACAGATCACTTGTTGTTGCTCTACATAACAAATGACACTGGTTTCTAACAAACAGTGCTGTTTATTCAACTATTTTTTTTCCTCTGTAATGTGTTTTCAAGAACAGAGCTTAATCTACATAGTTTAATCCATTGTTCTTTCTACAACAGCTATTTATCTTTCTATTCTGAATTTCATCTCTAGGCAGAAATGTACACATATAAGAAGTAGCTGATCAGAAAAGTTTGTGCCAGTCACTCTGGAGATGTTTCCTTTTGGAAAGAAAAAAAGTGGCAATGGATAAAAACAGATAATATGTGGGCATGCTCTATCTGCAAGTAGATGATTGGGTTACTATTTTTTTGTGTAGTATGATGGATCCTCAGGCAACATTTTTGTTTATTAAATATCTCTTTCTAACACGCACCACATACAGCATCAAAGTATGAGATATTTTAGAAAAAGAAAACAGAGGAACCCATCGTTAAGTAATATTGCTGGATACCTCAGGGGTTTAGGTCTCAGACTGTGAAGCTAGAGGTTGGGGGTTCAATTCTCCACTGTGTACCCTTAACAGGGTCTGGATTGGATGATCCACAGGATTCCTTCCAACCTTGCAGTTCTAAGATGACGATGAGTATTTCACACTGCTTGTCTCTTCTGTTGCCTCCATTCCCGCTGCTCTAAAAATAAATCTATAGCACTAACTCAATGTGCTCTGTTCAGTCTTTATTACTCTAGGTAAGGAAACAGACAAAAAAGGAACACTTAGCTTTGATTCCTTCATTGCTGCTTTCCTCATGTACAAAGCATCACACCTGAGAAGGAGGGAGTCCTGTTCATGTGGGGGCTCTCCGTGCAAGTAAGAATGCTAGAAAATCAGGATTCTTATTGTATGAAGAGTCTCCACTTGGACAGGAGTCTCTGTTTTCGAGATGTATTGCTTTCCATGTGAGGAAAGCAACACCAGAGGCACCCCTCTCAAAATGCTGAAAGCACCGAGTTAAGTCATACCTGAATAAAAAAGCAGAAGAAGCACACACACCTTTTCTGCTCAGAAGACCAGGGTTTTATAGTGTACACCAAGTAGTGCTGCCATGCTATGTGTGTGCTCATGTGTATGTGTGTAAAATAAAATAGTCACGATAGTAATATTCAAGATGCATCTCCTTTCCTTTGAGTTATTAAAATGTAAATGCTGGTAGTTTTAGAATGGTTGAACATATGGTAACTCCTGACCATTCTACAGTACGTATGTGTTCCGGTGTCATTGTTGTGTGTTATTATTCAATTCAGGTAGCCTCTGACTGATCTTCAATTTCTGTAATTATTTTTCATACATATACTTTTAGATTAGAGCATCCTCAGCTAGGTGTTGGAGAGAATGAAGACGTTTCCCCTTTTAGCGATCTCCTCACCATTCAAGAAATGGAAGAGGTGGGGCCTGAGTAATAATTAGCTCCTATAGAAAACATACTGATAGAATATCTCAGGCTATTAACACTCAATTGTCAAGTCCACACCCTGGCCAGGTATTGCCTTTAGGCAAACAACAGTTACCATCCTATTAACTAAAAGCTGATAGCAACATTTATTACATGGCATAAAGTTTGTGAATAGATTGCTGTTTTGCTCAGTTCTGAGAAATTATTTGAATGAGACTTGAGTCGGTTTTCAGTGTATAGGCACAGCTTTGGGACTTGGAAAGTCACCGCGCATGCATGAACCACACTTTCACAATCAGCATGTACACCTTGTAGTAACACATACCTTTCAAGTGAACTTCAGCTCTAGCTCTATTTCAGAAAATAAGCACCTTCTAAGCTGCAGTATAGCGATGCATGCCTTGTTCTGCTAATGTGTGTCTATGTCCAGTGGCTACTACACTGGAATCTTCTGAGTGATCTTGAAGGCAATATTCTTTTAGAAAAAAAAGGAAGGAAGGAAGGAATCTAGAGAACGTTGCATGGTGATACCTGGTCTATGAGATTAGAATCAGTGATGCCTTTTCTGTGCACCATTTAATGAATGATAATGAGAGCATACCCGTTCTGCTAGGCTGCTAGCACTCTCTCAACTTCACTGCTGAATCTCTTTAAAAGGCTGGGAAAAGGACATTTTCTAATGAAAAGCATCTTTTGAAATGAAAAGGGTAAGCCGACTGCATAATGACTGTAGGGGGATAACATGCTTAATCCTCAGAAGCAAGAGGGAAGATCGCATTTAATCCACACAGTGCTAGGAGGAGAGCATAGGAGAGAAAGCAGAGGGCAAGCAAAGGAACTGTGAAGGCAGAAAAAAAGCTGCATCTCACGAAAAGGGATTTTAGTGCCCTGATGGGTTACTGCCACATGGCACTGTGGCCTGGCTGAAAGCAGGAATACCTACCCTTGGTGCCTTTTCTGGCCAAGAGGCCTATAGAATTCTTCTTCCCGTTAGTGTTGAAATCTTATATATTTTATATAAATATACACAGATATTATTTAATGTGATGTTTTAACTTTTGTTGTTTTGGTTTTCCAAGGAACTGAACACAAAAACCCCATATGTATTTCTCCCTCCCTCTCTCCCTCCCTCTCTTTTTAACCTGAACCTGCATTTCAGAGGGAGTGATATATCTGTCAGTACCGATTCCCTGTTCCTGTGTCCTGTCAGATTTGGTAGCTACAATCCCCATAACTTTTTTTTACTCTTTGACAGCAGAGGATGTGTGGGTGCTTGGGGGGGGGCAGGCAAGGCGAGGGCCACAAACTATAATCTGGTGGGCCGCAAATGGCCCTTGGGCTGCAGGTTTGAGACCCCTGCACTAGACGTTCTTCCTGATGATCTGATTGAACATACCAGTAGGAAAGTTGTAGAATAATATAGAATTCCACCTTTGGTTCTTTGAAGCTTGTACTTTATGTTTTCCATGAAAAACACAGCCTTACTTTTTCTGCCCTGATACCACCCAGTTGTTTCCATTGGCATGTTTTAGGGCACACCTCTATTCTTCTGTTTTGATAGTCCTGTGGATGTTGGCCAATCCCTTCTTTGTAGTTAATAATCTGGAATAGATAGCAAATATTCATGGCAGGTAAAGATTTTTGTTTAAAAAAAGAAACTAGGAAGCTTTATAAGGCAATTGCTCCATTCAGCTTTGTACTGGCCACACTGGCTAATGGTAGCTTCCCAGAGGTTCAGGAAAGAGAGATTTCAGGAATTTATTTTTTTACAGAAACATGTCTTGTATCCCAGACCAAGAAAGAAGGAAGTGAACTGAGACAGCTGACACTTTATAAGTGGAACAAAATACAAACCTCACAAGCAGTCAAAAGCTCTATAGGAAGATCACCCATAATTCTGCAAAAGCTGAAGTCAGATGAACTTAGAGGTGTAGCCAAAGGGATGCCCAAGTTTGTCTCCGTGAGTTCCTTTTCTTTGTATGAGTGTCCGTTCTGCCTCTGTTAATGTCCTGTTAATGTATTTGTAAATAAAGCAAGTAAGACTAAGATACCAAGTCTCCTATGCTGTCTTACCCAGTAGCACAGTTTTCAGACTTTTTCACTGCTCAGGAATGCATAACAATACCACTTATTAAAAATTTAATACTAAACCAATTAATATTAAACACTCTGGAACTATTGCAGTATTTTGCAGATGGCATGCTGTCTTAGAATTCATGTAAGAATTACCATGAGCTCCTGTAGTGAGAATTGGCTTCCAGTAATTGCTCATGGTCAGTGGAGGCTGGCTCATTTTCGAGTTCCCTTTACCTCCTAACATCTTTCTTTCCTCTTCATATACCCTTTAACACAATTTGTTATTTTAATGAAAGCCACTTAAACTTTTTCCTCTCAAGGCTTCTGATAGAGCCTGATCTGACAATGTTGAATGATTTCTGCTGCTCTAACAAAAAGCTTACACTAGTTATGAAATTCATTCATTCATTTCCCAACAAACGAAGGAAAATCCTATATTTCTATTTGCACACTCTAACTAGGTGTCTTCCGTCATTACACTGGATCTGACTCATGTATATTTTTAGTGGGTAATATTCCTCTCTTTGAATATATGGGGCAAAGTAAAAAAGCTTTTGAAATTTGCCAGGTGTATGTCAAATAAGGAAGATATTCAGTCACTAGATGGCACTATGAGGTCCTTTTTGACACAACAGATGTAGGGGCGCTCCATCTGGAAAAAAGGACAAGCGGTACTCTCACTGAAAAAGCACCATGTAAACTTTTTTTAAAAGGCAAAATGAATTCACATTCTTAGAATCGTCTCGGACCTCCAGAGCTGGAAGAGACCCTAGGGATCAATGAGTCCAGCATTCTGTTCTCAATCCATGCCCACTGAAATGGCATTGTGAACCTGTCTTTTGTTCAGACATCTTAATTTCTTGTCAAAATAAGGTTAATCAGTTTATACACCTTATGGAATACATTATGAAGGCATTTGGCTGGGTTATGCCACAATCCAGGACCAGAGTATAGAAATGTTATTTTTCTGGGACTACAGCTCTTAAAAAGCACTTGCCAGTGATCATGCTGGATGGGAGATTCTGGGAGCTGGTGTCCAGAAAAATAAATTCTCCAGCACTGGGATTAAGATTGACAACCCTTGGGGTGAATTCTACAGTAGCAGCAGTGCTGAAAAGAGGAGGAGGCAGTGGTTTCAAGTCCTTCTGGAGTACAGCCATCTACCTTGGGTGAGGGACACTGTTTAACAAATCTTGGGAACTTACTGCTTTCTTCTAACCTGAGAAGTTGTCTTTGGACTATGTCACCAAATCAGAAGGCCTGGGGGTGGGGTTATTCGCCTCAAGTTTTGCCTCCCCATCTCCAAGAAACCTGTGATCACAGAAAAAGCTTGTTAAATGCCAGATGCCCACTTGAAGGGCAATTGATTTTGGTCAGTACTTTGATTATGCGTCCCTTAAACTTAGCTGTGAGTTTGTGAGCCATGCCCCAAATGCAAGGGGAAGAATCTCTGGAGCAGTGCATGTTATTATGAAACCTATTCCACTCCGGATTTATGCTGGCTCTTGCTTTATGCAACTGTGCCTGAGCTGTGCTGAAATTCCTGATGGTGCTCTGTGCCTTGATTCATGTTATAATGGAATTGTTTTTTTAAATGTGCACTCTTCTGAATTACAAAGGATGTTCATAAACTGGAAAGACTCACAGCATCCAGTTTTATTTTGGACAGGCCACAGGCAACAGTGTAAAGTGTACCATTTCTGGGGGTATCAGGAACTGTCAGCTGAACTGATAATCTGAATTTAAAAGTAACAGGACAAACCAGGAAAAAGGATCAAGAAGAAAGCCAGAAGGTATGGAACAAAGAGCAACCAAGGATACAGGAACACACCAGAGCTTCAACATTGTGGAAATAAATTTTGTATAATAGAATTTACTTCCTCCCATGTCTTACCTCTCCCCCATATGAACTACAGAGTGTCTTCTAACAATGCTGAGCAGTTCTGAGAGGCTCTATGGCATGGGTGTGCAGAATACTCACTTCCCAAATGTTGCTGTTGATGATGATGAACTTCAAGCCATTAGTAGTTGGATTCAGTGAGAATTCAGTTTACATCCAATTTAATCTACATCCAAATATTTGAAATCATTTGTATTTTTCTGAATAGTGAGTGGGAGGAATGGGGAAAATAAAGGACTCTGTCCTGAGAAAGGGGGTACAATTCAGCTGAATGTTTTATAAACTACATGCATACAAAACAGGAGTCAACTATTAATTGACTCACACTTTGAAAAAAAATTGATCACCTTAGCCAATTTACTGGTGGAGGGCTGCAATTGTATGGATGCTTCAGGAGCCATAGAATACATTGGTTCTTACTCTCCAAGGGCAGAAAGAAAGGGCTACTGTCAGAAAAGGAGCTCAGACCTTGACTCTCTCTTCACAACCCTTGCAGAAGATTCCACATCACTTTAAAGATAATTGGTAAAACAGATTGTGCAGGCTTTGTATGTAAAAGTTTAAAGCCCTCTTGGTGCCTCACCTTGCCAATGACATCAAGAAAAACTCCACCAGCATTGTATGAGGAGGGAGGATAAATTATGGCAATGATTTACAGTAATTAAACGCTTCCTCCTTTCAAGCACGGCTACCGTGCAATGAAAGGGAGTAAACAGAAGGTGACAGAAGTAGGAAGTTATTCATTACCAGGACCTGCTGCAACCAGTGACATCATCACCCTACAGCAGGTGTAAGTTAAGCAACAGGATTTCAACCAATAGATCTTATACTTGCCTGGCTGCCAGATCAAAGCTGATCTACTGAAAGGCCTCATAGTTCCCTCAAGATGAACCAATTCTCTTACCTTCAACTCTCAAAATTTAGATGTAACTCAGTTGTGCTATGCTCTATCAAAATATAACTCTTTTGAAATGGATGCATGGTGCTGCGTAAGTTTTGGCTTTTGAGGAAGAATATTTTAAGCTCCCCTAAAGTCTTAATAAAACATGTCTAAGAACAATCCTTCTGTATCTGCCTCAGTTTGCAGTGGAATATCACCATACCTGATTTCTATGAACAATATTTGATTTGATGGTAGGCTAGAAGAGACATCAGCTGCCCAGAGGATTAATGTGTAATCTTTGTCTTGTATGTACAGCAGGCAAAGTATATGGCAGTCAATAACACACTCAATTCCAGTGTTCACCGCTGGCCTTCTCCTCTAGTAATTAGATTGGGAAATGATGAACTGAGGGTTTGTTGGCATTTGCATGCTGGCTGGTGAGTATTAATCAGCAAGGGAAAACAGTGTGCTTCTTAATTGGAAAGCACAATCAGCTTCAGCTGAGGAGGGAGCAGGTTCCTCACTCTGCATGGCAATTGGAGATTATCCATGGCTGGATCTGCACTTTGCTCTCACATCGTGTCATGCACTTTAATGCATGTATCCTCACATCTTTACACTAATTCATATCCACTGTGATTTTGCCCGCAGCTGGTTCCTCGGTCTGGCAAAGAGCCTGGCCTTTTTCTTTTCAGGGGCAACAAAGCTTTCAGAACCACCCTCTTTCCTCCCTGTGTCTTTGTATATCAGCCCTCACGTCCCTAAATTTTCCAGTTTGTTTAGTCATTTTCTTGTGCTTTCGAATACCTTTCTACCACTGATTTGAAGAAAACAGAAAGAAATCTGGTTCTGGCACAGAAATTGATTCTGTTGTGAAGAAACAGTTTTGCTTGTTTTTCTCCATTGTAGAGAGAATATGGATGGAAGAATCACAGCCTGGAGATGTTACAGCCTTTGGGACAGACACTGGCCTTGGTTATGACTTCGTAATAACCCAAAGCCTATCTTGGTCATACCTTAAATCTTCTCTGGACTTTACCTTTTTAGACCGCAACTCCAAGAATTCCACAACCAGCATGAGCAGGGAGTTGTAGTCCAAAAATGTACAAGCTTTCCTCAGCCATGTCTCCCTCTCCCTTGCCCTCACTCTTTTGTTCTCTTTTAGAATTGTTCTGTTGTTCATTGCTCTCATTTTTAATGCACTTCTGTTAGCTGTTTTGAAGATTGCCCATAGAAGAGTGTCAAAATGGAAAAAAATAAATCCACAAAATAAAGAAACACATACCAAATAGCATCCTTTGAAACTAGAACACAAATGACAATTATTTTTCTCTAGGGAGAGTCTTCACTACATAGAACTATTGCCATCAGCTGACCCACACCCAGGCAGTCTCCCCATTCCTCACAGGTGTGTTGAGAAAGCATTTTAATCCAAGAAGCTGGCATGTGCTTACTCCACTGACTCATAGACTACTCAGCAACCCGATGTTCAGCTCCACCAATATGTGGCATAACTCATTCTTACCCCCTCATTCTGCCCATTCCTCCTCTCCTTTTTTATTTTTTATTTTTGGCTCTTCTGATGGCAGATCCACAGAGCTTGTCAAATTCTTAATCCTATTGCCTGCCTTTGATGCCTGGTGAGTTCCCTGTTTTTCCTTATGTTGTGGGAGAAATCCCCCTTGGGAGAATCAATAACCTCATACAACTAGATTGTCATTGGGCAGGTGGTTTAATGCAGTCCATTACTATCTGGTTGGAGGGTTTGTTTTTTTAAAGCCTTACTCAACAAAGCTGAGCTACTTTTCACTTTGTTTGTAAATGCATTGGGGAAACTGAAAGGTGGAGTGAATTTGATATAAATGCCAAGGACCCACAGTCAATTTGCTTTAATCTGCTAATATAGTAGAGGCTGAAATGCATTATTATCTTTGAATATATTACTTTGAAATGCAAATTATAAGAACATCTGTGTAATCTCTAGGGTGAAAGGACAAAGGGTAGCTAATAACCAGAAAAAAAATCTATTTACCCATAACCCTTTTATATCATCAAACACTAATCTGAGTTCTGTTCTCCTGGGCTGGCTGATTTTCTTAAATATACCTTTGCCCTTTAGAATAGTAAAGTTCTGCGCTGATTTCTTTCATCTGCCAGAATAGATAGCATGACAGACTTACATCTCAGGCACAGCCAACGATTTATCAGTGCACAATGCTGCCTTGTACCAGACTCTTACTCTTTCTGGCCCATGACTGGCTACTTTGACAGGCAGTAGCTATCCAGAATTTCAAGCAGATGTCATCACCATCACCTGTCAGCTGATCTTTCTAATTGGAGATGCCAGGGATTAAGTCTAAAACCTTTCCCTGTAAACCATGCTATCTACCACTGAGGCAGAGTCACATCCACAGTCTCCTCTTTCTCCCTTAAGAGTTGACTAGGGACTAGAGATGGGTACGAACCACTGATTTGTGCTAGTTTTTTTTGTCAGCCCAACAGGTGTTTGGTGCTTCAAAGCCCCACCTCCACTGGTGGACAGCATCCAGAGCAGGTGGGGCAAGGAAGTGGGCACTCACCAGAGGAGGTAGGGCTTTGAAGTGCCGAACACATACTCAGTTAATAAACAAACTGGCAGTTCATGCCCATTTCTACTAGGGAGAAGAAAGAAGTGTCAATGGGAATTAGTTTCTTCATACTGTTTCCCTTTGTTCCTAAACTGAGTCCACTAGACATGTTTCTCCTCAGTCCACAAAAGAGAGAGAGAATGCAATGGCACTGACAATCCATGGTGTCTCTGTTTAAAAGGAGAAGGTTGCAGGATATAGGAAGACCCAAGACTCTGAAGAGACATTACTACTAGACAACACTGGGTTAGATGTGATCCAGTATAGGACAACTTCTTATGTTTCTTTCCATATACAGGGCTGAGTTCTAGCTCCAGTTTGGGTGATGGGTTACTGACCTATAATTTCCTTAAAGTGTCTTAATGATGTATGGAGGTCTGACAAATTTGTTGCGTTCTGCCCTTTTAATGGGCAAGCACCAGTATCCTCAATACTAGCAGGCTTTGGTAGTCCCTCCAGGGAGTCAGAACAGTTGGGTTTGCTTTACCTGTTTAGTGGCCAGGAGAATACTGGGGTTAATTTAGTTATGTTTTATGTTTATTTAAAGTCAGGTGCTGCTCTGCAATTTAAAAACTTATAATAAACAGTGCTAGTGGAAGACATCTGGATGCAGTACTGTTTCCCATATTCAACAGAAGTCGCAGTACTGCTAAAGCTGGATGGACTCAGGGTTCTATCTATGTATAAACTAGAAGCCTGCAGAGGTTCATCAAACGAGGGATAGAATCTAAAAGAGGAGGTTAGACAGGGCATGACCTGCTGATTTGGCAGTTTATGCCAGTTTGTTTATTAGCTGAACAGGTGTCGGCCAAAAATCCCATCTCCTCCAGAGGTGCCCACTTGGAGGGAGTGGCCTCGCATCCCTGCCCTGCCTCTTCCTGGTGCTACACCTCTGAGTGGGTGCCCACTTAAAGAGACAGGGCTTTGAAGCAGAGATAAACAAACCAGCACGAACTGCTGAACTGGCAGTTTATGTCCATCTCTAGAGGTAATGCCTGTTTGGGTCCCTTTTATGTTCCAATAACCTTCTTTTATGATTTGTTAATTTTATGGTGAAGTGGTTAGTGTGATGTGCTCTGAGATGAGATAACTTTGATGGCATGATAGATTTTTTTGGCAACACTGGCATAAGAATATAAACCCTATTCAGTCTTCCTGTAGTGTGGGATGATCAACATGACTACAGTGGAGAGGATAGCCCTGCCCCCTCCCTCATTATTTCACTTGCATGATCAGCAATGGGTTTGAAGAGGAAAGGTTTCTGATTGCTATCTAGGGAAGGAAGAACCTTGGGAAATATGAGTTTCTGCTTGTATGCAGAACTTACATGTAAGCAGGGCCCTTCTCTTCTTCAGACACGTCACTTGTGTAAGGCAAGTGACAAGAGTTTCACTAACAGAGTAACATGGAATCAGTTTCTCCCATACAACTTTGTTAATGATTCCAGAGTAAAGAATAATTGAGGTAGGCTTTAATCATATGAAGATCTGTGTTGGATCAAACCAAAGCCTTATTTAGTCCAACATTCTTTTTTCCAGTTGACCAACTGGACGCCTACACTAAACCCATAAACAGAGCATGAGATTGCAGAACCCTCCTGTTCATGTTCCTCAGTACCTGATATTCAGAGACAAACTATATATGGCACTGGAAGTTAACAAGTCACCATCATGTCTACTATCCATTGTCATCCATATCTTTTGCCGTAAATCAGACAGAAACAACAACATAACATCTGGTCAGAGATGGTTCACAGAAGTAAGGTTTATAAGGGTGGGAGTGGGTGAGGATTAAATTAGGCAGCCCGATTTCTCTGTGAAGTCCATCTGAGTGTTGCCAACATTGATTAGAACAAGATGTAAAATGTTAATAAGGCTGCTATCCGCATATAATTCAATTTACTGACAGCAACAAGGCCTCAGGGATCATGTGTGAATTGTTGGGTTTTTTGCAACATTGCATGCTGTCTTTTAGAAGGTTTGACTGGGAGGGGCCTTTCTGAGCTGGGATGACTGTCAGTCTATTCAGCACTAACCTTTCATTTCCTCCTGTCTCTGCATTCAAAGAGAGACCAGCATCTCTGCTCAGAATTTTTTTCTTCTTCTCTAGAGCCTGTTGAAGTCTACTGAAAGCAGTAATGTTTGTCAATTTTCTGTTTAATCTGTTCAATTGTGAGTAATGAAACCCTTAACCTTTCTTCTTCATATGTCTCAGAGTGAGTTATTGAGACTGTAAGAGCCAATTAATGAGAAAAGGAGTGGACTACTCTGGGGAACTTGAAGCTACTCTGGTCTGTGAATCCCTGTATTTATGCTGTGCAGCTAGAGAAATTTAATCAGAAATTCAAAACTCTGCAACATCAGTCAGGCTAGACAGCTGCTGAAGAAAAGTCTCCTTCCTTCACCGAATAGGAGATGTCAAGTTAATGGCAAGGGATGTATATAGACATTCTGTTTCCCTCTCTCTCCTCACTATCATTGCCAGTGACTCCTGTCAAGAAGTGGAGTAGCTATATTTAGATAGGAGGAGCTAAGTAAAGTCTCTCTTTCTAGATTAATCACAGTTTGGATACACTGACATGGAGCTCTTGAGAACCACAGGATAAAAATGGTAGTTCTGAGTTGGTGCTTGATAATGACTGTAGTTGCACTTCAGCTTTTTTACGTCAATGGCAGTTTTGATTTTACGAGAAAGGAGGATCGTATCAAGTGTTTATTCTAATTGTACCGTATCTCATTGTCAAGTTAGTGGTGTTTAATGCCACTGGTGGTGTTTCTTCACATATAATTTCAATATAATATTGATTTATAAACACACATTTTTATAACGAGAGCTGCAACCTGATTCCTTAGAGTATAAAAGGGGATTTCCTCTAAGAAAGGAACATTTCCTTTTACTGAATAATATATTTGCTTTACTCTGCAAGATATTTTACTAGGATACATGTTTCCCTTGTTTAAGATACATATGAAATCTAGGCACTCTGGGGTATCTTAATATGCCCTGAAATTGACCTGGTTGAGCCAACCCTGCAAAGCCATTTTGAGATGTCATGTTGTCTAAGAGCAGTCAATAAGCACGTATCAACTGTTCAACCAACTGTGGATAGAATTTATGGAGGACAGTAAGTATTTTTCATGGGACAAATGCTTTCACATAGCATAATGCTAGACAGTAACAACTGTTTCTTTTGTAGGTTTCAAACAATGAGTTGACCTGGTGCATTAGAAATACAACCACCGCCACAATGCACTTTGGGCTGCCCTAGCATGGTTTCTGGCATGGAAAATAATATCTTCACAGTCAGTAAAGCAAGACCAAATTATTCTCATGCTAAAATGCTTCATCTGTTTTTTAGCACTGCTATAGACTTTTGCTAGAGTGAATATAACTCATGCACTGAAACAGGCTTCCATACAAGAATTTTCTCTATCAGTTGCCAAAAGTTTTGGTGTGAAAACTGGCTTGGGAGTGGAGATATAAGAAAAAAACAGGTAACACCGGTAGAATTCCAAACATTTCCCTCCCAGATCAATTTCTATGGCAGGTGCTGTTTATCTGTAGAGATAAACACATTTGGGAGTTTATCGTGGTTCCTCTGTCTGAGATATTCAGATATTCAGCACAGCTCTGAAACCATAGCAGCAAGAAATCTTGTTTTTATTTTTATTTTTCTGGAAACAAGGAAAGCTTGAGATTCTCAGAATTTTGTACCTGTTGGCAATTTCTTGCCAAATCCCATTGCAGTTTTGAAATCTGGCCTAAATGGCCTCTGATTCATGCATGGCCAGAGTGTTCATCTCAGCACTAACAGTAAATAAATGATGAATCTTGATTGCTGGATTTAGTTATCTAAATAACTAAATTGCAAAGAAGCTGAAGAAGCTGAAGCAAAATGTAAACAGGGACAATCAGATTGTGGTGCTTTTCTGGTTCAGTTCCAGAACAATGATAACCAGTGATTACATGAGTTTTGAGCTACTCCACAACTTCTATGTGAAATTTCAAGGCTTTCTATTCCTCCAAAACTTACCAACTAAGCAGATTGGAATGAGATTTTTGTTTTAGAGGCAGTAAACATCCTAAATCCTCCCATTGCTTTTCACATGAGATCCATTTTTTCTTCTCCTGCTTGTAATATCTGCATATTCAGTTCTATTGACACAACAGGATTCTTATAGGATTCTAATATAATATGTCAGGCTGCCAGATTTCAAACGTCTAGAAGAAGGGAACCCCCTCAAAATGACTGATGAACAAATAAGCAATTCTAAACACATTCATTTAAACTCTCATTCATTTTTTTAAATTCAAGCCTTCAAAGGTCTCCATTTTATGAATATGGGTCATTGCATCTTTCTACACAATTCAAAATGCCATGAAGTGGCTGACATTGCCTTGAACAGTGTGTCTGCATTGCCAGTAAGAAAAAGGATGCCAAGTTTTATACAACAGAAGTAATATAATCGTTCAACATAAGAATCAGAAAACTATTTGGCTACTAGACAAAGTAGGAAGTTACTTTATTCCCTTCATCCATCTAGCCCAATACTGTGTAAACTGATTGGCAGCCCTTCTCCAGGTTTGCAAGTGGAAGTTCTTCTTAGTTGAACATACAGCGGTGGCTCGCTAGATAGTTACCCCGCATGACAGTTTTTTCGCTAGACATTGACTTTTTGCAATTGCTATAGCGATTCACAAAACAGTGATTCCTATGGGGGAATTTCGCTGGACAAAGTTTGTTCCCTGCTTTGCAAACTGATTTTCGCTAGATGATGATTTTGACAGCTCCCTCCGCACTTGCAAAACAGGTGTTTTCGGGACCTAAGCTTTGCAAGACAGCGATTTAAACAGCTGCTCGGCGGTTCGCAAAGTGGCTTTCCTATGGCTTATCTTCGCTAGACAACGACGATTCTTCCCCATTGGAACGTATTAAACAGGTTTCAGTGCATTCCAATGGGGAAATGCTTTTCGCTAGACAATGATTTCGCTAAACAGCAATTTCAGTGAAACGGATTATCATCGTCTAGCGAGGCACCACTGTAATGGGGATTGAACCTGAGATGTTCTCCATGCAAAGTATGAATCTGTATCTACCATAGATCAATGACTGGTCCTCTGAACCCCACTGTGAGATAGCCTAGACCAGCAATGGTGAACCAATGGCATGTGTGCCACAGCTGGCATGCAGAGCCCTTTCTGCAGGCACGCAAGCCATAAGTCGCGAGATCACTACTCCCCCCCACCAGCCAATACTCAGGAGGTGACTGCAGCCACGGTGCTGGTGCTTCGACAGGCGGTGGGCCAGGATCCGGAGTGGGGTTTTGAGGAACCCGTGACTGGGATTCCCCCTTCCACCACCACTTCTGGTTCTGCTGCTGTAGCACGCCACCCACTGGATTTTTGTCCCTACTTGGACCCAAAAAGGTTCACCACCACTGGCCTAGATCAACCATTTTCAAAAACAATTATTTTATTTGACACACATGTTCTTTCTAATTTGAAAGGTTACTTATGTTTTGTTATTTCACTAGATCATTTAACTCGTTTTAGACTAACAAATACATTATAATTCTAATTCCTTTGTGAGTCTAAATTAATATTTTAAAGTATGGACCTCTCTTTCTGAGAAAGACTTTGCTGAATAATGTAATTCAGATTTAAATCTGAATATAAATCATAGGTGCATTGCAGGCTGTCTTAGATATGGAAAGCTCTTTTCTCATTTAGCATAATTAACACCACCCTAAAGCATCAGTATGTAATTTGAAAGTGATATTTCTCAATATGGATATGGTGCTAGAATTGTTTTCTCCCTTGATTTTTCTAGGTTTTTTTTCTCCTTCATTAAACATCAAAGAGCACAAATCTTCAATAACAGCTCTTGCAATTGGGGCTGAAGTAATGTTTCTCCATGAGTCAGGACTAGCATTGGGCAGCTTACAGTAGGAAACCGACAACCCATTATATTCGCGAAGGCTTTCACTGCCGGGATCTAATGGTTGTTGTGGGTTTTTCGGGCTCTTTGGCCGTGTTCTGAAGGTTGTTCTTCTTAACGTTTTGCCAGTCTCCTCTGAAGATGCCGGCCACAGAGACTGGCAAAACGTTAGGAAGAACAACATTCAGAACACGGCCAAACAGCCCAAAAAACCCACAACAACCATAACAACCCATTTTTTGCCTACAAATGGCTAAGCTCCTGTTTTACTAGTTACACAGTGCCTTTTTTTTTTTTTTTTTTTTTTGGAAAGAAAACAATTCTTATCCTCTAAAATGAAGGTCCCAAGGCCCTCATGGAATCTGTTTCAATATGGAAAAGCCACTGGGGGCCATTGGGCAGAAAGGAAGTCATTAATTTCCAGAAATTGCCCCTTCGGGTAAGGTTCTCTGAGCAGGTAGTCCTTTGGAAATAAATTACTTCCCCTGTCCTGCATCTCCCAAGGCTTCCCTACAACAAAGGTGATTCCATGGGAGCCTTGGGATATGTGTGCTTTTTCTCAAGGCTAAACATACAAAGTATTTATTTCCAAAAATCTGCTGTGCTGATGACATCATCAGCCTTACATGGCATAGCTGGGTAAACAGGGACTGAATGGCTCTTTTGAAATGCTGAATATGAAAGCCCCATTTCATTGCCAATATGAATGTTTCATTTAGGTCACTTCCCTTCCAGACCCTAACCGTCTGGTCTTTTCTGTTCGTCAAAGAAGCCTCACCTTGTAGAAGGGCGAAGAAGGTAGCAAGTGGTACAAAATCCCATAGAATCTCATGAGAAACATACCCCCTAGAGATCTGTCTGTCCCATTTTGTGGGGGAAATTCAGAATATGTTTTTGGGAAAAATGGGGAGTAGAGTGCTTTGAGGTTTTCACAAATGTGACCATGGAGAGGTGTGCAGGTGCACCTCCTCTATTAAGGCAGAAGAAGTCTCAGTTCCTACTGAGAATCCATTAAATTTTGTGTACCATTGGAGTTTTTTCTGTGCCAATGGGAATACCTCTTCTCTAAGCTAAAATTCTTTCTTTTGGAGAAAGGTTAAGACAATACTACTGGTAAGTTCACATTTGCACAAGCAATTATATGCGTACAGGGGACAACTGAAACAAAAAGAGTTCGTTAGGGTTCCCTGCTATGAAGAGTTCTTTGTATTGTCGTCTCTGTTTCTTTTCTACTAACAGAGTACTCTCATGTAGTACTTAACTCCTGCTCAAAATTTTTGTGCATTGAATTGCCTTTTTAACAATATTGCTGTCCCTGCAGAACTCATGCTTTTTTATCAGACCTGTAGTTACATAAAAAAAGAGGGTTTTTGACACATAATTCCAAATCCCAATAAGCAAAAAGATTACTGCCAATTTGTGCCCAATTTACATACTGATCTTACTCTAAACAACCATGGAAAAGTTGCATTTTTAAGCACTTCCTTTGGAATTTCCATCACCTCTATCCATTTCTCAGTAAGACAGCCCTATTCAGCAGTTATGACTGCATTTAGCGTAAGTCTAAATTAGTGGTAGAGTTGGGAATGTGGACACAAGCCTTGACCTGTAGATCCCAGGATGTCTCTCAGAGTGTGAGGGTCTGCAAAGGAGCCTGGAAATGCTCAGCAGAATGTACATCCAGCACTCCTATGATTGGCAGTCCTAATAAGCCCCAATAAGGCAGCACTTCTGATCATGGCACTCCTACGGGCACATTCAGTTAACTGAATATATTTACAGGCTGAGAGACTTTGCTGGCCTTTGAGTTAATCACACGAAAGTTTTCCGGGCAGTGTGTGGAGGTAGAGAATAGAGCTTTCGTGTGTCCTTAAATCCCTGCACCCTGTTTAGCCCAACACTGTGGCATAAAACCTGAATCAGGCTAGTGATATAGTAATGAAGACGAGTACACAATTGAATATGATAAAAAGGGAAATCTGAAATGGAATTAATGATATCTGACTTATAAAGATGAAGTGGCATCCCATAGTTTCTAAGGGGATGTGATGCTGAGGAGCCAGTGCAACTCTTTGAGATCAGAATGCACCCTTGCCAACCAAGGACTTCTAGAAATGTATCATCTGGAGTGCAAAGGAAAATTCTTTCACCACAAGACCACAAAGACACTCTCCCTTTGAAAACCTGTTTGCAATTCAGTGTTAATAAAATGTATTAGAGATAAAGCTTCAGAAAATAAAATAAATTGAATTAAGCTACTGAGAATGCAAATAATGTCACTGATAACGAGATCTTTTGTTTTCTTCTCTTCATTCCCTGCTTCTTAAGAGTTTCTTTCCCCTTCCAGCTTGGCACTGTTTCTTCATTTCTCTTTTGCATTTTCAGTTAAGCTCTGAATAACATGCCTGTGTTATGTAATCCTCAGACATATAATTAATTAAGAGTCGGCTCTGTTAGGAAAGCCAGCTGAGGAGTTAATCCTCTCCCCTGGTATTAATACTGGTTGCTTCCTTTTCTAAGACCGCAGCTATTAAAGCTTGAAGTTTCTGTACAATTCAGAGATATATAGGACCTCTTTGGTATTTACAGAGGGTGATTCCAAGCTAAAAAACAGTTAGTGCTCCATAAGTGTGCACATGTTGTGTCTCATCTTTGGGAATCACGTCTAAATTGCTTAGATGAAACACTTAATTCTACAGAATTCTTCTCTATTTCCCCTCCTCTGGTTAAAGGGGAGGGGGATATTTTGAGTGTGAATGAAGAAGAAGATTGTGTGTCTCTGTCATGTTGACTGTTTTCTGCCCTTAGCCAGTAGGAGGCAAATCTTGAACTAAGAGTGTAATCATTTGTGCTAAGAGACCACCAAGTTATATTGATTTTGCAGTTGTTTAAATCATTTTATACATTTCTGTTCACACGACACATGTATAATATCGACTCATTTGGCAAGCCAATCCCCCCCCCCTTGCCAGCATGGCCTTTAAGAAAAATTCTCATCCTTGTATGGATTCTGTCCTCATCGATTCATCCTGTGTCAATCTATCTATCTAATGCTCAGTGATAAATCATTTACTATATGACTATATGTGGAAAGATCTTGCAGCAACAGCTACAACATGAACTACAGTGGAACCTCTACTTACGAACTTAATCCATCCCAGAAAATGTTCCTTAGTTGAAACGTTCATAAGTAGAAGCAAAATTTCCCATAGGAATGCATTGAAAATCATTTAATCCATTCCGGCTGTTTTTCATTCTTATCTAGAGGCACCATTCTCTGTTTGTTTATTTATTTATTACTTCTTTATTTATCACATTTCTATCCTGCCCATCTAGTCATTTTGTCTACACTGGGCGGCATACATCAAATACAACAAAAACAATTAAAATAATATCAGCATCCAAAAATAAAATAAATAATCATTCAAGATGGAAAACAAAAATAAATCAAATAATGGCTGGCGGGAAGGCCTGCCTAAACATGAAGGGGCTATACAAATCTCTGAAGGTAAGTTGTTCCACAACCAAGGAGCCACCGCCGAAAAGGCCAGGTTTCTTGTTTTTTTCCTTCCAGGCCTCTCTCGCCATTAGGCCCCTCAGTCGCACCTCCAGACTAGATCGAGTGAAACAGGTAGGCTTTGGTCGGAGAAGGCGTTCCATCAAATAGCGAGGTCCTAAACCGTTTAGAGCTTTATCATTAGGACTTTGACGTGGAAGCAATGCGGCCAGAGTGGGAGAAATATGATGATGTTTCCTCACCCCACTAATAAGTCTGGCCACAGCATTCTGCACCATTTGAAGGTTCTGCATCAGTCCCAAAGGTAGCCCCACATAGAGTGTATTACAGTGGTCTAATCTCCAGATTACAAGCGCATGCACTGTGGTGATTAGTGTTCTATTGTTCTATTAGCACAAGGCATTTCTGTTGAGGAACAGTTCTTTTCAGTCATGCTGTCGGCTATTAGTATGCTATTAAGGAAGCTGTTATGAAAGTGTTAAAAGTCTGTCAATTACAAATCTAAACCAAGTAGAATGATCAAGTACTGTTAGTTTATTTTTTTCAAAAAGTTATACAGTAAACATTCCTAAAGGTTTTCTATGATGAACTTAATATTCTTTCAACTGCTGGCACGCACAAGGAAAAATACTATTCATGATCTCTGTGAGTTTTTACTCACACTTCATCTACTATGTGTGCAAACTCTCAGAAATTTTTACAGTTCTATCAGATTCAGAGCCCATCTGATCCAGCATTCTGTTGGAGTGGTTGGCCAGCTGCGTATGGGAAACCTGCAGGTATGACATGAGCCGCCCAGAGACCTCTGGGTAGTTGGGCGGCATATAAATTAAATAAATAAATTAAATAAATAAATAAATAAATACAAAAGCATACTCCATCTCCCATCTTTCAGGATCTAATGTATAGAAGTACTGGAGGATAGTGCTAGAGGTAGTATACTTTCCTCATGGATAACAGGAATTGAGAATCCTGGCCTCCATGAATTTGTCCGACCCCCCAATTTAAAGTTGGCGAACCTGGTGGTTACATCTACTGTTAGTGACTTCCATCATTTATCTATATGTTATGTGAAGGAGTATATTCTTTTGTATACCTTATACAGGATATTTTCATTCAATTTCCATAGATAATTCTGGGTTCTGTTACTATGAGAAAAGGAGAAAAGCTTCCGGCTATGAATTTTCTCCACATTGTGCCTAATTCGATAAATGCTTACCATGTTTCCCACTATTCACCTTTTTTTCTAATCTACACAACCTCAACCATTGTGATCTGTCCTCCAGGGTGTTGCTTTTGCCCCTTGATCATTTGGGGTGACCTTTCCTGCAACTTTTCCAGTTCAATTAATGTTTTTATTTCAATTAAAGTTTCAGTTCCTTGCAGAGCCTTTAATGTTAATAAAGTGATGACCATTGTTTAACCTCAAGAACTGATCTCATTTTTTCATTTCCCTTCATTGAAAACATGCTCACTCGCTTATTTCTTGTGCTGGAAAATAATTTTTTTAAAACTGTTCAGCTACCATCATTGTGACATATTGCTATGCAACAGCAGTCAGTATATGACAGTTTGACAAGTGACATGCAGTAGCAGTAGTATATGGCACTCTTTGACATGGAATAGTAGATGTCAACATCTGGAAACACCAGGAATGCAGCAATAAATATCTGACAGTAACTGAGGACAAATATGCAGTGCACTTGAATTCCATGTTATTTGGTCAGTCATTGAACCACATTCAAAAGACAGATTTCAAAATGTGGTTCTGAGATTTCAATCCCATATTTTGGAGGCAACAATTCATTGTCAACATCTGAAATGCATACTGTTATGGGAGATATATGTTTCCATTGAATTATTTTATTTGAAACATAAAAATCAATTACTAGTATGCTATTAGCTACACCCACTGGCATAACTCAATTGGTGTAAATCTCAGCAATGAATTGCTGCAACCTATAAGGCATCTTAGGGATCTGCTTTTGTGCACCAAATCACATGCTGTCTACACTAATTTTTGAACTTGCAGCAATTCCTCATCAAGATTTACACAGTTGTGTTCATTGGTGCAAAACATAATAAGATTCTAGCTGTTATTCCAGCTTTCATAGATCAACCCTGGCTGTGGTTTCCAACCTTGGGTCCCCAGATGTTCTTGGACTGCAGCTTCCAGCTTCACTACTAGTTTTGCTGGGAAGGGCTTCTAAGAACTCTAGTCTAAGAATGTCTGGGGACCCAAGGGTGGAAACCACTGATCTATGGAAAAACTGAAAAAAATTCCATTGACACAAAATCCTCCTTTCTAATTTGACAGTTGCAATGTTCTCTGGTTTTCATGGACAGAAACTAATTTGTGAAGACAGGTAGATTGATTTTGATTTATTGTAAAACTTATCTAAGTCTTACTCCCTAATTTCACAGTTATAAGTAAAACTGAAATTGTGAAACTAGAGAGCGAGATTCAGTGCCTGTGGAATTTTTTTTGAAATTTTCAGCAGCTTATTTGTAAAAACTGAAATACTGAACAAATGCTGTATTCTCTACTTTTCTAGTGTGTCGGTCTTAATAATAACCAACAGTCTTAAAAGCTGTATTGTTCTTTTTGTCTTGTTTTGATTAAAGATCATGCAACATATTACAAACAGAATCATAGGCAATGCATTGTCATTTGCCAAGATTGAGTAAATCTGCCAGTTGTAGTTTTTCAGCATGTGTGCGTGTGCAGCAGAAACAGAAATAAGTGTGATTTTCACCTTTAGTTTTCTCGGCCGCCTTCTTATTGTCCATCTCTTCTCTATTTTAATCATGCCGTCTTTGCCTACTGCTTTTGCTTTGCCAGGATTGCTTAACCCTTATTGAGGGAGCTGATTAACATTACAGAGCTGTGCAGGGAATAGTGCAATTTGTAGTGTTAAATGAATTCCCTGTTGGTGAAATCCTGTTGGATTGACATTCCCAGGGATACAACTCTTGTCTTTTTCAATTGGAAGAGAGAGAGAGAGAGAGATACCTGTACCATCAGCTGTTTTATTTAACCTCCTTACATACCAATTTGTCTCTGTACATAAAGGGTAAAGATTGTGTAATTCTCTAGACATGCTGATGGATTCTAGTTCTCACCAACATAGCTAATAGATAGGAGCAGGGGTGGCTCAGGGACTGAAATGGAGGCACACTTCATTCCTGAATGTGGGAGGGGAGGTGTGCCCCCATCTTGCTGACAAACATCCATCAGTCAGGGTGATGGGAACTATAGTCCTATAACCTTTTAAGAGCACAGCTTCCTTATTTCTGTTACATACACTTCCATCTATATTTACAGTCTGCATCCATTTGATACCATATATTTCTTCTTAACATAGAGGTTTGGTTTTTGTTTTCTATGTGTAACACAGACCTCTGTGGTGAGGTCCATGTTTTTCCTTCAGACCCTTCCTTGAGTTGCAATTATGAGGGGGAAATGTATTGTTTGAGAGAGAAGTACAAGGGTATACTCCACAATACTTTCCCTAACTGTTTCAATCATCTATGTTTTCTTCATCTATCCATCCTTCCATCATCCATCTTTCCTTCATCTATCTGTTGCAGAAATTATACATGTGCATCACTGGCCCAAGTTGTTTTTGGTCTTGAATGTGATTGTGAGTATCAGTGCGCTCAAAGAGGACCACATGGGAAAAATGTGGAAGTGGGAAAATAGAACCATCACAATGATTTCTTACATTGGTAGCCAGGGCAGAAGATCTTCAAAACTGAAAAAAAAGTACATAAGAAATAAAAGAGAGATATCAGAAGACTAGCTTTTTATTTCCAACATTTGCTAATCATGTTGGTCCACTTTGGGCAAATAACCTCTTGTCAATGTAGAATCTAATATATATATATATATATTTAAAAAACATTAATGCTGTTATTTATCTAATTTGTTATTCCAGTTAATTCCATGAGTTAATAATGCATGGAGCAAATATGTACTTTCCATTGTTTATCTTAAAGAAGGCCCATGTTGAAAAGTTGAAGGAAGTGGTGTATTTTGGATAAGAAAACACTGACTGGAGGACCTCGTGACATTTGTTAAATAAGCCATTATATAACAAGAGGGCAAAGCCTTGTTCTCTGCTGCCACAAAGGGAAAGACAAGATTTAAGAGACATTTACTAAGATTTTAAGACAGTTAAAGCAGTTCAAGAGCGGGTGGGCTCATCATCTAGACATCTTCAGGAAGAATCTGGATAGACGTACCTTGCTGATAGTTCTTGATGTTCCATGATGAGCAGAGGACTGGGTTAGATGATCAGAAAGGTTCCTTCCAAATCTGTGAGCTCATCCACACATCCTATTTGCTCCTGTTTAAGAGGTGGTTCAGTGGCCTACTCATTCAAATTAGTTTAACAGCTCTACATGACATGCCTGGAGACTAGAGTCAACCCCTCCTACTTCCCTTCCATTTCAGGCAGGTGCTCCATAGTGCCTTATGGTACTAACAGTGCCCCAGAGCTCCCTGGAGACCGCCAAGCCACCCAGGAGCAATGTGGAAGCTTCTCTCTCTCTTTCTTTTCTTTCTTTTTTTCTTTTTCTTTTTGCAAGCCAGGAGTGCTGCTGCCGCTGCTGGTCTTCTAGCTCCTTCACATGACTTTGCCTCTATGGCTGCCCTACATCCCTGCTGTGCTGCCATTGCTGCCACTTATGGGAGCCATAAGTCCCAAAAGTTTGGGAACCAGTGATTTCATAATTATTTTCCCTAGTTTACGAATTGTTTTTTTTCCTCCCAAACCAGGTCTTTCCAGATTTCTTATCCCCATCTGTTTCCTTGTCTCCAAAAAGCCCAAGTCTCCATTTGAAAGTCCACCTCTGTCTGAAATAAAAAGAATAATAGGAAAGGGGTCCAGGGCTCTTAAAATTACCCATGCATAGCTAGCAGCATCTGGATAGCGGACTCACTAGATTCACAGGTTACATAGTCACAGTCTTCTCCCTTGGGATGCATTGCTATTCCAGTGAGGTGCATTATCATTCTGTTCAAATTATAAAAAATAATTTCAATGTTTTTGTATCCATGGATAAAACAGCATATGTAGTTTAATCCACACCGGTGTCCTCTCTCTCTCTTGATTGTGATTCTCAATTTGATGTTTGTATACCTATTATGTCTGATTTGTGTGTGTGTGTGTGTGTGTGTGTGTGTGTGTGTGTGTGTGTGTGTGTGTGTGTGTGTGTGTGTGTGTGTGTGTGTGTGTGTGTGTGTGTGTGTGTGTGTGTGTGTGTGTGTGTGTGTGTGTGTGTGTGTGTGTGTGTGTGTGTGTGTGTGTGTGTACTTCTTCCTCATCAGTTTAGCAACATGGAGAATTATCTTTCCTGCTTTCCTCCCAGTCCCATACTTTGTAGTCAATTGCCTGGTGGAAAGGTCTGAATATCTCTAAATGGTACAGTCTGTGCCTTTTTGGTTTGCAAAATAAAAGTATTACCACAATACACATGTTGGAAAGTTTCAAACAGTCAACACTTCTATGCCTGCTTCTTTCTTTAATTTTTTTTTAAAAAAAACAATAACAGTTGGGAGAAAAAGAAACAGGGAAAAATTAGTCGCAAAGAAATAAATTAGCTAGTTGTTTTATTATTTTCAAGTGGACTTGCCCTTAAGCAAGTGTGCACAAGATTATGGTATTTTCGCTAAGGGTGACAAGTCTATGCAAACATAGATAAGTAAGACTTATCAAATATAGCAGAACTTACATCCAGGTAAACATGCACAGAACTGCAGAATCATTCAATACTATCTTTTATCCCCCCCCCCTCCTTCTGACAGCAGTGTTGTTTCAGCTCATCACCTACTATCTTCATGACAGCTAGACAGAGGTATCCAGGTATACACCTCAATTTTGGCCAATTTCACTTCTGGAGTCTTGATCTCTTCCAGCTGAGCCCCTGAGATTTTCTTTCAGGAATGATAAGGTGTGATTGAAAGGCAAATATAGTATGGGAAAGCATGGACATCAACCCTGCCTACCTGAAAAAAGCAACAACCAAAATGACTGGCTGTCTCAGTGGCAAATATACCATTTTTTGCAATACAATTCATGAACATCTGCTTTCTTTCCTCAAAAGTGACACTCCGGCTTGTTGGAAATAAACAAGAAAACAGGAAAATCAATAGTGGAGAATAGAAAGAATGTCCTGTATGTGATATGAAGAAAAGGCTGAAGATCTTCTTTTAATGCAGTGACACAGTCTGCTAGAAAATCTTCACTGTTTCTTTAGCTTTCTTGGAACTTCCAATCAATGGAGGCATCAAATGGTTAAATATATATTCTATATTGAAATGAATGTCATGTATAGTATATAACTGTTCCATAATTTAAGACTGTAAACTTAAGCAAAGTCATTGGGAAAGATTACTTTATTATGATTTACTTCCAAGTAAACATGGTTGGGATTACACCACATGTCATATAGACTTTTTTTCCTTTGAAAGCCAAGATTATGAGCTTTAAAATGTTTCATAAAACTTTCTGGATTATACTATATAATGCTCTTGTAACATTGAGAAAAAAATCCTGTACATTGACATTTGGTGTGTCAACAGGGACCATGGTAGAGAGTAAAACCCATCTCCCTGCCATCATGTTTTTTTTGTTTTATTTTGTGTGGAAGAAAGATATGGATGGCTACACACTCCTTTGCAACATGGAATGGTGCAATCCCAATCCAGGTTTACTACTTCAGTTATAAAGGTAAAGATAAAGGTTCCCCTTGACAATTTTTGTCCATTCGTGTTCGACTCTAGGGGGCGGTGCTCATCCCTATTTCCAAGCCATAGAGCCAGCGTTTTTGTCCAAAGACAATCTTCCGTGGTCACATGGCCAGTGCGACTTAGACACGGAACGCTGTTACCTTCCCACCGAGGTGGTCCCTATTTATCTACTCGCATTTGCATGCTTTCGAACCGCTAGGTTGGCTGGAGACTTCAGTTATAGCCCTATTCAAACATGCTTGAAATGTGTTGTTTGAATACATGAGGAGCAGCAGACTTGGCTCTGTCCTCTACATCACAAATTTGCACATACAAATGAAAATTATGTTTCTGACGAATACAACCTGTTCTGTTCATGGAGACTGCCCATGTAAACTAGAACCAAGATTTTTTTGCATTCTTGCTTATGAAGAGAGGCTCTGTTGGTAGAAGAAATTTACCTCTTCAACCTGTTACTGTAACATTGGCAAAGTCATGATAGGGTGGGGAGTTCTTTCGTCCACGCATTAAAACAATACTTTGGAAACACCTCAGTAGGGCTTCTGATTGAGACAGAGAAACCCAGGTCTAATATACTGCAAATGTAGGCTGAATATTGTGGAGAATTGGAAGATGATGCCATACATCAGACCTGGGTAAAGTGCGGCCTGAGGGCCACATATGGCCCACGACCACTCCTGTCTGGCCTGCGGACAGTTTTGAACATCAAAACCATTTATAGCTTTTTGTCTAAAGTTGATCAGTTGCTTATCTTTAACATACCGCAAAAACCTCTTTAGTATTTGTGAAGATTAACAAGTTTAAAAAAATAATAATCATAACATCACTGTTTCATTTTATTTTAAATTAAAGTTGGTTCGGCCCCCGAACACAGTTCAGATTTTTCATGTGGCCCCCCCTATAGAAATTAATTGCCCGCCCCTGCCATACATTAAACTTCCCCCAGACTGATCACTGGACTGGGGATAATCTAAGAAGGCTATTCCTGAGAGAAGTCCTAAAGTCAAGGGTGGGTGGGGGTGGCGATAAAGGGGGTTTTCTATTTCCTTCTCTTCCTCATGATGAGCAGTACTCTTCAAGTTTGAAGGAGGGCTCTAGAAGGAAGTTCAGGAAGTCTAAATTGAGCTCTCTGTGTGACTAAGGACAGGCAGCTTGCGACAGATACATTACCATATTATTCCTTCAAGACAATTGTTTTTACATAAGAAGAGTGGAGGAAAGCTTTCCTTAACATTTTTCCCTCTTTCGGGTTACATTTATTTTGCACTTGCCATATTAACTGCCTGGTAAATTCTACCCCAGATGCTTAACAATGATATTTATAAGACAAAGATAATGAATTGAGTTGCCTATAATAAAATTTTGAGTACTGTGTTTCCCCGAAAATAAGACAGGGTCTTATATTAATTTTTGCTCCAAAAACACATTAGGGCTTATTCTCAGGGGGTGTTTTATTTTACAGTCATGTCATCTTCTGGTTGCTGTACAATGGTGGAAGGTGGGGTTTTGCTTAACTAGGGCTTATTTCTGGGGTAGGGCTTATATTACAAGTATCTTGAAAAATCATACTAGGGCTTATTTTCAGGTTAGCTCTTATTTGCAGGGAAACTGTATATATGGAATGGTGTGTGACACTTGGCTTCATATGAAAGAGCACAAAGCACTTTGTTTTTCATTGCTGAAATAGTAGATTTACATAGCAGCACAAAGGACATTATGCATACTAATGATAAGGATATAAGGGGCCAATGATTTCTCATAAGGAATATCTGGTACAACATGGATAGGGAGAACGGTCACACATTCAGATCATGACCTGAATTAGAAACAGTTCCTATTAAATGGTCAAATGGAAGGTAGCCAGGAGAGTGTCAGATGACTCAGAGAGGCCAATTGCATAGAGGCCATTCTGACGGCTTGCCTACTTTCCTTGTAGTTCATTCCTTTGGCCACAGTGGAATCTCTTCATTTCACCTTAAAATAGGTATGGACATCTGCTGGTGCTTATCCTATATACACCATGTTCAGTAGGGGAGAAAGATAATGTACATATAATATAGACCGATATACCCACCTGACAGCTGTATAACAAGCATTTGAGCCTTTTAATGTCCTATACTTTATTTGCTCACATATACATGCACTGATGATATGGAACACCTGAGACTATTTTTTTTTAAATTTTATTCAAATCTCTGCAATACATTCTCTCTTGTCAGGGCCTTCAGTTCACCTATTACTGAAGATCAATAACCAGAGAAGAAGAAATTCTCTTATGTTTGGCCTTTAGCTTCTGCTTGCTGTGCTCTTTTAAGGGGAAGGGAGAGGGCACAGCCTGTAAAATCTCCAATTCTGATTGTAGCACCAGTCACCTTTTGCATCAGAGATCCAAGATGACAAATGGCTATGGCCCTGACTCATACCTCTGAATTGCATTTAGTGAATAGATGAGTGGAGTTGGGAGAAAGAGAGATTGCACTTGACCTGCAGAAGATGCCAGTGGGGTACTATGTGAATTCAACTGGGCATTGGGTCCTCCTCACCTTTGAAAATTGCAATGCAGAACTTATATGTGTACAGTTGTACCTGTACATGTAAACATGCACTCTCTACTGAATGTAAGGAGACTGGAGACGAGGTCAATGCCACCAGAGGTTCCAGAAATCTGCATTTCTAGTTTTTTTTTAAAATGTGGAGTTAGGATCTACCCCAAGTCCCATGATGTAAATATATAAATAAACGTTGAGATATTTTTGGGGTTTTCAGCCCCCCTCTTCCCATCTCCTGGACATTGAAAAAATGTCCCTGAGTCACACATTGCCAACTTTAATTTTAAGCAATAAAACAACCCCAAAACTAATGGAACTAGGCATGGGATGAACATGTAGATGGGGAAAGAGATGAAGCCTGAAAATGAGGACTTTGTAGATGGGCATATATCTAGAAGTTCCAGCTCAATTGCCTTCTTCAAATGCCCAGTATAAAAATGTCAAAGGTGTGAGGAAGACCATTTGTAATACAAGGGAAGGTGGAGTAACTATTTTACACAGGAGTTGTCCTAGAAGTATTTCCTGAAGACTAAGAGTCTTCAGCATGGGTGACTGAGAGAAAGACTGCAATTGGAATTAGGTAGAAGGAGGAACATATATTGTTTGTGTCCCCTGTGGAGGACCATCTATTGAGTCTTGTTGTGTCTAGGATGGAAAATGGGACTGTGATACTCCAAGATAAATGAGGACACACCTTGAGAAATATTTCCTGCAGATCTAATATGAGCTTTCAGAAGCAGAGACTGCTCTAGACCTAGCTCTGTACACATGTCACATTTTTTGAGAAATTCATGGCCAACTTCTCAGGCAGCAAAGTGAGTTATGCAGATTGCCCGAAGAAACACATTCCTGAGAATTTATGTAAAAGGACTTTCTAATTTAAGAAACAGCTCTCTTCTAGAAAAGGATAAGAGGAATCATAATTCAGACATATTGGTTCTGGTTAGCTGAAAATTAGAAATACTTTATTTTACAGCTTTCTCCTTCTATCTCTTTTTGCACTACATTCAGTGACACCTCTGGTAATTGTTGAGGAACTTGAATACACCATGGAGGGACTATTGAGCAGATCTAGACAAATAGTCATATTTGCAGTGCATTCTAGAGAAGTCATAGTTAAATTGTACCATCATGGCTGTAATCATGTTCCATAACTTATGCCCATATAAAATAGATGAGGGGCAGGAGCAATTTTCAGAAATTAAACAATTCCTACATCTGTACCAAGGCTCCAATGGCTCTCATGTAATCCCTTTCATTGTCAGAAAGCCATGGGACAAGAGGAGGAAGTCTTTTATTAACATAAACAGCTGCTGCCAGGATGACTTTACTGACAATGGAGATTCCATCCCACACAATAATCTGGGTAATATCAACCAAGTCAGTTCATTCTGGAATGGAATAATGGTTTCTGAAACATCTCTATCAAGGTGATGGGAAGGGAGTTTAGGAGAAGATTTGTACAAGTCTGCTAAAGCTCAGAATCTAGCTGCAGAGTCAAAAATCAGGGGGTCAAATCTGTACTGTGTCTTCTGGGAGAGAGGACAGCCGAGATCACCTGGAATGTTTATGCCTGATAGAGTTATGAGTCCTGCCACCCATGCAGAATTGTACCAGCTGCATGATCCCAGATTGCCACCAGAAGAAGGGGCTCTTGTATCATTTCTGAGTAGTTTATTCCAGGAAAACCCCGGGAGGGTCACCATCAATCAGAATCAACTCGATAGCACATAACATTGATTTTCCTCTCTCCAGAATAAATATGACTAAACTAAGACTATCATACTTTAGGCACATCCTGAGAAGACAAGATTCACTGGAAAACAATAATAATGATGGGAGAAATTGAGGACACCAGGAAAAGAGGAAGACTTAACATGAGATGGATTGTCTGAATAAGGGAATCCAACAATAAATAATTCATTTCTGGAAGTGGCCACTTTAAACACCTTCGTGTAGTTTTACACACACACAAAATGCAAAATTCCCTTAATAGAGAACATGACAGGTAAGGAAGAAGTAGCCCGTGTTGGGCTGGCCCTACCATTAGGCAGAAGGAGGTAGCCACCTTGGATAGCTGACTTTCAGTGACAAAAAGATAACAATTTGTTAGTTTCTCAGTTTGTTATTCTTATATTTTTATTACCGGAGAGGTGCTTGTTGGATTTCTCAGTGTCAGCTACCACAGTAATTGGGTTAGTCTTTGGTACTATATTATCTTGACTGCCATTAAATGGTCACTATTTTTGGTTCTGCTTCAGGCAGGGGAATGCATTGAGTCCCGTTAAGTTTTTGTGTACACGTGGTCCACTTGTAAAGTGAACCAGAGTAAGCAACCCAATAATAGATATACTACCCCAGTATGAACTAAGGTTACATTTCATGATAATATTCTAGGCACCACTGCAAACACATTTCACAGAGAAAGTTTAAAGGTGAGGAGAAAGCTTTTAATGTCAAACTTTGGCAACAATTATACATATATTTCTTCAGACTGCTGATTTCAAGTGAGTACATCTGCGAACTCACTCTCGTGTAAAGAAATGAAATGCAGCAAGCCTCAGCACCAGTCTTGGTTAGGGAAGGAAATCTCTCCTGCTGACATTTACTGAAGAGGTGAGTGAGACAAAGACCATAATTTGCTGATTAAAAAACTAATCCTTGTCTTAAGGTCAGAAAGCATCAGTGAAATGCCAGATAATATGAGGAAAGAACATGATGACCTGTCAAAACAGAGCCTCAAAGAAAATAATAACTATAAAGCTTGTGGAAATAAGAATTGAGATTGCTCATTGAAACACAGAGAGTGGAGTTACAACTAAGCTGCCCCTACAACTTGCTTCCATGACACATTAATACCTATAGGTTGTATTGTATCCAAATTTTCACCTCCTTTGATGGAAAGTTCTTTCATCTAACAGAGGTTTCAGTGGGCAGAACAGTGGAAGATGATCTCCAGCAATTCATAATCCTCAAAACTGCGCTTCACCCTGTTCTGAAGGATCACTTAACCCTCTGCAGCACATCTGGAGGCATGAGGAATGGAGGGATTGAAGGTGAGGAACGTAACCCACATTTCATTTCTCTCTATTTGACAGACAAAAATCTCCCCAGAAATCCCCATTTTAAAATTCTGGGTCATGTTAACTCTTAGATTCTGGGAGCTACAGTTGAAAAAAGAAACAATGATCACTAGACATGACCTGACATTCCTGAATTCCATACAGCACAGATAGAAATCATATATTCCTGATGTTGTTGGACTGCGGTTTCTATCATCCTTAGCCATCATAGCCAAGAATAGTGAATGACTAGAGATACAGTTCAATCAACTTGCAGAGGACCACATATTCACTCATTGTACACTACAGTTTTTTTGAAAGTATATTTTATAAGCAAATGTGATCAGGGACAGATTCTGATATTATTTTGTGGCAAAATGACTGCTGATGATGCAGGGTGGATATAGGACTGCCAAATCAATAGCATCTCCTTCCCTGCAAAGTCTAAGGACAGCTCCTGGTAATATCATGCAGGCTAATGGTTCCATGTCTTGTTAAGCCAAGAGGTGGGTCCTTTAGCAACAGTTGCAAAATGCTGTGTGTTTGACAGACTGTAGGATGTGTTGAAATTATAATGCGTGTATTCCAGTAACTGCAGCATGTAAGGTAATGAAAAATAACAAACCCCTATATCTGGATTTCCAGGTTGACAGCATCCTGTTCCCTGCAATTTCAGGTTCAAAAGTTGAGACCCAGAGAATGGACCCTAAAACCTGCACCTTAGATCCAGAAGCAAAGACTTGATGACCCTTGGTAGGGTGGTAGTAGCAGTGTATGAGGGTTTGCATAACCTGATATCTTCCTGAACTTTCCTATTCTTCAAGATCTGGGTAGGAAACGGAAATGGGTACAGAACAATGGTGCAGGATGGAAAGAGGCTGTAGGCCTGAGACAGCTCCAAAGAAAGCCCCATGCTTCAGAAATCAGTTAGTTTCCCCTCCTTCCACTTTAATGATGGATCCCCAACAAATCATGATGATGAAAGCATCCATTTCTAAGTCTAGAGAGCAAGAGTGAGCAAATGAGTGAGCAAGCGAAAGCACCAAAAATGGTTGGATGACTTGGGGGAGCTATTTTGGAGACCGTAAGTTTCTTCCTTTTGCCTTAGCTGAATCAGTTGGTGTTCTCTACTTTTTCTTCTATGGAAGATCATACTGGTGCTTCCTGACCTCCATATTCTATTATCCTAACTGGTGTGTATTTGAAGCTTTCCTAGAACATAAAATTGGCATTGCTATCAAAATACCAAGCACAACACAGGTAAAAGGAACTTATTGCATTAGGATATTACCTGCCATCACTTTTAATATACGTTGTTATGGACTATTTTGTTGCCTTGGCACTCATATGTAAAAAAGCTGATTATGGCAGAAGATTTTTTTTAAAAAAATCTAATCCTCAGATAATATAGATAAGTAGCTCACACGCATCCACACACACTTGTAATCCATGCTGGAAATGAATTATTAGTCTCAAATTTACTTAATTTCCTCCAACCTCTTTCATTACACAGGTAAGCCAATAACGATGGATTTCTTGTTAATTGTACTGTAATACCTACCATCTGCTACTATATGTAGAATTTGAGGGGGGCACAGCTGTATGGAGAACACTTAACAAACAACTTCAAGGTTTTAGAGATACAGCTTCTGCATGAATGAATCTTGGCTAATTAACACAGGAAATGAATGTTTAAGATATAGAAAATGACAGTATCTATATTTATCAGTCAGCTAATAATTCACTGTTCTGAGATTTTAGGCCTAGGCTAGATAACATGAATTATGATGGTTTTTTTAAGGGACTACAAAAAGATATGGCAGATACTAATGCCTATACTTGTACATTAGAAGATAAGGGTTCATCTGGGCAAGCCTTTGAATCTCTTAAATATCTGCCAAATAATATTTTCAGTATGAAGGGTCATAAATTTTAGAAATGTCATGATGTCATTTTAACAGTGGAGTTAAAAAATACCAACATATCTCACCCACTCTGGCTGCAATGCATTGGCTGCCCATCCGGTTCCGCATCGACTTCAAAGTGCTGATGCTTACGTACAATGCCCTAAACGGTTTAGGGCCTCGATACTTGATGGAACGCCTACTCCCACCAATATCTACCCGTGTCACCCGCGCGAGTCAGGAGGTGAGGCTGAGGAGCCTAACGCCGAGGGAGGCCCGGAAGGTAAAGAGAAGAAATTGGGCCTTCTTGGCGGTGGCTCCTCGCCTTTGGAACAACCCACCTCCTGAGATTCGCGTGGCACCCTCGCTGGGTATATTTAAAAATCAACGAAAAACATGGATGTTTCGGCAGGCCTTCCCTCCAGACAATTCCTGATGCCCTCTCCTCTCCCTTTCCTATTGTTTCCTCCCTCTCCTAAGGTTTCTTCTATTTAAAATTTTTTATACTATTTTATGCTGTTAGCCGCCTAGAGTGGTCTTAACCGACCAGATAGGCAGGATATTAAATAAATAAATAAATAAATAAATAAATAAATAAATAAATAAATAAATAAATAAATAAATAAATAAATAAATAAATAAATAAATAAATAAATAAATAACAGAAGTCTTACAAATACTTAGGGCTGATGCCATGTGGAAAGGCCATGGCATGGAAAAGATTGTTGGACGGCAGATCCTAGAACTGCCCACTCACCATTGCCATTGGCCATTGGCCATGCTAAGGGGGTAAATCTGGAAACCCCCAAAATAAATTTTCATGAAAACACATAGTTGAACTAAAGAAGGGATAATAAAAGTAGGAAGAGACAAGGACACAATAACTGCATTTACACAAACTTCTATAATATAGTTCAGCACTGTGAGAAAAAGTGAACTCCTGTTATTTCGCTTCTTGGTCCTTCTGCGCGGCCAGAAATCAGTTTTATTTCTGATGATTCCCAGTTTGTAGCTAACTATAAACCAGGAGCAGTGAAGTATTACAAAGGCTTAAATTCAACAAGAGCAGAACCATTTAATCGATTGCTGAAGTCACAATTTAATTAAGTGGTCTTAATTGACTAGATAGGCAGGATATAAATAAATATAAATATAAATATAAATAAATAATAATAATAATAAATCTTATTGATCTCTCTAGCATCAGACTGAGATCTTCAATAAATCTCCTCTAGCAACCTGGTTTGTTGTAGAAGGCAGTTCAACAACCCAAGGTTTGTTGTTGCCTTATATGGCAATTGATTCATATGTATTATTTTTAAACAAGTCTGTAAATAAGTCCATAATGGGAATCAGGAAAAGAAAGTGACTAAATCCTAGTCTTGTTCTCCCTCTTGGCTGTGCTCACAGAGGCTCATCCACATAGCCCTAAAGCCCAGTTTAGTGTTACATATATAAACAGGCTCAATAGGTTGATACCAGAGTTTGAAAAATCTACTTTTTTGGAC
Organism: Pogona vitticeps; assembly: GCF_051106095.1. Taxonomy (NCBI): domain Eukaryota; kingdom Metazoa; phylum Chordata; class Lepidosauria; order Squamata; family Agamidae; genus Pogona; species Pogona vitticeps. The sequence goes on from NC_135786.1 coordinate 41,724,292, forward strand.
TGCAACTCCCTGAATTGTCCAGCTATGATGGGCACTGGCAATTTTAGCCACAATATTCTAGAAGCTGTGGTCCAAAAATTGAAAAATTTCAAAGCTCAAGTAGAAACAATATGTAATTGTCAGAGTTGCCACAGAATTTTCTCTAATGTTTGCCTCTGCCATAACTTTAATATTGTGTATCAGGAAAATTAAAGTAAACAAGAGACAAAAATATAGCCTGAATCACTTCAGTATGAAGAAATGGACTTGATCCATGAAATTAAAATACAATAGTTAGTCTTTAAGGTACCACAACATTTTTGTCTTGTGTTTATGTTTTGTTTTGTTTTGGTTTTTTCTCTGATATGCTTGCACAGGCTAACATAACTATTCCTTCAAAAATCCCAGTATTGTGTAGTACAGACACCTGAAATGTCAGCTTTTTATAAAAAAATTGCAATAATTAAGTTTATTGAATTAAGATATGTTTGCACCATGCTAGATCATCTTTGATGGTAGTCGTTTTCAGCCTTCTCTAGAAACAAAGCTGATGGCAAACCTGGGACATTTACTTTTCCAGAATAGTTGGACATTTGGCATTTCTGTGTGCTGCTTTCCTTTGCCGCATCCCTGACATCTTCAAACAGTCGAAATAGGAGAAAAGAAAGATACACCAAGAGGGTAGATCCTGCCAAGTGGTAATGAAGATCAGACTGAATCGAGGGAAAGGCTGAATGAACACTGCAGTGAATGAGGAGAAAGACCAGAAAGAATGAAAAAGAAGGGAAGGGAATGTGAGAAGAGAAAGAATAGAACAAGAAAATGAACATTGGCAGAAGTTTTCCTAATAGATTACTACAGTGGTATTTTAACTACAGGTTTAAACATGAACAAACAAAAGAACTCTCAGTTGTTTGTGTTTTCTTTCCACTCATTGTGGGAATGCCAAAGACAAGTTATTTCCAGCTCTTCCATTGAGAGATTCCCTAGTTTGTGGGCTCTCAAATTACCACATGGGTAATTTTGTGATGTATTTATAGTCCATTAGCAAGGGTATGGATGGAGAGATGAGATCTATGCCTTTCTTTCAATTGCCCTGAATTGCCCAATGATGATTTATTGTCTGTCCTTATCCAGCAAATACTATAGAACAGCACATGTTATAAAGGGACAATGGCATTTCTCGGCATGATAGAATAGTGAACATTTTAATTATTTCTCTAGGGTGGGAATATGATTAAAGACACATTCCAGCAATTGATGTGAAGCATTTACAGAGCCCTGTCTCCCATGAACTTTGTCCCTGTCTCATTATTAACCCAAATAGGACAGCTGGCATTAAAAATATGATAGAAATCAGAATATTCTTTTCTGCAACATACAGTGACGAGGAATAGGTAACAGAGAAGACTGGTGTTGTCAAGGTGAACTGTATAACAAACATATTACCTGTTTCTGGAAACATGGACTTATATCCCTACATTGCCATTACCTTGAGGGGATTTAGTGGGGGGGGGTGAAATCCGAGGGCTGCAAAGGTGTGCACCTGATTGCACCAGAATTGTCTTCTGGGAAATTGCTCCAGACCAACTCTCAAAAGTAGAAGATTTACAGGTGGATCAAAAAAGATCATCTTGGGGTTGGGCTAGTGTACATTTCTCCTCACATCATTTGTTCACCAGGAAAATGATTACCCCAGACTGCTCCATGAATGGTCCAGATTACAATCTATTTCCCTGTGTGATCACACCCTCAGTTCCTTTATATGCAGCTATGGATGAGCAACACAAAGTAATAGTGGATGGTGTCATATGCTCAGCTGGCTGAAAAAAGGCAAGAGATGTCAGTGTTCCTCTAAGGGTTGCTTGAGCTTTAGAGCTGGAATGGGCAATTCAGTTAGTACAGGGGCATATTAGAATATTATTTTCTACAACATACTACAGTGATGAAGAATAGGTGAAAGGGAAGGCTGGTCTTGAGAACACCAGTCCAATGTGGGATGCTGTGCCATTCAAAATCAGCACCAAAATGTCTTGAAGCCCACTTCTAGTTTCCTAAAACCTTCATTTAGGTCAAAAGAAAGTGGCGATGGTGGTTGGCGTAGCGGGAGAGATGACACATGCCTTCCTTCAATGAGAATGTTAATTTTGGCAGGCTATTTATGATTTCTCAGTTATCGTTTTCATTGCTCCTAGAATATCTGGGCAGTTCTACAATATAAGGCACTAAGTAAAAATGAGAGAAGCAGAGACACAAAATCTGACTAAAACCATATGGGCTGAATTAGTTAATTTGTAGCTTTAGAGTTTGTTCTAAATATTGACCTCTTTGGTTGTATGTTTTGAACAGACAATAAGCTCTCTCTATATATAGATGGAAAATTTGGATTACCAGGGACAAAACATAATAGCTGGCTTTTATATATATATAAAATTAAATATAAATTAATATATATTATATATAATATAATATATATTAAAAGGTGAGCTTGACTGACGCATCCTGTATCCTTCCTAATATCAAATGATATCGAAGACCTCTCCAGAAGATAGTTACTGGCTCCCCCTCATATACCAATTGCCTCTTGTGGATCTCTTAACTATAAGGTAAAAAACCACACATCTCTGAGCAGAAGAGGAAAGATGAGGAATAGAAGGAAATATGCCATATAAAACTGAAATACATACAAAGGTCAAGGGCTTTCACTCATCATCTGTGTGAGGGCCTTGCTGTGTACTAGTCTTATTCTGGCCAGCTTCCATCCTCAGACAATGAGCTCCTCTTGATATTTCTATTTCTATGTCTGTCTCTTTGTCCTTTCTTGCTGAAATTCTGTAGAGAAATAAAATAGTGCAAAATACATTGTCATGATCATTGCTTTTTCTCCCCCTTTTTCTCCAAGGACGGGATAAGATCCATTGCCTATCAAATTGAGGACTGATTCTCCTTGGCTGGATAGGACTCATGTCCCTGTGGAGAAGTTTGGCTTCTAACTGCTCCCGTATGCGTTAGAGCACAACTTCCATAATTCCCAGCCAGCACAGTCATTGCTGTCCAAGATGTCTGGAGGGCGCCAATGTGAAGGGGCAGCTGATAAAATATATTCTACTTTTGAGTAAGTATTTTGACAGGAGGTGTAGCAGGAATGGCTCAACAATAAATTTTTACACCTTTGTTTCAGCACACACATACATCCAACAAACTAGACTCGAAAATTCCTTTCGGTTTTGTGACCTCTCTTTTTTTGTTGTTAAATGAGGTATATGGTCAGTACTCTCCACTATGACCTGCCTGTCTTGGGTGTTCCTGCATGGCATAGCCCATAGCTTCTCTGAATTACTCAAGCCCCTTCGCTAAGACAAGGCAGCAATCTGAGAAGGGGTGGTTCCCTGAACCCAGGCCACGGCAGTGAGAGCGCTGAATCCTAGTGGACAGTTCTGACAAAATGCGATCCACCTGGAGCACGAAATGGCAAACCACGGCAGTATATTGGCTGAGAAAACTCCATTGACACAAACTAAAGGCTAAAAGATATGATGCTGGAAGATGAGCCCCTCAGGTTGGAAGGTGTCCAGCATGCTACTGAGGAATAGCAGAAGACAAGGACAAGTAGCTCCAGAGCCAATGAAGTGGTTGGGCCAAAGCTGAAAGGACACTCAGCTGCGGATGCACCTGGAAGTGAAAGGAAAGTCCAATGCTGCAAAGAAAAATACTGCATAGGAACCCGGAATGTAAGATCTATGAACCTCGGGAAGCTGGATGTGGTCAAACAGGAGATGGCAAGAATAAACATTGACATCCTGGGTGTCAGTGAACTAAAATGTACAGGAACTGGCAAATTTAATTCATACGATTATCATATCTACTATTGTGGGCAAGAATCCCATAGAAGAAATGGAGTGGCCCGCATCGTCAATAAAAGGGTGGGGAAAGCTGTACTGGGATACAATCTCAAAAATGATAGAATGATTTCAATACAAATCCAAGCCAAACCTTTCAACAGCACTGTAATACATGTTTATGCACCAACCACCAATGCTGAAGGGGCTGAAATTGACCAGTTCTATGAAGACTTACAACACCTTCTAGAACTGACACCAAAGAAAGATGTAGAAAGATGGGAGGAAAGTGATGACAAACCTTGACAGCATCTTAAAAAGCAGGGACATCACATTGCCGACAAAGGTCCACATAGTCAAAGCTATAGTTTTTCCAGTAGCCATGTATGATGAGAGCTGGACCATAAAGAAAGCTGACTGCCAAAGAATTTATGCTTTGACTTGTAGTGCTGGAGGAGATGCTTGAGAGTCCCCTGGATTGCAAGGAGAACAAACCTATCCATTCTGAAGGAAATCAATCCTGAGTGCTCACTGGAAGGACAGATCCTTAAGCTGAGGCTCCAATACTTTGGCCATCTCATGAGAAGAGAAGACTCCTTGGAAAAGACGCTGATGTTGGGGAAGTGTGAAGGCAGGAGGAGAAGGGGACGACAGAGGACGAGATGGTAGGACAGTGTCATCGAAGCTACCAACATGAATTGGACCCAACTCCGGGAGGCAGTGGAAGACAGGCTCTGGTCCATGAGGTCATGAAGAGTCGGACACAACTTAATGACTAAACAACAACAACGAGATATATGGAGCTTGCATCTTGTTTTAAATGAGAATTTCTAGCCCTTGTAGCTTCCAGGAATAGCAGTTTTCATTTTGAGGACATAATGTTTCTTTAGCCAGGGGGCAGTTATGGGTTCACAGGCCTTACAGGCAAATGTAGATTGGAGGCCATGTGTTCTGAGTTCTGGTAGTATGCAGGAGAAACATTTCAGTGTGTCCGGTCTCTGTTCTGTTTATCATTTTATAGACCTTAATAATGACGTCTACTTAGACTGATCAGCCACAACATTAAAGCCACTGGTAGGTGATGTTAATAGCATTTATTATATTGCTATAATGGCACCTATCAAGGGGTGGGATATATTAGGCAGCAAGTGAAGAAGAGTCACTTCTTGAATTTCATGTGGCAGTAGCAAGAAATGTGGATAAGTGAAAAGATCTGAGTGACTTTGACAAGGGCCAAATAGTTATGGCTAGACGACTGGGTCAGAGCTTCTCCAGAATGGACAATCTTGTGGGGCGTTCCAGGTATGCAGTGGTTAGTACTTACCAAATGTGGCACAAGGAAGGAGAACTGATGAGCTGGTGTCAGAGTCTCAGGAGCCCAAGGCACACTGATGCACGTGGAGAGCATAGGCTAGCCTGTCTGGTCCGATCACACAGAAGAACTTCTTTAGCTCAAATTGCTGAAAATTTTAATACTGGCCGTGAGAATAGGTGTCAGAACACACAGTGCATTGTAGTTTGCTTATAAGGTTGCATAGCAGCAGACTGGTTAGAGTACCCATAATGACCACTATTCACCACTGAAAGCACCTACAATTGGGACATAAGCATCAGAACTGGACCATGGAGCAATGGAAGAAGGTTGCTTGGTCTGAGGAATCACTCTTTCTTTTGCATCAGGTGGGTGGCTGTGTTGTTTACCTGGGGAGAAGAGGCCAAGCTGATGGAGACAGTGTTAAGCTCTGGGCAATATTCTGCTGGGAAACCTTGGATCCTGGCATTCATGTTATTTTGACATGTATCACCTATGTAGGAATTGTTACAGACCACATGCACCCCTTCATGGCCATGGGGTTCCTTGATATCAGTGGACTCTTTCAGCAGAATAATGCCACACTGCAAAAATTATTCAGGAATGGTTCGAGGAACATGACAAAGAGTTCAAGTTGATGCCTTGACCTTCAAATTCCCCAGATCTCAATCCAGTTGAGCATTGAACTGCAGGACATCTCAGTGGCTTAGGTATCTTGCTGCAGAACCAGAGGTTGGGAGTTCAGTTTCCCATTGTGCCTCCTTGACAAGATCTGGACTCAATGATCCATTGGGTCACATCCAGCTCTGCAGTTCTAAGATCATCATCATCATCATCATCATCATCATCATCATCATCATCATCATCATCATCATCATCATCATCATCATCATCATCTATGAGATGTGCTGGAACACAACCTGCAGGGTTTTAAGGATCTACTGCTAATGTCTTGGTACCAGATACCACAGGACGTTCAAAGATGTTGTAGAGTCCATCAGAGCTGTTTTGGCAGCACAAGTGGGACCTGCACAATATTAGGTGGGTGGTTTTAATGTTGTGGCTGATCAGTGTATGTCCCTCCTCCCACAATGAATGCTCCAAATTTCTCAACATTTCCATGTTTTTGGAAACACATATCTGAACTCTTCCAGAATTTGGTTGTATTCTTCTGCATTTTTCCTGCTATGCGTTTTTATTTTTGAGAAGTAGTGAACATATCTGCAAAAACGTTCTTTAAAGGTTTAAACATGCTGCCTTAATTTCGACATGTTAAAAATCATGGCTTAACCAACAACGTTCCATTTTGCTGCCACACAACAAACTGTGTAGGTGTCTTCAGTGTGATTGCTATTGTAAGCTCTTTTGTGAATAGTCACAAACCTTTCATGTTATCAAGTGCACAGCCAGTGCCTCTAAGTTGGGTGTGGGATATTATTTGACTGTAGGAGCTGCTGAATCTCAGCCCCACCTAGCCTTCTGCAAAACAGACAACACAAAGAAGTTTGGCTGCAATCCCAATGTCATTGCTCCTAAAAGGAGAAATGCAATGGACTAGTCAAAGCCATCCCAACTCGAAATCAAAGATCATGAATGGGAAGTGAAAGTAGGCTTCAATTACACATATGCATAGGAATGCATGCTGCAACAACATCCCTTACCCAAATCTTTCCTTTGTATCTAGCTTTATGGCATAAAGCTGTGGTTCCCAACCTTGGGTCCCCAGATGTTCTTGGACTACAACTCCAAGAAATTCTGGCCAGAACAGCTAGTTGTGAAGGCTTCTGGGAATTTTAGTTCAAGACCATATGGGAGCCCAAGTTTGGGAACCAGTGCCATAAAGCAAATTACAAAGGAAAGATTTGAAGATTAAAGTGTAAATGTACTTAGCAGCAGTACATTTTCCATTGCATACTTCTAGTGAAACTTCTTTGCCACTTAGTTATAATCTTTGGGAGATCTCTCCAGTATTCTCTTCAGTCTGCTGCTTCTTTGATGGCTTCAGATTTCCTATCACATACTCAAAGCTCCATCGAGGCCGCACAGAAATCTTCACAGAAATTTACAACAGTCCATCTGTGTTATATATCCCCCTAGTTGCTTACTCCTGTCTTGGTGCCAAACTGACTTTCTCAGAGAGTTAATGGTATGAACGAGGGCACAATTTTGGCACATGCAGCATGCCTTTTTGATTTGAGTTTATCTCCCTTTCTCTGTCTTGCTTTTCTTCCCTTCTCTTCCCTTTTAAATACAGCTGCTGCTTAGATTTACTTTTTGTTTTGGCCACTATAAGGGGACAACAGCCTTGACAACTTGGATTGATGGGGCTATTTGGAGACCGAGAGCTTAACAATAATGCAAAGCAGCTGGCACAGGCAGTTCTTCAAGAGTTGTCAGCATGATAGAATGCTCAGACTGGCCGGCCCCACTCAGCACTAGGAGGAGCCTTCAGCTCTGAAAGTCAACGCTCGGAAATGCCATTTTGTTTCTCTTCTTCCAAAATCAGTTGTGCTGGCTATTCTCGCCATCTGTCTTTCCTCCCCCACTCCCACTGCCACAGTTCTCCTCTCTACACAAGTACTACTTTGCTTTCTACAATTCTTTAGTCAGCCAAATGACTTCGAAGGCCAGAACGAGACATCTGTTTTCATTAAGACAATCTGGCGCAGGTAGTTTAGTGAATTCCAGATTAATGAATTACCTTGATGCTGGTAAAACATGAAAGAGGTCAGTTTGGTAGGATTATTATTATTATTTACACCCTATCAGCTACAGTAGTGAAAGGATGGTTAAAGCCTGTAATGAACAAATCCATCACTTTCTTTCAGCTTTCAAGAAGGAAAGAAAAGCAGGAGAGGCCATTGTTATGGTTGTTTCTTACATGGATTTATGAGTTTTGATTTAAATTTATTTATTTAAAGAGGAGTGGCCCTGTTGCTCTGCTGTAGAAAACCAATGAAGGATCTTGGCGCATCTTAATGGGTGACATGTTTTTGTCATAGACTGCAGGCAATTTCTTCAGGAACATGAAGTAGACAGACATTTACACAGAACATTTTAGTGCCACTTTTCATCCCCTCTCCCAAACGTTGTTGGAGTAAGTTAAAAAAATTAGAAAGACAAACCTTGATGGCAGGTTTACAACGCAATTCTCAAATTAAATATTAATCCTCTTTATTCAGAAACAAATAACATTCAATTAAGCGAAGATTACTCCAAAGTAAGAGTGTAGGACTGCAGTTTAAATTTCACTTTTAGTTTCTAGGAGTTACAAGAATTAGCACTGTAAAAAGGTGAATTTCCAATTACATGTATGACAGTGCATGATTTGGGTTTATCTCCCTTTCTCTGTCTTGGTTTTCTTTCCTTTTTCTTCTCTTCGCTTTTAAACACAGCTGCTGCTTAGATTTACATTTTGTTCTGGCCACTTTAAGGGGGCAGTCAGAATGAGCTGGAACGAGCCTCAGAATCTTACGGTTCTCTGCCTTGGTCACACATTAGAGGTGCTGAAAATTTCCATCTTTGTTAAACTAACAACAGTTTCTTGTGATGTCCAAATCTGGAGCACTGTCATTTGTTTCATTTCATTTAAGCCCAATTCCAGTTTTACCTATTCAGTTCTCTCCAACATACTTAGTGGGTACGGGCTAGGTGCTCATGAGTGGAGGAATGGTATTCCCTCTCCATTCTTGCTGTCTCCATATGCAAAGCAAGGTCTGCAGAGAAGAGGTTCCTGCTCACGTGCAGGCTATTGTGTGGGCAAAGCTAGTGACATCAATTTTGTGGAGGCAGTAAATTTGTTCCAGTTTTAGTGTGAATTTTACAGACACTATCCAAGGTTCAGCACCTTGGATAGCTCCCTTAAAAATTAGTCTAAGAGCTGGAGCAGATGGCTCACAGGATGCAGGTGGTGCGTCCCTTAAATTTATGCTCGGGGTACTCCTTCTGTTTATTCTACAAGCAGGTCTTGAAGCAGTGCTTCTTGTTGACATCCCTGGACTAGCTACCAGATTGCATCTGAATTGAAACTAAAATGTGAATTTTCATGTGCCTTTTTCATGTGCATTTTTATGAAAAGGGCTGTAACCACACATACAGGAAGGACTGAAGTCACTTCTTAACAGCCATGATCGTTTCATATGATATAAGCCCTGCTGTGGTTTAAAGAGTCCACATTGGCACCATGTTAAAACCATGCCAGAGCTACCAATAGCCAGGCAGAGTTCAACATGCAGTAAAAATAGAGTCAGTGGAGCTATCTCTGAGGAAAAAATAGTGTCCCTACCCAGTTAGTGCTGGGAGGCTTCCAGGACACTTTGGCACTGATTGACTGGTGACATTGTTTATGTCAGGGTGGGGTGGGGACAATTCCTGTAGCTCCTTTTCCCCCACATGGCAACCAGGTGAGCTGCTGCCCCAAACTCTGGGCACTGTCAGTAATGGCAAGAAGCCTCCCAACACTGGCCAGCTTTTAGTCCAGGGATCACTTCACATTCTGACTTAATGAAAGAACGTGGTTTAATGCCTGTTTTCATATAATTGGTAGTAGAATAGTTGCCACAGCTGATCTAAAATGTGTCATTCCTGCCAAGCAGTCCCTTGTTTTTGATCAACTAACCTTATTTTCTTTTTTAGGACCAGGATTCTGTTCAGCAAACTCCTGGTGTAATGCATCCAGCACAAGTAGTTTGAGTTTTAAAGTTCCACAGGGAGGTATACAGTACTTTCTTGCAGAAGGACTTCCCTGCTTTTACATGAACACCAAATTGCAGCTCCAGCAAAGGTGAAAATTATGAACTTTATTTCAATTATTCCAATTACGCTAAGAAAACAAGCAAAATATGTAATACAGTCCTCTTCATCATTAGCATACTGGATGCTAATGGCTGCAAATGAACATGGTTTTGTAAGAGCACAACAAATTTGCATAATTTAGCATTATTGTTCCTGTAATCTAAAACAAGGAACACCACCTGAGATGCATGGATCCATTTTTAAATGTGACTTTGCCAGCATGTCAGGAATGAAAACAGTTGCTTCCAAATAAAAGTCAGTCTCATAATAATGTGAAATATCTGCAGCTTAGATGGCAATTTCCCAGTTGGCACATTAAAAATCTTGAGGGGATTGATCCTGTTCATTTTCTAGAAACAGAAGTTTAATTGCATGAGAAACAGAATCAAATAATCAATTTTCTTCTCCATTTCTAAAACTCATATTCCTAGGCATAAGCTTGGATAAATCACCTTTATTTTAGTAAGTGTAATGCAATTACTCTTTTCTGTTGGAGGAAATTTTTACACCTTAGCCATGAAGAGAACAGTACAGCACCCCTGTATTCAACATCTCTGCAAAACTGTATTCTAACATGATTAAGGAAGGCTGAAGTCCTCCTGTTAAGTAACATTTCCCAGGTCTTGATTTCTCTTCCAATATTTCCGCTGTCAATTAGCCAAAGCAATTTCCGCTGACTAATAAAGCAGTTGGTTAAGCTTATTTTCCAATCAAAACTCACTTAATTTCTGCAAATAACTGTGGGGAGGGAAAGAAAGAATTGATCAAAAAGCATTTAAATAGCTAGCCTTTTTGATGTACAGGAAAATCAAACTGTCTGAGACAAAATGAAATGGCTATTTCATTCAAAAGCTAATCTGCTAGGGTTGTTACTTGAATATAGAAATTAAAGTTTCTTGCACTTCTTCCATCACAAGATGCATGACACTCATAAGCCATAACATTACATGTTGTCAGAGAGATACTATTCCTTTGTAACTGCTAACACAACACCAGACTTTAAAGGAGATAAGAAAACTCTCGCTCTTCAATGTACTTAATAAAGCCACACCTCAAAACAAAGCAAAACAAGTAAACAACTCCCACCCCTAGAATTTTAAGGAAAGGAGCTGGAGAAACATTGGATGATTAAAGTCTGAAGACATTTGGGCATGAAATCCTTTCCCAGACAAAACACATGTTTCATAAAATAGATGTGCATTGGTCCTCTATCCACTCCTTGCCTGAATAATGGCACATACATTGCTTCCTGACCCACTCTTGCCACAATCCTCATCTGGATCTGTACCAAAATGTGTATATTTCAGGTTCTTTGGGAAAACCTTATTTCTATCAAAGGAGAAATGCAACTGGCAAAGCCAAGTCATCAGTGAGAGGAGCAAACAGGACCAGAAGGACGTCTGACCAAACAATGGCTGTCTGCAATGCCAGGCAGTCTGCTTTCTGTCTTTCCTCTCTCTCTTTTTGGCCAGCCACCAGAAGAACACACATAAGCTTCCTAAGGTAGCTACCAGGAGGGGTCTGAATGGGACACTTTGAAGGGCAATGGGCCCAACCTTCATTGATTCATTCTTAAAAGGGCAGTGTTAGAAACTTGCATTTCTTTACACTTGCCTTCCCCACACTTTTCCTCTTTGCTGCTTCTGCAGTTAGCGGTACTGCAGCCACAGTGAAGATCTTGGTCATTAAACAACAGTTCCGCAACATGAAAGGCAGGGAGTGTTCATTTCCAAGGTCCATAATATGATCATCATCATCTTAGAACTGCAGAGCTGGCAGGGACCCTGTAGATCATCAAGTCCAGCCCCCATCAAGGAGGCACAGTGGGGAATCAAACTCCCAACCTCTGGCTCCGCGACCACATACCTAAATCACTGAGCTAACCAGCAGTTCTACAGCATACTCTCCTTCTCCCTTGTCATCAACTCAGCATCTTCCTGAGCTTCGTTCCACACTTCTAACTGTGATACATGAATGCTGGGTATGGCATGAGGGATTTGTGGGTCTGCCGTGCCATCTTGTTAATGCCTCTGACCTCTTCTCTCCATCCTTTGATTGCTTTGGAAATGCACAAATACCTTGATTTTATTCATTTTAACATCTTGCAGCCTCTTGTTCATTTTGAATTTTGCTTAAACAAAAATGCTGGGACACAACATCTGGCAAACATGATTTTTAAGACATTTATTCCACTCCCTGGTTTTGCTATGCACAGCTTGATGAAGAATCTTTCAGATCATAATATCTAGCCTGTTTCTGGACATTTCAGTGATCTAATAAATTTATCCTCCATCCTTGTTTCTCAGTAGTCCTTCATTTGGTCCCCAAGCCTTTAGTCAACTCCTCAGTCTTGTGTTGGGAGTGAATGAATGGGAGCTATGAGATATGCTCTGCATTGTTCTCACCTCAGTAGACTCAGCAGAACTCATATCACAGCCCAAGCCAGCACCTGAACCACTTGATCTTCCTCCTCTGCCACTTAGTGAGATATTGTCCTACCTCTCCCTTTTCAACATACAAAAGTCAACAGGACTGGCAATTGAGCCATATGTCAACAGTGGTGCAAGCTAGCATACACTGTACCTGCGGCTGGTTTAAGGGCCTGAGAACAGACCATATATAATATCTACATAGCATATTGCTGTGTCCCTCATAAAAAACTGATTTATTTGAAATGTGATGCTATAGGAGAGCTTTGCGGATACCTTGGACTGTCAGAAAGACAAACAAGTGGGTCCTAGATCAAATCAAGCCTGAACTATCGCTGGAGGCAAAAATGTTGAGTCTGAGGCTGTCCTACTTTGGGTACATCATGAGAAGGCTGGATTTTCTAGAAAAGATAATAATGCTGGGAAATGTAGACGGCAGCAGGAAAAGAGGAAGGCCAAATATGAGATGGGCTGACTCCCTAAAGGAACTTCCAGGCTTGAGACTACAAGAGCTGAGCAAGTCTGTTGAAGACAGAGCATTTTGGAGATTCCTCATTCATGGGCATGCCGTAAGTCCAAAGTGACTCAATGGCACAATAACAATAGCGCCAAACCTCATCAAAAACAGGGCTCAGGATTAGCAAAGAGTACCTGCTGGTGCCATTGCTTTCCCTAGCATCTGATGCCTGATCACCTCATTCAAAGAGAAGGGGGGGGGGAAGAGAGAGAAGGGAAAACATTGTGATACCGCTGCCTAGAGTGGTCCAGTGGGCCAGATAGGCGGGGTATAAATCAAATAAATAAATAAATAAAATAAATACTTTAAGGCAGTGATTCCCAACTGTGGGCCCCCAATGTTCTTGGACTACAACTCCCAGAAATCCTGGCTAGCACAGCGAGTGGTGAAGGCTTCAGGGACTTTTAGAGGGAAAGCAACAGCTTTGCCATTTCCTTCCTGATGCCTTCCACTGTTCTCATGCCAGCTCTGAGAAAAAGCAAGGAGTAAATCCAGGTTTTAGATACAGCTGAACATTGGAGCAACACACTGCTTTTTATACTGGGCTTCGCCTCAAACTCCTGGGCTCCAAGGCCTCTTTTTATTTCTGGTCCCTCTATAATCTCTTCCCTCTAGGACCCGGAGGGAGGGGGGCTCTTCCTCTAGGTCTCATTTGAAACAAAAAAAATTGACTTCATGACTTGGCAACCCTATTTGTCATTTAGATTGGTAAGTGACTGGCTTGACAGGAAAGATATTTCATCAATCACTCGGTATATCGCAGTTGTTTTCAGTAGACCACCTCTCCCTTGTTGATGCTGCTTAAGGGTAAAGTGAAATTGAGATATTTTTAAATAAGAAAACAACTGCTGCTCTGACTTCTGCAGTATACTTGACATCACCAGGCATTCGTTGATTCAGGGCACTGATAATTAACACAGCAAACAAAGGTGCTGAAAGACTGGTGATAGGTCTGTATCTGTTTTTTTCCATAATGCACCCTAAGCAGAATATTAATCTGACCAATGACAGGCAGTGAATTTCTGCTTAGCCTAAAAGTAAAAAAAGGCTTTACAGTTCTTTTTGCAGACTGTAGCAATTAAAGGTGTAGCTCCCCATTTCTGCCAGTGTAATAACTGAATGTTATTTAAGTAACCCATCAGCACAAGCACAAAATGAATCGGTGCCAATTATTCCCTGAGACAAATAGAGCACTTACCTGGGCTTCTGATTTGATTTCGACATTGGTGGAGTAGTGATTTTACTTTTGCTTTTATTGTAAGCTGCCTCATGGATTTATTTTAGGGCAATGGTAGAGTACAAATGGATTCATTGCCACTCCTCTTTCTATTCATTGCTATTCTTACTGTTACTGCTCTTCCTGTCATCACTAATAGCACAATGAAACTTGGTGATGTAGTAGTAAATGTAGAAGTGCAGGAAGCCATCATGACAGTCCTCACAGATCTGCCACCAAGGAAAGTCCACAAAACAGTCAGCTGCTATAACCTCTCTGCCCCCCCCTCTCTCTCTCTGCCAAGTGCCAGTCTAATGTACTTTGCATGAGAACAGAGATAGCTCACAGAATCAGTCCTCCCCATCTATGGTAAGGATTGCAGTTAAACTCAGAGAAAACAGGGGGACATCGTTTTTGATGGAATGGGACCAGAATATTATAAATATTTAATCAATATTGATCCCTAAGTTAAAAATGCTTTATAATGAGATATTGGAAGGAGAGAAAATATCAGACTCTTGGAAACATTCGGAAACATTCATTGATAACTCTTATTCCAAAACCTAATAAAGATTTGACAGATCCAAGTTTGTAAAGATTGTGCTTTCTGAACTTGGCACACTCATGAGGATATTCCTGGTTGGTCTAGGAAGTTAAGATGTTATAAAAGAAACAAGGTAGTCCCTAAGATAAACATTGCCCAAGTAATTTCAGGCTTTAAAGACCAGTGCTGGTGCCTAAGATTTTCAGAAGAGAATTCAAAGCCACTGAAATATTGATATGATATGCACTTGTTTACCCAGGCACATTATGAGAAACCTGCAGTCTAATATACCAAATGAAGCTCTTCAAAGAGTCTTTGAGGGCTGACCCAATTAGATTGCACTAGAGGTGTTTGGCCTGTAGGTTATGAAGCCATGACTGATATACACTGGACAAATATCTGATTTTTTTTTGAAAAATCAGACCATCCCAGCCTTCTCAGTAAGCAAAAAGTGATGAACACTCCAGCATGTTACTACTGAGCTCAGACTCCAGGAATTGCTTTAGATATGGGTGCTGAAATTGAAATCTAGGAGATTGTAGTTGCACTCATTGTTGTCACCCTAAATTGTTGTATTCCTAATCTCAGTGTCCCCAGGTGCTGGGCACCCAACACTAGTGTGTTTCTGTATTTGCTGCAACCTGTTTTAATAAAACCTGGAACCTTGGTTCAAGAAACTTCACCATTTTTGCCTAGTGTCTGTTAACCAAAATGGCTCCACCCAAGGGTGACACTGTATTTCAAAGGAGCTTCCTACTCCCTCCCCCATGAGATTTATGAATTTAATCCATAAACTTTGCAAACCAGGGTTACAGTACTTGTGGTAAAGAAGGAGGCATACTGTCATTAGAAATGGAGACCTAAGGAATAATACTGGACATGGAGACAGCTCAGAACCATCTTGAACCACCAACTTTCCCCACCATAGTCTATGGGATAATAGAATCATAAAACAATAGTACTAGAAGGAGTCTCAAGGATCATTGAGTCTGACCTTAAGAGAGACTTGAAAGGTGCCTGCCAGTCTTATTTTTCATGAATGACATTACATGTATCTGTGTGCTAAAGGACAAGATGAACTAGATAACACCAACAGTCATTTTCAATACAGTAAATTCACTACAATGTGATTTTGCTTCTCTTATTTTTCCAGTGTGAGAATTTGTTCTGAAAGAGCTGTCATTTGCTAGAGAAGAGGTTTACCAGTTGGAAAACAAGCTTTGAATGATCTACCAAGTATGTCATCTTTCCATATTTTCAGGATGTGAGGTGATCATCTATAAACCAGAAGAACACATTTGTGCAATTAAAAAAACCCCAAAACAATATAATTTAGAGACATGGTAACAAAAATTAGATATACTTTCATGGTGAAACAATGGAAAACATTTTGCAGCCCATTCTAATTCATTAGACAAGAGGCCTGCTTTAACATAACATCCTACTGTTATATGCTGAGATATTACTCTTACAAATCATTTACTTAGTACTGCCAGCAAATCCATTAGTAAAATGGCTGTACTGGTGAGTAGACATCCTGATTGCTTTTGCTGTGTGACATACCATGTGGTTGACACTTATTTCTTTATTGGTTATTGATTATCAAAGTACATTACCTTAAGCCGAATCATCTACTTAAGGGCAAAAAGACCAAATGATTTATGTCATGACTGGTAATTATGTTGCTTTCTTTTCGCAGTGATGGATTCTAATGATTCTTTCATACAATATGTGGCATAAAAAGGCAAAAGGCGATGGAAACAATGCCTATAATCAGCTCTGTGTAGCAGACTGGAAGATTTTTCAAGACTAAAAACAGACAGAGCAAGTTCTTGTTTGAAAACATGATCCCAATATTTCATTTTCTCATGTGAGATTTTATGAGGAGTTGCATACATCTGTGTGCATGTGTTATTTGCTTTATTTCCTGTGGTTAGCATTTAAATAGGCAGCTTTAACTGTTCTGACCTCCTGTTTTAAAAAGTCCTGCATATTTTAAGGCCACTATTCACTTGACAGCTTGAGCACTGGAACGGGCCATAGTTCAGTGAGATACCACATGCTCTGCATATCAAGAAGCTTATTATTAATCATTGGTATAGGCTGTGAAATCATGTCAGATAAGAAGGATGGTGAAAACTTATAAGTGAAACAATATAGAGTCACTGGATGTTGGAATGGACTGGATCAGAAGGACCAAGGGTGTGATTCAGAACTGGGAAGTGCCATAGGGATAGATTTCTGACTTGGAATCACTCTGGCCTGCACTTGTACATCTAGGTAGCTGTTATCTTGACAAAATAAATGGCAGTTAGGAAAAAAGAACAGGGTCTAGTGTGGCTTTCTCTGTGTTTCTCCAAGAATAGTGGAAATTCTGATGCATTTGTGTGGTTAGGACAAATTAGGATCACATGGTTTTTGTGTGTGTAATGGTAACACTCAGGTATTAAACATCAAGCAAAAAGCAGTCATTTGCTGTTTGAAATGTGGATGTTTTTAAAATGTGCCTGTATTTAAGAAATGTAAGTGAGCAAGGACCAGCATTTGTTTATATAAAAAGTCAAATATCACACCAATTTCTTGTAAGACAAACCAGTACAGTGTTTGATCAGATGCCACTCAAGCTAATATGAACACAGAGTATGGTTTGAATACTGACTTCGAATGTCAGTATTCGAAGCACTGTTCTGCTGCCTAGCTGAGTCTCCAATGGCTTGTAAAAAGACTTCAAAGGAAAACTTCATACCAGGAATCTTACTCGCCATCCAAAAAAAAAAAAAAAAAAATTAACCTTGAAAACATAGCTCTAAAGACAGTGCTTCTGAATGCTAATGAGGCTCTGGGAAGGAAAAGGGAGGCAGACGTGAGAAGTGCTGGTGAGGAGAAATTCTCTCATTAATTCTTTGAAACAGCCCTAAAGGACAAATAAACTTAATGAAGGGGTGAGAAGTGTAAAAGCTAATCCACAAGAGGAGTTCAGATATATGCAGTGACCTGAGTCTGAGATTTCACGAGGAAAGAGTGCTGGGTGGGATTAAGGTCTTCAAATGAGGAATGTAAATTGAATTAGGTGATTCGTGAAAGATCAAAACTACATGATCAAATATGCTAGATATGCCTTTAAAAGGAAAAAAAGGAAAGAAAGAATGAAAAGCCTTCTAGAATTTCAGATGCCTCTTTATACATCTGTCTTCCTGAGAATCATTTGCCAACTTTAATTTATTTATCAATGCTCTTGAGAGATTCTCCCCACCCTGCTTGCAATTGCAATTCAGTAAACGCAAGCCACAGTGCCATCAGCCAATTTCTTCAGAACTGGGAATTCAGTATGTTACCTAGCGTCCTGCAATGTGCTCCTTATAGGACCTGATATGTGTGCAGTCCAATCCTATCCATGATTATGCAGTTCTAGGTTCTGCTGCGCCTTATTTGAAGTTTATTCCTAAATAAGTATGTGTAGTTACTTTACGGGATTATGGTTGCCTGCAAGTTTTATTTCAAAAAGCAACTCTTTCAAAAGTAACTGTTCTGTGTGGGATTTGGGATCAATTTTCACTTCTCATTTTGCAAGTACACAGTACACTACTTGATTAAGTGCATTGTCAAAACATTGTAGAATTAGGTGTGTATTACTTTTAAAAAAAATCTGAGGTGGTACCTGATTTTCAGCAAGTTTGGAAAATTCAACAGTGGCCAGAGGATTGGAAAAGATCAGTCTACATCCCAATCCCAAAGAAAGGCAGTGCCAAAGAATGCTCCAACTACCATACAATTGCACTCATTTCACACGCTAGCAAGGTTATGCTCAAAATCCTCCAAGGTAGGCTTCAGCAGTATGTGGACCGAGAACTCCCAGAAGTACAAGCTGGATTACGAAGGGGCAGAGGAACTAGAGACCAAATTGCTAACGTGCGCTGGATTATGGAGAAAGCCAGAGAGTTCCAGAAAAAAATCTACTTCTGCTTCATTGACTATGCAAAAGCCTTTGACTGTGTGGACCACAGCAAACTATGGCAAGTCCTTAAAGAAATGGGAGTGCCTGACCACCTTGTCTATCTCCAGAGAAACCTATATGTGGGACAGGAATCAACAGTTAGAACTGGATATGGAACAACTGATTGGTTCAAAATTGGGAAAGGAGTACGACAAGGCTGTATACTGTCCCCCAGCATATTTAACTTATATGCAGAATACATCATGCGGAAGGCTGGACTGGAGGAATCCCAAGCCGGAATTAAGACTGCCGGAAGAAATATCAACAACCTCAGATATGCTGATGATACCACTCTGATGGCAGAAAGTGAGGTGGAATTAAAGAAGCTTGTAATGAGGGTGAAAGAGGAGAGTGCACAAAATGGCCTGAAACTCAACATTAAAAAAACTAAGATCATGGCCACTGGTCCCATCACCTCCTGGCAAATAGAAGGGGAAGATATGGAGGCAGTGACAGATTTTACTTTCTTGGGCTCCATGACCACTGCAGATGGTGACAGCAGTCACAAAATTAAAAGACGCCTGCTTCTTGGGAGGAAAGTGATGACAAATCTTGACAGCATCTTAAAAAGCAGAGACATCACCTTGCCAACAAAAGTATGAATAGTCAAAGCTATGGTTTTTCCTGTCGTGATGTATGGAAGTGAGAGCTGGACCATAAAGAAAGCTGACCGCCGAAGAATTGATGCCTTTGAATTGTGCTGCTGGAGGAGGCTCTTGAAAGACACCTGGACTGCAAGGAGAACAAACCTATCAGTTCTAAAGGAAATCAACCCTGAGTGCTCACTGGAAGGACAGATCCTGAAGCTGAGGCTCTAGTACTTTGGCCATCTCATGAGAAGAGAAGACTCCTTGGAAAAGACCTAGATGTTAGGAAAGTGTGACGGCAAGAGGAGAAGGGGACAACAGAGAATGAGATGGCTGGAAAGTGTCTGCGAAGCAACCAACATGAATTTGACCCAGTTCCGGGAGGCAGTGGAAGACAGGAGGGCCTGGCGTGCTCTGGTCCATGGGGTCACGAAGAGTCAGACACGACTAAACGACTAAACGACGACCTGATTTTCTGTTATCAACTACTATCAAGCTTTCATAGGTGTGTGAAATATTTCGTACTGGAAGTGTGGGAGTCCACATATGTATTTTAGTACAAAAGTAAAAGTAAAAAGAGATCTGATTTTCATTAATCTGCAGCAGAGATGGGTTGAGTCTAAAAAATGGTGATTTGTGAGGGTTCATGATTTGTGGTTAGTTATGAACCATGAACAAAAAAACACCACAAACCAACTGGAAAACCAAACCAGTTCGTAGTTTGTTTTTTGGTTCATGCTGGGTGGGGGACTACCTGCTCTCTCACTGCCATAGCCACCATGCTGCCACTTCTACCATCTGGTATTATTGGTATGGATCTCCATCTTTCCTTCCAGCTTTTCCCTCATGCAGTGCCCACTGTATCTGTTCCCAAGCCCACTCTATGGCAGTTCTTCTCCCCAAGCAAAAATTCTTACTTAGATCAGCTGATCAGCTATAAGAGCTGTCTCCACCTTGAAAAGGCCTTATTTCTGATAATCACAAGATTGGTCATAAGTCTGATTCCCTTTCTAGCACTCAGTGATCTATCCATTATACTTCAATCACTAAGAACCACCTCTTCTTCTTCTTCTTCTTCTTCTTCTTCTTCTTCTTCTTCTTCTTCTTCTTCTTCTTCTTCTTCTTCTTCTTCTTCTTCTTCTTCTTCTTCTTCTTCTTCTGTATTTTTTTCTAGAATATCCCAGCCAAGAAGGGCAGCCTTGCTGATAGGGAGATTGCTATATTGCATGATATTTCCATTCCAGGTCGATGTGGGAGTCTATGTACAACACCTAATGAATAGATTACATGAGTGCCTATCACCCTATAGTTCACTGAGACAGGTCATTTAGTCTACATACCTCAAGGAATAACCTGATATCATTATACATAAAGTTGATTCTTCCAGCCTGTAGTCTCATCTTGGGACTGAAGTCTAACTACAGATCTGGCAACAACAACACCCGGCCCAATTTTTGTACTTTTTTGTTTCTTCTCCCATTTTTTGTAACACTCGGATAAATGGAGTGGGCTGAAGAGTTTGAAAACATGTATCTTTTGTGACATATCATTAGCAGTCATAATAAAGATATGAGCCAACTCTAATTTTTGCTATGCGATTTTACCTGTGGACTAGAGGGTCACTTTGCTATTAAGACCCAAATCCTGTTATGAAATGCTGTCCATGTACAGGCAATCACACTATTGGTGTTTGCTTTTTGCCACCCATCTATCACATACTTGGATGTGTAACCAAATGCACAACTCAGGTATGCTGAGCATGTAACAGACATACATAAAGATCATATAGTACAGTGGTTCTTAACCTTTTTGAAAGAAACGCCCCCTTGAGCCATTGAAGAAGTTATTATCGCCCCCTCCCCACGGTGATGATATCTTATTTATTTATTTATTTATTTATTTATTTATTTATTTATTTATTTATTTATTTATTTATTTAAGACACTTAAATCCAATGACCGCTGAAAACAAAATTCAATTCCAAGAAAATGAAATGCTCCCAAAAAGTAACATTTAATGATTTAGTTGTAAGCGAATTTTAAGATGCAAAAAGAAATATAAAAAGGGCATAAAAACAAACCGCAATGCAGGAACTAAAAATTTCAAGACAAAAACTCTGAAACTAAATTAAGATTGGAGGAAAATATATATTCATGCACACTGTAAAAAGGCTGCAGCCATCTTCAGAGGTTTGGCTTGCTCCAGCGCCCCCCTACTGCCCCCCTTCTGCTCCAGCGCCCCCACACCGCCCCTTTTCGTTCTACTGCCCCCCTGAAAAATGAAATCGCCCCCTGGGGGGCATTATCGCCCACGTTAAGAACCACTGATATAGTACATACCACTTGTGTAATTTCTTGTTTACGCTGCAAGATATCAAAGCGATTCAACTATAATGTTTGCAGTAGTCAGCTATCTCTTCTTACCATCAGTGGCTGCTGCTGTTGGTGCTTTTTCTCCAAAATGAAAGCATGGCAATGCTACTCATATTTTATGTTTTTTTTTTTAACCTAATAAGCAGTTTGATTGTAAGACTGCTGACTAATGAGCAGAATATAAGTATAATAATCAATTCACTTGAGCAGGCTTGCTGTACAATTTGCATAGTGCAAAGACAGGCCAGTTGTGGTTCTCCAGTTGCTGTTGGATTGCAAGCCCCGTATACGGTTGATTATGTTGGGTAAGGCTGGTGGGAGTCCAGCAGGATCTGGACGACCACAACGGGCCCACCCTGATCTATGTTAGCAATTGTACCTGATCCTGGAGGATCAAGAAGGAATTCAGAAAGAGCTTACTGAAAGCCGAGTGTGTTTAATCATCACAAATTGTTGGGGAAGAAAGAAAAGCTGTCAGATTCAAAAGAATTTTTATCACTCTGTTCAAAAGCAGCCATCAGCAAAAGGTTAAACCACCACCACAAGACCTTGTTAAGTCCCTTTAAGCACCAGCAAAGTTTACTCTCTCAAGCACCATCAGATTGTGAGCCCTAGTGCCATAAGAATAGCTGTTAAAGAAAGGAAACAACCCTGCCTGGCTTGCTGCTTAATAATATTATCAGGAAATTCATAATTGGCCTGATGAAAGCAACAGGGGTCACATTGTCATTTCTCTTCCACTTAGATTAATAAAATCCCCTGCTTTCTTGTTTGCTTCCACATTATCTTTAAAAATAGAGGTAGCAAATACAAGGCAAAAGTTTCCACAGTGGCCTAAGTTAATGAAATCTGCCAAAAGGGAAGGTTTGAGGTGAGCCCAGAGGTTATCGTTCAGGTGAGAAGTCAGAAGAAATTGGAAATAGATTTATACAAGACCCTGTGAGGTGCTTATGACAGAAGGAACAGCTATTTTAAAAATGGTTTATTTTATTGCCCACAAACAGAACCGGCAATTTCTATCTTCCTTCAGAGCTTGGAAAAGTAGCCAGAATTGATGGGGGGTTCTGGGAATTGTAGTCTAAAAAAGTATTTTTTTTCTCTCTCTCTAGGTGTTGCCCCTTTACCTTTTATTGTCATTGTCCACTTTTCCTGTTGCTATAACTGTTTTTAACTATTGAACAGCTCTGTGATGTAGACATCTGGCTACAGAGCCAGAGGCTGGGAGTTCAGTTCCCCACTGTGCTTCCTTGACACAGAGGCAGGACTTGATGATTCTATAAGGTTTCTTCCAGCTCTGCAGTTTTAAGATTCTAAGATTCATTTTGTTTTAAACATTTTATTAGTTTTTCAGTCTATCTACATTATTTTGTGCTTGTCAGACATCGTGTTACATATTTTGCTTACAATTATTTGTTTTTTACTTCTCAGTGTCTTCCTGGTTATCCCCCCCCCAATTCCAAACATCTTTCAAGCATTCGAACCATTCATAAACAGATTTTAGTACACAATATGACCACTATCATAATATTACTCTCATATTATATAAAATTCTTCTAATAATTCTTCTATTAACAGTTTTCTAATAACATTCTTATTAAAGGTGTTTCCAGATCCATAACCCAGCTTTATATCTAATTTAGTTTACCTAAAATAAAAAATCACCATATTACATCTTTACCCTGATTAGGCCTCCCTTATTTCAATTTAGTTCTCCTTTTTAATATACAGAATATACCCTTTTACAAATCCAGATGATAAATATAAACATATTTTCAATATTAAGGGGCCCTTCCTTGTTTTCCTTTTTTTTCCACCTTTCTAGGTAATTCCCTCTCTAATTTCTTTCTCATTTAATATTACTGTGTCTCTAAGCATTCTGTCATCTTTCATGTCCTCTGAAACCATTTTGTAGGTCTGATTTATGTCCACTAACTCTTTATGTACTTGGTCTATCTTCAATGAGTCTTCCAGGCTTTTTGTGGTTAATTTTGCTGTTTTTTCCCCTTTGTCTTCCCCTGGTACTCCTCTCTGGTCCAAGACTGATGTTTCTCTTAGATTAATTTTCTCAAGCTGCTGTTTTGATTGGGATGCCTCATCTGAGATATTCCCATTTCCTTCTTTGTTGTTCCCTGTTGCTTGCAGACTATAGTCCTTCTGATGTTGATTAGATAATTTTGTCTCTTGATAGTGAGATCTCACGGTGTCCAATATTTTTTCAAGTGCAGATTTTATTTCATTCCAGAATTGTCCTTGTTGTGCCATTCTGTTTCAGCTACCCAGATGGTTATAAACAGATATTCAAAGTTTCCAGAGTCATTTCAAAAAGTCCGCTTTGGCTAAATAGGCCTGAGCCAAATTTGAACCCTCAAAATACCAGGGTAGGGTGCAGTATTTGTATCCGCGGCCTGATGGCCTTAAAGGTCCACTTTAGGGTTAATTTCCCAGCCAGGCTCAGAGAAAGTCAAAAGGAAATAACAGCAGAGTGCTCAAGGTCACCGCTCCTAGGCACCTTGCCAAGAGATTCCAAGTAGTCAAAACAAAGTCCAGATTTATCAATTATAACTCGCAAGAAAATTTCTCAAGCTTTACAACGTCAAACTGTAATATTCTTAAAGTATATTTTTAAAGTTATTTCCTTTCCATCAGCTATCCCTCTCACCAGATTTTTTGCTGCTTTTTAGTTTCTGAGAGATAGCAATTCTTTTTTCCATATATAGGAATTATTTCAGGGGTATAAGCAATTAGTTATAAAAGTCTCACCCGATGGTAAACAGCGATACCAAAAATCTGATTCTTGCCTCTTTGGCCGGCTGCCGACGACTCGCAAGCAAAGATTGCTTGTTTCTGCCTGTTGGCTGATTAGGGAGTTTCCTGGATCGAATGGGGTGGCTGCCGCCCCCCCCATGATCAACAGGCTCCCCCCCCAGTTCACCACCCCTCCAGGGTGGTTCCGACACCCTACGGTGTCCCAAACAAGGTCAGAATTCAGCCCGGGGAACAGAGCTCTGTCCTCCTGCTGCTGTCTCGTCATGACGTCAAGCCGGAAGTCCAGATTCTAAGATTCATTTTGAAGTCTCCTTCCAAGTGCTGTGTTTTGACTATGATTTGTCTGTTACTGGTCTCCTCTGGAAAAAGAAAGGTCTATATTACTATTTGCAACTTGTGGACAGATCATGTGGGTAAAGAGAATGAGAAGGCATGGGGAGAGAGACATGAAACCAAGCAGGGTTGGGAATGACTTAACTAAAGAAAGGAAAACACCCCCAGAATCCTGCAGTCAGTTGTATCCTGATTTTCCCAAAAAAGAGTAGGTGGCTACTCTCACTGCAGACCATCGTGGTGCATATATTGTACAGTTTTAGGCATATAGTTCTGTTCTTTCTAGAGTCATGTGACTCATAGGCTATGAAGGAGAGGCAAACATGTCCTCTTTTCTTTCCAGGTTTATATTCTACCAATTTCTTTATAGATCATAATTTCTTCTTGATATTTATGAAGAAACTAAAGCCCCACAAAGTTTTCTTAAAGGAAAGTGTCCAATATATGTAAGTTCTATAAGCACAAGCTGTCATCATTGTCAGATCTTCACAACATACATCAAGTTCACGGCTGGCCCTGAGGTGTGAAGGCATGGATTCAGAAAACTATAACCTTTAAATCACCTCTTCACAGTGCAAACTGTCTCTCAGATTATTTTATTTACCTCTCTGTCTATGTATCTACTTACTAACTAGGGTCTTCTACTTCCCCCTCCCCCAGATATGCTCTCAGAGCTGCTGAGAAATATGAGATCATTAGTTAATGCAATCCTTAGCTGCAGAGTCATTCCTCAATTATTCCAGTGGCCTTCTACCATTTTAGATCTTACACTGTTTGAAAACAGAAGTGTTACTGAAGGTCATGCTGCTGACTTTCTACATAATAATAGGAAAATCAATGCATAACAGCTTCAATGCAGACATAAAGGGAAAATACTGCTCTGAATGTGAGCTTATTGCTAGATTTCTGGGGATGTTTTATAAATGTGTAAACTACCAAATAGTGTTATTTATTTACTTATTTTAATTCAACTTCCACATAGAGTAAACGCTAGATGGTAAGGGCTGGGAACAATGTTTATGACTTCCAAAATCCCAAAACAATTGCAAATTGTCTTACCAAATGAAACAAAGAAGATAATCTTGGTTGAGACCAAGAGCTGTACTAGAAATAGAGTATGCACCGGAGGAAAGATGAATGATATATTTTAATTGTTTACTTAAGAATAACATACTGTGCTGTCACTATTGATGTATACCTGACCTTCCTGAATGATATAATTGATGAAATTTCCTGTATGACTCTCCCAACCAGATCTAAATTTAAATTCTGGTATGATCTGTACCTATAGCTGAAAGAGGCAGATTGCTTTATATTCTGTTCTGTGAACAATGCAGCTTTCTTCACCTTCAATCATGGTATGCCAAGCATCTTTTGCTGACACAGTGAAAGGATTAGTGAACGGTAGGTAATCTGTCCTTCTGTCCTCCAAAGCTTGTGTTTTCACATTTACTAGGTGAGAATGAGGTTCTTGTTACCATAGTGGATAGGAGGGCATAGCCAGAAATGACGCTAGGTTGCTTGCAGGTATAATTAATGGAAATATTTGAGTTTTAACACAGAGAGCAGAGAGAAAATACTGCAATATTTTTGTTAATTCAGCAAGGTTGAAACATTTGAAGTAGCAACATTTCATGAAGAAAATGATTACAGGCACAGAATCAAACCTGTTATTTCATACACAAATTTTCCCACACAAACCAGACTATGATTCTATTTTCACTAAAGCCATTTGTATCCTGAGCAAACACCTGAGTAACAAAGGTTAAGAACCACTGAACTAGAGCAGTGGTCCCCAACCTGGGCCTCCAGATGTTCTTGAACTACAACTCCCAGAAGCCTTCACCACCACATCTGCTGGCCAAGATTTCTGGGAGTTGAAGTCCAAGAACATCTGGAGGCCCAAGGTTGGGGACCACTGCTTTAAATGACAAGATCAAGGCTTATGAAATGGGCAACTGCTTGAAGTATTATCTAGCACCACCTAAAACTCCCTCCAACCCTGGCTCTTAGAAGCAGGCCTAAAAGTTCCAATTACCTACCAGTAAAGCTGTCAAATCAAGATATGATTAGAAAAGAAAGTGAAATATTATATCTACCAAATTCAGCTTAGAGGCATGAAGAGCTGAATCCTGTAGGTCCAGATAGGTGAGGTCAGCAGAACCTTCTCCGAGATCCCAGACGGAGGACCGTGGAGAGGCTAAAAGGGGAGGTTAGTTAGGAGAAAGAAAAGTTAGCGAGAAAGTCCTCCTCTCTTTCACAGGAGAGGCGATCTGGAACCAAGATTGAGAACAAAGATTGAGAGGAGGGAAAATAGCTTCTTCTCTCTGGGTCCAGTGGCTTTTTGTTCCATAGACACCCTAAAGTTTCCTGCAGTCTGATTGGTGTCATTACCTTCTTCCCCAGTTGCTAACCACAAGATGGTTTCTCATTGGTAAATGACATGGTGGGGCCAAAACCTGTGGAAAGAATTCTCTATTGTTTTCAGAGGGTGACATAACCCTAGGCATTGTATCTCTGTATAAGGAACATCCCAGGTTCATGGTGTAACAACATTTCCAGGGGTCTACATATCCTGTATCGATCTCCATACTGGCCCATTCTTTTGGGCTCAAAGAGGCTGTATCAGCAGCACCATAAAGTTGTTCTCAGCATCCCATTTTCCAGGCAGCTAAAATTTCTTGCCCTACATGGGCCAGGCCTGCATCTGACCCATCTTCTTCCCCTTCTTCCGGCTTGTTCCCCTTTTTTTGAGTCCCCTGTACCTAACATATAGGTGTCTTCAGGATAAGATCTGAATAACACTAGCCATTTTCATTATTTCCTTACCATATCATTTTGCAAAATTATTGGCTAAAATCCTGTTGGGCTTTACACCAGTATAAACTAATTGCTGTGCTATCTGATTGGTGAATTGTCACAAGTTAAGAACTTAGCATAGACATTTGGTGCCACACACTGATTTCTTTTGTTGTTGTTTAGTTGTTACGTCTTGTGTGACTCTTTGAGACCCCATGGACCAGAGCACGCCAGGCCCTCCTGTCTTCCATTGCCTCCCGGAGTTTGGTCAAATTCATGTTGGTAGCTTCGATGATACTCTCCAACCATTTCATCCTCTGTCGTCCCCTTCTCCTCTTGCCCTCACACTAAAATGGATGAGAATGGGCGAATTCAATTCAGACGATTATCATATCTACTATTGTGGGCAAGAATACCATAGAAGAAATGGAGTGGCCCTCATAGTCAACAAAAGAGTGGGAAAAGCTGTAATGGGATATAATCTCAAAAATGATAGAATGATGTCAATACGAATCCAAGGTAGACCTTTCAACATCACAGTAATCCAAGTTTATGCACCAACCACCAATGCTGAGGAGACTGAAATTAACCAATTTTATGAAGACTTACACGTTCTAGAACTGACACCAAAGAAAGATGTTCTCATTCTAGGGGATTGGAATGCTAAGGTAGGGAGTCAAGAGATAAAAGGAACAACAGGGAAGTTGGGCCTTGGAGTTCAAAATGAAGCAGGGCAAAGACTAATAGAGTTTTGTGAAGAGAACAAGCTGGTCATCACAAACACTCTTTTCCAACAACACAAGAGGCAACTCTACACATGGAAATCACCAGATGGGCAATACCGAAATCAGATTGATTATATTCTCTGCAGCCAAAGATGGAGAAGCTCAATACAGTCAGCAAAAACAAGACCTGGAGCTGATTGTGGCTCTGATCATCAGCTTCTCATAGCAAAATTCAAGCTTAAACTGAAGAGAGTAGGAAAAGCCACTGGGCTAGGCAGGTTTAATCTAAACCACATTCCTTATGAATACACAATGGAAGTGAAGAACAGATTTAAGGAACTTGATTTGATGGACAGAGTGCCTGAAGAACTTTGGATAGAGGCTTGTAACATTGTACAGGAAGCAGCAACAAAAACCATCCCAAAGAAAAGGAAATGCAAGAAAGCAAAGTGGATGTCCAGCGAGGCCTTAGAAATAGCAGAGAGGAGAAGGGAAACAAAATGCAAGGGAGATAAGGAAAGTTACAGAAAATTGAATGCAGACTTCTAAAGAATAGCAAGGAGAGACAAGAGGGCCTTCTTAAATGAACAATGTAAAGAAATAGAGGAAAATAATAGAAAAGGAAAAACCAGAGATCTGTTAGGAAAATTGGAGATATTAGAGGAACATTTTGTGCAAAAATGGACATGATAAAGGACAAAAATGGGAGAGACCTCACAGAAGGAGAAGACATCAAGAAGAGGTGGCAAGAATACACAGAGGAATTATACCAGAAAGATTTGGATATCCCAGACAACCCAGATAATGTGGTTGCTGACCGAGAGCCAGACATCCTGGAGACTGAAGTCAAGTGGGCCTTAGAAAGCTTGTCTAACAACAAGGCCAGTGGAGGTGATGGCATTCCAGTTGAACTATTTAAAATCTTAAAAGATGACGCTGTTAAGGTGCTACATTCAATATGCCAACAAGTTTGGAAAACTCAGCAGTGGCCAGAGGACTGGAAAAGATCGGTCTACATTCCAATCCCAAAGAAGGGCAGTGCCAAAGAATGCTCCAACTACCATACAATTGCACTCATTTCACACGGTACCAAGGTTATGCTCAAAATCCTCCGAGGTAGGCTTCAGCAGTATGTGGACCGAGAACTCCCAGAAGTACAAGCTGGATTCCAAAGGGGCAGACATGCACTGGATTATGGAGAAAGCCTGAGAGTTCAAGAAAAACATCTTCTTCTGCTTCTTTGACTACACAAAGCTATAATTTTTCCAGTAGCCATGTATGATGAGAGCTGGACCGTAAAGAAAGCTGACCGCCAAAGAATTGATGCTTTTGAATTGTGGTGCTGGAGGAGACTCTTGAGAGTCCCCTGGACTGCTAGGAGAACAAACCTATCAATTCTAAAGGAAATCAACCCTGAGTGCTCACTGGAAGGACAGATCCTTAAGCTGAGGCTCCAATACTTTGGCCATCTCATGAGAAGAGAAGACTCCTTGGAAAAGTGGTCAATATGACCAGATAGGCGGGGTATGTATGTATGTATAAATAAATAAATAAATAAATAAATAAATAAATAAATAAATAAATAAATAAATAAATAAATAAATAAATAAATAAATAAATAAAAATACCTTGATGTTACGAAAGTGTGAAGGCAAGAGGAGAAGGGGACAACAGAGGATGAGATGGTTGGACAGTGTCATTGAAGCTACCAGAATGAATTTGACACAACTCTGGGAGGCAGTGGAAGATAGGAGAGCCAGGCGTGCTCTGGTCCATGGGGTCATGAAGAGTCGGGCACGACTAAATGTCTAAACGAAATGGAAGAGCCCATGTGTATCATAGCATCAACTTCTCTCACCTCTGGGATCATGCAGATTAACTCTCTTTGTTTGGTAACTGATCTTCAGTGCTAAAGTATGGGTTTCTGATTTTACAAACACAAACTCAATCACCTCTCTGTGGCTCTGGTATGCTTTCAGCTTTAATTATGAGTTACGTCTAAAGTCCGTTTATGGCTTTAGGTTAAACTTGCAAAAGATTGAGGGAGTTAGATTTTTTTAAAAAATCCTCCAAGAGGCAGGTAGTTGTATGAAACTGCCATTATATGCTGGCACCAATAAGGTTAGATTATTTATTTATTTTGTCCCCTTATGATACATTTATGAGACACTAAAGCACTCTTCGATCACATAGACAGGATCACCTGATGAAAAACATAGGCAAGACATTTATGCTTCAGTGGCTTTTGGAGCCAGTGATGGCTGAGGTGATTAAAAAAAAAACTTTACTGGCATTTTTAGCAATGTCATTTTCTAAAAATAAGTAGCAAAAATGAACATTTCTCTCAAGGGACTAGTGCAGGCCACACACAGAGACCTGCATGAGGAGGGTAGAGAGAGAAGGAGAGAGAGAGAAATCAAATTAGTGCGAGCACTCTGTCCCCTTAGCCTAATAAATGATTTTGTGACATTTATTGGAATATGAGGAGAAATGAGAGTGAAAGAGAGAAGACTTTGCAGAATTAATGCTGATTACTCCCTACAAAAGAACAAGAAGCTTCATGGCAATCGAAGGATTAGTGAATTCGCAGTGTAATCCCCTTTACAAGTGCACATTCAAGGCATTTTCTCTTCCTGAGTGAACAAAAGAGTAATAATCTCTAAGGCTGTTCCTTGTAATAGATGGCACAGGCACATTTGCATTTGCCATATTCTATAACACCTTTAATGTTGCTCTATTACTATAATGGCTCACATGAGCTGCCCAGCAAACCTCATCATCCAGTCTTCTCTAACTTGGCATTTGTCGTTTGGCTGAGGCAGAACATAACAAAAAAGAGTATGAGGAGAAATGAAAGTGCAAAACTGTGAATAGGCTTGGCATCCGGACTGTGAACCTTGTCCATCGATGACCTTGTATCTTATACTGTCTTTCCCCAGTCTCATCGCTTCAGATCTGTTTTACCATCCTGTATGTACATGACTGAATTTCAGAGGATGGAAGGCCACCAAAGAACAGGAGGAGTTTCTAGGTAGAGCTAGGAAGCCCTCTCTGAAACCTGGAGAGCTTCTGAGAATCGACAGTATCAGGCTAGATGGACCATTGTCACAAAGAAGCTGCCAATATTCCTCTGACGATGTGGACTGTGCATAAAAATCCTGTAATCCCTGGCTAAATTCTTGAGGCTGATGTCAATTTGCATCCAAAAATAATAGCAGGGCACCATGTGGACCAACACTCTTTTAAAAATAATTATTTTGAAATAATAACTAATATTCTTAGAACTGCAGAACTGGAAGGGACCCTCTGGGCCATCAAGTCCAGCTCTTCATTATGTCTGATAAAGTGGACCTGTCCATGAAAGCTCACATTAAAATATAGCAGTTAGTCATTAACATGCCACAATATTTTTGTCTTCTTTATTTTTTTATTTTCATTTTCATTTTTGCCTGTTATGCTAGCACAGACCAACGTCTACCTCTTCTAAAACTCATTCTCTTGGGATACAGGAGGGCAGGGGTGGGAAACTACTGGGCAAAGCACTTTGCTGAATAAAGAGCTATCTCACCAGTAGCCTGGAGCCGATAGAATTATTGATGGAAGACCCCAAGGTCATCTGGTGGGGGTGGCGGTGCTCACACATGCTGTCTTTGAAACTCTGAGAATAAGCTGCTTTGTTACATGCGTAGAGGAGAGAAAAAGCACGAGCATTGCTGCTTTGACTCTGTAACATGTAATGGAACCATAATTTTATTGAATTTTATCTGGTTGCTATCTCACTTTGCTTTTAGGATTGGTTGGTCTCCGATCAACCTTTTATCTGGAGTGTTGGCCACAGAAGATGCAAAACTAGGAGAATGTGGAAGCAAGGGCCTGCATCTTTCAAGTGTGCCCTGTCAGTATGCTGTGTTCCAAGACATGCAGATGTACTTCTGAACTTTTTTAAAATGGGGGGTTATTATGTAATATGTAATCTTTGGCAGGTAAGCTAGATCAGAAGTGGATGAGCTTCTACTGTACTCTACAATATGTAACGGAGCTGTAATTTTGTGGCATTGTATCTGGCTGTTATCACATTTTGTTGTGATGTTTGATTTGGTCTTTTATCAACCTGTACTCTGCTATGATGGCCACAGAAGGTGTGAAAAGGGGGAAATGTTGGAAACAACAATCTGCACCAAACTCAAACTGCCAAATTTCATTAAGAAAACAAAGTTCACCTGGCCCACTCTGGCTCCCTTAGAAGAAAAAGGAAATGAGAAGTGTCATTTCTGCCTGTGGGTTGTCAACTGCTTGGGGTAAATGGGACTAGAAAACAGTCAAAAACCACAACTTGGCTCATAAATCATTCGAGTGTTGTGCAGTCTAATCAGCTGCTGTTCATCAATAGCTAACGTAATTGCCCATCTTTATTTATGATTCAAGGGGTGCTGTGTTACATGTGTGTAGACTTAGGAGACGTGGATCAGATACCTGTGCAACCATAGGCCCACTGAATAATGTCACATTGGGGTATTGCTCCTGGTTTTTTTTACATTAGTTTTCCCCAGCTAAGTTGTACAAGAATACTGTATGTTGGGAAGCGGTTACAATCCAGATCACACCATATCTTTTAAAAATGGAATCAGAAAAAACATAACTCTGGCAGAAAGCCCAGATACCTCTCACTTCTGTTATTTATCATCAATTCTAAGCTGACCATTCCTACATCATGTAGATTTTGAACCTCATCTGAACCTTTTTGGGTTGCTTTCACAAGCATGCCTTATTCTTTATGACCTCCTTTTCAGTGGAGATGTAAGGTACGCAATAAAAGCATGGTGGATAATTTAAAAAAATTAAAATGCTATCGGAATGAAATGTTTTTATATAATCTGGATTGAAACATTTCACAAACCGTTAACATCACACACAGTAGCCATGATCTGTGGAATCTTGAGAGACTACATTTTCTTTTTTTTCTCCACTTGCTTTTGGAAGTCTGTGTGAACGGTCATGTCTTTGTGCAGGTTGCATGAGTAATCCTGCTTACAAATATTAACAACTGAAATAGGAACATGCTCGCCCAAATCCACACTGTGCACCTTCAGGAACAATAACATTTGTAGTGAATGCACATTTTTGTCAGTTGATGTATACTGCAAAACCACATCGACACATATTTGTCATAGGCCAAGTGAAACTTGATATCGTTCGTTTCAATGCTGCCCATCTATGATCCCTGAAATAGGTCTCAGGGACCATAGTATCTTCCCCTCTGAGGTCTTTTTTATGAAGCTCAGAGAAAGAAGTCTGATGTCATATCTCTCCTCCAGCCACCACCACCTCCTCCTCCTCCTGGACTGCTACTCTATAAACTCAGAGGGAAGAAGAGATGTGTTGGGGACCTGTCTGTGTGGAAAGAAGGAGAGGCCCTTGATTTCCTTTAGTCAAAGCTCTATCTAATGCCCTGACCATTCCTCCAAGCTGGCGAGAAATTTAGAAATGCCTCAGGGGACCTCTAATGCCTTTGTTTCCCACTGACTTTCCCACTAGAGACTTTTTTAAATTTAAAAAGATAAATAAATAAAAGTGAAAGTACAGAGGGGGAAAAAGTTTAAGTGTCTGTTTATTTATATTTCTAGCCCACCAACAAGAGCCCAGAAGGAGCTCCAGGTTTGAAACACTCAATCTATCAAGCTGCTTATTCTTAGGAAGGAAACCTAGGTGGGTTTGACTTTTTGCTGGAATACAGCTTCGGACAGAAGTCTCAACGGGTGCCAACAACTGTTAACTTGGTGTATAGACATTTTTTTTAAAAAAGGGGAAATACATACAGTTCTCATGCTACCATCACAGCAAATCTGCAGGGCCAGTGTATAATATGCATGGATTCACATGAAGGAGCCCTGTTCCTTTATCTCTTCATTTTAGATCAATGACACACAATACTTTAAATGTTTAGGAGTCTGAGCCACCTTGTTGTTTAGTCATTAAGTCATGTCCGACGCTTTGTGACCCAATGGAACAAAGCACGCCAGGCCCTCCTGTCTTCCACTGCCTCCCGGAATTGGGTCAAAGTCATATTGATATCTTTGATGACACTGTCCAACCATCTCATCCTCTGTCGTCCCCTTCTCCTCTTGCCTTCACACTTTCCTAACATCAGGGTCTTTTCCAGGGAGTCTTCTCTTCTCATGAAATGGCCAAAATATTGGAGCCTCAGCTTCAGGATCTGTCCTTCCAGGTTTGGGATTCATCCAATCCAGCCTTTCGCATGATGTATTCTGCATATAAGTTAAATAAACAGGGAGACAATCTACACTACAGCCTTGTCGTACTCCTTTCCCAATTTTGAACCCATCAGTTGTTCCATATCCAGTTCTAACTGTTAATTCCTGTCCCACATATAGATTTCTCAGGAGATAGATAAGATGGTCAGGCATTCCCACTCCTTTAAGAACTTGCCATAGTTTGCTGTGGTCCACACAGTCAAAGGCTTTTGTGTAGTCAAAGAAGCAGAAGTAGATGTTTTTCTTGAACTCTAAGGCTTTCTCCTTAATCCAGCGCACGTTAGCAATTTGGTCTCTAGTTCCTCTGCCCCTTCAAAATCCAGCTTGTACTTCTGGGAGTTCTCGGTCCACATACTGCTGAAGCCTACCTTGTAGGATTCTGAGCATAAACTTGCTAGTGTGTGAAATTGATACAGGAGGGGGAAGAAACCATATTTTAAATTGTGTCTCTGCTGTATTTCTCCATGTCTTTTCTTGTATTTTCCACTGTCAATGCATTTACAATTACCAGGCCTTCTAGGGCCCAACTTTGGAAATTTGAACATTCACACCTAGCTGATAGCACTGCTTGATAGTATTTATGTCCCATTTAGGAGAACAAAAGAGTCCTCTAAGTAACAAATGGCTCAGATGGTGAAGCACTGGAATGTCCGGGGGAGGAAGGAAGAACATACATAATAGATAACAGAGGAAACATGAGGGCACAGGAATGTATATTTTATACTGACCAATAGATTAGCTTAGCAGGCATCTCTGGCCCAATGGGAGACTGGATCCAAAGTTGGGGTACAGGTAACCAATCAAAATGTAGTGTTTTATTGCTCTTTGCTTGTATCCGTATAAAATGTATCTACTGTACATGCATCCCTTTGAGATCTTCTCCGCTTTTAAGAGAAGTCCCACCTAACCTTTTCGTTGCTGCTGTTCAAATAAAATTGGGCCTTTGGTTCAGCTGCTTGCATCTTAGCCTAATTCCTTGCCAGAATAATTGGGACCCAAAAGTGCCAGGTAACAAAATGAGTGCAATTGTACGGTAGTTGGAGCATTCTTTGGCACTACCCTTCTTTGGGATTGGGATGTAGACTGATCTTTTCCAATCCTCTGGCCATTGCTGAGTTTTCCAAACTTGCTGGCATATTGAGTGTAGCACCTTAACAACGTCATATTTTAAGATTTTAAATACTTCAACTGGAATCCCATCACCTCCACTGGCTTTGTTGTTAGCCATGCTTTCTAAGGCCCACTTGACTTCAGTCTCCAGGATGTCTGGCTCAAGGTCAGCAACCACACTATCTGGGTTGTCCGGGACATCCAGATCTTTCTGGTATAATTCCTCTATGTTTTCTTGCCACCTCTTTTTGATGTCTTCTGCTTCTGTTAGGTCCCTACCATTTTTATCCTTTATCATGTCCATCTTTGCACAAAAGGTTCCTTAATATCTCCAATTTTCTTGAAGAGATCTCTGGTTTTTCTCTTTCTATTATTTTCCTCTATATCTTTGCACTGTTCATTTAAGAAGGCCCTCTTGTCTCTCCTTGCTATTCTTTGGAAGTCTGCATTCCATTTTCTGTAACTTTCCCTATCTCCCTTGCATTTTGTTTCCCTTCTCTTCTCTGCTATTTGTAAGGCCCCATGGGACAGCCACTTTTCTTTCTTGCATTTCCTTTTCTTTGGGATGGTTTTTGTTGCTGCTTCCTGTACAATGTTACGAGCCTCCATCCATAGTTCTTCAGGCACTCTGTTCACCAAATCTAGTTCCTTAAATCTGTTCTTCACTTCCACTGTGTATTCATAAGGGATTTGGTTTAGACTATACCTGACTAGCCCAGTGGTTTTTCCACCTTAGGATGCACTTAGTTGTGGCAAAAATTTTGAAGGAAGGCTTAGTGACCTTAAATCTGCTGTCCATGCTCCTGCAGATCCAGTGTTAACATACATTCCCCATTTTTCAGCCTCTACAGAAGGATGATTAGTGGCAATCAGGCTGCATTAGCCACTGGAAGCAGCTAAATTAAGTGGCAACTGAAGTGACTTTTATCACATTTAATGACTTGAGCAAAGAAAGGTAAAGGGGTAAATGACAGCTTTTCAGGACTTGCTGTGCCTTGATGCTCATTGTATTGCAGGAAATAACCAAGTCTTCCGTAAATCACTCTCCTTGAAGCTTGTAAACTTTTATGCTCTGCATTCTGTGTGTCATTAAATGGTTTGGGTTTGTGGCTTTGCTTGTCAACGGTTTGGTGCCTTTTATGCAAGTGGGTGATGTGCTTGCCAAAGCCAGATGCTTTTGCAAAGGCATGCTAGCCAAATTCAGATGTATCTGTAATAAACCTTTCTTTTCTCCTTACCTTCTAAACTAGTTTTTCTATCAATCTACAAGGCCAGGATTTATTTATTTATTTATTACTATAAATATTTTAATGTCAAAATCCTTGGCTGATCTGAATAGAACAGATAATCTCTCTAACTTGTTTTCCTTGAATGATCAAATAAAGAATAAAGGGCTAATAAGGTTCCCATGTATTCTGTGTTAAAAAACAGGGATATGAGAAACAGGAACAGTGAACATCTGTTGAGTTGACTTGTATTAGTAACATGTTTGATATGAACAAAACTTTGTAAGGTGTTTGATATGGCCAAATGATTGTAAAGTGTTTGATCTGGGCAAAAGGCAAAGAGAGGTGAGAACCCCACTTCAAACAAGAGTTTGTTTGGAGTTCTGGGCAAGAGCATCTTCAAAAAGAGTTTTGAAATGCAGACCAGACAGTTTCTTGACCTCAAGGCAAACAGGGTAAACAAAGGGGAGAAAAGCCATCCAGAAGAAGGATTAATTACCTGTTTTTGTCAGAGCAAAGTGATGGAAGTGGAGCAGACCTGTAGCCTGAAGCCATTTATCATATGAAAGAAACATACATATGAAGTGAATCCACACATTCATAAAGTGGTCCAAAACATGAGAGCAGTTAATCAATGAAAGTTTCCTGTTAGTTAGGATTCCATGTTCAAGCTGTTGTCTTTGAAGTGTTGATGCAATGATTTTTGTTTTCAGGAAGAAGCTGGTTGTACTGAGGCCAAAGCTTTGCCAAAGAAACCATTCTTTGGGTTCCAGTAGTTGCTCGACCTACTTCAGCTAATGGGCTATGCTGTTTCAAGTTATCCTCAAAAGATTTAGTTCAATGTTGGCTCAAAAGTCCAAATTCTTGTCTGTCTAAATTTTGATCTGTCTGGAGAACCCTACAGCAATACCAATCCAGAGCACATAGATGTATATTTGGGCCATTTTGATAATTACAATCCCAGTTTTCCATCTCAGCAATCTTCACAGAAATAAATGGCTGTCTGTGACTACAGACAAGTAATTTAATTACTTCATCATTTGCTTCTCCCTTCTTAAAACTTGGAGTAAAACCTATGCTGATTTTATCTTTGCAGTAGGTGATTTCCTTCCTTGCCTTTATGAGAATTTATTATGCTGCCCTGCATTTGCCTCAGAGCCTTACTTTCCTTAAGATAACCTCTTCTGACAAGGTTTAATTTGCCTAAGCAGCTGATGAAGTGAAAAACGAAATTTCCTCTGGCTTTTTTTTTACCTTGGGAACTGGACTAACAAAGTCAAATTAAACTTCTCAACCAACTAAGAAGAATGGTCAAAAGGTTGCAGCAGGCCCTATTCTAGCATGGCTTCCCTGTTCGTGGTGAGCAAGACCCACTCTTTCCCCCCTAATGTCTAAGAGTGCCATTCAACATGGCAGATCAGAACAATCTGTCCATCACACGACAGTCATGACTGTGAAGCAAGCAATTGCTTTGCATTTATATTTGTTTTCTTAAGACAGAGATATACAAAATGCATGATTCACAGATAGTAATGCCCTTTTGAGTGTCATGTTTAAAAGTCAAATAGGTATATCAGCATCAGGTAGCAATGATAGCCAAATGAAACCTCCTTCTCTGGGCATAAGATCCAGACAACAAGCTTATCACCATAGATAATGCTCTGTTGTGAGCTCTCAGTAAAGGATGATTTATTATTGTTAGCTGATAAGATTCAATCAAATCCAGCAAGCCAATTCTTGTTTTATTTTGAAAATAGCTACCTGTTTTTCCTTTGATCCTTGCAGCAGTTCTGTGATTGACATGTGAGTTGTTAACTATCCCAACCCCACTCAGAGAGTTTCATGGCTGACCAAATAAGGGGCTTTCAAATTGAGTACACTTTACTACTCTGTGCTCATTGTCTTGAGTTATTTTAAAGATGTTGTTTGAAAAAAAAAAGGATTTCTAGCATTTGTTCTTTGGCAGCTTTGAACTGCAGGGCTGGAAGGGACCATATGGATCATTGAGTCCAGCCCCTGTCAAAGGGGCACAGTGTGGAACTGAACTCCCAACCTCTGGCTCTGGAGCCAGAGACCTAAACCACTAAGCTATCCAGCAGTTGAGTCTTATAGTTGTTATAGGACAACATCCTCCAGCACAAACTGAGAGGCAATAGGCTAGATTAAGAGATGCAGGACAAGCCAGATCAGAGCACCCAACTCTGAAAGCTTATAACGAAAAATTGGAGGGAAAAGCCAGAGTTGGGATCTACATACTACCCATCTTCTATCAACTAAGGCAACATTCAACCCTATCATTAGGCCTCAGTCTGCCTAATGATACTGTAGGGTCAGTCCTGCCTACCAGCATTAGCAGCAGACGCAAGATTTCTTTGTTTGAAAGCTCTCAGCATGCTTTTACTCAATAAGCATTGCTGTGTAGCAACATTAAGACTACCTGAATTGTGAGTTAATAGTTTCTTAATGGTCTGAAGGTTTTGTTATTTGTCTTCCCTCCCGCTCTCCCCCTTCCTCCCCTTGGTGCTGACAAGTAATGTTTCCTACATCTCTGTTCCTCCTCCCTGCTACTCAAAATATATAGAAAGGGAAAGAAACTCTGGCTAATGGTGTCAAAGTTCAATATTCTCCAGAGCACCGAAACATAATGTTTCTTCCTTATAAACCCACAACTCTGATTGAAATTCTTGAGGGAGATTTTACTGTTGAAGATGAAAATAAGAGTTATGCTAATTAACGTTTTTATTGTCTGCTGAGCTAAACTACAAAGGGGTGGAGGGGCCTGGAAGAAAATCTTGCTGTTTTGTTAAATCCATGGGGGGGGGGGGGAAGGAAGGGACCATATCTGATCTGTTTATGAATTGGGGTGCTGCCAAAATGGAAGAAAGGGCAAGAGGAATGATGGTCCAGCACCTGTAACTTTCACTGAGGTGGTTGTCGAAACAAACAGTAAGGTCCTCAGTGGGTTTTTTTTCCACAACTTGCCATTTTCCTGCCAACTTGGAACATCCCTTTGGTGGAAGAAGCCCATAAAATATTCTGTGTCAACAAACCATGGATTATCTTAACATTGGCAAGCTGCGCCCATTCATAAGTGGCAATCTGCATCCATTCATAAGTGGTGCACAGTTATATGCTCTGCCATGCAAGAAAGAAAATAAGGGCAAGGTTTGGATGACATTGTTATATTCTTTGGGGCTACAAGGGATTCTGATATTGTACTCCACTCCTGATCATGTGGACTGTATAGAGCAGGTGTAGACCATTTGGAAGGCTTGGAGAGCAAAGTTTCAGCACTTGCAACAGAAAGAGAAATATCAGAAAAAGCTGACTTAATCAAACTGGATGGATGTCTACAGCTATCCTCTTCAGGCTTTGATTTTTTTATATTTTTAGTGGGTGGTGCTGGAGTTGAGAGAGTCCTCCTCACCAAAATTGGTGCCTCCAAAGGCCTCCAGGAGCAGAAAAATGTATACTAAACATACCTGTGAGGGCAATCAAACTGAGAAATCTCTTCCAAATGTGTGAAAACCAAGGAGGCTCATATAGGGAGAAGTAGTCCTTCAAACAACCTGGACCCAAGCCACAAAAGGTTTTACAGGTTTAAGGAGCACTTTGAACTGGCAGCCAGTGGAGCTTCTGTAATCACGGAGATGTATGCTGCTAACCAATCTCTGCCAACAATCTGGCTCCAGCATTTTGGACCAGCTGAAGTTTCTGAACACTCTTCAGAAGCAGAATGGATCCCACACAGACCATCTTACAGTAGTCCAAGTGTGATGTAACTGATGGAGTTATTTCACTCTAGTATGCTGCCTTTAATAGGTTTGGCTAGTAGGGACCTACCTGGACAGGAGTTAGTTTCAATCAATCCAATAGTAACCAATTGTTCCTTCCCTGCCTCTGATTCAAAGAGAGCCGCACTCCTCTGCTTAAGTGTCCCCCCCATCTCTTTTTAGTCTGCTAGAGTCATGCAATAAGTGCAGTTCGAATGTAGTCTGCAGGAAGCAGGCGGTGTGTCTGTCTGTTCAGGCCTGTTGTTGTTAGCAGTCATTTTTTATCTGTAAATGAAACGTTTGTATTCATGTTCTTACCAACGTCTCATAGTGAATTATTAAGTGATTAAGTGCCAGTTCATGAGACGAAGTTCATGGTCTACT
This sequence comes from Pogona vitticeps, assembly GCF_051106095.1. NCBI lineage: Eukaryota > Metazoa > Chordata > Lepidosauria > Squamata > Agamidae > Pogona > Pogona vitticeps. The sequence goes on from NC_135786.1 coordinate 41,765,263, forward strand.
CAGGGGAGATTTCAAGCTAATTCTGCTCTGTAAATCCCTGCACTTCTGTTGCACAGCTAGAGTTTTTTAACCAAAATTCAAAACTTTGCAACATTAACTAGGTCATATGTTACCATAACTACATCAGACATCTCTGAAAATGGGCACAGGTGGCGCATTAGCTTTAACTATGAAAATGTCCTCTTGGTCACTGTGGAATACTGGGTACCGGGCTGAGGAATGAATATAGAAAAAGCTAAACTGCCGACTTAAGTTTTCAGATGCAGTGTAGCCCCATTCCACACAGGTGAACTCCTACTCTGCCTTTCAATTGTTCAATAGCATCTTTGTCTTGCCTAGATTAAGTTTCAGTTTGTTCTCCCTCATTTGTTTCAGAACTTAGCAGATCTGACAATTAGGTAAATGCAACTTCAGATGAACAACAACGCATGACATATTACAGCATATCATGATTTATTTTACAAAAATTAAGTCAAAATGGAAAAGCCATGTATGAAAAACTAAGTACAGCCTTACCGCTTCTATCAAAATTAAGAGGCCACATAGCAGCAGGTGTTGCTAACCAAATGCCTTTGAGTAGTTGATCATCGGCAAATGTGACCACCTCTATAGAAGCTGAAGTTTTAGCAGTTTGCTGGTCTGGAGCATTCAGGTGTGTGTTAAAATAATGCCAAGGAAGAAACACATCAGCAGTGATCATAGAGAAGCAATTGCTGCTGCCCATATATTTGGGAGACCATTTCCAAAACACCCATCATTCTACAATGAGGAAGATTATTCACAAGTGGAAAACATTCAAGACAGTTGCCAGTCTTCCCAAAAGTGGATGTCCCAGCAAATTCACCCCAAGGTCAGACTGTGCAATGCTCAGAGAAATTGCCCAAAACCCAAAAGTTACATCTCTGACTCTACAGGCCTCAGTATGGATGTTAATGTTAAAGTTCATGACAGAACAATTAGGAAAAAAACTTAACAAAACTTAACTTTTTTTTGAAGAGTTGCCAGAGAAAGTCTCTTCTCTCTAAAAAGAACATGGCAACCGCACTTAGATTTGGCAAGTTGCATCTGGACAAACCAAAAGACTTCTGGAACAATGTCCCTTGGATGGGTGAGCCCAAAGTGGAGGTGTCTGGCCAAAATACACAGTGCCATGTCTGGTGAAAGCCAAACACAATGTATCAGCACGAACACCTCATACCAACTGTCAAGCACGGTGGTGGAGGGGTGATTATTTGGGCTTGTTTTGGAGTCACAGGACCTGGGCATCTTGCAGTCACTGAGTTGACCATGCACCTCTCCGCATACCAAATGTTCTAGAGCAAATGTGAGGCCATCTGTCTGACAGCTAAAGCTTGGCCAGCGTTGGGTCATGCAACAGGCCAATGATCCTAAGCACACCAGCAAATCTACAACAGAATATCTACAAAAATAAAAGAATCAAGGTGTTGCAATGGCCCAGTCAAAGTCCAGACCTCAATCTGACTGAAATGCAGTGGTGGAACCTTAAGAGAGCTGTGCATAAACAAATGCCCACAAACCTCAATGAAGTGAAGTAACGTTGTAAAGAAGAGTGGGCCAAAATTCCTCCAGAATGATGTGAGAGACTGATAAAGTCAAACAGAAAATTATTCCTTCCAGCTATTGCTGCCATAGATGGTTCTACAAGTTATTGAATCATAAGGTGTACTTAGCTTTTCATACATGGTTTCTCCATTTTTGACTTTAATTTTGTAAAATAAATGATGACACGGTGTAATATGTCATGTCTTGTTATTCCTCCTTGGTTGTATTTATCTAATTTTCTGACCTGCCAGGGACCAGATGATTTTTATTATGGCCTGATGTATAATACCACAGAATTCAAAGAGGATGTCCTTTCTTTTTCACATAATCCAAACTCCTGGACCAAAATGGCACGAAACACACCAGCAAGAATGAAACATTGGTGACTGGCACATGTGCTTCATTGAAGGCTACCTGAGTGAATGCCTTCTTACTGCATCTTTTACGCATGCTAGGACCCTGCTTTGCTATGTAAAGGAATTTATCAGTCACCTTACTCACTTGGCCAGTTTTTCTCAGCTATTTTTATGAACTAGAAAAGGAAAGGCTCCAACACACACATGGCAGTCTGGAAGTTGAATCATGGCAACTGAACTACTTTCTTATTAGGCTGACTAGGAACCATGTTGTCATCCAAATGACAAAGAAGTCCAGTTGCCATGACACAACTTCCAGATAAGCTCACACGGTGACTTTCATTTCTCCAAGGATCATGCCTATATCCCCAGGTTGCACACACTGAAACAAATCTATCATCCCTGGACAAACAATAGCTAAGGTTACATCCACAAGACACATGCTAATTACAGTGTCATCGGCAGAGCAGATTCAAGCAATCCTGTCAGCAAATTGCTCTGCAGTTTCTTTATACCAACCTACAGAATGGCCTGTATTCTCATCTTGTGGTCCAGAGTGTAGTAAGCCCTTCACCACTTGAGAGTGTACTGCTGGATGACTCAGTGAAGATGTAATGGAAGCATCTAAGGGTGCTTTCTTCACTACCAACTCTTAAATGGAATAAATTTTCTGGTAAGCTCTATTTACCTATTTTTATTTATTTATGTTATTTATATGCTGCCTTTCTGCCTGTAGGGAACCCAAGGTGACTCATGAGAATTAAAATTATACAATAAACACAGATTTCAACACACTCTAAAAACAATACTAAAAACAGTTAAATATTTGTCAATATTAAAGCTACAATTAAAATCATTTTAAAGCATTTTTAAAACCCTTTGAAAAACCCTCTAAATTCAGTAAATATAACATTCCTGAACTTCCACTTTCTGCTTAAAAGCCTGTCTAAAGAGGAAGGTCTTTGCTTGCTGATGGAAGGACAAGAGGGAGGGAGCCCACCTAGTTTTATGGGACAGCACATTCCACAGGTTGGGAGCAGCTACCAAGAAGGCCATCTCTAGCCTGCATTCAATTTGAACTGCTCAATTTTTTCCACCATCATCATTCTAGTCTCTATCCCACTCATTTCATCACCACCAACTCTCTTGAAAACCAGGGGATAGGTTGGCTCCACTTTGTGGAAGGGAATATTTAGGATCAATCCTGTCTACTGCTATGATCATTTCCCCATTCCAGAGATCAACCAGGGCTTTGACAGAATCATCTGCTCAGGTAGCAGAACACTCCCCAAGAGCCTTCAGGAACCCATTTCGATCCACAATCTTCTTGGGATAGTCCATCTTAATCAGTCTCCACCTCAGAAGAGAATGCAAGTTCCTATCAATCTACACCTCACCAACCATGACAATGAACTGACCATGACAACAGGGCTACAAAGAGTCCCTCCACATTCACATCATCAACATTCTGTCTAGCATGAAAAACCAAGTCCTCAGTGTGCCATGCAGAATGGATAGCATTAGAAATCTTTTGGCCCATGATCATTATGTAGGACATAAAACATAGATGTTGAAGTCTTCCAACACAACAAGCGGGGGGGGGGGGGACACGATAGACTCCGGTACTACCACTGAGACATGCTGGCTAGCTCTGGAAGGGATATTGTTGCTTAGTGAGGTGGGTAGTACACCAAAAGAATACCTATTCTCTACTGGGCACCCATCTTCGGCACAGTATATAAACAGACTTGGGAAATTGTGAGACCGGTCGCCTAGCAATAAGGATGGAGTCATGATACCTCATTTCAACACCTCCTCTCCACTATTCAGGTCTCAGCTACTTCTGCACAGAAAAATCCAGTGGGTAAAACTGAGAAAGACTGACCACCATCACCACCAGTTTAATCCAGTCAGGTGTCTGCAGTGCAGACTTGATTGGGGCACTCATCCAGAATTAATTCTTGGATAGTTGTTGTTTTCCCATTCACCAACCTGGCATTTAGCCGCAGCATTTTCAATCTGAATAGATTGTCACCAAAGCTATCCACATTACTTCAAACAGGAAGTAGTCAGATGGCAACCAATACCCTGTTTATTTTCCTTTTCCCATTATAACATAATTGGCTCTCTGTTCTGCATCTTTCCTCCCATCTATAGTCCTGTTCCTATTCCCGGCTTCTCTTCACTGTTTTTTTTTTCAGGAACTGGGAACAATCCAAACTATAATGAACCTTGTAATTAATGAAATCAAGCAGCCAAACTTGCAAAACCAAGTCCTCTTTTCCCTCCTTTGTTTTACAAGTTCTTTGACTTTTTCATTTATAGAAAAGAGGGGCGGGGGGGAAATCCTGCAAAGAATTGCAGTATGGGAAGGATTTGAAAAAGCTGAAAATTGCTCTTCTTGAACATAACATTTAGTTAAGTGTAGCGTATACTATAAAAGTCCCGACTGTGCCACATGACACTTTTCTCTCTGAAACTGGTCTCTTCATCCTAGTCCATCATCCCCCAAGACTTCCACGATGGCAGAGCTGCAGCTAAGGGTAAAACATCTTCTGCCAGAAATTTCTACCAGCAAACAAGAAGGGTCAGGAGCTGGAAGAAAAACGACACCGAAAAGTGAGGTGGGGAAGAAAGAGTGAGATACCCTTGTCAGCAATTAGGTGACTTCCACTTCTTTTACTCCCCACCCCAGATTTATTAACATTTTTGCCAATGATGGTGATGATAATCACGATGATGATAACAATGGCAATGACAATGATGACAATAACGATGTCCTGGTGGTAACCAAAGAAACAGCTTGTAATTACCATTCTGAGCTTTGCATTTTTGATCTTGTCCACGCTGAGATATAGTTATGGTATATGACAGCACTGTTTGGCATGGAAAAAAGGACATTGTCCTTCTGTGTTTCTACTTAAAACAATGCCAGCTTCCCCCTTAAGAGCTGCCCCCCCTTTTTTTGGTACAGGGCTATTGCATGCAATCTTTTTTGAACAATTCATTGAGATGCAAAATAGCTCTTTGTTCTGCCTTCCTTAGATGAGTATTTGAGTTAAAATAGATTGTACTGCAGATAAGGACCTTTAAAGCACTGGACAGATGGCACCAAATTTCACAGTGTGCTCAAGCCCTTATAGATTTCTCTCATACCTTCTAGCTGATTCTCATATGAAGTAATCTAAGACCACATTCACACTCTGCCTTCATTATCCCAAAAGACAAATCTCATCCCTATACAGATGATGAAATTGGGGGAAAAGCCTGTTATCAACAGCAGTTTGCCTCCACTGATGACATCATCCCCATTGTGCATGCAGAGATATTTTATTTATTTTATTTACAAGATTTTTTGGCTGCGCCATTACCAGTGGTCTCTGAGCGGCGTACAAAATATTAAAACTTTAAAAACATTAAAAACATTAAAAATATGCACTATTATAATAATATCCTATATTAAAAACACTCATGAAAACATGAATATTAATAAATCCTGCTGCTTATATGGCCAGCTAAAGAATACTAGTTAATTAAAATGCTAGCTAAACAGAAAGGTGTTTGCCTGGCGCCAGAAAGCCAAAAGTGTCGGAGCCAGGTGGATCTCTATAGGGAGGGTCTTCCAAAGTTGGAGGGCAACAGCCGTTGTTGTTTAGTCATTAAGTCATGTCTGACTCTTCGTGACCCATGGACCAAAGCACGCCAGGCCCTCCTATCTTCCACTGCCTCCCGGAGTTGGGTCAAATTCATGTTGGTAGCTTCGGTTACACTGTCCAACCATCTCATCCTTTGTCGTCCCCTTCTCCTCTTGCCTTCACACTTTCACAACATCAGGGTCTTTTCCAAGGACTCTTCTCTTCTCATGAGATGGCCAAAGTATTGGAGCCTCAGCTTCAGGATCTGGCCCTATTTCGACATGTTATCCCCCTTACCTGTTTCAGGGATGGCACCTTCAGAAGGGCCTCCTGGCCTGATCTTAGAGTATGGGCAGGCTTGTATGGAAGAAGGTGGTCCTTTAGGTAACCAGGTCCTAAGCCATTTAGGGCTTTATATGTCTGAGTAAGCACTTTGAATTGGGCCCAAGCAGCAACCGGTAGCCACTGTAAATTTTTCAGCACCAGTGCGATATGAGTCCGTGTGGCTGGTAAGCTCCACTTACCAGCCACACAGCCCGGTTCTGTGCCAGTTGCAGTCTCTGGACCATTTTCAAAGGCTGCCTCATATATAATGCATTGCAGTAGTCCAGCCTGGTTGTTACCACTGCATATGTAACTGTTGCCAGGTTCCACTCATCCAGGTAAGGCAAAGTTAATATATTCTCTGTAGCTGTAAGAAGGCACCCATGGACATTGAGTCCACCTGGGCTTCCAAGGTCAGATCCAGGTCAAGGAGCGCTCCCAAGCTGCAGACCCTGTCTAAGGCACGGAAATGGCCCTTTAACCTATCTGGTGGAGCACCTAGCAGCAGCACTTCTGACTTGTCTGGATTGAGCCTCAGTTTATTGACTCTCATCCAGCCCATTATCGAGTCCAGGCACGAGTTCACAACAGCGACTGCCACACCTGGATTGGTAGAAAATGAGAGGTGGAGCTGGCTGTTGTCAGCATATTGCTGACTCCTCAGCCCAAGCCTCCTAACAACCTCCCCCAGCGGTTCCATGTAGATATTGAATAGCACGGGGGACAGTATAGAGCCCTGAGGAACCCCATGATGCAACCACCATGGATCAGAGCTACTGTCCCCCAGCACCACCTTCTGGACTTGATCAGCCAGGTAGGAGCGGAACCATCATAAAACAGTGCCTCCCATTCCCATCCCAGCCAATCTATCCAGAAGGAAACCATTGTTGATGGTGCCAAAAGCTGCTGAGAGGTCCAGGAGAATAAACAGGGATGCATTGCCCCTGTCTTTCTCCTGGCAAAGGTCCTCAAAAAGGGTGACCAAGACAGTCTCCATCCCAAAACCCAGCCTGAAACCCAATTCAAATGGATCTAGATACAGTAATCCGTTTCATCCAGGAGAGCCTGGAGCTGCTCAGCCACCACACATTCCAATACCTTGCCCAGTAAAGGAAGGTTTGCTACTGGCTGGAAGTTTGCTACTATACCTGGGTCCAGATTAGGGCTTTTTAGGAATGGGCAAATCACTGCCTCCTTTAATGGGATGGGGACTACTCCCTCTCTTAATGAGGATTTGATGTCCTCCAGGATCCAGGTGCGAACTCCCCTGACAGATTCCTTTATTAGCCATCATGGGCAAGGGTCGAGTTGTGTAGTGGTGGCACAAACCAATCCAAGTACCCTGTGCACATTCTTGGGTCGTAACAACTGAAACTCATCCAATAAATTATGACATAAGTCCAGAGCACTGGACACAACCATAGGCTCTGCATCAATAGTGGAGTCCAACTTTTTGGGAATCTGAGCAATTTTCCTTCAAAGTGTGTAACAAATTCATTACAGTGAGCCACTGAGCAGTCCAGGACCTCCACCAAACCATTAGGCTGAAGAAGGTCCCATACCACTCAAAATAGCTCTGCCGGACGACACGCCGAGGAAGCAATACAATTGGAGAAATGCTGGCATTTCACCAGCCGTATTGCCACAGAATAGGCCCGATAATGAACTCTAAGCTGTGTTTGTTCATAGTCGCAGCAATATTTCCTCCATCTGCTCTCAAGCCATCTCCCCAGCTGTTTCATAGCCAGAAGCTCCTCTGTGTACCATGGGGCCATATAGGGAGAGGGCGCCTAAGTGTGATCGTGTCAACTGCCCAGGCCATCTCCTTGTACCGCAAAATGACCTGGGCTTCGACAGGAGTGCTGACCATATAAGCTAGAAACTTCCCTAGGGCATTCAGGAATCCTTCAGGATCCATAAGTCTCCAGGGGTGGATCATTTTAATTGATCCCCCACCCCTGCAGAGAGTAGTAGTGGCAGAGAGTCTAAACTTTACCAGGAAATAGACTGACCATAACAATGGGGTCAAAGATAAACCCACCACGTCCAGACCACCATTCCCCTGTTCCGCTGAGAATACTAGGTCAAGTGTATGTCCTTTCTCATGAGTTGAGCCGATTACATGTTGAGACAGCCCCATAGTTATCATGGTGGCCATGAAGTCCTGAGTCACCCCTGTTAAAGTGGTCTTGGCATGGAGGTTGAGGTCCCCCAGTACCAAAAGTCTGGGGGTCCTCACTACCAGGTCTGAGATCACCTCCGTCAGCTCAGGTAGGGAGACTGTTGGTAAGCAGCAGGGTGGATGGTACTCCAACAGAATCCCCAGTCTGTCTCTTGAGCCCAACACACAATACAGGCCCTCTAGACCAGTTCCCGGGGACAGGGAGTCTGGAAAAGTGGAAGGAATTTTTGGAGACTATTGCCATGCCTCCTTCCCGACCCTCCAAGTAACCCTGGTGTTGGACCAAGTACCCAGGGGGACACAACTGAGATAGAGGACCTCCTCCTTCTCCCACCCAGGTCTCAGTAATGCATGCCAGGTTGGCCCCCTCATTCAAAATTAAATCATGGATGAGGGCGGTCTTATTTTTTTGCCAACCTGGGATTTACCAACAGTACCATGTGGCCCAGGGAGTGGCTGATACAGTCATTTGGTACCATTTGGCTGGGAGTAGAACTAGAAAGGGGGATAGGTGTAATGTATCTAACCTCCTTTCTTCTGCACAGGCATGGTCTACTTCCACCACCATATCTTCCCCTGCCATACATTGTCTCCATTGGTTGCCCCAGAGGCCCCTCAACCCCCCCCCCCCGTTTCCCAGCTTATTCCCCAGCCAGTTCTCTCAGGGAATCTGGCAGCCGACAGCAGCCCAGCCACAGTCCCACTGTCTCTCACACAGTGACCTGTAGAAGGCAGATGTTATTCGGCTCCCCCGAGTGCAGGAATGCTGGTCCAGTATGCAGGATTTAGCTGCTGTAAGATTGGAAGGAGAAGCCTAGCAGTTCACTAGACTCCACAGTTGTTCTTTGCCATACTCTCTCTCACACAGAGACAGATGGATAGACAGACAGAGCTACTTGTTATTCCCTGACCCTGTTTCCTTCACTTAGCTTGCCATCTACTGTCATCCTCCGGCCCTATTTTTACCCACCTGGCTCTGCACACTTCCTCACTTTTCTTACCTTCCCCATCCGGCTGTTCCATGCTTTTTTTCCCTATACTTTCATCCATTCTACCTGTTGGTATGTTGTGTTGCTGGTACTGTACTTGCTGTTCATAATAAAAAAAAAGTTCACCAAGCCACCCCTTGATTTCTGAGGTTTCTTGGCCTTAGGGCAGGGAAGCTGGAAGGTTCTCTCAAACCATAAGTACTCTCCACAAAACCGCATCACTACAGAAGGAAATACCATGCCCAGGGACATCTATAATTGGCCACTTTGGGAAACAGGATGTTGTAAGAGCTGGGCCTTTGGTCTGATCCAGCAGGACTTTTCTTATGTACTTGTGAATCTGGAACAAGAGAGATAATTTCAAGGCACCCTTTTGATTGCACTGTTATTGCTCAATCACAGAGAGGAGTGCATGAGAGATAAATGAAATCTTTTCACCTTCTGGTGTTTCTCAATTTTATTTCACAGGGCGTATTTCCTCATCCATTTTTCCAGACATCGCTTTATCACAGACATTTCCCCCTCTATTACATCTTGCCCAAGTCCTTCTTTTAAAAATCCCTTTTTGTTTTAAACAGCAGTTTTTCAAGGCTGATTAAAAATGTATTTGACAAAGTTTTCGGTGTGATGCTTCCAACATATTCTGCAGGGCATGGGCAAATGCACCTGGTCCACTGAAGATATAACGTCACCATACAAGTAATTGTTTAACATTATCAGCTCTTCTCAGCAAACTCTTCTGAAAAAGGGTTGTCAAAGTGAGGACTGTGTTGATGAGAAGTCTAGAATTGTGGGCAACAAAAATATTAGAATCCACTGTTATTGAAGAACATTATACAAAATGGCGACAGTAATGCATATATGTATGTAATTTGCACAGTCTGTGTTAAAGAAATTGCCTTTTGGAATTTTGTTCTTTCACAAGTTAGGATACATTTTATTATTATTAATTTATCTCTAAGGCCGCTGTTTGCTCTAGGGTGAAAATCTTACAGATGTTGTGTCTGTAGGTCTGTGTGTATGCCAAACGCACTTAAGATCCTGTTCACAGATCTACCACATCACATTGACTTTAACCCCCATTCTCTGAAGATGCTGAAGAGTAAAGCCAGTTGCATCCCAGAGATAAACCAGAGTGTGTTCCAATCTTCTTGCCAGCTGCTTCTCCTCCAAATTCAATACATCTCTGATTTCTTTTCACTTCTTTCCCCTATCTGTCAAAACCATTTTAAAATGGTACTTACTTCCACAGGGACCTAACCACTAATTGCTTAGGAAACCCTTGATTTTTATCTGCTGTGAGTGGAATTCTATAAAAAGAGCTCTGACCTTTTCTGTGCTCAGTCTCCTGCACTATCCTGAACTGAGGAAGTCCACAATCTCACAATGCTGATTAGTACTCTGCACTTAACTAATGAAGAATGTGACATATAAAGAAACAGCAAGAAAATGCCAACCTGTGCAAAGTGCAAATGGTGGGTCTATCATTCTCCCAACCATTTTGCCTCCAGAGCTTAAAAGGCAGTTTAACTGTGTAGTGCACTACATATCTGCTCAGAAATATGCCCCGTTGTGTTCAAGGGAAACTTGCTCCCAGGTAAGTGGATATACAGGATTGTAGCTTTTTTTCTTTTTCTTCTGCAGCGATTTGCCTATAGTGCTGCTTGCTCTTCTGTAGCTGGCAACTATCAGGACTGGTACAGTAGGGTGAAAAATGAATTCAATGGAAGACAAAGTCAAACTCAACCTCAACAGCAGGCAAAATCAACTAATGATCATTTTGCTCTCTTCCTCCTCTCATGCAATGACACTGAAGTATGTGTCATTTATCATCTAATTGAAATATATTTTAGACCAGTCATCCCAAACTTGAATCCCCAAGTGTTCTTGGACTACAACCTCAAGCGATCTTGGCCACCACACCTAGTGGTGAAGGCTTCTGGGAGTTTTAGTCCAAGAACATCTGGGCATCCAAGTTTGGAAACCACTGGAATAGACCCTTAAGCTGCATCAGAATTAGAAAAAGTCCTGTGACACCTTGAAGACTAGCAAGCTTTGTTTGGCATGAGCTTTCATCGATTACATCCCACTTCTTTCCCTTGTGTTGCATCATGTTTCACCATGTGCTCAGGAAAAAAAGTGGGCTACCCCATAGGATGGTTTTAAGTAAGAAGACAGAGAGACATAGGCTGTCTGGGTACTGCCTGAGCTGGAGATGGGTGGTGGTCTTCTTGTCCTAATGCCTCAACCAACTTCCATTTCTCATGCTCCAGAACATATCATTGGCCAGTTGATAAGCAACTGATATCTTGCTTATTCCCAATAAGAATTACTGGCCATCAAGTCAGTTCTGACTAATGGTCACTCTTCCCAGGTTTTATAGATACCAAGTACACTAAAATGGTTTTTTACCACTCCCTTCTTCTGTGGTCACTCTGGCATCACATAGTTTGCCCAAGTCTATACAGACTGGCTCTTCTGAGAGGCACTATGCGGAATCAAACTGCCAACCTCTGGCTCTGAAGCCAGATGCCTAACTCACTGAGCTATCACATCCCTGCGGGTTTTTCTTTTGAAACCATGGAAGATTGACAAGCTCCTGTTTGCTTTCCTTTGGAAAGATTTTCAAAGACCTCCATCTCTGGGGAAATTCCCAGTGCATATCTGATTATATTATTAGGCTATTTATGCCAAACCCCTTCCCTCCAACTGGGGAAGTTGGGAGGGATTTGTGAAGGATGGGTGGGGGAGCTGTATCTCTGAGAAAGTCCTTTCAACTTATCATAATGTGGCTGTATAAATACATTCAAGGCAAACAAACCTATCTGCATACAAATCACTCTAAATCCCCCTTTTCAGGTCATGCAAAGTTTCAAAGGAGCCTGAGTTTGAGGCAAAGCCACAGATGCTACATTAGAAGTTCATTTGGCTGAGGAACTTCTGCTCAAATAGATTTTTTTCCCCTCTAGAAAGAACAACTTTGCAACATAGATTTGGGCTTTGAATTTTAAGCATCTGCTTGTAAACACCAACTGGAGTATTGGGGGAGCATAATCTATAGCAAATGTTTCCACCCATGCTGTCTTCAAAAGATATTTTAATGGGAGCATTTTGAAATACTGCACTTGGAGCTGTGATATAACCAGAAATGCCATGAATTTCAAAGCAGAATATTCTTTCTGATTCCCAACAGATGTTTCAAAGATCAAGGTGTGAATTCTTCCCTGTTAGACATTAAAGTTACCAAGGGTGGAGCATTTAATTCCCAGAACTGCAGTTATTTGCACAGAAGACCCACTCAAATCAGTAGGTTTTGGACTGCTTCATACTTTAGATATTAACAATCATAATTCTGTTCCCCAGTAACCTGAGTTACAAAACATTCCTCATATATGCTCCTATATTATCTGTTTCCAAATAAATGTATATATTATGTGTTGTTAAGCAGCATCTGACGTACAATGACTCTAATAGGGTTGTCAAACCATGTGTGGTATTTAAAGAGTTTTTATACAACTGCCACCCAGAGTGAATTTCCAGGGCCCAGCAGGGATCTGAACCCAGGTCTTCTGAGTTCTTGTCTGCCATTTTGTACCTTATACCACACTGGTTCTCTCATGTTCAAAAATGTGAGAAAGCAATTTTTCTTCTTTGGAATATGAAGACCTGTAGCAGAAGGTTTTCTGGCTGTTTGCATGTGTGACACACTATCAACATCTCAGTATAATTTTGTGTGTGTGTGTGTGTGTGTGTGTGTGTGTGTGTGTGTGTGTGTGTGTGTGTGTGTGTGTGTGTGTGTGTGTGTGTGTGTGTGTGTGTGTGTGTGTGTGTGTGTGTGTGCAAGGATGTCCTAAAATTCCACTTTTCCATTGAAGAGCTGAAGTGGCATAGGTGGTTCTAATCCAGCTCTTTAAGCACTGCACCACACTGACTCTCAACTGATTTTTGTTGTTGGTGCTTTTTTTGCACACAGAAGCACATAGGGCCTTTTCTCAAAGGAAGGATGTGTTCAGGATGTTTCATCAGAGAGGTATGCAGCCTCAGATGTTAGCAAAAGTTTGTTGGCGTTGCTACAACAATCCAAAGAATAAGACTTTATTTGCATTTCTATGTCTCCTTTCCCCCAAATCCCAGCAAAGCTTTTGCAGGCATTAACAAATGGTTCTTCACATCTTAGTTTACAGCTGGGTTTGCTTTTGTTTTGTTTGAGCTTTTGGAGATTAACAGAAGCTCAGATATGGCATTGTTAGACAGATGGCTACTACCTGTTGGAACAATTTTTTACATCTGTGAAGTGGAGCTTAAGTCAAAATGGCGCCGCCTTTTCTAAATATGGATTCTGTTGGGGGCTTTTATTTGCATCACACACCCCCGGCTCCTACCCACTCGTATTTGAAGTCATCCAGTCTGGAAATGATTTAATAGTCTTTTTTAAAAAAATAATAATGAAAGTTAAGTTTTATGAGTTGCTTTCAGTTATATTTATAAGAGACAGAATGTGACTTTTAAAAATAACCCTGACAAAAACACCCTCACCAAACACAGGACAAAATTTTAATACAACACTAATTAATTTGAAGATTATCCTCTGCCAGTAATTAAGAGATGATTCTTAAAAGATGATTTGCTACAATAGTGACTTTAAAATTCAGTGGCTGAAATCCTGTTGCCACAATTTATCCTCCGTAAGGCTGATAATGTCATCAGCAGTTTTGATTTTTTTAAAAGAAATACTTCCCTCCTCTGTCCCAAAAGTCTCAAGGTTCTTGTGTAACTCACTTCATTGTTGGAAAGCCATGGGGCAGGAGGATGGAGGCTTTAAATACTGACAATGACTGCCACCCATAAAATGACCCTCCATCCTGCAGCTGGCCCAGTTTTTGCAGGCAGGGAGGAGGACAGAGCAGGCATGGGCAGCCTTCTTAAAGGCTTGCCTTTAGCCCTGCCTGCCTGACATCCTTTTACTCTCCCTGCTGAGGTCTCTACTGGAGAAGCAGACAAAGAAGTCCTGGCCCAGCAGCTCCGCCCTGTGCCAGAGGGGCCTTATGATGACAATTTGACATTATCTTGTCATTGCTCAATTCATTACCCTGTCTTTGGTAGGTTAGTTATGTTTCCCCAGGCCAGTTCCAAAGAGTGATAATTTGTAATCCCCATGTTCCAGTAAGATCTCCAAATCTACAGGGACAGAGTCAAAACCAAGTCCTGGAAAGGTTACTTTTATGTTGTTGTAGTTGTGTGCTGTCAAGTCACCTCAAATGTATGGTGACTCTTTGAATGAGTGACCCCCAAAATGTCCTGCCAACAATAGCCCCACTTAGCTCTTGCAAACTCAACCCTATTGCTTGCTTTATGGAATTAATCCTTCTCATATTTGGTCTTCATCTTTTCCTGTTAATGGGGGGGTGGATTCTGGGACTTGTACACCTTTTTGGACTGCAGAAATTGGGGGATTTGGGGAATTGTAGTACCTTGGCCATTAGCTCTGCTGGCTGCACGATTCTAGGGGCCGTAGTAACAAGAATCCCAAACTTCCCATCTGCACAGTCAATATCCATCTTTCTTCCTGAATATTGATCAGATGTGCATAATTTCAACATACTGAAATGCTGATTTTAGCGCTAATGCACAGAGAACAATAAGTAGCATTTTCCATCAAAAGCAAAAAGAATATGGTGTAAAGCTGGCCTCTCACGTTGGATGTTTGTCCCATTATTATCAAAGAGGGGCTTTATTTTCTGACTCATGGGAAAGTACTACTCATGAGGCACAAGACCATAGAAAGCCTGGATGCATGCTATGCAGATACTATTCTTTTTATGTGCAGGAAGGGACTACCTACATATATACCATTATCTCATCTTTGGTGTAGTAGACATATCATGTTTATTTAAAAGGAAAAAGGCACAACAATAGTTTCCAAACCATACAGTGGGAAAGATGGGGTGATCAACCACAAAAAGAGGGAAGGTAGAGTTCCTAACTGTGAACAAAGGCATGGCAACCCTTCCTTTTTCTGTTGTTCTTGAAAGAGTTGGTTGCCATGGCATTTAGAACACAACCAGGGCATTATGCTTTGCTAAAGCAATGGCCCATGTTTGGTATTTCTTTTTTGTTTACTGTGCTCTATAATTGTGACAGCTTCAGAGTACTAATTATCTTATCTGTCACTGGTGCCTGATTGCAAGCTGTAATTGCAACCAATCTTTACAGCTCTGGGATAATCAATGTTGCCCTCTTTTCCCCATTTGGCTCCTTCATTCACAGAATGTTTGCATTGATCACAGTTGCATCTCTCTCAACCCTGTGCACTTTTCTCAACGTCTTAAGATATTGACTCTGTGAACCTGGATGCAGGCTGTTATCTGTCTCAGAAAAGGTTGCTGTTTTGCTTTTTATCTATATCTAACTATTTCTATATGATAATTAAGGCCTGCCCCCAAATAGAAGCATTCTGGCATGAGGTAATTAGATGGTAGAGACGCTGACTAATCAAAAAATATATATGAATGAAACATTATTGTTATTTTCATTATTTACAGGGGGAAATGAGAAACATGAAAATAAAGAATTAGTTGCAAATCTTCTAGGCACCGCAAGGTCTGAGATCACTAGAAATTGGAAAAATGCTCAAGATCTCTCATTACAAGCATTTACAAATAAGATATGGCATACAATGTTGATGGGAAGTTAGACTATATAGAGGAGAAATAAGGCACAGTCAATTCACTGAAAATTGGAAGCCTTTATTAAAATATGCCAATAAAATAAATTTCGAGACACATGGTTTGGAAAACAATTTGGAGCATTTAGATTGTTGGTCGATATTTCTGTAAGATGTGATGGGGAATGGTGTAAATGTGATTTGGAGAATTGTGGGGAATAGCAATTGGTCAACAGCTAAATTATATAACAATGTAAGATGACAGTTTACTACTTTAAGCTTTGCATTTATTATTTGTAATATGATGAATTGTCTTTTTTTAAAAAAAAATATTTAAAAAAGAGAAACGTTAAGATCTAAATACAGTTGCTTATCCTAAGTGGATTAGACCAACTGCTGAATGGTTGAATCAAAACTTTTATGAACACCACTCCATTCAATTGGTCTCCTTTATGATTAGTAACTGGACGTAGCCATAATCCTAAATTTTCCCAATGACTGTCTTTTGGGATTTTATCTACTCTAGCACAAAGCAGGGAATGGATGTAGATAATTTGCTGAGAGCTAATTTGTGTTTAAAAACATACTTTTTTCTCTACAGCTCCTGGAATTCCCTAGTCTTCCTATCAACTCACTGTGGAGGCAGAGATTTGTGTAACTGAAAAAAGTAGCATTCCAAGTTACTAGCAAAAGATAGTAAAGAAGGACTATAATTTTTTTCTTGTGAACAATAAACAAAACTAGGTTTTTAAAATATCCCTTATCTTAAAGATCAGTATTTCATTCATAGATCTATAGAACAGATCCCAACACACTTAAAGTTACTGCAAAATTAATTCTACAAGAAGCCTTCAAGAATACAAACCTTACAATTGTTCCTTATTGATTCTGTTGATTTTTTAAAATAACCATCTCCAGTATATTTGTGTTTCTATATATGCATATTTATTTCTTCAAAAGCCTCTGGTGGAGTATTGTGGTTCTGTACCTATGATTAAAAAAACTGGTGATTGGCCTGATACTGCTGCACAATATCATACCTGTATTGCCACCAGGAAAAAAGATGCCAACCTTTTCATAGCAAAGAGCATCCTGAATGTTGATAGCACCAATGGCAGCAGTCAAGATGGTCTACAGAATACCCTCTTCTGCTCCTTACCATTCACGTTTGTTGAAAAACAGCCCTGACAATTGCTTTTGTGTTTGTGTCAGAAGTGATAACTAAAAACAGTAAGTATACAAATATTTAAAAAGAATTAAATAATATTATATTAAAAAGGGTAAATAAAATCAATACTAAAAACACATTTAAAAGCAACAAGGAACAACAAGCCATTTAAAAGTCTCTCTCAGACAGCCAAGCAGAGAACATACAAAACTGGTTTACCATTTCCTTCTTTGGGGCGGGGGGGGCAATGCCCTGAGACTGTGCAAGTTGCCCAAGGCCATCCATTCTGTCTCTTCTCCCTGGAGACACAGTGGGGAACCGAACTCCCAAACTCTGTCTCCATAGCCAAATATCTAACCCAATAAGCTATGCCTGATATTAACATCTAAAAACTTGATATTAAGAACTGCACAAGTACAGGCAGTAAATGGTGGCACCAGTTCAGAGCTAGTTTCCTACTGGCATGGAAAACACATACTTGTCAATGCTTTCCTCAACCATGTTGAAAAGGGCAAACTAAGTGATTAAAGAATTGGAGTTATTTCAATAGGAGGGCAGGTCATCGGCTTGAACTGCTTTTAAAAGGGCAAAAGACAAATCTGTGGTGACAAGAGGCATCACTAGTAGTCATACTAGGGTAGCCACTCATTTGTATCCTACCCCTTGTTGTGTTGTAATTGCTGAGGAGCAGAAGCAGGGGAAGACTGTTGTGCTCGATGTCCTGCTTGTGAGCTTTCCTTATGCATCAGGTGGACTGCTGTATGAAAAGAAGTAGCCATAGAACATGTAGAGAATCTTCTTATTCCTTAGCCTTAGATGCAACTGAGAGAAAGACCTGTGTTGTATCAGACCCCAATACATTATGCAGGTTAGCAGAATGAACCAGACATTTGTACTGCTCCAACACGGCACTTGTAATGTACTTTATTGCCTCCTATGCTAAAGAACAAGATCTCCAGCATGTTCTGCTGATTCTTCTACTACTGGTTCTCATGCCATCTGTAGCCAGAAGCTCAGGAAGCGCATCAGCTTAATCAGTGAAGGGTATAGCTGGTACATATTGGTGTGCTCCTGCCATCAGTCATGCCCGACAGCTGCAGATGTCAGCCTCTACGGTAGCAGCTGAAGATATGACCACTTTCAAACTTAAGAATTTAAAGACTCCTCTATGAGGGAAACATGAAGTTCACAACATTGCCAGTGGTTTGGTTTCACAAGCTTTGTGCACAGAGAAAATTAATCATCTGTGTGGCCTTACATATAGGGTATACATGTACCACCTGCTGGGGTTCTACAGGGCAATGCTTTAAAATGAAAATTGCAAAGACAATTAAATTGGCAATGATCTGGATTTTAAAATTGGCTAACAAAAAAAAGCAGCAACCATGCAAACATATCCAAGCTGATTGAAGTCTAGATACAGGCACATCTCCTGAGTTCTTTGCATCAAGAAGCACTGCCATAGGAATATCTTACAGAAAATTCCATAAAATCAGAAAGTTGAAAGAATCATGCTAATAACATGACTGTCTCTGTCTCTGTTTTTAAATTTGTAAACTGCCCAGAGTAGACCTTTGGTTTAGATGGGCGGGATAGAAATCAATCAAACAAACAAACAAACAAACAAACAAACAAACAAACAAACAAACAAACAAACAAACAAACAAACAAACAAACAAACAAACAAACAAACAAACAAACAAACAAACAAACAAACAAACAAACAAACAAACCTTCTTTTGTACAGTTCAAGATGCAAATACCAGTTGTTCCAATAGATTAAATCTTAAAGCTCTAAAAAAGAAAATAGGTGGAAGGCTCAAATACAAAAATAAAGCAAAGAATACGAACACCAGGAAAAAAAAATCCCTCCAATTTTTCCTGCACATGGAAACTGAAAACACTTATCTGAATCAAGATGATTCAGGCCTAAAAGGGGATCCTTTAATTTCTGAAAATTGCAACTGCCTGGATGAGAAAAAGAAAGGGGGGGGGGAATCTGGAGAAATTGCACAAAAAGCTTTCAGAATATATGAGCTTGAAAAGGGGCAGGTAAAAGAAACTCAAGGAGAAGCAAATTGTCATGTAAGGATATACAAATGTAGCCTATGGCTTATGGAGAAGGTCAGGAGTGCTAACGCTGAGAACTGGCAAGAGAACTTTTGAATTCAAAGAAATCCCCAACCTCTCTGCATAGTATTCTATTTCTCTCTTCTGTTGGCTGGTGGCAGTTGTTTTGTTGCTGTTGATTTGTTCAGTTTGCTAGTAGTATGTGTGCACTAAAAAAAGCAGTACAGTATCACAAGTCTGTAATTTCAAGCAACTGTAAGTAAAGAAACATTTTTATTCTTTTTCCTACCAATGTCAGAGTGAGTTACTGAGACTTTAAGTGACAGTTAATGAGAAACTGGGGAACTTGTACCTATTGTTCTCTGTGGATTTCTGTAACATGTAGCAAAAAGAGAATTTAACCTGAAATTCAAAACTCTACAATAGTTAGGACACTTTATTTACTCAAAGAGCTGGGTAAATAGACAGCTGGTATAGACAAGTTACAAGGAGACATCTGAGCAATCTCTTTGCAACCTTACAAAAGGAGCTGCTGAATATCCATCTCATACAGTCACAGATTATGCTGTTTCCTGTATCGAACCACCATTGATGCATGAGTGAACAATATGTCTATTTATGGCACATATCCTTTATAATTAGAATGGCTTCTGGAAGGAGGGGCCACTTAGATTATGTTTGACCACACTGAAGTTCTTCCATTTGCAAGGTGAAATTGTTTGCTTTCACTGTCAAAAACAATTAATTAGAGCAATGTTCAATAGGAGAATTCAATTCCATAGTAATCAGAGAACTCCAGATTATGCTCCTTGTGACACCCATAACTCAGCTCCCTTGTACGCTTTTAATTGCTGGAGAGCAAGTTGCCTGCCAGGGAAAGCAGGCATGCAAGTCAGTAAATATTTGTTCTATGAATATGGTTTAACGATGAGGAGGAACAATCACTGAAATGCACAATCCATCCCATTAATATACGAGTGTGATAGTTCCACTAGGACTTGATACATTGTTGTTAATGTAACTAGAATTCTTATCTGGGCAGATAATGATCTCTCACTAATCATTGAGAATGTTAGGCTGTGGATTCTTAAGATAATTGTCTCTTTACTCTGCTTGTCTGATCGATTAGAGGAGGAATGTAACTTTCAAGGATATAATGCTAAAGGGCCATATAAAAGAAAAGCAATGAGAGAGAATCCTGGAAAGGAACCATTTCTTCAGGGAACAGGAATTTATCCTTTCCAGTGATGTTGGTAAAAGCAACAAACTAGCCATTGGCAATGGAGCACAGAATATACAAGCTGTCTCTGATCCTAGAGTGAAGGAGAATGACAGATGTAAATAAACAGAAGGAATTGCTGCAGTGAAGAAAAATGGACTTTTCAAACATTCCTAAAAGAAGGATGCCTTGTTTCAGCAAAGGTGGTCTATATGCATGCCAATAATGGGGAGGAGGATAAGGAGACAGGACCTGGAATGGCAGCTTTAATGCCCACCTCATGAATGATACTATGAAAAATAATACAGAGGCCATGATAGCTAACATAATGGCACAAACATTTGTGACTATATAGCTCAATCCATGGGATGTGAAATGCTAGGACTGCTGTGGAAGCTGCACTAAATGAAGTGCTCTAAGGGTTACCAGACGAGGTAGATTATTTTAGATCCATTTCAGTCTGAGTTCCGGTCTGGTTGTGGAACAGAGACAGCTTGGGTTGCCTTTGCATGTGAATTATCTAGTCGGAACTATCTACTTATTCTACATGCTCCACTGCAGAGTAGGAGTGCCAGTTGGTTAGATCAGCTGGTAGCCTTCAGTATCAATGAATATGTTATGCTTCTGAGGAATCTGCCTGACATGGGATTTGGATAGGCTGTTTTATGGTGATTCAGACCCTTCTGGAACAGGGGTCGGTGATCTCCAGAGGTTCAAGCACCACACATGCCCATCTCCAGATCTCTTATCCCATGACCATTTTTTCCTACAAGTAAAAGATCCCCCCAATGCCTTCTAGTGGTGAGGAAAGCGTCTTTTCTGAAAATGTAAAACATTTGGGGGGGATGTGTTTTCAAAACATGAAAAACCTCCCCCACTTGGAGAACATTTGAACTGAAATTATTTTTCAAACTTTTTGAATGTTGAATGGTTGGGATTCCAACTAGCTCAGTTGTGAAGTCTGACTTTGTGAAGTGGCTTTCCAGAATTTCGGAAGGAAGTTCTTTCTTAGGCCTTCCTGGAAATGCCAGGGACTGAACTTTGGAGCATCTGCATGCCAACTCTGTGCTATCCCACTGAGCCACTTCATCTCCTTAATGGATGGCCACTTTCCCTACTTCATGTTTTCACATCTAATAATAGCACTGTCATGACCATGTACATTGTGGAATAGTTCTGGATTCATATTTACACAGTGTCTTGGGACACAAGTGGGAAAGGAGAGAAGTGTCAGTTATTATTAATATTATCCATTCTCCCAAATGAGGAAACAATCAAAGACTCATTGATCTGGGCTGATAGACTGACTTCAGATTAAACAGATTTGATGGGAATCAATCAGTTGTGATGGAGGAAGACTGAGAAGTATTTTAGTTCCTAATTTTGTTCTATTGAAGGGAAGGAAATGCTAGCAGTTGTCGTTCTTTCCTGACACAGAGCAATTAGAGAGGAAACGTTAACTGTGCCACTTGGGCTTCAGGCTATTTCATCTCCTTCTTTGACTAGTGCAAGGTCCCTCTGTTCCGGGATTATAACAGAGGAGATTTACCAAGCAATTGATTATAAAATATTAATAGTGGAGCTGACAGGAGCGAGAATTGTTTTGCTGCACTAATTATAATGAAAATAGTGCTCTGTATATTTCTGAGGAAATATTCATGCCAACATATTAAAGTTGCATATTAAAGTATTGGGACTAGCAACATATTAAAGTACTGGGACTTGCAAAAGAACCCCAAATTTAAGGGAGAAGAAGGGGTGTCATTGTCAATATATTGAACTCGGTCTCAAAAAATTAAAAAAAATAATATGTTTATTTGCCACAGTGAATTATTCTTCCAGATGGCAGCTGATGTTGATATCAAGATCAAGTCTTTGATAACCATACTGGAACAGGAAGCTTTATTGGGTTTTAACTTCATTTGCAGATTGATTGACTTTCGGCACATGTGCCATGTTTCCGAAGGCCCAACTAGATGAAAGCCAATTTTCATAATTCGTAATCGTGAAAGGCTAGTGGGAAATAAAATAAGTAGGTAAATGTAAGGCATAGGGTAGGAGTCTAAATCCTCACTTGTTTTATCCTCACATAGAGAACAATATTAAAGAATGAGGAATCATAAAATTATTCTCCTCACACTCTGAGTTTTTTTATGGTGCTCTCAACAAAAGAGCAAAAACAAGAATGCTGTTTAACACAAATTAAACAAAACTGTACAAATAACACAAAATTGCACAAGTTTACAGTGGCTGCTGATTAGTTCCATGAACTTTTAATGACTTGAAACATTGGAGGGATTATTTCTACCTTTTAAACCAATCAGTCAGTTATTCTGTGTTTACTGTATGCCCAGAATTTGCTCCTCAAAAGGAAAGGGTGCTGTAAGTCAGTGGCACTTACTCTGTTTGCCTTTTACTCACCCAGAAAAGCCACCAGTTGTGATCAAGAGTGGCAGTATAAGGAGCTACTGTCTAGGTCTGTTGACAGCAGTCACAAGGTAGTCAGGAAAAAATCCATGGGGTTAAAAAGAGACACTCAAACGAAAGGAAAGGAAGAAGAAGGCCAGAAGCTTACTCAGGAAGATAGCAACACAGGACACTAGAAGACCTGCTCTCCCTGTTTGCTTGTTCTCTATATATGCAATGATAATCTGAAAGTGTTCTGGTCTGTTTTTTCTGACTGAAGTAACCAAGATTAACCCAAACATTTTGTTGCCAAAGATGGAACAGTAAATGGTGCAATCTTCCCCATCTTTGCCACAAAAACACAATAAAAGAAATCAAAAATTTGCTGACCTTTCATGATAGCCAAAATATGCCTTTTGGGATAGCAGCCTCACTCTTCCCAACGGCAGGTCCAGCAGTGTTAGAACTTTGGAAATTGCTTTGTACCATGTCAGAGCATTGATGTCCATCTTGTTCACTATTCTGAGCACATGCGCTTTTCTAGGATTCCAGGTGGAGGGTTTTTCCCCCATTGCCCTTGGTTAAAGTTGGGACCTTCCTTGTACAAAGGATGAGCAGTCTTCTCAATGTGAGGGCTGATCTCCCAACAGATGCTCCTTTCATTGCATGACATCAGAATGAATGGTGGAATTCTAGTTATATGTGCACAGGAAAATCTGTGGGATATGTTTTTAATGTCTGATTTCTGTATTCCCATTATACCTGACAGAGGCCTCATTTCACCTTTTTTATTTTTGTTTTCCATTTGGTTTTAATATGTTAGTCTTTATTGTTTATTTTTTCTGTAATTTTTAATGAAGAAGGATGGGACTAATTGTTAGAAATAACATCAATGCTTTTATGGAAGCTTATATTTTAGCTAGATAAAAGACATTCTCAAGGGCCACAAACAGCCATCAGATGGTCGAAGGCCTGGAAAAGTTCCTTCTCTGTATCCAGCATAAGCAATGCAGACTGGAATGAAGTTTGGTTGCATTCAGTGGCAATTGTTTCTAAGCAAATGTCTTTGATACTGTCCCTATCTCTGGATTAATAGTAGATGAGCTAAGCATAACTTCCAGTCCTTAGCCCCTACAAATCATCCTTCACAATATGGATCATTAGTAGGTGCCAT
This sequence comes from Pogona vitticeps, assembly GCF_051106095.1. NCBI lineage: Eukaryota > Metazoa > Chordata > Lepidosauria > Squamata > Agamidae > Pogona > Pogona vitticeps. The sequence continues at coordinate 41,789,013 of NC_135786.1, forward strand.
CAAGGGAGCTTTGTTTGCGGTTGTTCTTTAAAGTCAGAAGTTTCACATGAACATCTCTTTGATAAGTGGCAAAACTTTTCTTTTTACAAACCACCTCAATTTACACAGCTCTCTCTCTCTAATGTTTATTTCAGTCTTTTACTTTCATGGGATAAAAAAAAACGGTATTTCAAACAATAACAAAGAAGTGGCATGTTGCAGTAGGTCTGACATTAAAAGAGGTAATTTTTGCATTGATGCAAAAGACAGTGATCTTACCTGCTGGGCTCACACCAGAAATTACTTCCTCACAGAGGAAAACCTGTGTCTCTATCATGACCACATGTGATCAGTTGATGGCTAGGCATGTTTGCATTGGTGTCCGGAGGACAGATAGTCATGCATAGTTTCTAGGAGTGTGGTAGTGTCGTCTAATCACAGACAGTGCATGGCTCAACTAGGGTGTGCCTCACACTGAATTTTTGGGTTAGGTGGATCACATGTCACTCCTCATACACTTATTGACCTGATTAGTGATGGGTTTCATAGACCTCCTATTGCATGACATCAGGGTCAATAGTGCAAATTTATTCAAAGGTACAGTATTACTTATTTAGTTACGTAACTATGTACTGTATAGGATTGTAGCCTAAGCAAGCATTTGTACACACATTCATGGACAAATTGGTCATCTGTCCATGAGTGCAATCCAGCAGCTGGATCAGAATTGTTATTTTTCCCCCATTTTTTTAATGATGTTCCCTGAGGATAGAAGTTCAAATATGAATCTGAATAGCCATATAGGAAACTAGAATAATCGGATGCAATGTGGTAGAATGATATTAGTGCAGCTCAATTTGTTATCTGTTGAATTCAGATGTTGTTAAACTCAGATACACATTCACTTACAAAGCAACTAATGACTTATGTACAAGATTGTGTATGCATGCATGCATGTTTCTGTGTTTAGAAAAATAATTGCTACTGTTCTGAGCTTTTATGAAAGAATGGGCAGCAAATAAAGGGAAATCAGTCATAAGCAATTGTTTTCTGGTGTACCAAGTCAAAGAACTGGGCCTTGAGGCTGATGGAACAACAAAATATGAAACCCACGGTAGTGAGTATAAATAAGTTCTTTATTGTGCAGTTAATAAGGAAAAAAACATTCTACTAAACTCTGGCAGCAAGATTGCAATTTCTTGTTTCATTTATAGCAGGAGTGGGAGAAGACTCATGGTGAGGACTAAAAGCTGATTCCTGGATATGTCCATGATTAAATTGCAAAGCAGCAGTATATTTTAATCAAGCTTAAACTGAAGAAAGTAGGAAAAACCATTGGGCTAGTCAGGTATAGTCTAAACCAAATCCCTTATGAATACACAATGGAAGTGAAGAACAGATTTAAGGAACTAGATTTGGAGGACAGAGTGCCTGAAGAACTATGGAAGGAGGCTCATAACACTGTACAGGAGGCAGCAATAAAAACCATCCCAAAGAAAAGGAAATGCAAGAAAGCAAAGTGGCTGTCCAACGAGGCCTTACAAATATTACAGATGAGAAGGTAAACAAAATGCAAGGGAGATAGGGAAAGTTACAGAAAATGGAATGCAGATTTCCAAAGAACAGCAAGGAGAGAGAAGAGGGCCTTCTTAAAGGAACACTGCAAAGATATAGAGGAAAAGAATAGAAAGGGAAAAACCAGAGATCTCTTCAAGAAAATTGGAGATATTAAAGGAACATTTTGTGCAAAGATGGACATGATACAGGACAAAAATGGTAGGGACCTCACAGAAGCAGAAAACATCAAGAAGAGGTGGCAAGAATACACAGAGGAATTATACAAGAAAGATCTGGATGTCCCGGAGAACCCAGACAATGTAGTTGCTGACCTTGAGCCAGACATCCTGGAGAGTGAAGTCAAGTGGGCCTTACAAAGCGTGGCTAACAACAAGGCCAGTGGAGGTGATGGCATTCCAGTGGAACTATTTAAAATTTTGAAAGATGACACTGCTAAGGTGCTACACTCAATATGCCAGCAAGTTTGGAAAACTCAGCAGTGGCCAGAGGACTGGAAAAGATCAGTCTACATCCCAATCCCAAAGAAGGGTAGTGCAAAAGAATGCTCCAACTACTGTATAATTGCACTCATTGCACATGCTAGCAAGGTTATGCTCAAAATCCTCCAAGGTACACTTCACCAGTATGTGGACCAAGAACTCCCAGTAGTACAAGCTGGATTTCAAAGGGGCAGAGGAGCTAGAGACCAAATTGCTAACATGCGCTGGATTATGGAGAAAGCCAGAGAGTTCCAGAAAAACATCTTACTTCTGTTTCATTGACTATGCAAAAGCCTTAGACTGTGTGGACCACAGCAAACTATGGCAAGTCCTTAAAGAAATGGGAGTGCCTGACCACCTTATCTATCTCCTGAAAAATCTATATGTAGGACAGTTAGAACTGGATATGGAACAACTGATGGGTTCAAATTTGGGAAAGGAGTACGACAAGGCTGTATATTGTCTCACTGCTTATTTAACTTATGTACAGAATACATCATGCAAAAGGCTGGATTGGGTGAATCCCAAGCCAGAATTAAGATTGCCGGAAGAAATATCAACAACCTCTGATATGCAGATGATACCACTCTGATGGCAGAAAGTGAGGAATTAAGAACCTCTTAATGAGGGTGAAAGAGGAGAGTGCAAAATATGGTCTGAAACTCAGCATCAAAAAAATTAAGATCATGGCCACTGGTCCCATCACTTCCTGGCAAAATAGAAGGGGAAGCTATGGAGGCAGTGACAGATTTTACTTTCTTGGGCTCCATGATCACTGCAGATGGTGACAGCAGGCATGAAATTAAAAGACTCCTGCTTCTTGGGTGGAAAGCGATGACAAACCAAGACAGTATCTTAAAAAGCAGAGACATTACCTTGCCGACAAGAGGTCCACATAGTCAAAGCTATGGGTTTTCCAGTAGCGATGTATAGAAGTGAGGGCTGGACCATAAAGAAAGTTAACCACTGAAGAATTAATGCTTTTAATTGTGGTTCTGGAGGAAACTCTTGAGAGTCTCCTGGACTGCAAAGAGAACAAACCTATCCATTTTGAAGGAAATCAACCCTGATTGCTTACTGGAAGGACAGATCCTGAAGCTGAGGCTCCAATACTTTGGTCATCTCATGAGAAGAGAAGATTCCCTGGAAAAGACCCTGATGTTGGGAAAGCAAGGTCAAAAGGAGAAGGGGATGACAGAGGATGAGAAAGTTGGACAGTGTCACCGAAGCAACCAACATGAATTTGATCCAACTGCGGGAGGCAGTGGAAGACAGGGGGGCCCGGGATGCTCTGGTCCATGGGGTCATGAAGAGTCGGACATGACTTAACAATTAAACAAAAATTGTATTTTAAGAGTGTTTGTTACTGCTCTTTCATGCCTAGCAACCCAAGACATGCAGAATACTCATACTCGGAAATGTAGGTTAGACAGGATCTGTCATTCATTCCCTCCATAAGCAGTTCTTCCATAACTATGATGAAAAGTTATACCTGCTTTCTCACAGATCTAATCTAATGGTTTAGTTCAATCCAGAGCATATAACGGAATGAGTGAATATACTTTATATTATGTTTAGTTTTTCTGAAAGAGACATTGTAGACGAGTAGATGTTGTCTAGAGGCGTGGGGTAAAAATCAAATAAATAAATAAAATAAAATAAATAAATTGTCCTTAAAACAATGGGCAGGAATCCAACAAGCAACATGTACAGGAATGATGTAAATAAATATGGTAACGTTCTGGTATGTACTGCAGTGAAAAATTGGAGTTCCATCTTCTACTTCATTGCATGGCTGGCCCCATCTATCATAGTCCTTTTAAAATGGCAACTCTTCTGGCCTGATTGACATAGGATAGATTTCCTGCCATGAAGTTTTGAGGTCAATCAATCATATATGTGTTACTGACCTCCAAAACTTTGAAAACATGCACCTGCGGTATTCTTCAGTAAGCTCCTAATGCTGAATTTGTTATATTTTAGAGGCAAAAAAATAACCTGGTACATAGTCTTTACTCAAATACAATTTTGTATATTGGTATAAATTATTTTGGTTAAATTCCTTTAATGACACTTGCAACATTCTTGTGATCTTGGGGTTAGGATACCTGCCCTGGGAGATAAGATGAGATAAGGTGAGACCTTGGACTCTTATGAAGAGGTAGAGTGAAAGAGATGGTGGAATTTCTAACAGCACAGGTTCTAGACAACCACAATTCCCTGGGGCCTCAGAGCATGAAGAGCTAAAACCTGTCTTCCTGCCATCTCCCTGACCTGAGAAGTCTCTCTGATCATCATCCTCAGATTCTAAGCACACCCACATCCATAAATAGTAGTCAGATTGCTGTCTTTTCTGTGCCAGTGAAACTAATTCCTCCAAAATTGAGCAAAGCCCTTCAGATGTTAAAGATGTGGAACTAGTTACCCACCTAGACTGAGCTGCAGCCCATTTAAAACCACCATTAATGCTAGCTTCCTGCTGAAACATCACCTGAAGCTACCCTACACATATTTTAGCATCCAGCCTGATCTCTCTTGACTTCCAATTGGAACCTGTTTGGTTCTGAACCTGCCTGTGCCAGACTTTAGCTCTTGCTGGTACCTAAAACCCTGCTCTGCTGCAACCCAGCCTGGCTGTGTTCTCCACCCAGAATTCGCTAAACAGGTTGGAAGGATGAAGTCTGTTTCGTAGTCACCTATGTCCAGATATTTCTGGTATAATTCCTCTGTGTATTCTTGCCACCTCTTCTTGATGTCTTCTGCTTCTGTGAGGTCCCTACCATTTTTTGTACTTTATTATGTCCATCTTTGCACAAAATGTTCCTTTAATATTTCCAATTTTCTTGAAAAGATCTCTAGTTTTTCCCTTTCTATTCTTTTCCTCTATATCTTTGCAGTGTTCATTTAAGAAGGCCCTCTTCTCTCTCCTTGCTATTCTTTGGAAATCTGCATTCCATTTTCTGTAACTTTCCCTATCTCCCTTGCATTTTGTTTCCCTTCTCTTCTGTGCTATTTGTAAGGCCTCGTTGGACAGCCACTTTGCTTTCTTGCATTTCCTTTTCTTTGGGATAGTGACTCTATAAAAGCGCTGCTATTTGTAGCAGCTCTTTCTAGCCTTGCTGGACTCGGAATAGGGTGATCTTGTTGATATTGTTGAATTACGGTTCCCATCATCCCTTACAACTGGCTATATTGTCTAGAGATGATAGGAGCAGCATTCCAGTAACATCTCCACCTCTGGCCAATGTAAGCACTAGGGATAGCCCCTTCATGTTTTAACAAAAGAGGATCTTTTTTTCATTTCTATTTTCTTTTGTTGATTCCTGAAAAACACACATGATTTGCATTAATAAAAGTGGGTACATGAATGTTTTGTGTTTCTTTTGTGTCTCCAATTTCATGTAACTTTGCTTTCACCCTTTATATGTCAAATGGCATGAAATTTTTCAGCCAATAGGGTTACCAGGGTTATTGCAAAGACATGGTGCTGTGACAAACAAGGGGTGCCTGCAGCCAATCAGAATGTCAGGGACAACATCAGCCTGGGGGCTTCCCTGCAACAGTTGCAGCAGTGTCATCACAGTCCTCTCTACTCCTTTGGCCAAGCAATTGGGTGGAGGAACTCCCTGGAGGCAAACCAAAATGATAATGTTTTCTCTGTGGTCCACCTGGATATACAGCTCCTCAGCCATGAACAGCTCAGACTTTTTTTGGACTTGGTTTTTGTTACCAGCAACTAATCTTTGCCATGGCTCTATTGGGACATGTGTTTGTGTTATTAGGGCAATCAGGTGCCTCTTACCAGGTTTAGTTAGCAGAACCGAGGCAGATGGGCCCTTCTCTTTTCCCGGTTGTGAGTCCCAGAAGTGATTTTTGAAGAAGAGATCAAAACAAACATGCAAACAAAAAAGAAAGCATCAAAATTAAAATAGTATGATGTATTTGGATGAAAAACTATTTTAAAAGCAATGGGTGTAAGTTACAGGAAGCCAGATTTCAGCTGAATATCAAGAAAAGCATCCTAACTGTTAGAGCAGTACAGCAATGGAATCAATTACCTCAGGAGATGGTGAGCACTCAAACACTGGAGGCATTCCAGAGAAATGTAGACAACCACCTGGCAGATACCCTTTTATTTCTATTTTTGCATTGAGCAGGGGATTAGACTCAATGGTCATATATGCCCCTTCCAACTTTATTATTCTATGACTCTATGATTCATCTCTGAAATACCCTGTTCTTAGCAGCCAGCCAGTAGCTGAAAGCTAGCCTGAATAGAGTAGGATGTGGTTGTGCTGTGGGCTAAACCGCAGAAGCTTGTGCTGCAGGGTCAGAAGACCAGCAGTCGTAAGATCAAATCCACCCGACAGAGTGAACTCCCGTCGTTTTGTCCCAGTTCCTCGCCAACCTAGCAGTTCGAAAGCATGTAAATGCGAGTAGATAAATAGGTACCACTTCGGCGGGAAGGTAAAACGGTGCTCCCTAGTCACGCTGGCCATGTGACAACGGAAACTGTCTTTGGACTAACACTGGCTCTACAGCTTGAAAAATGGGATGAGCACCGCCCCCTAGAGTCGGACATGGTTGAACTAAAAATGTCAAGAGGAACCTTTACCTTTACCTAACCTGAATAGAAAGGGATTTGCATGCCAGCAGTAGGACAGCATTATTGTTATTGCTATCACTACTACAATGCACTCTCATGTTTCAGCATTGCTGGTACTTGTGGGTAGATCAAAAGGAGATGCTATCTCAAGCACCGCATTTCTCTTTATCAGTCTGCTTGTCTGTTCAGATCATCATGAGAGGCCCTTCTCTCAGTCCCACCACCCTCACAGGTATATTTGGTGGAGACATGAAAGAGGCCCTTCCCCTTTACTACTCCCAGACTTTGGAACTTCTTTCCACAGGAGGCCAAGTTGGTCCCATCTTTGCTGTCCTTCCACAAGCAGGTAAAGTCCTTTAATGATGTAAGACACCTTGGATCCCTCTTAAGGAGAAAGGTGGGCTGACATTTTTGAAACAAAACAAAACACCCAAACAAACAAACAAACGAAACACCCACTAGGACTCAAGACCTAAATATTTGTGAGTCAAATATTTGCGGCATGTTTGCAAACTATAATTATAATTATTATTACCCATCTTCCTACTGCTATTCCTCCTCTTCCCCGCACTCCTACTTCTACTACACTTGGGTATTGTGATGCACCTCCAAGAACAAAGAATAGTTAATTAGGGCAGGCATGGGGCAAGTTTTGGGATAATGTCTGAGTTATACAGCAGACTTCCTTATTTACAATAAAGAGGGTCTATTGCAGTTGCTGCATCATTTGAAGCCTGTGATATGTTTTGCAGTGGTGAAAAGGCTGGTACAAGGATTGTTATTATATTTCCTGAAGAGAGGCAGACATTGTAATCGAGTAATGTAAAGTGTTTTAGGCAATCATCCTACAATCCATATACCTGATTCCCTGATAGAGGCACTTAGATGTGCCATTCCAGCACAGGTTCCAGGTTTTCAATTGGATTGCCCGTTTGGCTTCTCAGCAGACAATGAGGCAGGCAGTAGGTCCCTGAGTGGCAGCTACATTGCTTTTCTGTCATACATGTCTGATAGCCATTGATCAGTGTGGCAGCTCACCAGGGAGAAATCAAGCCTGAAGAATATCTTTGGAATATTATTCAACCTACTTTACAAGTGTTGGCTTAAAGTAGATATTGAGTCCAAAGAAGCCGCCAGCCGACATTCCCTTCTGCCTCATTAGCAGGATGCTTTGCATGAATGTACAAGTGGAATTGGATGGCTTGCCAGAGTGAACACTTAAACTTTCTTGCGCTATTTCAGGAACTGTATGATAACTGAGCTGGGGGCGATGGCTGGAGAAGATGCTAGGGAGAAGGAGAACTAATGGAACTGCACTCCGCTCATGAATAAGAAGTGGAATGTGACCAAGCAGACAGAGGCAGGGAGCTTTTTTTTTCTTTAAATTTTTTTTACAGGTTTTAATTACAATCCCAAATAGAAAAACACCAGGGTGTCACTTAGGGCTTTGCTCCAGGGCACCAGAATTTAGAGGTGACTTTGCTGGAGAATGTTATAAAAAGCAACACAACACCTCCAGTTCTGCTCTTTTTAAAATCATGTGTTTTCTCTCTTTTTTTGGAGTGACATTACCTCCACTTCCTCTTTAATAGGCTACCTGCATGGGAGATAATGCCACTTGTCCTTGGTGCAAACATGACTAATTATGGCTCTCAAAAATATGCACAGACAGACAGACAAAGTGGAGCTGAGGGAGGGGTTTACTTCCTGGGCTACAACTGTAGAACCACCAAGGAGCATTGTAGTCCAGGAATTGTAGCCTGAAAGGTAACTTCCAAGCTTTCATATATACCGGGATCTGATGGGGTTTGGCCCCAGGGGGAAAAAGCTTCAAAGAGAATGAGAGGCCTCCACTGATACTTTCACCAATGCATTCTGCTTCCCATCAAGCTTTTTGGTGTCCTCACCGACCACACACACGGGTGTCAGGTCACAAAGAAGACCCCCCAAATGCTCTATTTCTCCAGGTCTCCAAGTAAGTGATAGGGGAAGATAACTATACTGTATTTTAACAGAGTTATTACTATCAACTGTATCAATAAATTTGAGAATCTCTCTTATGTAGCTGTAACAATATTGTATCTCCACTGTATTTATACCACAAACACTCTGGATGTACAGTACCAGTTATGGTTTTATCAACTTTATCTCAATTGTATTTTAGAATCTTATTTTGTATTGTATCTTATATTTCCTTAATGCTGTATACATTTTATACATTCTCTAAATGGTATTCTGATCCCGCCCCTCAGACTTGGGAACAACAAATACCATTCAAACCTAAAGAGATAGCTATACCTGATAGCAGTTTATGGCCCATCCATGGGCCATCTAAATAAAAAAAGAAACCCCCATCCTACACCAGGAACTGACATTGTGGTAAAGTATGGTCAGATGGCTACACTTAGAATAACAGAAGGGCCCTCTATATCCTGCCCAAAGTGGCATTGGAATGTCAGGGGAGGAAGGCAGCAATAATGGATACTCTTGTTCCCAGACTTTCAGGTGCATCTTGGGCACAGGTTAAAGAAACATCAGGGCATAAAATTGATATTTTCTTCTGACCAATAGATTGGCTAAGTTAGCATCTCAGATCCAATGAGGAGCAAGATCCAAGGTTGGGGTACAGATGACCAATAGGTCAACTGCAGAAACACCTGAAGTCCAATCACGGCCGAGATCCAAAAGTTGGGATTACAGATGACCAATAGCAATGTAGTACTTTTATGGCTCTTTGTCTGTAACCATTATAAAACATTGGCTCACTCCTTGTTTTGGGTCTCCCTCTGCTTTTAAGATGGGAGGCCCAGCTGAACTTTTCTACTTTTTTACTTTAATAAAATTGGCTTGTTCAGCTATCTTGTGTCTTAGCCCGTCTGTCCTTGCCGGAGATTTGAACTTAAAAATATAAGGCAACACAGGAAGACAAATCTCAAAGTGAATGGTTTCAGAAGAGATCAAAGTTTGATTCTATAATGCGTGGTCGATTTCATTCCTGGATGTCCATTGCCTCCTCACCTCCTACAGCACTGGCACTAAGACTCATTGGCTCAGCACAAAGGTGATTACATTGCATTTGTTTGCATTTTGCATTTGTTTGAGCGGTCATGTAGGAAATCCGTGTTGTCTATTTTATTTTTGCATTTTTATGAATCAAAACAAGGACATTTCCTTGATCTGGCAAAGGCCTTTTATTTTTGACTAGAAGCTGATTTGAGTTCTTTGCAAATTAATAGCCTTTCTTTCATTTCCAAACACTGGTGCTGTCTTTGCACGTCTTTTTGAAAAGAAAAGCAGGGGAAAACTGTTGGCAAAACATAAGGATGAGAGCCACTTTCCCACTACAGTATTCAGGGGCTTGACTCCCAATGGGAGGCAGTGGCAAAAGATCATGAAAAGGAGTGGAGAAAAAGCTTGTTGTGTGGTTAAACAACAAGAAGAAAAAGCTCACTGGGATTTTCATCTCCCGCTGTGGGAACTGAAGTGACTGAATCATATAATAAGGGAAGATCATCTAGGGGCTGTGGCAGCTTGCTAACAAGCTCAGGTAAGGAGACTGTCTGGCTGTAGAAAACCTTTGTATTGCCAGCTCCACTAATTGCATCTTTTGCAAAATGCTGAACAGTGTGATTTTTTTTGTTCCTTTTTCCTTTCCTTTTTTTCACTCCTCTGTAAAAAATATCCTTTTTGGGGAGGGTCTTAAAACTGTTGTATTTTCTGTCAAATGAAATAGGAACTTCCTTTGTCCCTGCCTCACCCTCCCTCAGCTTCTGTGGCAGCAGAAAGACATCACAATCCATGCCTTGGAAATGAGCACAGTGTAATTAACACCTCTCTTTAGTTTTCAGACACAAAAGAGGTCACTAAGATGAACGGCATTCAGGATGGAGCTAAGCACATCACTCTGGCAATTAGTGCTTTATTAGAGCTCTGTGCTCCTGACTTTCACCCATGCGGCCTCTTAAACTAATGCACAGAGCATGTTGCGCTTGTGCTAATATTTCTTTCTTAAGAGGGTGTTCCAGCCATGCATCTGCCATATTGACTCGGAGGGTTTCCTGAAGCTGGGGAGCTTTTATATTGCACTTCTGAGCTTTTCTGGTCATATCTATGTCAAGAAATGAAAATAAAGGTGGGGCAGAACAGCTACTGTTTGGCTGATCACAGGAGATTGCTGTATGTTCTCAGAGGCTGCAAAAGTTACTTTTTGAACAACAACTCCAGGGGCCATGCTAGTTGAGGATTCTGGGAGACTGTAATCCCAAAAGCGATTTTCATCTTACACAGAACAGATATTAATTCTATTCAGACTTTGCTCACATGGATAGAACCATCAGACTTTGAGAGGAAGGCTTAACTCCTCACTGCCATTGCTTTTTTGCATGTGGCAAGTCACATTTTGACAGAAGAGATACTCCTGCTTGTGCATAGGCTGTACAAGAATCCTGATTTGCTGGCGTTCTTGCTTGTGTACACAGGAGCACGAACATCTCTGTAGACTTGTTACTTTCATGTGGAGAAACCAATAACAGAGAGGCTAGGGAACCCCCTTGAAGTATGGTGATTCTATCCAAATAAATCATAGCACTTTTCTGGGATGGAATTCTACATATGGAGTTTCCAGTACTCTGGCCTCTTTGGAGAAAAGAAGGGCTAAATTAACAACAAGACTCAATTAACTATCTGGCTAGGTAACTAACATTTTTGTTATATTGCTCTGTTGTGTATTGCAACTTACATCCACAGCTCAATGTTGACATAAAATTAACTAAAGCATGACATGACATGACATGACACTGCACCTCTTCAGTGCTTCTGTACAATCAGTGAGGTTCTGTTTTACAAGCTACAATCATTTATGCAACAACATATTCCTTCCTGGCCCTGCTAGTGGGTTACTAGTGGTATCTGAATAAATAAAAAGGGCAGATCAAAACCTTCAGAATGCCTCTGCCTATGAAAAGCTGAGTTCTAAATGAGGCAGCTCATTTTCGATAGACAAACTTTTGAAGGGAGCTTGGGTTTGTCTTCTGTTTTATTGATGGCTGGAAATACAAAGCCCTAAAGTGATTCCTGTTGAAATGCTGTGCCAGCCAGCACAGGAATAAAAGCAGGCACCCACTTCATGGCACACCTTGTACTGCAATCCTTCCGCCTCTCTTGAAAACCACTCTCAGTGACAGGTTATTTGGTTATGATAACAGATCACAGCTCTGATTGGGATGGAAGGTTAAAAGAGTCCCTCGTTTGACTCACAAAAAGGCAAATGATGGATTTTACAGTCTGATTATCAGAAATTGGCCAGCATCCCAGCAAGTAATGTAAATCTCAGTGAAATAAGTAATCTGTAGGAGGAAAATGTGTGGGCACAGAGCATAAAGTGTGCAATTAGAACTTGACACTATATTCTGCTGGGTAAACCTGGCACTTCACTTACCTGTACATAATGAAGATTGCATAAATATGAATAGTTACTCAAATAGCTTTTGGAGTACACAGTAAGGATGGCTAAAATATAGTTATTGTATTATTTCTCCTAAGCCAGACAAGTACCAAATGTACCAGTAATGACATGCATTGTATACGTACAACAGCCATCACAGATCATATCATGATATACTCTAAACTCAATACTTTCATCTAGAAACAGCTTATAGTTTTAGATAGGATTGAGGAACTTCAGCCCCTTGGGCAAAATCCAGTCTTCCTAAGATTGTAGTTAGGCTCTCTGGACTTCTCCATTATACCATTGCTTTGTTGTTTCCCCGCTCTCACCATTCTGAAAGACTGAAATGCTTCTTGAAAAGCTTGGTTATTGCACCAAGACTCTTAAGATTAAATGTGCTGATTTATTTAGTTCCAAATGCCCTGCCCAGGACTAGGATGTCCTCCCGACATCTCTTTTTGAAATTGTAATGATGTTAAAATCTCCTTCAACAATCTCTGGCTTACTTAAGAAGATACCTACTTAAATGGGAGTTTTAAAAAAAGTGACTTGTCTTCGATCCAGTGTAACTTTTTTTAAAAAAATTATTTAAATTTCCAAAACAAATACAAGAATACAAAATACATATTATTACAAATCTAAACCATCTAATATCATTTTTATCTTTCCAGAATCTAGCTATTAATATTCTAGCAGTTGTCTTAAAATTGGAAATCAATTATTTTGAGCAATAATCAAGTTCTATCTTATCAAAAATTGACAACAAAGCAATTTTAGAATTGAATTCAATATCTTTTCCAAATATATCACATATTTTGTTAAAAATTAGTTTCCAAAATTTCTGAATCCATTTACACTCCCACCACATATGATAATACGTGCCAATTTCTTCATCACATTTCCAACAGTCCTTAGAATAGTCTGAATTTATTATATTCAGTTTCACTGGAGTCATGTACCACCTTAAAATGATTTTATTTTTCCCCCTTTATTTTTACCGACATTAATCTTAAAACTCTCATCTTCCAAATTTTTGTCCGATCCTCTGTTTTAATTTCTCTCTTTAAATCATGTTCCCAAATTTATTTTGGACTTTCTATTTCAGTCTCTTTTTCCTCTTGTTCCAAAATTAGGTTATAAATTCTACCAACTACTCCCTTCCTCAAAGCATCTTTCTGCATGTCTTCATGTGATGATAGGAATTGTTCATACTTAGTACATTCTCTACATTTGCCATTAGTTTTCAACCAATCATTTGCCCAACAATCTAATTAGATATAATTATACCATGTTAATTTATTAGTTTGAAGTTTAACTATAATCTGATCCTTCAATCTCATTTTAGTCATCCAATCCTTCAATCTGGCAACTTTTTTTATCCTTAAACAAATCAGCTAAACCCTTCAAGTTTGCTGGGAAAATTTCTATTTCGGTCACTAATTTTAGTGGTGAAGTAAAGGGACATAACTTCTTTTTATTTCTGTTCCAGAATTTAACATGTTTCTTAAAAAGGGGTTGTTCCTGATTTATTATATTTCTTTTTATTACATTAAACAAATATTTTTCAATATTCCCATTTATTTCTGAGGATTCCATATCCCACCAAATTAACCTTCCTTTGTTGTATATAATATCTCCAAAAAATCTTAACTGATTCACTATATAATATTTTTTTATAACTTTTAAAAATGGATCATAATGAATGGATCATAATGAATGTTCATGTTCTTTCAAAATCTTGATGGGAGTGTAATAACACACCTGCATACTTAGTTTCTGTTGCATTTGAAAATGTGGCAACTCAGTGATAAGTATGCATTAGATTTTCTCTCCCTCTTCCTCTCTCTTTCTCTATGCTTGTTAAATTCATATGGTTACTGATTGCTAAGGCTAACAACAGGAACTACCTCTTTTGTCAAAGTTTGAGAGAGTCTGATTCTTTTATCCTAAAACTCTCTGGTTTTAAATCCCCAAAAGTAGCTGAGACACTGGATACTAGAATACACGGGAGAAGGATAGATGATCAGACATACTACTGACCAAGAAAAATATATTCAACTCATGTTAACTGCATTGTAAGCAATCTGGAGTCAAGGTGATGTCAGAAAGATGGCTTTCAAAGTCTCAGTAATAACTTCCCTTATGTTCATAATTTGCTGGAAACTGCTGTTAGACACTGTAACAGCCACCCTCAAACCTCAAAGAGTGGTTGCTACTTCACTTTAAACTCTGCTGCCACCAACATATCCTTGAAAATCAAGTGAAGGACAAGTGTAACTTGGAAAAACAAAAAAACTGGTCTATTGATTACAGGAAATAAAAATAGTAAATCACTGGTAAAGAATCAATAAGTCAATCACTGTAAATAAATCACTGGCTCTCACAGACGATTTCACACTGACAGGCTCTCTCACTCACTATAACTAACAATCACTTTAAACCCTCAGCTCAAACTCTCATCTCCAATCTCCCCTCACACACGCTTCACCCCCCTTTTTATACCGGCTCCTCCCCTTAAGTTCCACCCTCTGTCACACCATTGGCTGATGACTCACTGCCCAGCTGTGACGGACAGGTGATGTTTTGGCTGCCCGTTACAGACACCTATCAGATTTCATGTATGTGAGAATTAAGTGCAGTCCACAATTATTATTAATATTTTCAGTACAATTTGGTAGAATTCTTTTTCTAGGACAAGCTATAGATAAGCAAGCTATACCCTCTTGTCCTGTTAGATGCATGGGCATGATACATATTGTTATTTTCAACATAATGTACTTTACTGGTGGAATTGACCTTCTGCTATTTCCTATTCAATGACTAGGTTCCATTTTAAAGAATGGAGTAGGAGATGAGACCCACCACCACAACAATGGCAAATAGTAAAACCAGCCCTACCATGAGACAGAGTGGGGGAGCCACCACAGGCAAAAGATGCTGGAACCCATGGCATAGTGGCAAGGTACTGAAGGACAGAGCTAACTGATAACAGAACTGTGTTTTCCTTAGCATAAAATTCAGATTTGGAGGCTACGTCACCAATAGCTTTGATTGTAGGAGAATGGTTCCAGGTCTGAAACCAAAGACAAACAAAACGGTCTTGGAATTGTGATTGTTGAACAGGCTAAGCAAGAAAATCATGCTAAAGATAGGTGTTTACCTCATTTTTCCACATTGGCAGCTCTTTTCAGATTTGACGAAATGGTTTGCTGGTTTTTGTAGCTGACATCTAATATGAGGGTCACCACCATCGCCATTTCTCTTCCTCTAATGTGACTTTCTGGAGAATGCCTTTGCCCTACTCCATCTTGCTTTTGTAGTGCTGATAGCTGTACAGTTTGTCTTTGCTGTATTGATGAATAAATCCTTTCCTTTGCTGTGTCTGCAGGATCTTTTCTTCCAATGAGCAATGTGTTAAACTAAGCAGGGCAATATCATCAGCGGAATTGAGGTCATTCAATTGTGTTTTATCATTATGTCCTGAGGAACAAAATCATTTATTTGAAATGCTCAGCTACCTTTTCTTTTCTTTTTTACCTCATCACAAATTCTTTCCTAGGCCACAAACAGTCTTCTCTGATAATGTTCATAATTTTCAGTGCTTGGCCGAATTATCCTTGCTCATGCTTAGAATCAGGATGTTGCAAATATTTTTATGTGGTATTCCATCTGTGTCAGTTATTTCAGATTGTAAAGCAGTACTCAAATTAGAGCCTTTGTGATATGAACAGAGAGCTAAAGTCTTAAATATCCATTTTTATATTCCCTCAGGAAAATTCATAGTCTTTAAATTGTTGTTGGGTACCATATAATTTTCAATTAAATGAATGGTATAGAAAGATTTGTGATCTAGCTATTAATGATAAGCTAACATGTAATTTTAAAGTTAAGAATGGGTTGGTAAGTAAGAGTATATTTATAAATATATAGGGAGAATTCATTATGTATTAATGAATTTTGGAAGGGGGTTGGGTCTCCACAGAAAGGGGGGAAATGGTTGTAATTCTCAAATGGTAGTGGGACTATGATTTTTGTTGCATGTTATTAGATATTTGTATGTTTGTATGATTTTGTTTAATAAAATTGTATATTAAAAATAAAGCATTATGTATCTATTGCTCGGTGACTCTGTAACATGAAAGAACTGATCAGAAGTCCACAAGAAGTTACTTCAACAGTGGCAGCTGGTGCCCATTGTGGTTGGTAAAGTAGGAGGCACAGTGACTAGAGCTGGGGTGATATGCAGGACCAAAGACAAAAGTGGGTATTAACCTACAGAGGCAGGCAGGCAGAATACAAAAAACAAAACAAAACAAAAACAAAAAAAACCCACAAGCATTCACAATTCAACTAGAGCACTGGTAAGAAAAAGAATAAATGTTCCATTTACTCACAGTTCTGAATAGATGAAAAATAGCATATTTTAGAAAAATAATGATTGGTTACATGAACAAAGCTATCTATCTCATTTTCTATTTAGTGACTACATGAACAATCAAATACTGAGTACATAGCTACCTGACCACAGATGGCTACATCGCTTCATAATGTTAACTGACCACTGACTTAAAAAGAGAGGGGAAAGACTCTTAGGTAGAGAGACATGCTCTCTTCAAGGCAGAGGGAAAACAATTGTTTACTGCTGAATTTATTAACAGTCACCCCAGTCCAGAAAAGGTCTCTATCAGGCAAAACCTCTTAAAGGCAGCACATGAAGGTTGCTAAAACTCCAACACCATCTCCTGTTAGAAATGCTGTGTTTCTAGCTACCACAACTTCAACATAGTTATTAAAATGTCTTCTCTTATTTTGTCCTCCTGCCCAATGCCAATCTCACAGAGCGTAACAAGGAGGTCCAGGAGGAGAGGAACACAGATGGGTAAGCAGCCAGGCAGACCAGGTTGGATGGGGCAGCCTGAACCTCAAGTTAGTATTCCAAGGCACAGATTGGTCACTGTCAGCAAACAATTGCCCACTTTTTGAGATCTGCAACCCATTTGCTCTAGTTGGCCCATCTAGTTCAGCACTGACCCTACTGACTGGCAGCAGTTCTCCAAAGTTTGCCCCTCTCTTCTCTGTGGATGTCCAGAAAGAATAATGGAGCAAGATGGGCATTAGATGTTGAATGGCTGAATAAGCTGATGACAAAGTGTCATAAGTGTTACATACAGCACTGATGTTACCTGTCTGTCATGGGTTGGAGGGAAAGTTCCATCCTATGGGGAGTGGAAGGCGGGACATCAGGAGGAGGGGCTGTACTGTATATATATGTGGAGCCTGTGTGGTGAAGGAGGAGAGCTGGAGGAGAGCTGAGAGAAGAAGCTGGTGTGGGAGTCTGTGTGTCAGACAGGGTACTACTGTGTGTCAGTCAGTACCAACCTGATAGGTTCAGGTGTCTGTATGGTTAGCCAGAACTGATAGGTTCAGGGTCTGTGCTTTATTTAAAGGTGTTCTGTGTGAACCAAACTGGTGTATGTATGATTGAGACTAAGCCACGTTACTGTATCTTATTCACTTGATCATTTTATTTTCCCTGTGTGTTATTTAAATAAACCTTATTCCTTTATTTGTTAAAAATCCATTCCTGGTCTGTGTGACTCCTTACAGGGAATGGTTGGTGGCAGCTTAGTTATAGTGTGGCATCCTCCGGTAGGTCTGGGGTTGTCACATTGATTGGTGTCCAGCGTGTGGGATACGACTGGTCCAGTTGTCCAGTGGTCCAGCAAAGCCTTGGCAAGTGTGCCCAGAGCAAGGGGGGTCTAGTCAGGGACAATCTGAGAGCGCATAGGTAATCTTCTAGGCTTACCTCACGGGGAGGTAGGCTAGTGGAAGAACGTGTGACCTCAGATTGGTGGGACTAGATTAGGGAGCTCCTGAGGCAACCTGTTTTGGCGGGAAAAAGGCTGAGGCAAAGCTGAGTGAAGTAGCAGTGATCTAGCCTGTCTGCTGAGAGGCCTACCAGAGGGGGGGTGGACTCTGGCTGGCAACAGTTGCAAGTTAGTGCTGAAGAACAGCAGCAATCTATAGAAGGCTGGTTCTGAGGCAAAAGAAAAAAAAAAGTGGTCGCTTTATTTTGAGGCTTGACTTTTGAAAGCAGCCTGTTCTGGGGGGGGATTATGCCCTTGACTCGAAGCCAAATGGCAGAAATGGGTGAAGTGAGGGAACCCCAGGTGGACCAAGGTTCTGAGGATGAATTTGGCTCAGTGCAGGATGAGAGCACGGGAGAGCAGAACCCAGAACTCAGGAAAATGCTCATAGCCCAACAGCATGAACTGAGGGTGAGGGAAATGGAGGAAAGAGAGAAACAGAGACAATTTGAATTAGAGAGAGAAAAAATGCAGGAAAGGGAGAGGCAAAGACAATTTGAAATGGAATTGGAGAGAGAGAAAATGGCATTTGAGTTAAGAAAATTGGAACTGATGAATCAGAACAATAATAACAATAGGGATTCTGAGGGGGGCCAATTGTCTGAAACTGACCTGAAGAAATTCCCTGTATACCACAAGGGAGATTGCCCTGAGGTGTTCTTTTCCCTCGTGGAAAGAGCATTTGTGGACTTCTCAGTGAGGGAAACTCAGAAGATGACCATTATGCGATCTTTAATCAGTGGCAGCCTGGCAGAAGTCTATGCAGAGATGCCAGAGGAGCTGCTAAAAGATTTCGCTGAGTTTAAAAAACTGGTGTTTGCCAGACATGGGATAAATGCGGAACAGCTGAGGCAAAGATTCAGGTCACTCACCAAGAAACCAGAGCAGACTTTTACCCAAGTGGGGGCCCAACTGGTGAGGCTGCTAGAGAAATGGCTATCGCAGGAGGGAACAGAGACCTTCCAGCAGCTCAAAGACCTGATAGCGCTGGAACAGTTTTATTCAGTCCTGCATGGGGAACTGAAGTTCCAGGTGAGGGAAAGGAAACCTAGATCTGTGGCAGAAGCGGCCGAAATCACAGATTTTATTTCCCAAATAAGAAAGCCCTTAGGTGAGGGGAAATCTGTAGGTAAATCTAAAGAAACCTACAGCAAGTACTCTCAGGGACCAGGGAAAAACCAGCAAGTGGGAGGGGCCCATGGTGAAGGGAAGCCCTCAGACATGAAACCAAGACCTCAGATTTTGGAGGGAAAACCAAAAACAGATGAGAAAGACTCCAAGTACAGCAGAAAATGTTATTTCTGTCAAGGAAAGGGCCATCTAATCTCAGAGTGTGAGAAATTAAAGCAGCTAAAAGGAAATGTGCCTCATGATTTGAGTGGAACCAAGCCAAAAGCTGTGTTCTGTGTCCAGAAAGAGCAAAGCTCCTTGTCACTGAGGGAGCCTGTTGCCATGGCTACTCAATCTGGAACAGTTACATCTGCTGATCAGGCTGAGGAAAATGGTCCTCTTGTGGAGGTCAAGCGCTGCTTGCTAGTGAGAACAGATTCTCAGTTGTTTGAAACCGCAGGGGTGGACGTAGGAATACTTGACCATCAGTATAGGGGGCTAAGGGATACTTGTTCCCAGGTGACCCTGTGCCATCCAGACATTATTCCTAGGGAGTATATAATCCCAAATGAGAGCATGAAGGTGGCAGGGATTGAGGGACAGGTGATCTCGCTGCCAGTAGCTGAGGTACCTGTGAACTTTCAAGGCTGGAGGGGAGTTTGGCGGCTAGCGATTTCATCGACTCTGCCAGCAGCCGTGCTCGTGGGAAACGACCTGGCTGAACATGTGAAACGGGTGCTAGTGATTACACACTCACAAGCTACCACGGGGACAGTTCAGGGGGGTACTGATGAGCCCGAGACGGAAGCAGAGGGGAGTTCAGAAGCTGTGGTGGAAACCTTGACCACGGACAGCAGATTTGGCCAAGAGCAAAAGGCAGACGTCACTCTCCAAAAGTGTTTTGAACAGGTGACAGACGCCCAGCTAACACCTGAAACCCCAGTGAGATTTCGAGAGAAAAAGGGAATTTTATATAGAGAGACCCTGAGGAATATCTCAAAAGGGGGAGATGGGATCAGAAGTCAGCTGGTGGTACCTGAAAAGTATCGCCCCATGATCTTACAAAGGGGGCACTCTGACATGTTTGCTGCGCACTTAGGGGTGAACAAAACACAACAGAGAATTACACAGAATTTTTACTGGCCTGAAATAGGGAAGCAGATCAAGGAGTTCTGTAAACAATGTGATGTGTGTCAGAGGCAGGGGAATAACCGTGACAGGACCAAAGCAAAGTTGTGCCCTTTGCCTGTGATTGACACTCCGTTCAAATGCATAGGGGTGGATATTGTGGGACCTTTGCCCAAGGCCACAAAGAGGGGGAACAGGTTCATTCTCACCATTGTGGACCATGCCACGAGGTACCTGAAGCCATTCCCTTGACTAACATTGAAACTAACACAGTGGCAGATGCCTTGGTGGGGTATATGTCCAGGATGGGATTTGCCTCAGAAATAATCACATATTTGGGCGCATCGTTTACATCGAAGCTCATGAAACGGTTATGGCAAATCTGTGGAATTAAACACAAGGAAACCACTGCCTATCACCCTGAAAGTAATGGGTTAATGGAGAAGTTCAATGGGACTCTGATGCGCATGATTAGGGCTTACTTGGCAGAGAATCCAAACAATTGGGACCAGAAGCTGCAATCCCTTTTGTTTGCTTATCGATCAGTGCCACAAGCCAGTACCGGGTTCAGTCCGTTTGAACTCTTGTTTGGGAGAAGGGTGAAAGGGCCCCTTGATTTAATCAAACAAAATTGGGAACAGATCACCCAGGATGACCCACAAGACGTTGTAACATATATAGACTCTTTAAGGAATGACCTAAAGAGAAACCTAGAGCTAGCAGCAGAGACCCTGCAAGCTCAAAAGGTCAGAAAGAAAGCTTGGGATGACCAGGAAGGCAGGGAGAGGCACTTTAATTCAGGGGAGGAAGTGCTTTGGCCTAGGCTCTGCAAAGAGAACAAACTGCAGCTGGGTAGCCCAGAAATAAAATACTTGGGTCACATAGTAGGGGGAGGAGTGATAAAACCCCTAGAGGCCAAGATAGAAGCAGTTCGTGATTGGCCTAGACCCAACACCAAGAAAAAGGTCAAATCATTTCTTGGGTTGGTGGGCTACTACAGAAAGTTCATCCCGAGGTTTAGCGAGATTGCGGCTCCGCTGACCGATCTGACGAGGAAGAAGACTGATGACCGCATCCCGTGGACCAGCGACTGTGAGGAGGCGTTCCAGAGGTTGAAGGAGGCCCTCATCAACTATCCAGTGCTGCGTGCTCCAGACTTCGACCGGGAGTTCATCATCTACACCGATGCGTCTAACAGCGGGGTAGGAGCAGTTCTTTGCCAGGAGGATGAAAATGGTGACCAGCATCCAGTGTCCTACCTGAGTAGGAAACTCCAGAAAGGTGAGAGACATTTGGCAACCGTGGAAAAGGAGTGCCTGGCCATAGTATACGCGATTCAGAAGGCCAAGCCTTACATCTGGGGAAGACATTTTGTTCTGTGCACTGACCATTCACCACTGCAATGGTTAAAGACAATGAAAACCCACAATAGTAAACTTATGAGGTGGGCTTTAAACCTGCAAGACTATGACTTTGAAGTGAAGGTGGTCAGAGGGTCAGTGAACTGTGTTGCTGACGCCTTGTCAAGAAGACCTGAAGATTGAAGACGGCGAAAGAAACATGGACTATGTATATATTTTGGTGACCAAAGGTTAACTGTATCTGGTTATTAAATATACCTGGTTTGTATGAATAAAGGTAACTTGATGTATTGTAAATGGTAAATGTTTAAATGACTAATTGATATGTTTATCCTAGAGTAAGTATGGTATTGTATGTTATTGTATAAATGTTTTTGTATGTTTTGGAACCAGGTTGTTTTTTGGAGAAAAGCACTTTAGCTTTCCCCCTACAAAACAACTTATAAAGAGGGGAGGTGTTACATACAGCACTGATGTTACCTGTCTGTCATGGGTTGGAGGGAAAGTTCCATCCTATGGGGAGTGGAAGGCGGGACATCAGGAGGAGGGGCTGTACTGTATATATATGTGGAGCCTGTGTGGTGAAGGAGGAGAGCTGGAGGAGAGCTGAGAGAAGAAGCTGGTGTGGGAGTCTGTGTGTCAGACAGGGTACTACTGTGTGTCAGTCAGTACCAACCTGATAGGTTCAGGTGTCTGTATGGTTAGCCAGAACTGATAGGTTCAGGGTCTGTGCTTTATTTAAAGGTGTTCTGTGTGAACCAAACTGGTGTATGTATGATTGAGACTAAGCCACGTTACTGTATCTTATTCACTTGATCATTTTATTTTCCCTGTGTGTTATTTAAATAAACCTTATTCCTTTATTTGTTAAAAATCCATTCCTGGTCTGTGTGACTCCTTACAGGGAATGGTTGGTGGCAGCTTAGTTATAGTGTGGCATCCTCCGGTAGGTCTGGGGTTGTCACAATAAGTACAACTAGAGTGCTGCCAGTCTTTTGTTTGTGTAGCAGTTAGCAAAAGCAAACGTGGTGTAGTGGACAGAACATTAGATTGGGATGCAGGAGACCTGGGTTTAACTCCCCACTTGTCCTTAGAAACGTACAGGGAGTTCAGAATGCTAAATCAATCTTTCAGACATCTCATATAGCTCAGAAATGCTACCGTGTTCTCATAAATAATAAGTGGCTTGATGGCACATAACAACAAACATTTAAATATGCTTCATCCACCCCATGTGTGCTTTCCCCCCTATTGTTTTATTGTTAGTTATGATTTGATCCATTTGGCTTTCTGTTTTACTTTTTGTGTACAACATCATCATCTGTGATCAGTGCTTTTTGGGGTCTTTAACCAAGGAATATTATGGCAGGGTAGTGTATATTCACTCTTAAGAAGCCTTGATGAACAGAGGTTCCTTAAAAAGAAGTATCCCTGTTCTTAAAAACAAAAAACAAAAAAAACTATGGACTTAATGATCAGGCTCCTTTCAGGCCCTGTAATTCTCTTATGCTGTGAAATGTGCTCAAAAATTTATTATTCTGAGTAACTCAATGATAGTTTTTGTGACATGTGGTAGTGTTCCATAGAATAGACTGCTGTAAGTGCCTCATGTTATTAAGCAAGTTTTACTACGGCAAAACCATTTGTTCTCAGAAGAAGCAGCTTATACTTGTGTAAAAGTTACACTGCTATATCTGGTCTCTGTGTTGGTGAGAGTCTGCAGTGAAGAACTTGTGAGATCACTTGTGAACACTGGCCCTAATTCCTCTCTCCCCCTTTCCCCTGTTTTGGAGGTTTTCTTTAGAACAGCTTCTCATGCAACAGCGAAGTTTTATCAGGCCAATTGAAATTCCCCAGCTCTTCTTTGGGGAATAGCTCAAGGCTACCGATTCCTGAGTGCTTTTCAGTTTCTGTTTATCATGAAATAATTTCCCAGTGCTATGTTTTCTAAACTGCATTGAGAGAAACAAAGCAACGGGGCTGAGGGTTGGTTTCAACAGACGGCAGCCTGGCGGAATTGCAGGTTTGACCTCATTTTATCCTCTGAGTATTTAGAGATTGCTTTCATGGCCAGCAACCATATGAGAAGAATATAGATTCTTTCCTGAGTACATTGAACTTGGAAACAATAAGTGACCTCTAAAGCTGAATTGTACAGCTGCAGGAATAGAGAAATTATTATTTCTCCCTCCCTCCTTTTCAGAAATGATGGAGACAACTTTTATATCAACACAAAGAATGAACAGCTGTTCATCTAAAAATAAACAATAAAGTGAAAATAGGAAAGCTATTTTCAAATTATACCCTTTTGAAGAAATCATTATGCAGCTCTGCGCCTCTTTCGTTCCACCCCTATCTTTGCTGCTATCTAACAGCGTAGACAGCAGAACATAAGGGATTTGACAGAGAGTTGATAGGAAACTATCTGTTGTTTCTTTGCAAACATTTCCCAGAAAAAATACATGTGCCAGCTCAGGCTCTGTGCTAATTCAGTAGTGGAAGGGAGAAGAGGCTTATCACTACCAGCAGTACCACTATTTAAGGTTAATTTCTTATAAATGCTCTCTTGCAAAAACAAGTTAAACCTATGCTCTAAATTCACCATCCACTTAGTGTGCATCAGATAATGCAACAGGACTTTTCTTTCTACACAACATAATATCGACACTGACTTCGTAGCTTGTAGTAATTTGCTGCCAAAAGTTATGGCATTCGAATTAAGACAGCAATGAGATTTTGTCTCTCAAATTAATAGTTGTTAAAAATTGTTATTTATGTTAAACTTCTCTGCTGATTGTAGTGTCTATGAGCATTCTTTCCTTTTCTATTATATGTGGTGTCTCATGCTATGATTAGACAGTGTTTGTTCTTTGATTTATGCTGACATTTCCAGATATATTGTGACAGTTTTTCACAATAACTACTCAGTTGGACCAGTAGTTAATTTGTTAATCAATACAAAGGCAGGGAAAAAAAGAAAGGCAAATAAACAGAAATGGTTCTGAAAAGATATTCAAGATATAAAGAATTACTGTACATTTTGATTATTATTATCGTGCTCTATATGTGCTTTCAGACTTTGGTGATTTTGATTTAAGAGATGTAATAAAATGCCAATAACAAGCTACATTTGCAGACAGTGCACAGATAAATAATATCTTTTTTTCCTTTGATGCATTCTCCAGTGACTTTACACATATCTGTCCAAGGTCCTGAAAACACAGGCAGTACAGTATCTCTTTACTAACTATGTAAACAAGAGCCATTTACCATACCAAAATCAGTGTTGAGGTACTGTGATGTGAACAGTTTTCAGTTCAAACTACATAATAGAGGAAGGTTGCCTCCAGCCGAGACTCATTAAAATAAATGAAAAAATGTGGTTCTTGCACAGCCCCAGAAGCTACAAAGAAATGTAAAGAAGAATGACCTAATTAAATGAAACATGTGTGTGTGTGTTTTAAAATATTACACAACAGGAACTGGCAAGAGCACTATTTTCAGAGCCCAGCAATCCATTTAAGCCATTTCAATCAAATCACTTTGAATCTTAGCACCAACTTCACATGATTGTGTTCATTCTTTTGTGCCAGTAAGCCAAAATACCATTATTTGGTATCTACAAAAGTATATGGATGTTTCATTTCACAAATCAGAGACTCACAATATGTTTCCTTCAATATCTTTGTGGTACATAGGAACTATCCAATTAGGGCTCATTTGAAGAAGGACTGTTCACTCATTCATCCTTTGTACTTCTCCTATTTCTTTGATCATTAATCTTCCATTGCCGTTTCCACTCAGGCAATATTCCAGGTTTGCAGGGGAGAATGATAGTTGTACTTGCAGCTTTGATTCCTTCTCCTCCAGCTCTCTCAAGCCTTTCTCAATTCTTTTGTCTGTCTTTCCCTCCTTGGTTCCATCACAGTTTGGGTAGGATGATAGTTTCTAGAGTGTTTCTTTCCTTAAACAGAAAGAGAGACATGTCTCTCCAGAATCCTAACAGCATTCTTGTCAGTCCATATGTTTGGAAAGCACCATGCCTGGGATGAATGATGTAGACAATTCATTCTTTGGTGGATCCCAATGGAGACTTAAGACTTATCAATGATAAATGATTGATCCTTTATGCATTGGCAGTAACATGGATGTAGTCCAGTTAAAGAAGTAATTTGCATTATACAAGTTGTACATGTTAGTACAGGAATGATGACTACTACTATATGAAACAATCATATTTATATGACTCATTTAGTTAAACACAACTCACTTTTACTATGTTGCTCTGATTCTAATTGTTTCAATTCAAATTTTGGCGGGGGTACCTTAAGGCAACCTTGAAGATCTATGTGTTCCTCTTGCTGAAGGTAAACAAGACTGTTCCAATATCCTGTGTAGATAAAATACTACTCAGAGAACAAGCTGGGCTCTTTAAAGAAAGAATGGACAATAATTATAATTATGGATTATATATTTTTAAATACCTTGTTTTGGAAATTTTCAACTTAACATTTATGCAACACAAAAGAAGGTATTGTGGGTCTATAGCCACTAGGAATAAACCTCAGATCAAGGCTGGGCAAGACTCCAGGGGCATTGTTGTTTTGCAATCCCCAATGTCACATAAGAGCCCCCCATGATTTTTTTATCCCTATTTCTGCAACTGGAGGCCTCTTGGAGTTGTGATTTTTGGTGGGGGTCCCTTAAGGCAGCCTTGAAAACTGCTTCACTTATTCAAAAATATCTAACAGTGGTTGTTACTGAAGTAATGCCTTTATTTTCAACAAGCATGTTTATAATCTCAGCCTGAAGTGAAATGTCTATATTTGTACAGAATGGACTGACATTAAAAAGGCAAAAGGACTGGGCAGAATGTACCTGTTGCAAGACATTCAACTGGAATTCGGGTGTCATTTGATTTCCACCCACTCACACCTTTTCTCTTCTCCTGATTTGCATTTGGTTCACAAAACTCAGATCAGGATTTTCCTGGGTCATGACATTGGTTAAATATTTCAGCTTCAGGTGATTTTATCAAGTAGTATTCAGCTCAATATCTGACTGCCTCTTTTACCTATATATAGCCATTATTTCTTAAATAGGTATACACTGTGAGACTTTCCACTTACAATACATTTTGTTGACATTCATACATGTGCAAAGGAAGTTGCCTGTAACACTGAAATAATGTACTACCAAAAATCAAATAAAAGGCCTTAGCCTATTAAGCACAACGTACAGAAAAACCTGTATAGATTTTGAAAGCTCACTGGATGGAATTGTAGCTATCTTGATAGCACTGATAGATGTCTATAAGATCAGAATTTCAAGAGAACAAGAAGGACTGTATTAATGGATATCTTAGAGCCTCTATTTAGAATTACATGCTTTGGGGAAAATATCTTGGAAGCAGTTGTGGATGGCAAGTTATTTCAAGTTCTATCATTCAATTGCAAATATAGTCCCACATTTTAGATTGAATCATTTTGCACCATCACATTACCATAAACAAATTTTTTATCTTTAAGAAATTATTTATAGCACAATCCTTTTCAACTACACAAATTGCTGTAAACAGGTAATATCCCACTCAGCCAGATCCATCACTGTCTAGATTTTATGCCAAATTTCAGGCACTTGAAACAAATCAGATTGACTTTTGTGGTGATGAGAATATTCTGACTTTAGAATGGTAGAACAGTCCCTTTAGAGGGCCAAACACAGGGTAGAAAACCAACCAACCAACCAACCAAACAAACAAACAACCAAACAACCAACCAAACAACCAACCAAACAACCAACCAAACAACCAACCAAACAACCAACCAAACAACCAAACAACCATTTCCTACCCACAGTTTACAGTTTAAAGTACATTAGAGTTGTCATAAGTCAAAATTGACTTGATGACACATGATTGTTATTATTTTATTATCTGGAGTTGATGACAACTGAGACATTATTGAAATAATATGAGATGGGAATCTATTGGTGTTCTTGTAAGATTTATATAGCTTGTTGTAGCAAAACACATCTAAAAGCCAAGGAACCTGAGCATATCTTGTGCAGGTGGGCATATGACCAAGCATTTGTCCAAAACGTGGCCCAGCACCTTATCATTTGGTCACAGTCAGCAATAGCAAGTTATGCAAAATTTAGACAGACACAAATAGGATTCATTAAATCTTTGAAAGCCTGATGTATGCTTGCTAGTTTCACTAATTTAGGGGTATGTTGCTATATTTGTAAGTAACAAGAACAAGATAGGATCATTCAAAGGGAATGGAAGCATGGAGTGTTGCCTCTTGAGAAATTGTGGGAAATGTAACAATATTGTATATTAACTGATCATTGTCATTTCCCCCTCTCCATGATTTCTATTAGTTGAAGTGTGTAGGGATGCCATCCTGTTTGTATACACCTGTATCATTTCCTTAGAGACACTTTTTGTGTTTGCTTTAATCAAGCAGTGTTTATTAGAGATCCAGCTTCCCACGCTTGATCAACACAAAAGAATACAATTCCCTTGATAGTACATTAAATTGGTCTAAGAGGGGAGGAGGATGAGAAGGGGAAAAGCACCATTGGAAGGCCAGGTTTTGTTTTGCAGCAGAAGATCAGATTACTGACACAGCTAATTGAATTGCTCTGGAAGGAATGCCAAGTGTCAACCAGTAAATACACACACACACACACACACACACACACACACACACACACACACACACACACACACACACACACAAACTCCACTTATACTGACAAAAAAATCTAAATTCAAAAGCCTTTTTGTTCAGGAGAAGTGTTAAAGCACTTTGAAATTGTTCCATGAAGATAAAACTACAAAACTGTTAGTTAAGGAACACCCTTTCTGTTCTATGTAGGCAATAATCACATTCTATAATAGCACACATTGTATGCTAGTATTGCTTATAATACAGCTTCCATGCATCCACACTTTTTCTTTGTATTTCTGCCCTGATCCATTTTTCTCTGCAGGTAAAGGAATACTGATACTTGAGTTAGTGTTCCATTAATGTTTAATAAGACAGGTAAAAGGTAAAGGTTCCCCTTGACATTTAGTCCAGCCGTGTCCAATTCTAGGGTGTGGTGCTCATCCCCATCTCCAAGCCGTGGAGCCAGCATTTGTCCAGAGACAGTTTCTGTGGTCACATGGCCAGTGCGACTAGACACAACGCTGTTACCTTCGCACTGTGGTGGTACCTATTTATCTACTCACATTTACATGCTTTTAAACTGCTAGGTTGGCAGGAGCTGGGACAAGCAACGGGGACTCACTCCATCATGTGGATTCGATGTTACGACTGCTGATCTTCTGACCTTGCAGCACAGAGGCTTCTGCGGTTTAACCTGCAGCGCCACCACATCCCCTCCATAAAATAGATGCATTTAAATTCTCATCTTTTTTTCTGATAGCCAACTTCTGGGTAGCTTATCTTAAGCTGCAGAGAACA
Organism: Pogona vitticeps; assembly: GCF_051106095.1. Classification (NCBI taxonomy): domain Eukaryota; kingdom Metazoa; phylum Chordata; class Lepidosauria; order Squamata; family Agamidae; genus Pogona; species Pogona vitticeps. The sequence goes on from NC_135786.1 coordinate 41,818,042, forward strand.
AACCTATGAATGTTTAACAACAGCTTGGTCTGTTGTGCATGTCAATTTCTAAATCTTTAATCTGACCATCAGTGTCATCTATAATGAACCAAAGTATGCAATCTTGTTCATGTTTCACCAACAGTATAATCAGCAAAGTACTGTATATCAAAACATCACAGATTTGGTGTCCACACTCATTTTGCAGTAAATTCTAAGGATTTGTTATGGTGATCCTAATAGGTTTTCTGGGCTAAGTGAGACATTCAAGGACTTGTTTGCCAATGACACCCTTCAATGAGTTTCCATGACCCAGTGGGGATTTGAACCCAAGCCTCCTGAACCCTAGTCTGACACACTATGTACTACACCACACTGAAAGATGCAATCAATTCATTCAAAAGAGAACTAATCTTACCAAGACCAGTCCCATGTATTCTCAGTTATAGTCACAGGATGACCCACCTCCTCTTGTTGCTGACCTGTGTATTACACTATTTGACTTTTGACTTTAGCCCTGATGATCATCTGCCTCTGTTCTTGCATCCTATGTGCCTGTTCTGTCAAGCATGTCTCCTCTGATACAGAGTTCATCATGATTAACATATTACTCTTTTATCTGGCTAAAATGATAAAGAAGGGTATCAGTTAGATTGCGACTTTCAATTTTAAAAAAATATACAAGAGTAAGAAAATAGGAGTGATTAGCTACTGAAGATATTTATGAATCTCTTTAATCAATAAACCAAAGTTTTATTTAAAACAACTTGAAGTGTGGACCTGAATCCTTCTGAAGTAATGGTGATTTAGAGATCACCTGGCGGCAGCAAGTGTAAAGTGTTTGCCTTCGTGTGCTCTGAGGCTTGACGGTCAAGCAAGGGGCACGAGGGTGGACATCACAACAACCTTCAGAACATGGCCAAAGATCCCACAAAACCCACAACAACCAACACAGGAGAACACCTTCTCTGTTGCTGCTCCCAGACTCTGGAACTCCCTCCCACTGGAGGCCAGGCTGGACCCATCTTTGCTGTCCTTTTGTAAGCAGGCGAATACCCTTCAGGCAGGCTTTTTCTTAGTGACTGGTTGTTTAAAAGAGGTTTAAAAATGGGATGATTTGTATTTTTATTGCTTTTAAATCTGTTTTAGTAATGCTTTTACCTAACATTTTAAATAATATATTATTAATACTTTTTAAAATATTTGAATCATTTACTGCTTTTTTCTGTTATTACTGTGTTTTTCATTAAGTAAGCTGCTCTGGATCCTTTTTAAAGACAAAAGTGGGGTAAAAATATTTTAAATAAATGTATAAATAAATGCACATGTACAAAACATGCCCATAAAAACATAAACCCACATGAGACCACTCCACCCTTAGATCTGCTTTGCTTTTGTGAAGTAATGGGTTCCTTGGCTGCAAATGTCTTTAGTCCAATGACAGTCATATTCCTTATGGGATGGTGAGCAATTCCAGTATATTTAACCTGGCAGCAAACATGTTTTGCAATATGACTTGACTTTAATGACGGATTTACATGAGGACTTCCGTTTTAATGCATGCACAATAATTTCATGAAACCAGGAAGGGAAAGGTTGTGTACTCTAGTCAATCCCACCTCTTGAACTGAAATCAGTAAAGAGAAAAAAAATAGTCATATTATTTGGTGCACAAACAAAACAAGGTCATAGAGGAAAGGCGCAATTTACTGGAATATCTCATATTTGCTGTCTCTCAGCTGTTTTTGATCAGATTATTTTGAAATCTGATCATTGTATAGCTCACATAATATAGATCCCTTGTGCAAAACTTCAGACCATTGGATCAAAATACCTTGATTTGTGATTTGAACATGTAGGTTTCTAATAATGGAGTTACCCTAACTATATTTAGTTTTAGTTTAGAGAGTTTATTAGTTTAGTTTATTAACATGTTAATAATTCAGCTTTTTTTTCATTTCTCCCTATGGAAAAAAAAATCTTTTTTTGCAGCTATAGAAAAGAAATCAAACAGCTCACAACTATATATTATAATATTTCTGATAACTATAAAAATATGAGCATTATCTTGTTGCACAGCTCTGTGCAATGGAAATGGCATAATCATCAGTGACAGATTGCTGCTAATTAAGTACTTCCTTTTTCAATTGTGAGGTGTGCACAACTTAATCTCAATGTCCACCAAAGCAACCAGCCCCTGAAAAAGGAACCCTTTCATTAGCACCCATCTGTTGGAGCTACATTGAAGTTAGGAATCCTTCAGTCTAGAAAGACTATGGTACCGTGCTCTGTATGGAGGACTTGGTGCAGCGTCTAGTGTGGCTGAGGAGGCCAATTCGAGAGTGACAATCCCTTCCACACTGAGGACAAATCCAATCTGTCCCCTGTCCGGCTCCCTGGTTTTGCTGCTTTTGTGACTTCCTCTTTGCCTCAGCCTGCTGGGCAAGGGTCTCTTCAAATTGGGAGAGGCCATGATGCAGTGCCTGCCTCCAGGCTGAACGCTCAGATGTCAGGGTTTCCCATCTGTTGAGGTCTATTTCTAAGGCCTTCAGATCTCGCTTGCAGATGTCCTTGTAACGCAATTGTGGTCTCCCTCTGGGGCACTTTCCCTGCACTAATTCTCCATACAGGAGATCTTTTGGAATCCGACCATCAGCCATTCTCACGACGTGCCCAAGCCAACGTAGTCGTCGCTGTTTCAGTAATGTATTCATGCTGAAAATTCCAGCTCGTTCTAGGACTACTCTGTTTGGAACTTTGTCCTGCCAGGTGATACCAAAAATCCGTCGGAGGCAACGCATATGGAACGTGTTCAGCTTCCTCTTCTGCCATGCACAAAGGGTCCAGGACTCACTGCAGTACAGGAGTGTGCTTAGGACACAGGCTCTATAGACCTGGATTTTCGTATGTGTCGTCTGCTTCTTATTGAGCCATACTCTCTTTGTGAGTCTAGAGAACATGGTGGCTGCTTTGCCAATGCGTTTATCCAGCTTGACATCCAGAGACAGGGTGTCAGAGATGGTTGAGCCAAGGTACACAAAGTCATGAACAACCTCCAATTCTTGTGTGGAGATGGTAATAGAAGGAGGTGAATCCACACCCTGGCCCATGACTTGTGTTTTCTTCAGTCCGAAGTCTTGGCAGGCCTTGCTGAAACAATTCATGAGTTGTTGGAGGTCTTCAGCAGAGTGGGCAGCAATGGCTGCATCATCTGCGAAGAGGAAGTCCCGCATGCATTTCAGTTGGACTTTGGTCTTCACTCTCAATCTAGAGAGATTAAAGAGCTTTCCGTCTGATCTAGTCCGGAGATAGACACCCTCGGTTGCAGTTCCAAAGGCATGCTTCAGCATGACAGCAAAAAAGATCCCAAAAAGTGTTGGTGCGAGGAGACAGCCCTGTTTCACTCCACTTCAGATGTCAAAGGGGTCTGATGTTGAGCCGTCAAAAACTACAGTGCCTTTCATTCCCTCATGGAAAGATCTGATGATGTTAAGGAGATAAGGTGGACATCCAGTCTTGGGAAGTATTTTAAAAAGGCCATCCCTGCTAACCAGATCAAATGTTTTTGTAAGGTCTATGAAGGCCACTAGGAGTGGCTGTTGTTGTTCCCTGCATTTCTCCTGCATTTCTCCTGGAGCTCCATAATACGGTAGGTAAAGGTTCCCCATGACATTTAGTCCAGTCGTGTCCGACTCTAGGGTCCGGTGCTCATCCCCGTTTCCAAGCCATAGAGCCAGCATTTGTCTGAAGACAGTTTCCGTGGTCACGTGGCCAGCACGACTAGACATGGAACGCCGTTACCTTCCTGCCGAGGTGATACCTATCTATCTACTTGCATTTGCATGCTTTCAAACTGCTAGGTTGGCAGGAGCTGGGACAAGTGACAGGCGCTCACTCTGTCACGTGGATTCTATCTCATGACTGCTGGTCTTCTGACCTTGCAGCACAGAGGGTTCTGCGGTTTAACCCTCAGCGCCACCACGTCCCTTCATAATAGGGCACTAGCTCTCATATGTTTCTTGTATTTTTCAGTATTTTAAAAAATGAAACAAAATGATCAGAAGTGAATTGGATTGTATTTTTCAACATGAAAAAAAAAAAGATTGGTAGTGATTTGGTTTGTGTGACAGTTCTATATACAATCCAATTCTCTCTATACAGCAAAGAGTAGATTGTGTTGACTATGCAACCCAGCAGCAGCACTCTGTGCAAGCCAAATGGATCACATTCACCCAGCTGTGCTAGCTCTTCACCTCCTCTCATCTCATGACATACTGCTGCTGTGTATTATGATAGTAGCCATCTATTTGCTGGATGGTGTTTGTTCAAAAAGAAGTGTGCTTGTTTTTCTCCCCTTGGCAGTTTTCTCATGACTGGTTATTTCTCTGAAGCCATTAGGACAACCAGTTTCGTGTTGTCATTAGAGCCCTAGGCCTTGGAGATCCAGGCTCAAGTTCACACAGACCCAAGAAACTGACTTTCTTTCAGCCTGAACTACTTCACAGATATGAACTGGCAATCAAATATCCATGTACTGTGGGACTGCTGGAAAAATGACAGGATATAAATATAATCAGTCAATCAATCCACTTCCCAATTTGTGACAAACTCTGACCCCAGTGCAATTGTCTGCTTCTAACTGGCCACTAGAGCAGTGGGATTTTGTCCCCCTTCCCTCACCCACAGTCCTCTGCACACCCCAAGCTTACTTCTGAGCCCTTCCTATCCCAAAGCAGAATTTGTGGGGGAGGCTACATCTTTCCCTGTTCCAATGGCAGAAGCAGTTCTGCCAGTAGAATCACTCAGTAGCTTATATCTGGTAAGAGTTGCTATTTACAGAGTCAAATTGCTTTAAAGTCTAGTATTTTACTTTAGCTAATGTTGGAGTTAATTTGCATTTATGTGAACACATGGACAAATATTTGCACCTGACAGATAAAGTATAACAAAATTGGCATCAGGGGGACTTGCTTGTAGTGGTTCTACAACTGGAAATCTCTCTTTCTTTCCTATTTACCATGAAGGGTCAATTTATGTTAGCTACCTATCAAACCTGCAGTCAGAGATGTCCATCCAAAGAAGGTTTCAATGTCTGAGCATGTTCATAAAGGAGCCAATGGTCCTTTAGCAGGTGGTTCACCTGGTCTGATATATAGCTTTGGACTTACAGATGGATATTCCAAGCTGAGGTCCTTGGTTCCAGTCCAGTGAGTTTCTGGGATTGTGAACAGTGCTCTTTCCAAGGTAATTTCTTTCAGGACAGAATTCCACCTCTCTTGAGCTTGTTAACCAGAGGCAATCCCCCCGGAAGACTGGCTGCTTGGGGTATAAATAATAAAGGAAGATCTGTTAATCGACACTCAAAAGCATATGGTCCTCAGGCTCAAACTGGATACTAATTTAAAAAAATGAATTCCTGAATTTAGCATGCTCTTGATTTCATTTATTTATTTATTTATTTGATTTATACCCTGCCCATCTGAACATGTGATTCCCACTGACTTAACCACAATGGCAATCAGACTTGCAAATACAGCATCTTGTTCCTTAGAATGACTGATAACAAAGCGTAATAGTGAATTATACTTTGCTAGTTCTAAAGATGTGTATACTGTATATAGTTTATCTGAATAGGCTACACTCCCTCATTGTCTCTCCCTCCCTCCTCTCCCACTTAACTGCTCTGTCAGTCTGACTGTGCCCTCATCTTCTGAACTGACTTTATCCCTGGTAGATTCCATTTGATCTGGGCTATAGACTGGTCAGGAGTTCTTATCCATTTACAGGCATTTATAGGGGAAGCTTACCCTTGTATTCCATTCTAAAGATATTTCCTGCACTAGACCAAACGTGAATTGGTTTCTCAGCTTTTAGCCTAAAAGAAAGAATGGCAGAGAGAGCAATCTCATGAAAAATATGAAAACTACAAAGAGGATTACAGTTCTGAAATGATACTACCTCTCTAATATCCATTAAACAGTGTGAAATGCAGCTATTGGACTTATCTTCAAACCCAAAATATAGTGAATGAAATACATTTATTTGCTGTGCTTTTTGCACTTCCTGTTTTCTCATATAAGTAAGCACAATTCCTCTTAATAGTAGCCATATGCTACGACCCCTGGAGCAATTTGTCATTTGGCTGCAGTGATCCACACTTTAATTACATTCCATTTAGACTTCTGCAATGTGCTTCCTTCTATGGATGCCCTTCAAGAGGGTTCAGGAACCAAAGCTGGTGAAAAATGAAGAAGTCAAATTGCCTTTTTGATGTGTGTTTTCTGAACAATTTCCACCAATCCTTTAACAATTGTGCTGTCTTCCAGTTCTGTTTTTAGGCATGATTCTGTGTGCCAGTACTACACAATGTAGCTTTCTAAACGATTTGGAGCCAGGATTGCTGAAACATCTTTGCCTCTCATGAGAGGCTGCTCATACTTTAATATCTCTTTGGAACCCACGTTATGTGTCCCACCAGCAAGAGAAGTTAGGCCAAAGGGAACCACTGAGATGGAGCATTCTCTGCGGAGGCATCCACACTGTGGATCACCCTCCTACCATCGCTCAGTTTGAGCCACTGAAACATTCCTCAACCCTCCATGTGCCTAACATTTAAATGATTTTTAAAATGTGTTTTTGTACTCTGTTCTTAAAGACATTTTTCTTCCTCTTTGAATATATTTAGTATGTAATTTATTATGAGCTTGCCTTACATCTTTAAATTGTATATTGCTTTGGAAGGCTTTGAGAAAAAAAAAAACGCAACAGGTTTAACAATAATATATATGGCCCCTGCCATAGTGTGAAGAAAAGTCATTTTAAATGGGGTTGGCATTCATGCAGTGGCTGAATTTTGTGGGAAAACATAATGATTAGTATAGTGTTCTGCAGATAGGGGATATGAGTGCCAAATATGTGCTTCTCAATCCCAATGAGTGGAAGACAAATTGTAGAGATTGCCAAGGCTAATTGACACGTTGCTGGTTGTGTGCCAGTCATGTGCTTGCTCACACATACAGTTCCAAATTCAACATGAGTATTGAAACTATTTTACTTCCTTTTACATCTACATAAATATCTGATAGAATTTTTGCCAAAAAATTGAAGGAATTTTGTATGGCTAACCTGGAGAATAGAAAATTGAAGGCTGTGTGTTAGAACTTAGCTGTAACAAATACTAATAAATGCTCTTAGTCTTGACTGAAAAAAAGCTGTTTTGACATGGTGGACACCCTGCTGAAAAAACTATCAGTGGGATGCATTTTTTTTATTCTACACATAACCAAAAAGACCACATTAGCAAAAATCAAAACAAAAAACAAACTAACAAAACCTCTCTTACTATGTGCAAGAAACTCATTATTTAATGTAGAAAACCTAGTCTTTTGAATGGAATGCAATTTTTTGCCTAAAACACAAGTTTTTTTGTGCAAAATGCAATGCTTTTTGCACAACTGCCCACTTTTTAAAAAAATGCCAAAAAAGCCAGAATACACAACAAAAACACAAATTTTCTCAAATTCTTACCCACTGAAAAGAAAACTTTCCAAATTTTTGTGGTCATCTGCAAGAAAGAAATGAATGAAAAACTGCATCCCTACTTTAAATATTTGAAGACTGCCTCATATTAGAGGACAAAATGTAGTTGTTTGTTGACTTAGAAGCTTTCATATCTAATGGACTTAAACTGAAGGATAACAAAGTTGAGCTGAACATTAAAAGAAACCTCTCGATGGGAAAAGCAGTCTGACAGTACAGGCAATCTTTCACTAGAATGGTGTGCCTTCTCTTGCTAGTGGTCATCACACAGAAGTTAGAAGAGAAGTTGGAAAAGTTCCTTTTTGGATGACAGCTACCAGTTACTGGTCATGCTAGTGGTATGATTTTGGGTACTGTCATCCAAAATCCCCCCATCCCAAGCTCTGGAGTGAACTGCTAGCAACAGTTTATAGACTAAGAGGTTCACTCAAAAATATGGTGGAAGCCCTCATTCTGGTTGGTCCACAAGGTACCTATGTGGTTGGCTACTGAGAAGGATTCTCTAGCTTTGGATCTCTTTCACTGAGGAAGGGGATAGAAGTAGGCTGTTTGTGACCCTCTCCAATTCTACAGTTCTCTGACCAGATCAAATGAAAAAGCATAAATTCACAAATACATTTGTAATACATTTCTGTCCAAATCATTATTATAGTCACAGTTCCTTTTCCCGCAAAGGGTAAAGCAAAACAAGGTCATTATAACATATCTTCTTACATGCCCAGCCAACTTCCATCCACTAAGAAATTTGTTTTGCTGCAGATTTATTGCATCAGGCCATGTTAAATTAGAAAACATGATTTCATGGATTTAATTTGCACCACACTTTCCTTTAGTAATTCCTAGCAGAAGGCTGCCTTTGCTCCACTGTCCCTGTCTCCTATTTTCCACCTGTAAACTAATCTGTTTTGTGATTGCTAGGGAGGGCATCAACAGCTCACTTCATTGTTATAGCTACATTGTTATTATCCAGGTAAGAAAACATATTTGAAGAAACATTATTGTCTCTTATTTGTTAATGGATTAAAGAGATTTTAAATATCTCAATAATCAAAACACTGGTAGACCATGCAAATCGGAACTGAGAAGCTCAATTTCTCAGCACCGAACTCACCCATCTGAATTGGGCCCTACAGGTGAATGGCTGTTCCAAGAATGAAATCAAAAGAGACATCAAACCAAGAAAACAGCACCAAACTGAAGAGGAAAAACAGCCACCCACAAATAAAGTATATCTGCCATACATCAAAGAGGTCACGGACCGCATGGGGAAACTTTTGAAAAAACACAACCTACGAACAGTATTCAGGCCCACCACAAAAATACAACAAATGTTATGGTCAGCAAAGGACAAAAGGGACCTCTTCACCACTGCAGGAGTATACAGGATACTTAAAGTTGTGGACAGGTATATATTGGAACCACAAAACACAGCATTCACACCAGAATCAAAGAACATGAGAGACACTGCAGACTAAAACAAGCAGAAAAATTGGCAGCAGCTGAACATGCCCTCAAACAAGCTGGACATGAAATTCTATTTCAAAATATTGAAGCACTGGACAACACCAGCAATCATTATGTTAGATTGCGCAGGGAAGCCATTAAAATCCACAAACACCAGCAGAGCTTCAACAAAAAAGAAGAAAATTTAAAACTCAACCAAACCTGGCTCCCAGCACTGAAAAATACAGCCTGCAAAAGGTCAACGAACTCTACCCAGCCACAAGGACCAGTGATAACTGCACAGGAAAGATTAGGTAATGAAACTCATCAGTCACAGTGATAGGTAATCTCTCCCCTTTATCACAACAATACATCCACAACAAAAACACGCTGATCACCATAATCACCCAATCTCCTGAAAAGGACAAAAGCTGTTCCCACAGCTATAAACACTCAACTATCCAACTAACTGAGAGAGTTCTGACTCCTGTCCTCTGAAGATGCCGGCCACAGAGACTGGTGAAACATTAGGAAGAAAAACTTTAAGAACATGGTGAAACAGCTCGGAAAACCCACAACAACCAATTGTTTCCACTCATTCCATACTTTGGGCTGGGAGGGGGAGGCAGTGGGTGTCACACTGATTGATGTTCTTTGATTCTTTTCTGCTACCCATTATGGAGTATCACAACACAAAAGCACCATTGTCCTGATAAGGGTGAACATGTTTTTCTTTTGCTTTTAGCCTTACAGGGGGTCTTTATGCTCTGCTGAGTTCTTGAGATAGACCTGAGTACAGGTTGGGTCTGTTTCACTGAACAGGGATGCTCAGAAATAATCTCTTCCAGTATGTTTTAGTGTAAACCAGTGGTGTCGAACTGTGGCCCTCCAGATGTTCTTGGACTTCAACTCCCAGAAGCCTTCACCACCACCTCTGCTGGCCAGGATTTCTGGGAGTTGAAGGCCAAGAACATCTGGAGGGCCACAGTTCGACACCACTGGTGTAAACTGACTGCTTTTGTACTTCACACAGACTAACTTAGGCAACAAATTTAATGGACCAACCCCACCACCTGGAGAAGGGAGCACCTTAGGTGTGTTTTCTGCAGTGAATGAGTGAAGCAAAGGGAAGGAAAGCAATTGGACATGCATCTACATTTCTTTTTCTGTTGGAAGCATGACTGAAAATTGAGAGGCCTTTTGGTTTCAAGGAATCCAGGCCCATTTCCTCCATAGCCACTGCACACATACTTCCCAAATTGTTCCACTTAGCCATCTTCCACAAACCACAATTTCTCTGGCTGCTCCCCCTCTATGCCATTATTTGAAGGACCCCTTAAAACCAGGCATTCAGGAATAGCCCACAATATGACTTCTGGTAGGTAGCGATTTCTCCCTCTTCTGGTAGCAAGTGCTTGCCCCTGCTGCCACCACCAGTTCCTCTTTCTCATGTTCCTCTTCCTTATTCAGAAGGGGAAGGAGCAGAGGTCCCATAAACGCTGCTGCTACCTTCTCTGGGTTGGTGTGTTTCATGAACATACATGAGGAGGAAGTACTCATGCTTTCTTATAGCATTCACAGTTGGGCATTGCTCAGATCAAATGATATTGACCTAGCAGTGGCTTGAGAAAAGCAGGCTGCTTCCTGTACCCTCTGACTTGGTTGTAGGGGTAAGCCTTGATCTGATGTCCAATGGCACTATTCAAAATTAAAGTTACCTTTGAGAATTCCCACTGGACAAAATTCCCTCACCACATTTTTAATAAAAGCTATAAACAAATTATAGAGACGTGGTGGAGCTGCAGGTTAAACCACAGAAGCCTCTGTGCTGCAAGGTCAGAAGACCAGCAGTCATAAGATTGAATCCATGTGACTGAGTGAGCTCCCGTCAATTGTCCCAGCTCCTGCCAACCTAGCAGTTTGAAAGCATGTAAAAATGCAAGTAGATAAACAAGTACCACCTCGGTGAAAAGGTAATGGTATTCCATGTCTAGTTGCGCTGGCCACATGACCACGAAAACTGTCTTTGGACAAACGCTGGCTCTACATCTTGGAAATGGGGATGAGCACTGTGCCCTAGAGTCAGACACGACTGGACTAAATGTCAAGGGGGAACTTTACCTGTACCTTTACCTTTATAGACAAATTATACTACTGCTGCACAGAGCACAGATTAGATTTTTCCCTGATTTCCTCAACACAAAACAATTTCTCAAATGACTGAGAAAAAAAATGGAATCATCACATGAAAAAAAAAGCCAAATTAAAAAAAGAGCCTACAGAAATACAGCAATAGTCTGTAGGGTGTAAAACAGTCTTCTGATCCCATCCTTACCAGATCAGATCAGTGCCCAGTCCAACCTGTGCCTTTTGGTGACCCTGTAACCCAACTGTTGCCCAGGTCTGTCACAATATTTGTGGATTTTCAGATTTCTTTGAAAACTCTCAAACCTACAAGTGGGGAAAATGCATACAAGCTATGACCTGGTGTAGGGAGTGTGTATGTGTGGTTACACAGTGCCATCAATTTCAGGGATGTGATAGACAAAATAATTTCATTTCTGTCCACGGGCACTCCTAATAAATACCAAAAGGCCAGGAAGCAATAGGATTTGTGCCACCATAAAGAAATTAAAAAGATGGGGACAGAAAATATAAAAGAGAGAGCCTAATGCACTAATTCTGATATAGCCAATCATACAAAAGGAATGCATTCACCCACAGGGGATACACATAATCAAGCCTAGTGGTAAATTCATTAGTAAACTGTGCAAGCTAGATAAGATAGAAAAAAGGAAATTCTAAAACAAGCATCCTAGCCATCAACAATGATGCAAGTCTTTTAATTTGCTCTATAATTTTGCAAACTGCCTGGTAGATGGGCTTCAACTTCATAGTGGCCTCAATCTGAGCCCTTTCCAGCACCTTAGTGGTTGGAATGCCCATGGGAGATCTTCATCGATACACTGGGTTGTCACTTGCCTTTTTCTTTGGTACCAGCAACTCTATCTTTTAAAATTTCTATTTCTCCGCAGTGTGAATTGTTGTTAACAAGTGCTTAGCGCACAAGTGCCAGATGAAACACAACGGGTCCCTGAGGTCATGGTGCCACCCCCATTGGTGACCAGAGCTCTGTGCTCCTCCTTGCAGTCACCTAAGAATGTCTTACGTCCTCCGTTTTCAGCCTGTTTTTGCACATTTGTCTGAAGATAGTGCATATTCCCAGTAATTAAACAATATATGTCACACTATTGGTTACTTGTTACACTTTAAACTCTTGTAAATAAGCACTTACTACCCTTTCCCCTTAAAACCAGCAGGCACCATCCTGAAACTCAACTCTTCTACACTGCTAGGCTTCACTGTCCCCCTTCTTCTAGTTATAATGTAAAAAAATATGATCATTTGATTTCCCCTTAATATGCAGCCACTCCTGCAGCCTATAGTAAAGATATTTTACTGTTGATCAGATCTTTTAATCTCTTTATGGAACAGTACTTTCCCATCCTGCCCTGCCCTGCTGGAGACAATAAAAACTAAATGTACTTCTCAACTTAGAACTGTTGGTTATCCATAGTCAATAAAAACAGTAGTCTGCTAGAGCCCTGGGAAAGGATCTGAATGGCACTTGCTATTGCCTACTTTGTATTTGTGTGGCATTGCCCGCCTAACTGATAGTGTGAACAAACCACCATCCCCGGTATGTAACACTATCTCTAGCCTATAATAGCTCATTATCAGTGTTTCTCTGATCCTCCCCTGTGATTGGCCACAGCTGCTCTTCCATCCCATCAGCTCCAGCTCCATGTCAATGTCAATTCCCCCCTATCCAATTAATCATATCTGACATTGCCTGTGCAGCCTAAAAGAAAAGAAACTTTCTCACCATGTCCTGAGATGTGCCTTCACACAAGGGGGGGGGGGAAGCAAAGTGGTGTTTGAATGGGTAAATGAGCAGATTAATGAGAAGAAGATTGGTTTAAGCTTCGGTTTTTAATGGCCCCTCTGCAATGCAGCACCACAACTATCTGCTGTGAAAACCAGCTACCCAACCTGGGCCTTTGGCAGGTTGTCCACAAACTCCAGCCTTTTGACACATACATACTTTATTGTTAAGGCATCAAGCCACACATAAGACAAAATTGAATACAAAACTTCAAGAACTGTCATATACTGCATTTTGACACAATATATGTTCAATGCGACTTACTCACCAGAAACTATGCACAGCATTGGCTCAGTGAATGCAATGAATTCATAACAACAGGGGCTCAGACAAAAGGCTGCCATAGGCCAACATGTTGTTGCCACAGTGACATACCAGATGCCTACTGGAAGCACATTAACAACACACTAAACAATAACACCTTCCTGTTCATGTTTCCTTGCAACTGGCATTCTGAAACATGCTGCCTGTGATAGAGGAGGGACTACAAAGCCAATGATAGCCTTATGCTTCATAAACTTGTCAAATCCCCTTTCAATGTCATCTAACTCAGAGGCAACGTAAAAACTGGACATGCTGAAATAACTATGTGCTGTTTGAAAAAGTACTTCCTCTTGTCTTATTCTGAATCTTCTAGCACTCAGGTTCATTGGAAGACCTGGGTTCTAGTTATCAAAACAAAGAGAGAAAAACCTCTATATATTCATTTTCTCAGCACCACATACTGTATCATTATTATACCTTTTTATAAAACCTAGATTCAAGTGTCATAGCCTTTCCTAATAGCAGATTTGCTCCAGCCCCTCAATGATTTTTCTAATGCTTTTATTCACCATTTTCAGCTGTGAAATATTTTTTAAAGCTGCACTTACTAGAAATGTACATAGCATTTTGGTTGTTGTTGCATCACAGTATAGATGTGCTAAGATGTTGTCTTTTTCCCCACCTGTCTTAATGACCCCCAACATGGAATTTGCTTTTTCTCTAAAGTTACAAGCATATTGGGTAGATATTTCCATGGCACAAGCAACCACACACCAAGTCCCATGAATGATTAATCACTACCAGCTAAGACTCTGCCAGCATATTTGTGATGTTAGGGACCCACACTATCCCACATACTACACCAGGACGCAGACAGATTTCTAACTCCTGTCCTCTGAAGATGCCGGCCACAGAGACTGGTGAAACGTTAGGAAGAAAAACCTCCAGAACACCGGCCAAACAGCCTGAAAAACTGACAACAAACATGCAGTAACATGAGCTTGCATCACTTACATTGCAGAAATGGAGGGTGGGTTTTCTTCATGGAGATTACGGCTTTCCACAATGGCAATGCCTACTCAAATGGTGCAGTCTGCACCACTCTACTGGAAGCCCAGCAGAATACTGGACATAATACTTTACTCCTATGTGCATCATTATACATATTGGACTGCACTTTTTATTCTAATACCCACTCTCAGAAATGGAAGAGATTATTCTGGAGCTCTTCACTGTCCTTTGTTGTTTTAACCATGCTCACTAATTTTGGTATCTGCAAAATTTGTCACCTCCATGTGACTTATGAACATGTTAAAAAGACCGCTACAGATACAGATTTCTGAGAGACCCTAATGTCTACATCTCCCCTTTACAGGATCTGACCATATATTCCCACAGCCTGTTTCCCATTCTTTAACCACCTGTGAGAAGATCTTTTCTCCTACCTCATGATCACTAAGATTGCTCAAAGATTTTTGGCAAAAGACTTTGTCAAAAACTTTTTGAAAGTACAAGAGAAAAATGTGCACCAAATCATCACTTCACTATGCCGATAAGGTGAGAAATAGGAAATAATGAATTTAAGTAATGCAATTACCTGTAAAAAGTTACTTTTGCGAGAGGAATTGGAGCATGATCTCTCTGCTAGCATCCACATAGAGTGATATATATACTTTTATTATAGCCAGATCTGATGTCTCCTGTGAAGAAGCCATTCTATCTCATACCGAATGTTTGTTGTTCTTGACTGGAAGGAAATAATCTTCCTGGCAGCTATACTGTCTTGTCATATAGCCATGAACTAGGAAGCACATTAAAGGCCAGGCCGTTATTTAGTCTGCTATTTAAACAGCTGCTTCTCTAGAAAGGCTCAGCAGCATCAGCAGGATGGCCCACAGTGACATCACCTCACAATGAAAAACAGCCAACAAATGAGGAACCTGCATGCGATGCCATCCACAGCGGACACACCACACCACATAGGCTGTGGTGGCAAACAGATATTTCAGTAAAAGCTGTGTCATGCCTGGAAAAGATACCAAAATGGATGAATAACTTTTTTAAAAATGTGACAAACCACAAATTGCATCCAACTTGTGGTGAGTTTTAAAATGTCACAAATTTCCAAAACATTCAAAAATTCAAAAATTTGTAAACATTAAATTCAAGCTTTTAAAGAGATAGATGAATGATCGTTTTATTCAAAGAGACCCGTGTGATAATTTATTCACCTCTGTGGGTATTTCTTCTTCTCCCTCTTTTTTTAGAAGAGTCTGGACTTCCCACATCATACTGCAAAAGAGAAAGGCCAGTCCATTAACATTCCAGAGGCATAAGGCAGCGGGTTCTTTGCTTCAGCAATTGCTGCGTTAATGTTTTCTCAGTCTATACACAGAGATTTACCATAAGGAGCCTTCCTAGATCTTAAAGCCTCCCAGCTTTCTTTTGAAATGGAGTCTTTCTGTTTAACCTTTATGTAGCACATCAAATTGTAAATCTCAGAATGGCACTTGTATCCAAACCTCACACAGCACGGAGGCCATGGACTCCATTGATTTAAACAAAGAATCAAAGTGCTGTCCAAATCTAGCCAGGAGCTGGGGGGGGGCAATTTATCCCTTTCCAAACATGTGTGTGAGGTGTCACAAAGCTAATCGTGCTTGAACTGTCTCAAAGTGATGCTTATTTTGCATCCCCCACCTCAACCAGGCAAAAAGCTTCATTTTGTATGGCTGTTGTTTTACAGGAGTATAGATTAGTATCTGATACAGGGCTAATCCATCAAAAGAAGCAGCATGCTTTTTGCTCTGCCTTCTTCTAATTATGACAATGCTTAGTGATTAATAATACAGTGTGAAATGTCCTTCAGGAAACCTTCAGATGGGCAAAAAATGAACAGGGACCTTCTCAGTCCAGAATTGGTTCCTTTATCGAGGCACTGAATAGGCAACCTCCTGTCGGTTATTTATGACAGTCCCACACTGGCATTCAAGTGCCAGGCGGTGTCCACAGACAAATGAAACAAATGGAAATTAAAAAGTAATTGGAAAAGAAATGAGCTGAAAACACAGATTCTTCCCAGCTGCTCAGGGTCAAAATATATATTATGTCAAAAAAAATGTAGTCCATGGCCTAAGATTGTTCTTTTAAATCCCCAAAGTAAACTCATACAGCCTTGATCCAGGGACAAGTATGACTGGGTGGGGAAGGCATCTTTTTTATATAAAACAAATTATGTTCCCCTTCCTTGCACAGTTCGAAAGAAAAAAAAAATCATGAGCACCAATAGAGTTTTTTTTTTTTTTTTAAAAAAAACACTGATAAGAGAATTTTTAGCTAAAACAAATTAAAGTTTAAATCCCACACACTGGGGTCACTAGTACCAGACTAACATATATATGTTAGTCTGTATGTATATATGTATGTGTCTGTGTATATATGTCTTACATTAGAGTAAAAAAAAAAAATAGCTTTAGCCTTGCTCAGATCTTGCAAACTAATGGCCATGGCTTCCTTGACTGAATGATCTATCTTGTGCCTTCAACTTTCTCCAGCATTATTGCCTTTCCCAATAAGTCTTGTCCTGATATGTCCAGAGTATGAGAGCCTCATTTTAGTCATTTTTACTTAAAGCAAGAGTTCAGGCTTGATTTAACGTAAAAGGTAAAGGTAAAGGTTCCCCTTGACAATTTTTATCCAGTCGTGTTCGACTCTAGGGGGCAGCTTTCATCCCCGTTTCCAAGCCATAGAGCCAGCATTTTTTCTGAAGACAATCTTCCATGGTCACATGGCCAGTGCGACGTAGACACGGAGCGCTTTTACCTTCCCACCGAGGTGGTCCCTATTAATCTACTTGTATTTGCATGCTTTCGAACCGCTATGTTGGCGGGAGCTGGGACAAGTGACAGGTGCTCACTCCGTCGCGTGGATTCGATCTTATGACTGCTGGTCTTCTGACCCTGCAGCACAGGCTTCCGTGGTTTAGCCCGCAGCGCCACCACGTCCCTTGATTTAATGTAGAACCCATTTATTTGTTTTCCTGGTAACCCCCCCTCCATAATATTCTCTTACATTTTGAATGAATCTATATTTTCCCTGTCAACTTCTTTCATGGTCTGGCTTTCACATCAGTACATTATAATTAGAAATATCAGTGTATCAATAATACTGGTCTTGATCTCTAATGATACATCTTATACTTCAGGATTTTTTAAAGCTCCTTCATAAGTGTCCTTTCAAGTCTTAGGCCAAAATTTTATTGTGTAAGTTACACCTGTGGAAGAGTGATGATGCCACTGGCAGAGGGAAAGTTTTGCAATTAAAGAGCTCATTCTTGTGTCTTGCAGCTTGTCTGACTTGTGAGCAATCTATTTCATGGCTTAGAAGCCATGGGAGTCTTGGGATGGAAGGAGAAACTCTTTAAGTACTAATCTATTCTTTGTTGTTTCCAAGTAGATGATTGTGTGCCTTCTGACTTGGAAGTCTCATCATCCAGCATTATCTCTTATTTTGTTTTGGATAATTTCATTATCATGTTTTTAAGGCATAAAATAGAGGGGGTTTTTTTTAGCCATTGCCTTCTTCTGTGCAGTACTAACAAGAGATAGCTTGAGTGTCATTCCCATTGTCTATGAAACATTAGTGGTACCAAGAATGTCTCCATCACCATCACTGTTGGAACTATCTGTTCTGTTCTGCTGATAAAACAATACCTTTGACAGAATGGCTGTCTTCTTTGACCATTCTGCCTTGGGTGATCCAGCCAGGAGTTTAAACTCATAAGAGAGTCTAATCTGCTTGTGGGATTGCACTTAACTTCCCTGACACACTCATACCCCCTCACCACATTAAGCTGTGAATCTAAAAAGCTCCATGCTAAAATGTTTAATGTAGCACATAGTTTGAACCTCTGAGGATATTGATGCAAATGTCAATGAAAATTAGAAAATGATAGAGAAATATGGAAAGCATTCTCGCTGGAAAATAATAGTTTTACAGAACACAAAGACTTTGTTCAGATGTTTGTTCCAGGATGATGAAAAGCTTTACTGCATTGCTACTTGGACCAGTTTACTCTAAATGTTTTCAAATGCAGCACTTAAAAGAACAAATAACAGCTATATCCATGGGCTCTTTAGAACAATTCAGTAAATAGAAAGCATACTCAGGGCTAAATAATTTCTATACTAATAAAAGAGAAATTATCCAAGGCCATGCGACTTAGAAGACTGAAATTTGATACATACATATAGCAGTTTAGGTGTGTGCCTGCTGGAATTATTTAGAAATGCATTAATTAAGTTTAATTAACATAAATGTGTCGAGCTGAAAAGCCTGCAGTGTTATCTTCTGTTACTTGTTATCAGATTTCAAGCACATAGGTTTGCAGTTCACACCAGAGGTTGGAAAGTTCCTTTTCCGAAAATAATTGTTTCCATTACTCATTACACAATCCTCTCCCTTCTCTCTTTAATACTTGTTACATTATTCATTTGTTTTAAAGCCCTTTTGCATGTCTTATAAAGTAGGCAAATGGTGTGTAATGTGAAAGAAAGCCCACAAAATACCATCCGAAACAATTCTGGCTCCCCAAAATTAGCAACAAAAGTAATGATGTTGTCATCATCAAAACAAAACAAAACAAAAACAAAACAACCCCCCCCCCCGAAACAAAAACCCTCTTACATCCTTGTTATCTCCAAGTAATGGCTGCAATTCAGTAGTAACTAGAATAGGCCCTTTGAATCAGTGGGGAGTTTGCGAGTCAACTCCTTTGTAAATTCCAGTTATTCAATTGACCTACTCTAGTTGTGACTTACTACTATATTTTAGACAGTATATTAGAAGAAACATCATTACTTACAGAGGTGGGATTTTGGGATTTTTCAGAGTACAAATGTCATACGTCTCCATTCTGAGATTCCTACATACTTTGCAAGTTCATTAGATCCAGCTCCACCTAAGCTTCTTTCTCAGAAAGAAAGTTCCCAACTAGTACTAGGGCAGGAATAGGAAGCTTGAGCTATCTAAACTTCAAAGCTTTCTAATTCAGGCCTTTCTCCCAGGTACATCACATTGGTGCTTGAAAGATGCCTGCAGGGTAGGTAAAACTCCCAGAATAGAGAATTATTGCATCTGAAGTCTGGAAAATCCAAAATCCCATTCCTACTTAACTTACGTCAATCATCAATTCAAATGGAGATTGCAGCCAAGAAATCAGGAGAATACTGAGAACTGCAGCAATGAATGAATCAGACAAGATAAACAAGTGTAAGAATGTGTCACAGGAGAACAAGAATAAGATCATCCACAGTATTTTATTCCTCATCATCACTATATACAGATACGGAAGTTGGACAATTAAGAATGCTGACAGGGAAGATAAAAGATCAGCTTGAAATATTGTGCTGGAGGAGACCTTTGGAGATACCCCGGACTGCCAGAAAGATGGAGAAATGTGTCCTAGATCAAACTAAGCCTGAAATATATTTGGATGCAAAAGTCATGAAACCAAGGCTATCATACTTTGGGTACACCATGAGAAGGCAAGGTTCTCTGAAAAATATAATAATACTGGTAAAGGTTGAAGGCAGCAGAAAACAAGGAAGAACAAATACAAAAAGGATTCACTCCCTAAAGAAACCACAAGCTTGAGTTCACAAGAGCAGAACAGGGCAGTTAATGACAGGGCATTTTGGAGATCATTCATAGGGTCATCAGAAGTTGGAGCCCATTACTTACCCAATTTCAGGCAATCTTATTAAGTTTCATCAGGATGCAAGGCTTCAGCAACCTGTATTATATACAAGAATAATAAAAGTCCTGCAACTCTACATTGCCAGCTGAGCTGAATCATTTCATAGAGGTTCATCAGGCACATTCTGTGATTAAATTTTTTTTGAACTCTGAAAGCTTCCTCAAGAGGTACACTTGACAGATTCCCATGTATGTGCCTCTGTAATGCTATGAAGTCAATTCTATGAGTCTGTGAATTTCTGGTCATTGTAAATCAGTAAAAAGTGTCAAGAGAAAGCTTTCCATTATGGCTCTCAGTGAAGCCATTCAGCCAAACTGGGGAAGGTGCAAGATTTCCATTACATTTGGATTTATAAGAATAGGGTAAGTTGTATCTGGCACCTTGGGTGGCTGCAGGGGACAAGTGCTCAGCAGTAGTTACTGTTAAAGTTTCTCCTATTAAACTTTTTTTGATGAACGGTTTGGGTCTGTGAGCTCTACGCTATACAGGATGGGGTTGGAGGATATTGAAGGCACTTAAAATGACAGCTAGATCCTATAAGGTCTACACTATTCAAAGATGGCTACCAACAGATAAGACTGCCAAGGGAGAAGGTCAACTACAAGGTGTTCAGCTCAATGCTCCCTCAAACGTGAAGTCAGCCTTGTTATATTATACAAATTACCTCAGTGTTGTTTCCAGAACTGTTCCATATTCTGAATAGAGATGGAACATGTTACTTTTGGAACTCAGCTCCCAGAATTCCAGAGCTGAAGCCCAAAAAAGCCAACCATTTCTCTTCACTGTTTCTAAAATGGGGTAAAGACTGTTGCACCTTGATTTTCTTTCAGCAGGCTTTAGCTTCATCCATGTTATACAATCTTTTAGCATCTGATTAAAAGTTCGTAAATGCCACAGCCCTATAAGAGGAAGATGTCAACATTCTTGTTTTCAAAAATCCCTCAGACTTTTAGCTATTCAACGACAAAATTATTCACAATTATTAGGCAACACTTAGAAGGTGTGCAGTGCCTTCCAATTGTATTCACTATGTTAACAATCTGCAATTATCACTCCTCCCCTTTGATAAAGAAAACTCTGAAAGGCCTTCATAATTCAGTATAGATTGTGCTGCATGTCTGGGCTATTTCTCTCCAGGCTGCAGCTTTGTTTCATTTCCTCTAGAGGGGCTTGTCAGAAATGAAGCTCCATGGCTCTGTCAGAGAGCCACCTCCTAAAGCTGAAGAACTCTGACCTTAGATTCCAGCTCGGAATATAATGATGTGTTGTTTCACTCTTTGACTGACTGCATTGCCTATATTTAGTCTGTAATGTGCTTCAGCTGCCTCAGGCCATATGATGGCAGGAGAATAACCTTATTGCACACTTGTATGTGCAGACTAAGAGCCACCTCCATCTCTAGCTTTTCAGAAAAGAAAAAAAAGCTTATATGACAATTGCAGAAATTTTAATGTCATGTTCCCATCTTAGGATGCTTGCAAGGTTACAATCTGAACAACAAAGCTTAAATCCTAAGTAGATCTTAGTAATTTTACTTTCGGAGGACTATAACTCCTCAAATTTTCGGCTAACATGGCCAAATAAATATGAAGTATTGGATAGCTAAGTGGTTTAGGCATCTGATTTGGCGAGTTCAATTCCCCACTGTTTCTCCTTGACTTTATTTTATTTATTTATTTATTTATTTATTTATTTATTTATTTATTTATTTATTTATTTATTAGACTTCTACCCCACCCATCTAGACCAAAGGTTGACTTGATCCATCGGGTACCTCGCAGCTCTGCAGTTCTAAAATTATTGTTACATATAAGCTAACCTTATGAGCATATTCAGAGAAACAAGCAACCAAAAAAAAAAAAAAAACAACAACCCTGAGATTGAGAAATAGCTTTTATCAGGACCACCCCAATGTTTCCAAAACAGTCTGAATGTTTATAACTAGAGATAGGCATGAACCTCTGGTTCAGTGGTCCATACAAATTCATTTATTTGCAGTCCCGTTTACAACAGGTGCCCATTCAGAGGCAGTGACCTGGCTTCCATGCCCCACCTCATTTGGGCATTGCCCCTGAGTGGACATCCACTGAAGGAGACGGGGCTGCAAAGCCCCAAACACTTGTTCAGCTGATAAACAAACCAGCATGAACCACTGATTCGTACCCATCTCTATTTGTAACATTTTAGTAATTCTATTAAAGGTATTACCCAACTCTGATGTTTTTTAAAAAAATTATTGACCACATGGTGACTTTAAAAAACAACAGCAGAGAAACCTATCACAAAAGGAAAATTCCTTGTCTTCACCTCTTTCTTGTATCTAACAACATCGCACACACACACCAAGCCTTGCCAAGGGATTTGGGGGTTCTTCTGTGCAATGAAGGATGGATATGAAAAGCTAATGGGGAAGGAAGGCATTGCCCCAAATTATGTATTAGTTTGACCTATGTGGGTCACTATCTCAGCATCAAGCACCCCACTCTGCCCCACTTGATGTTCTTGAGGATGTTCTCTAAACCCTCCAGAGAACACATGCTCCCGTAGATGGTGGCAGAAGAGATGAGTCTGGAGTTACTTTCCCTTCTAAACTTTAATTTCCTCATCTTTTTAAAATCTATTCCCAGACCAAGTTCTTACCTTGGAATGCTTACCTTTTGATCTTTGCTAGAGGGCTTTAGTGAATACTCTTAAACTATAGGAGAATATTTGAAGTATCTCAACAAACCAGAAATCCCTGAATGCTGTACGATGAAGCTATGACAGTTAAAGTGGTATCCAATTCTTATAATTGTGTAATGAAGATGCCCCTCTTGCCACCCAGTACTGGGAGAAATGTGGGATATATAAATCAAGCCAAATCAATATATGATTGATAAGCCAAATTAGAAAAGCCAAATTTGTGTGATTTTTCTCTAGTATTTTATTAAAGCCTTTCAGGGAGGGAATTTTTGACCAGGGAAAAGTATTTCATCCTTCTGTTCATCTTTGCAACCCTGACCCAGTTATCTTCCTTTCCAGCTGCTTTAAGGTTTTTTTAAAAAAATATGCTGGGCAATCCAGGCTCATATTTCTCATATCTCATGTAATTCAGTCCTCAGTCTATAGAAAACCTTTGACAGGGATTTCTCCTTGTACAGAAGCTTATATACAACTAGCAGTACAGCTTCTCACAATTGCCTCTCTTTGCTTTTCCTTGGAAATCACGTTGTTTGCATTATTTAGCAGTACAACTGCCATAAATTCCACCTGGAAGTAAAAATCTGAAGCGCTCACATCAATAGGGCCACAGAATCAATGGGTTAATTTGGATGTTTGCAAGCTTTCTAGCGCAGCCATGGGAATTTTTCTGGAAGTGATGTTTGTTCCAAAACATCTGGGGCTTGTTAATGGCATTCTGCTCCATTTAACTGCATACTTTTCCAAAACATTTACCTGGGAAACTCAGGGTACCAAGCAATTGCTTGCAATTTACTAAATTATGTACTTTAACTGCTATCTACTTTCCTTAACGAGGAAAAGTACTTGGGATTTTATTAGGTCATTTCGTTAGCCCTCCAGTTTTCTCATGATCATCTGCCTGTAAGTGGATGCTATATATATTTTTCACTTCAAAATACACCAATCTGAAGGGAACCTTTGTGCTTGAGAGAGAGCAATAGCATATGCTATGTGGCTGTTCAGCTCTGGCCAAAGGGGTATCTAGAGAAGAAGAGTCTCAAAAGTGGAATTTGAACATTATTCACATACTAATAAAACTTCTGTTTTTATTATCTGACCAGGACTGTGGAAATTGGTTACCAAGCCCCAAGCTTGGTAAGATTCCAGCTTCCCATACAGAGATTATAGATTGGGATCAATTTAATAAGTCATGTTACTCAGGAATGCTATAAATTATGATATTGTATTTGAAGTTATTAATATTGGGTTGCACTTCCCTTAAAAGTTACCAGGCAGTGAGAAGTGATCTCACTGCAGATTCAACTTTCCTATTTCTACTTCTCCATGAACCAATGATCAGGACTGCTATTTTGCACGGAAGAGCAGCTGATAAGGCTGCTCATCCAAATGCTGAGTCCGACTTTGCCCGGAGGTATAAACAATAATTGGCGGCAAAGGTGGACAGAGTGGACCACATGGCAGCCCTGCAGATGTCAGGGACAGAAACACCTCTAAGGAATGTTGTAGAGGCAGCCATTGCTCTTGTGGAATGAGCCTTAAGTCAAACAGGAAGAGGCTTTTTGGCTAACTGATACACAAGGTGTATGGTCACCACAATCCATTTAGATATGGTCTGGGAAGAGACAAGGGATCCCCTACTGTATGTGGTAAATGTGGGGAAATAGTCATTGAGACTTGCAGAAGGAAGCAGTTCTGGAAACATAGAAAGCCAGTGCTATACGAATGTCCAAGAGGTGGAGAGAGCGTTCTAGGTCAGTAGTTGGTGATGGAAAAAAAGGAAGGTAAGACAATGGGCTGTTTAAGATGGAATTTGGAGACAACTTTAGGGAGGTAAGAGATATCCGGGTAAAGTGTGACTTTATTGGAGTGAAATTGAAGAAATGGAGTATCTACTTAGTGGAGTGGAGTCCGAACCATGTGGTTGATGGGCTGTTATAGCTAATAGATAGATCTTGAGTGTAGATAGATAGAGATGTCTATTCAATAAGTGAATAAGAAATTGGAGTACATCGTGAAGCGTTATAGGTGCAGCAGGGATATGATGTTGAGATGCAAACTTGATGAAGGCAGACCATTTGTAGGCATATAATTGGATGGTATCAGGCTTTCTTGCACTTCCCAAAATAGCAGCTGCAGTGGGTGAATCCTCCATGCTGTAAGGTAGAGCGTGTGAAGATCAGGGTGAAAGGTTAAGCCGTGATTTTTGAATGAGGAGATGTGGAATGTTGGGAAGATGGATGAAGTCTATAGAGATTGAGCGGAGCATGGTGAACCATGGTTGTCTCAGCCACCATGGGGCGATGACGATTTCATTGAATTGTTCTTGATGCAATTTAACTATTGTCCTTAGGAGGAGGTGAATGGGAGGGAAGAGACAGATTAGGTCTGGTGTCCATGGTATCATGAAGGCATTGCTGAGGGAGCTGGGCCGATTCCTGCTCGGGAGCAATAGCGGGGACATTTTCCGTTTTCTGCAGTTGCAAAGATGTCTATGTGTGGATGTCCCCATAGGTTGGAAGGACAATGGAAGATGGTATCGTTGAGGGACCACTCATGCATTTGAGTGGTGCGCCTGCTTAGGGAATCTGCAAGTTGATTGTGGTGAGTAGAAATGTGAATCACTATTGGGAATATATGGCGTTTGAGACACCATTCCCAGATCTGTACCGTGAGATAGAGAAGTGGGAGAGAATGAGTGCCACCTTGTTTGTTCAGGTAGAAAAGAGCTGTGGTATTATCCGTTGTTATTTGGACTGCAGTGTCGGTTACTAGTGGATCGAAGGTGGGGAGTGCTTTGAAAATGGCCAAGAGTTCAAGGTTGTTGATGTGAAGGCATCTCTCTAAGGGGGACCAAAGGGCATGAATGCAGAGGTTGTTGCAATGAGCCCCCCAGCCAGTTGTTTCTTCTTGCGAGATGATTTTTTTGTGCTTCGGTATGAGGGATGGAGGTGGAGAGTCTTCTGTGGAAGAGGATTGTTGGTACTGAGAATGGTACTGAAAAAGTTCAGA
Organism: Pogona vitticeps; assembly: GCF_051106095.1. NCBI lineage: Eukaryota > Metazoa > Chordata > Lepidosauria > Squamata > Agamidae > Pogona > Pogona vitticeps. Next base: position 41,843,661 of record NC_135786.1, read on the forward strand.
ATCCGAGTAAGAATAGTAATAATAATACTGAGGTCGTTCCATATAAAAATCCATATCCCGATGCTTATAACGATACCGGTGATATTGATACTGGTGTGGTGACATCCAATAATATGTGGGTGGCTTGTACAGAGTAACCCTCTTGGGATGACGGTAAAGTGTAAGGGAATCTTGGGATGCAAGCAAACTCATGGACTCCTGAGGATGCGAGGCTTTGACATCTGAGAGACCAGTCTCGGGTGTATGATGGGTTTTATCAGTCCGCTTACATGGAGGATGCGGATCAGGCAAGTTCAACTCTGAATCTGACTGACACACGGAGATGGAGCAACCCGAAGGGCTTGAGTGGTCATATTGAGGAAGTACAGTAACCTCAGCTGAGGTATTAGCCCACGAAGGGGACTGTGCCACTAAGGGAGATGGCAGTTGTCCAGAAGGCGGGGGAAGATAGTTGTCACCCTCGATGGAGACCGAGTCAACACAAATGGTCTGTTGGTCCTGAATAGGGACCGAAGAGGGCACTTTATCCTTTTGATGTTTAGAGGATTGTAAATTAGATGACATCTTAGGCTTCTTCGGTTTTGACTGCTGGTCTAGTACCGAAGGAAACTTCAGTACCAGTGTTGACTTAGGGGTTGAGACACTCGCCCTAGGTTTGGAAGGCAGTTTCCCTTTAGATTTAGACTTAACCGAGGAGGCCACTGGAGCATCTGGAGACGGTAGCTGAGCTGGCGGCGGCTGTGTGGGCTCCATAGTCAAAGTAGGGCAAAGAGTTCTTTCCCACAAATAAGATCGTAGACGCTGCCATCTCAATTTAAGAGCTTGTTTAGAAAATTTCTTGCAAGTGGAGCAAGAGGCTGGTTGATGGGATTTACCAAGGCAAAAGAGACAAACGTCATGACCGTCAGTAAAGGGGATTTTTCTAGGGCACAAAGTACACCGTTTAAATGGTGCATAGGAGGCCATAAACTAGCAAAAAACAAGAAAAAGGGATAAAAAGGGGGACTAGGGAGGGAGGGGGTGGCAAGGGAGGTAGAACAGGAAAAATCTCACAGAAATCCCTTTTGAACACACTAGCAAACAGAGCTTGTTGGAGAGAAGAAACCTCATCAGCGGCAAAGAGGAACTGAGGCACTTGCCAGGATGAATGGACCACATGTACTGCAGGCACGGTCCCAGTGAACAATGTTTAAGCTCTAGAAGATTCCAGAAACCTCTGCACAAGTGCAGACTAAACACATTAGTGTGCATTCACAGAGACTACGAAGATGAACACAAGCTTCTGTTGGGTTCCTTTTAGCTTCCAGAGAGGTTTCAGGCTCATCTTGATATAGCACCCATATATCTGTCTTTCTGCAGGTCCATGATATCCATAAAGCTCACCTCTGACACTGCATTTTAAAATAATTGTGCTTTTTTCTACCTGTTAGCTTTCTTCCTTGGCCAGCTTTCATCTCTGTACACAGCAAAGAGGTATAGCATCCTATGGATGATCTTGACCTTGGTTTCCAATGACATCCTCACAAATCAGAAACTTTTCTAATTCTTTTGTAACTGCCTACCTGAGTCTATAATTTCTGCATATTTTATAATTATTCATATATCTCAAATAGAAATACAATACCACCTTCCAAGACTGACTAAGTGACACTGTGTGCCTTTTCAGTGTGATGCTAACTGTGACAAACAATCAGGAATACTATAATATGAACATTATTCCCCAAATTCAGGGGAAATATAGCTTATTTCTAAGTTCAGTCATGAGACTTTGCCCACATTCCCAAATATAAACCCTGTGCAGAGTTTGGAAGACCATGAAGATTTAGTTTGTCTCACTATCATGCCCAGAACCCTTCAGCCAGCACAGCTAGTGTCTATACTTTCCCGGAGATTTTGAGGGTTATAGTTCAAAAACTAAATTTTACAGTCTGGATGACAGTGGCATCCATGGATCTAAGCCTAGTTTGATGTTTCTTTTTCTGCTTCTGTCTTGCCAATATTATTTGGCAAACTCCACACAAGGAGGCAAGATCTTGGGATTTTTCTGCTCATTTAACACTTGATGAGATGCTCCTCAAGCACCTTGTCACTGCCATATGTAACCCCTTTTAAGTGACATTAATGCTAATTTTGCTCCCAATTAAGCTATAGCTGTTATCATTAGGCTATGTCAGCTCCCTGGAAAATGTCCCAGTAAATTAGCCATCCTGATTAAGCCAGGCTAAACTGGACAGTGTCTTTGTAGCAAGTTCTGTGTGCCAATCTGGTGTATGAGATAGCAAACCACAGCCTGGCCTCAATAATATCCACCTTCCACAATATGAAAATGCTGACCCCAACACACATTGTTCACTGATGGGTTGTTTCCAAGATACCCAGTCTCCCTGAAGAATATAGCCAGATGGTTCTGTCTTCAGGGATCAAATGTGATATTTTAGAGCTTCTGTGTGTTAATAATCCAGATGTGTAGAATTATTCAGGCTACTGCATTTCTCTGCTAATTACTTTCCTCTCCTATCTGCTACGAAGCCAAATGCAGCTGGCTATTGGAGGTAAAGGAAGAAGATGACTACATATCCATTCTAGACAAGCAGGATATTTATTTCATTTCATTCTTTGATTCATTACATCTAAATCTCACATACCCTTCAGTGAATTTGAGATACCATACTTGACTTTCCTCCTCCAAACTTTATCCTCACAACAAGCCTGTGAAATAGGTTAAGATGGCAGAGGTTGGCTGGTCAAGAGTTACCTCATGGTTCTGTGGGGATGTGAAGTTCTCAAGGCCCAGTTTGTCCCCCTTCTATTTTGGTTGTAATGTGATAACTAGGCTGCCAGAGATTTGCCTAGAGACAGTGTCTACGCGGTGTTGGTTTTAAGAGAAAAATTGCCTTCTGCTGTTCGTGCTTTCTAAGCAGCACATATACATTTTGAGCCATTGATACAGAGATAAATTTGGAAAATAGTGATACCTGGATATATTCAAACACAGTTTTAGAGGTGAACAGGCCTCTCACATTCAGCCAGAGAAAGACATACTTTGCTAGTACAGTATAAAGTTCCTCTTTTTTCTCTGTTTCTCACCTTCCGCCCACTCACTTTTGATTAGTAGATGGCCAAGCTTAGAAATGTTGCTAGAACACAATGAGGAGATAGTGCAACATAAAACCAGCAGGGAGCTGGTTTCTGAAGGCCATGCATTGAGGCCCAGGAAGGCCATATAAACATACAGTGGAACCTCACTAGACGCCGACCTTGTAAAACGACGAATCCGCATGACGATGAGGTTTTGCAATCGCTATAGCGATTCGCAAAAGTCATTCCAATGGGGGATTTTCACTGGACGATGATTTGGTCCGTGCTTTGCAAACCGTTTGTTCGCAAGACGACGATTTTTACAGAGAACTTGAATACACATTCCTCCAGACAGTAAGGTGAATCTCTGGGGCAGGCCAAAGGGGAGTTGGGACATTTTATGTATATCTACAGGGAACCAATAACTTTGTAACTCTTGGCATCATTAAACAATCAGAGGAAAGATCCTAATTTTAGGAAAAGCTGATCAATAGAATTGTAGAACTTTTATAGCTCTTTGTTTGTTATACTATAAAATATCTGTACACTGTATTTTCAGGGTCTTCTTTGCTTTTAAGGAAAGTCCCAGCTGATTTCGTATTGCTTTTAATAAAACTGGACTTTAGTTCAGCTGGTTGCGTCTTGCCTGATCCCTTGCCAGAGACCAAATTAGGATACAGGTTTTGACCTGTAACAATAGAAGAGTACTTTAAGGAGGGTTCAAAAATACAGGTAGCTGGATCAGTCTGTATCAATAAATTAATTCAAATAGTTTTTGTTTTGACTAGGAAACTGTCCATTCAAGACAAAACCACTTTAAAATACTTTGCATTATAACAGAGGTTTGTGGTGGTTGCTATATGACATCAAATTGCTTTTGATTTATGGTGACGCTGTAAATGAGTGTCTCCAAAATGTCCTATTATTAAGAGCCCTGCTGAGCTTCTGCAAACATGAGGTTGTGCCTTTCTTTCTGGAGCTCACATTTGGCTTTTCTCTTTTCCTGTTCCCTTCAACTTTTCCTAGCATTATTGCCTCTACGCATTTCACTACTGTTCTTGGTATAACTAAACATGAAAAGTGCCATTTTAACTACATGCCTAGGGTAGGACCCAAATATCTTTTTGTGGGACTCTGTGCTAATTTGGAGCAGAGGAGTCTCAAATCCATCTCTTATATACAACTTCACAAATCATGAAATAAAAGTTCTATTTTAATTCTGAATTGAATTTGAATTCAATTGTACTTCCGCACAACAAAATTAAATGCTATCTCCAGTACACATAATAAAACACACAAGACCATAGCATCCATAACATGAAAACATAGCACATTAAACATGAAACACATCCCTCTCATTTACATCCACATCCTTCACATTCAATTTCCCATCGCACAACACATTGATATTGCACTATACAGTGGAATTCAGTATCGCTGCAGCTCTGGGATAGAAACTGTTTTTCAACCTATTTATCTTTGTTTTAATTATCCTATACCGCCTACCAGATGGTAACAATTGAAAGAGGGAATGGCTCGGGTGTGATGGATCTTTGAGAATATTTTGAGCTTTCTTATGACATTGGGAATGATCCTCTGGGCCATTGTAATAATTCTCTGGAGCGTTTTCCTATCTGCCATTGTGCAGTTAGCACACCATTTACAAGAGCAATAGGTTAAAATACTCTGTATGATACAGTGGTAGAAGGTTACCAGCAGTTTTCCGTTCAGTTGTTGTCTCCTGAGAAGTCTCAGGTAATATAATCTCTGCTGGGCCCTGTTAACCACTGCTGTAATATGAGTGCCCCTGGACAGGTCCTCCTTGATGATAACACCCAGAAAAGAAATGGTCCCTTCCACTTTTTTTGCTTTGGTAACAAACTTTAATGGGATGTCCCCAGATATTCTAATTAATCCATGCTGAGCAGGGATAAATCTTCAGCCCATCTTTGTCATTTCCAATCTCCTTTTCAGCTCCCATCTGCTTTCCTCATGGTTTATGAACTTTTAAAATAAAAATAAAGACGCCATTGATTTGAATTCTTTTTACTGAAGGCAGTTACTAGAGTTAGGCTCTTGGGAGCCAATGGAAAGGTTGCATGAGCCTTTACTGAAGTAAAAACAGCTGTGAGCGATGCCCTTTACTTATAGAAGCCAAATGGAGGACATTAATAATCTAGCATTTTTCATTAGGTATCTGTAGGCATTAAATCCTCTGCACACAGGGAATAACATGGGTCTATACTGCGGAATCAGTGTTTAAAGCTGGGTGCTTCCCAAAGTTGGTACAGGTTTATCAATAATCCCACTTGCCTAAATTGCATATTTTTTAAAAATGATTGGCATTCTATGATAGATTGAACATCTTTATTGATGCTAAGAGTGCCAGAACAAATACAGACACAGGTAGGTTCCTAGACTTAGGTTTATGGGTTTTCAGAGACAGATATATGGTGTTTAGATTTTACGTGTGTGCTAAAATACTAACCTATAGACAATAATTGGTTTTGCTGTGCAAACTTAAATCTCCCAGCCTCTGGTAAGGTTGAAATTGGGATGGTGACTGAAACTGGAATAGTGAATGTGGTAGTGAATATGATGTCTAATCTGAGAACATCTTTTTCTTTTAAATATTAACATCTCCCTTTCCATAGAATAAACTCAACAGTCTCTCTCGGATTCACATGGAAGCATCCCATTTAATGTATTTTCTTTCTGTACATATAAGTAAGAATTCACTGTATGCAATGTATTCCCATGGGCATGGTGCAACTTCTCAGAGAACATAATGCATAGCAGGGTCTTAAAATTAGGTAGATTATAGGGATTATAGGTAGATTACAGAGATGATTATATCTGAGGATGTCCTCGTACCCTTGAGGCATGTAAAGAACCGTTATGGTCTACCAAAACCACCACCAATAGCTGAAGGCTCAGTGGTGGAAATAGGAATGGCTCTATCAGGTGCCTATGGTGATGATTGTCAAGCTGAGACCATGCTCCACATAGTGGTAAGAGACTGAGAGTTTCATAGCATGTATAGTTTAAACAAATTTTTTTCATTTCCATATTTTGTGCTAGAGCTGGGCACATATTTGGGGGGGGGGTTTAAATCTTCACCCTCTTTGCAGGCAGTGAGACCTGCCCCCACAATTTTACTTTACCCAGGGGGAGGGTAAATTTTCCAACATTTTCTCAGATGCAAGTGGTTGTAGCATAGCTTTTTTTTTCCCCTAAAGGAGTTTTGCTTTATTGACACTATAATTACAACTGCAAGCAGCCTCAAATGTCTTGGCATTCTGGTCATCATTTTCCTTCCTCCAAAATCCCCTCGACCAGGTGCCATTCTAAGGGCATTGTGGTGGTAGTGGTGATTGGCGGGCTATTGCCAAAACAAACTTGCCAGCCAGCCAGAACAGAAAAGCTGCAAAACTTTGCAAATAATTATTCAGAGTGGCCTTCCATTTCTAAATGAGAAAGAACAAGCAAAAGTTCAGAATATTTTTTCAGAAAAAAATTTTTTTGACAACTTTCGGCTCAACACTTGACAATTATTTATGGCTCATTGCCTCATCTGGCTTTCCAAATATCACATTTTTGAGGGACCACTGTTGATATATTTTTCTCTACTGCTGAGTTTGTCTTTACTACTTTTGCTTGCCATTTTGTGTTTACAACAGAGCTCATTCAGTGTGGGTATGAGAGAGAGCAGTATTCTGTCCACCTCTGGAAAAAGGTGACATGAATGCTGTCTCCTGGTTTATCTTCCAATTTCCATGAAGTTTTATTTCCCCGTGGAAGAGAATTCCATTTTTCCGCCTCATTCTTAGGGTTCTTTTGAACTTCTCGTGATTATCTTTTTCATTTTAACATATCACTGAGGATGCTACATTTTTTTCTCCTACATGATTCCTCCAACTACCTGCATCTTCTGATCTGGAAAAGCCTTGTGGTCCTTTTAAGAGAAAGGTGGCATAAAATTATTTTAAATAAAGATAGTAATTAATAAATAAGATATTTATGTGTTCGTCTGGTTCCAGTGCTGATGACCTTTCGGCGCCAGGTCAAAAACTTCCCGTTCCAGAAGGCTTTTAATTGAAATAATATCAACTCTGGGTCCTGATGGCAACTTTTAGAGTATATATTTTCATTGTATTTTCATTGTTTTATCTTTTTTTTACTGTAGTTAAATTGCTGTAAGCTGCCCAGAAACCTTTGGATAGTGTGGATGGCATATAAGTTAAATAAATGAATAAATGAATGAATGAATAAATAAATAAATGAATAAATGAATAAATAAATAAATAAATAAATAAATAAACAAACAAACAAACAAACAAACAAAACAAACAAACAAACAAACAAACAAACAAATAAATAAATAAATAAATAAATAAATAAATAAATAAATAAATAAATAAATAATAACATTACCTTGTATCAGGGAAGGAGAGCTTTAGCTGAAGCTTAGGAAGTTGGGGAGGGGGGAACAGCCACACATCTGGTTCTACAGTGAAAGACAAGTCATGCAGATGTCCACTTCAGCCATCCCGTAAGTTGCACACAATAAGCTCAAAACACACAATATTTAGTATTCCATAAGATGCAATAGTACCATTCTGTTGCATTTTCATCCCTCTTTGTCTTCCCCAGTTTTTGGAGCACTACCTCTACACATGAAAGCAATATCTGAAGATGGCTGTCACATCACCTTGCTGACTAAACATAGCCAGCTCCCTTAAATGTCCCTTACTGAGCTCAGTGTCTTGACTCTTTACCACCTCTCTGCCCTCCTCTGGGCATCTTTGAGATTGCTCCATTTTTCACATTAAGAAAGGATATTGGCAAAGTTGTTTTCAGTGGCTCCAGATGGTGGAACTGAAATGGATACATTCTAACCCGCAAGACAGGAAATTTTCTTCCTAATCATTAGGAATAATCTCCACACAAAAGAGCTGTTTGACTGCCTGAGAAGCTGATCAATTATCCTGTATTGAAGGTTTTCAAACAGGAGTTGGGTAGCCATCTGTCAATGATGCTCTAGCAGTGGATTTTCTGCTTTGGCTAGAGGTTGGGGTTGTTGACCCTTGGAGTCACTTTCAGGTCTACATTTCTACAGCCAGAGTCCTGTTGATGTTTTCTACACATGTCAAGGAAACTGTGCAGCTCCCACCACATGATTGACTGCAAACCTGGTTTCACACCCAGTCTTGCAAACAATGTGGGACCAGACAAGTGAAGAGGAGCTTGCCAGAGCAGGGAAATGTTTTCTGCAATACAATAAAATGAATAGGATTCTGTGGTTTTATATGTTAACTGAACAGGACTGTGGCCTGTTCATATTTTTCCATTCTTAGATTGGACAATGACTACTCATTATCACTTATATGTTAATCTGCTTATCTAGGGAAGGATGTCTTAGTCCCATCTCACAGGCTGATGAACAACCACTGTTAAGATAATCACTTGCTCATCCTTTTTCCATTTCCAATTCCCCTTTCCCAAGAGCACACCTGATATGTATATGTGTACACACAGGCATACACACATACATTTGCCAGTTGAGGCCACATAGCAGGCATCTGATGAAGCTGGTGCAAAATTTTGTGTTTTGTGCTAAATAAAATGATGTACACTATCCTGTGCGAAATAAAATGTATTAACCCTTAAGGTGCCACAAGGCTCTTCATTAATCTACTTGAAGAGTTCACTTTTTAAAGGAATATAGTGAAATAACTATTGCTATGAGCATTGTTCAAAAAGGGAACGAATGAGCTACACTGACATGCTGGATCCTTGCTGGTAAGGTCTGGGATAGTATGTGAAAAATTGGCTTCAATTAGGGAAAAGCTTTCTGATCATGAGATCCTGGGAAACGCCTGCCAGGCATAATGGGCAATTTTAGATTAGGCAGACAAATAGTCTGACATGAAATAAGGCCAACTGTTATGTTCTTACAGGTTATATTATAAAAAGCATAGGTTATAAATTAATTTGGAGATGACACAAACCAAGGGCTATTCTTCATCAATTTATTTATGTATTTATTTATTCATGCCTTTTCACTATATATTATGTATGCTCAGGTTGCATTCAATCTGTAGTGATCCTGACAGGGTTTTCAAGGTATTTGAGGTGTAATATTACCAGTGTCCCCACCCCTAGTGCCTTTTCCTAGCTGGGTGGGGAGTTGAACGCTGAATTCCTTAGTCTGTCACTCTGTCCACTAAACATCCACCATACTATTTATTAAATATGGGAAATGGATTCTGTCAGCACTACAAACTTGAAATGCAGTACAGTACTTGCAGTATGCGGGGTGTGGGGGTGCCATTCCCAAAGTTGCTAAGCTGCATGGGTGTTCTAGTGAGGGAAAACTATCCTAGCATCCTGTGGCTGCTTCTGAGGGGAGGAGGTGCCACTATTCCTCCTCTTTCTCATTATCATAGAGAGCTTGACATAGAGGCCTTTCCTTAGGCCAATCAGAGGGCTTGATTAATTGCCATTCTCCAGACCAACCCTAATCAAAGCGTGCTGCTTATATACCACCCCATAGTTCTTCAAGCACTCTCTGGGCGGTTTACAATTTAATTATGCAGGCTACACATTGCCCCCCTAGCGAGCTGGGTACCGACCTCGGAAGGATAGAAGGCTGAGTCAACCTTGAGCCGGCTACCTGGGATTTGAACCCCAGGTCGTGAGCACAGTTTTAGCTGCAGTACAGTGGTTTAACCACTGCGCCACGAGGCTCTAATAACAAGATGTAACCATTGTCCTATCTGAACTCTGTCTACTATCTGTAATGCTGTCACTACCTGTGACCTTGTAATGTTAATAAAAGGACAGTCTCCTGGGGGCAGAGAAGGAGAACGTCAGAAAGAGAGAGAACGGAGAAGACTTCTCATTCTGCTTCCTTGCTGAGTCGCCCACCAGGAGTACTGCTGGCAGACATTCATCTGTGTGTGTGGCTGACATCTTTAATCTATTGCTAAGAGACTCTTTGCTATCTTATTATCCATTATCTGGTGATCACCACAAAGCCCATCAGCCTGCTCGTTGCCTGAACCCAACGGGGGGGGGGGATGATTATTTGCCAGTTCGTTGTTTAAGGACTTGGGAGGGGAAATCCAGCCAGTGGCTAAGAGATAGAGCTTGAAACCTCATCCCCAGAGGTATTTGTAGCCTGCATTTTTGAAGCAGATTTGGGATAATCATCTGCAAAGAATTTTTGTGACCCTCCTGAGGAAGACTAGTTTAGGTCAAAACTTGCCATTTGTTCAGGTTTTTTAGTGGCACAATAAAGGTATCACTTGTCCTTGCCTTGTAAAAATATATTCCTTATTCTAGTTTCTTTTAAACTAAAGTTACAGTGACATGGGATTTAGAATGTGTAGCTTGTATGACAAGAAGAACTATTACAATAAATAGCGAGCTTCTTTTCTGTCACTGTAGTGTAAGTGCCCATGTGTGAGTTAGGCAAGGATGGTATTTCTTTGCCCCACAAAACATTATCATTATCACGTAATGTATCTGTATCCCTTTTCTTTTCTCATTTTGCACCACAAGCTATTCAGAAAGCAGTGGAGTCATATGTCTTCAAAGCATAGTGTGAAAACAGTAACACATTTACACCGATAAGAAATTAGCTTCCTAAAATTACAGCCAATTAACAACTAAACAACAAAAGATTACTCACAAAACATTACACCTTTGGAACAGCCAAGTTCACTGTCCCAATATATAATTGCTTTGTCTTTCTTAGTACTTCAGTTATGCTATGCATTAATGCACATTTTGCAGCACGTAGTCTTACAAAAAAGAGAGAATGAGGAAACCTGAACAGAGTTTTAGAAATTCAACTTTAACTAGGGGGATTCAATTTTGATGGCTCATCGAGATCAGCATTCACATCGCTGTTGTATTTACCCTTGTGGGCAGACAGAGGCAAGGGTGTTATAAGGTCATACTGTAAGATCAAGTGGGACATGTGAAATTGATAGGGGATGCCATCAGGCATAGTGGAGTCTTGTTGGTATAAATAAGTTGGTTGCTCTGCTGGAACCAGGGTGGATTGAAATTATCATACTACTCTGTTGCATGGGAGCAATATTCCAGTTGAAAGATGGGAAATCTTTAATCCTCCAAATGTTTTGCTCCCAAAACCATCAAAGAAACATAGTGAGTGATTATGGCCCAAAAGATCTGGGCAACCAGAGGATCCTCTCTTATATTCTAAGTTACAAAACAATACAAAATGAGGCACCACTACCATTGCATGGCACTCTAAACATTTTGCAAGTACAACCATTCATTGGATTAGGGGCAGAAGGAAACAGCTTTAGGATTAAATCTAAGCAAGCAAAATGTCTTTTCAGAATTTGAGCATTCTTAATAGAACTCCTCCCAAAATCATCAAGATTGATGCAAACTAATTAAGTCCTTTTGGGAGCAGTATAATTCAGACGACTCCTTCATGGATTGCTGCCTTGTCGTGGCGAAGGGGCTTGATTAACTCAGAGAAGCTATGGGCTATGCCGTGCAGGGACACCCAAGACGGACAGGACATAGTGGAGAGTTCCGACTAAACGCAATCCACCTGGAGTAGGAAATGGCAAGCCACTCCAGTATCTTTGCCAAGAACGCCCCATGATCAGAAACAAAAGGCTAAAAGATATGATGCTGGAAGATGGGCCCCTCAGGTCGGAAGGCGTCCAACATGCTACTGAGGAAGAGTGGAGGACAAGTACAAGTAGCTCCAGAGCTAATGAAGTGGTTGGGCCAAAGCCGAAAGGACGCTCAGCTGTGGACGTGCCTGGAAGTGAAAGGAAAATCCAATGCTGCAAAGAAAAATACTGCATAGGAACCTGGAATGTAAGATCTATGAACGTTGGGAAGCTGGAGGTGGTCAAACTGGAGATGGCAAGAATAAACATCGACATTCTGGGCATCAGTGAACTAAAATGGACAGGAATGGGCGAATTCAGCTCAGATGATTATCATATCTACTACTGTGGGCAAGAATCCCGTAGAAGGAATGGAGTAGCCCTCATAGTCAACAAAAGAGTGGGAAAAGCTGTAATGGGATACAATCTCAAAAATGATAGAATGATGTCAATACGAATCCAAGGCAGACCATTCAACATCACAATAATCCAAGTTTATGCACCAACCAGCATTGCTGAGGAGACTGAAATTGAACAATTCTATGAAGATTTACAACACCTTCTAGAACTGACACCAAAGAAAGATGTTCTTCTCATTCTAGGGGACTGGAATGCTAAAGTAGGGAGCCAAGAGATAAAAGGAACAACAGGGAAGTTTGGCGTTGGAGTTCAGAACGAAGCAGGACAAAGGCTAATAGAGTTTTGTCAAGAGAATAAGCTGGTCATCACAAACACTCTTTTCCAACAACACAAGAGGCGACTCTATACATGGAAATCACCAGATGGGCAATATCGAAATCAGATTGATTATATTCTCTGCAGCCAAAGATGGAGAAGCTCTATACAGTCAGCAAAAACAAGACCTGGAGCTGACTGCGGTTCTGATCATCAGCTTCTCATAGCAAAATTCAAGCTTAGACTGAAAAGATTAGGAAAAACCACTGGGCCACTCAGGTATAATCTAAACCAAATCCCTTATGAATACACAGTGGAAGTAAAGAACAGATTTAAGGAACTAGATTTGGTGGACAGAGTGCCTGAAGAACTTTGGATAGAGGCTCGTAACATTGTCCAGGAGGCAGCAACGAAAACCATCCCAAAGAAAAGGAAATGCAAGAAAGCAAAGTGGCTGTCCAACGAGGCCTTAGAAATAGCAGAGAGGAGAAGGGAAGCAAAATGCAAGGGAGATAGGGAAAGTTACAGAAACTTGAATGCAGACTTCCAAAGAATAGCAAGGAGAGACAAGAAGGCCTTCTTAAATGAACAATGCAAAGAAATAGAGGAAGATAACAGAAAAGGAAAGACCAGATTTCTGTTCAGGAAAATTGGACATATTAGAGGAACATTTTGCGCAAAGATGAACATGATAAAAGACAAAAATGGGAGGGACCTAACAGAAGCAGAAGACGTCAAGAAGAGGTGGCAAGAATACACAGAGGAATTATATCAGAAAGATTTGGATATCCCGGACAACCCAGACAATGTAGTTGCTGACCTTGAGCCAGACATCCTGGAGAGTGAAGTCAAGTGGGCCTTAGAAAGCCTGGCTAACAACAAGGCCAGTGGAGGTGATGGCATTCCAGTTGAACTATTTAAAATCTTGAAAGATGATGCTGTTAAGGTGCTACATTCAATATGCCAGCAAGTTTGGAAAACTCAACAGTGGCCAGAGGATTGGAAAAGATCAGTCTACATCCCAATCCCAAAGAAAGGCAGTGCCAAAGAATGCTCCAACTACCATACAATTGCACTCATTTCACACGCTAGCAAAGTTATGCTCAAAATCCTACAAGGCAGGCTTCAGCAGTATGTGGACCGAGAACTCCCAGAAGTACAAGCTGGATTCCGAAGAGGCAGAGGAACTCGAGACCAAATTGCTAACTTGCGCTGGATTATGGAGAAAGCCAGAGAGTTCCAGAAAAATATCTACTTCTGCTTCATTGACTATGCGAAAGCCTTTGACTGTGTGGACCACAGCAAACTATGGCAAGTTCTTAAAGAAATGGGAGTGCCTGACCACCTTATCCATCTCCTGAGAAACCTATATGTGGGACAGGAAGCAACAGTTAGAACTGGTCATGGAACAACTGAGTGGTTCAAAATTGGGAAAGGAGTACGGCAAGGCTGTATATTGTCCCCCAGCTTATTTAACTTATATGCAGAATACATCATGCGGAAGGCTGGACTGGAAGAAACCCAAGCCGGAATTAAGATTGCCGGAAGAAATATCAACAACCTCCGATATGCAGATGATACCACTCTGATGGCAGAAAGTGAGGAGGAATTAAAGAACCTTGTAATGAGAGTGAAAGAGGAGAGTGCAAATAACGGTCTGAAACTCAACATCAAAAAAACTAAGATCATGGCCACTGGTCCCATCACCTCCTGGGAAATAGAAGGGGAAGATATGGAGGCAGTGTCAAATTTTATCTTCCTGGGCTCCATGATCACTGCAGATGGAGACAGCAGCCCTGAAATTAAAAGGCGCCTTCTTCTTGGGAGGAAAGCGATGACAAATCTGGACAGCATCTTGAAAAGCAGAGACATCACCTTGCCAACAAAAGTCCGAATAGTCAAAGCTATGGTTTTTCCTGTCATGATGTATGGAAGTGAGAGCTGGACCATAAAGAAAGCAGACCGCCGAAGAATTGATGCCTTTGAATTGTGGTGCTGGAGGAGGCTCTTGAGAATCCCCTGGACTGCAAGGAGAACAAACCTATCAGTTCTAAAGGAAATCAACCCTGAATGCTCACTTGAAGGACAGATCCTGAAGCTGAGGCTCCAGTACTTTGGCCATCTCATGAGAAGAAAAGAGTCCTTGGAAAAAACCTTGATGTTAGGAAGGTGTGATGGCAAGAGGAGAAGGGGACGACCGAGGATGAGATGGCTGGACAGTGTCTGCGAAGCAACCAACATGAACCTGACACAACTCCGGGAGGCAGTAGAAGACAGGAGGGCCTGGCGTGCTCTGGTCCATGGGGTCACGAAGAGTCGGACACGACTAAACGACTAAACACACACACATAATTCAGACGAAACAAAACAAAACTGAGAAATGCTATAACTTCTCAACCATTCATTCTGATTATAATGAACTCACTACAGGGATGATCCAGATCCAGATTTAGATTTTTCTTTCAGGAGAAAAGTCTTCCTGAGCTGGACAGCAGTATTGCTAAAGGCTCCTTCTCACATTATAAAATTTCCCCATTTTTCCTTTTTGTTTGAAAAACAACCCTATAGAACATGAAACATGATCAGGAATTTACCAAGGTGTCTATTCTCATTTAAATAATCCTGCTTGTCATATCTGAAATGAGCATGAAGAAAACCTTGCCACACTAGACTGTGAAAGGTCTGTGTAGGCTTGTGTCTGACCATTTGTGCATTGCATGGCCAAGAGCTGGCGTTTTAGCTGTTTTCCAGCTGCCTCTCTAGCTTAGAATAAAATTTGGGAGTGTAAAATTTGAGACACACCCTAAGATACTAGTTCTGATGGTATAATGAAGTGAGTTTTCTCACTTTCAGGATCACATGGGAAAGTATTGGGTCCCCTAAATACAGTTCTTCCAGAAATAAGTTTTCTTTGGTAAGAGTTGAGCATATACCTTTTGGTGAAGAGTTCAAGTGGAGTCAAAGCAAAGAGTCAAAAAAAGGCCTGTAATACAGGGCCAGATCAAAGACATTAACTGAAGTTACACTTGGAAAATAAACCCTGTTTTTTAAATCAGGGTTAGCATGTTTGAAATTGATATTAAACATGCCGACTACGTAACACACAAGGAAACACATATATCTATAGATATATGTGCTTCCCTTTGTGTCACAATCTATCTATAGATATATGTGCTTCCCCATGTGTCACGGTATATCTATCTATATAGATAGATAGATATATGTGCTTCCCCATGTGTCACGTAGTCACACTATCTATCTATCTATCTATCTATCTATCTATCTATCTATCTATCTATCTATCTATCTATCTATCTATCTATCTATCTATCTATCTATCTATCTATCTATCTATCTATCTATCTATCTATCTATCTATCTATCTATCTATCTAGGGATCGAGATATCTGATTGTGGGGTTGGCCAATCACTAGTATGCCTTTCCTCCCACCAACCCTGGCTGCTGGTTCCCTTGCTCCTCTCCTTCTACACACACACACACACACACACAGAGAGAGAGAGAGAGAGAGAGAGAGAGAGAGAGAATATTAAGAGAGAAATCAAGAAAATATTAAAAATAACATCATAGAAGCAGCAGCTAGGAGCCGTGAGATGCAGCCAACGTGAGGTTGGGTGGGTATAGGACAAAGCCACAAATGCAATGATTCTAAAAGTCTATGTTCCTTGATATACAACACATTTTTAAAATGGATTAAAACTTTTCCCAAGAGGACACACACACTAGTCCAAAAATGATGTGACTAATGTGTGACTTTAAATTGACTTCAGAACCCCCAATCCCTCTCCTGATTAATTCTCATAGTATATTCACACCTTGAGCTTGGTCATGGGGGGGGGGGAAGTATGAAGGTGGCAGTAGAATAACTCTGGTCTGAACTCATACACTAAGCCAGGAAGGAAGAGACTATATTCTAAATTAGGATGAGCCTTTTCTGATCTAGCAGGGCAGCCATTATCCATACTATTCATTGTTAAAAAGGACATCATAGTTCTCAAGCTTCTTGTTTCTTTTACCAAAGTCTTGGCTGAAAATCGCCCCTGTGAAAATCACCCATATGTCATTTCAGAGAGAAAAAATCTAGTGTATTTAAAAACTGGTGATTGGCCAAATATTTTCAACAGAATACTTCCCAGCATCAAAGATGAAGTGGTTTAGTTCCCACATGAGAGCTCCAGCACTCCAGTGTGTCCATCTGCACTGGCATTTTCCAAAAGAATTACAGAGCTAGGTTTACAGGAAGAAAATATGAATCTTTATAGAGAATAAAAGTCTGCAGTAAAATGCTCAAGATTATTTAAATTAAAAAGTGAGCAAGCCATTATGGCCAACCATTGATTCTCATGCCTTTTATATGATGTATGGGCAGAGTAACGAACCTTGTTATAGTTTAATAAACCTTTTTTCAGTTCCAACAGTGCTGTCTAATGCATAAGAAATTGGACTGATCTGTTGTCAGCCACAAGGCTAAGGAGTGTCTTCTGACTAAGGAAAAAGAAAAAGAGAGAGAGAGAGAGAAGAAACAAAAATAGGCAGGTTACAACAGTCTGTATATTTTACCCTGCAATGCAACACTTATTAAGTGACAACAAAATTTCTGATTAATGGGTAGACATTCTTATTAAAAACCTTTGGCTTCAATAATAGTCCTGACAAAGTCACCAAAAGTCCTCTTTGTTAGGTATATAGACTGATTGTTGTAAAAAATATTTAAGGCCATACAAAAATGGACAACACACACACACACACACACACACACACACACACACACACACACACACACACACGCACGCACGCACGCGCACGCGCACGCACGCGCGCGCGCGCGCGAGACAGAACAGACTAGGATGATGTCATGGCCAGAGGAAAGACCTGGCTTAAGTGCTCTCCCATTTCAAATCTCCAAGCCTGGTAAAAGTTAAGGCAATATTTACAAATTAAATGCCCATGTAAAAGCAACACAGAGAGGCTAATGGCCTTGGATTTAGCCCTTGATTGAATTGCTAGTCTGGCCATCTGATTCCTTTCTACTCTCCATGACCTTTTGTGTTGCTTTTATTCATGGCAAAATGAATTTATACGCCATGTAATTATAGAAAGAAAATAGTTTTGACCTCGGTTCCATCCTCCCTTTCTTAATGTGCATAATTGTTTTGCCAGCCGTTTATTACTGTCAACATTTCCAGTCAGGTGCAGCAGAGAGCAGTAAAAGGAGGGGTTACGCCAACAGGAAGGTTGGAAGGTTTAAAGCAATAGAAGCCTGTTTACTTTAAGTTGTGTGTTAGTTTAAGATACGTGTCTAAGTGTCACCACAACTAGGTCCCAAACAGCATTTTGACAACTCTTGTGTGTACCATTCTGAAAGATTATGAAGCACAGAACATTTACGAATTAGGTCACTATTAAGCTAAACATTATGAGTTAGGTCACTATCTTAACATTAAAAATGGCATTCAGGAACTCAGCCCTAATCGTTAAAAGCCTGACTGAAAAGGTAGGACTTCAGCTGTCAGTGAAAGGAGAAAAGAGAGGGGGCCAACCTGATCTCCCAAAGGAAAGCATTTCATAACCTGGGAGGAACCGCAGAGAAGGCCCTCTCTTGTGTTCCCATCACCCATGTGGTTATGTTTCTGTGCTGTGATGTTTTTTGTGTTTTGGTGTGTGTGTGTTTTCAGCCCCATCATTTCCTGATGGGGCTGGCTGTGTTTTTTTGGGGAGGGGGTATTTTTTTTTGTGCTGGAACGGATTAATCGCGTTCCAATGCATTCCTCTGGGAAATGGTGCTTCGACTTACGACCATTTCGAGTTATGCCTATCTTCTGGAATGGATTATGGTCATAAGTTGAGGCACCACTGTAGTTACATATCAATGCAAAAGGAAGAAATGTATTACCACAAAAGACAATAGAGTTTTGCATAAAATATGCATCCTAATTTTGTGCATAGATCTACATATAGGGCTACATCCTACTGCTGGTCTTAAAAGTGTACTAAACCCATTGAATCAATGTGACTTACATTAGTATTGACTTACCAAGTCTATATTACTTAGTGGGCCTTCTCTAGCTAGGACTAAAATTAGATTTAGCTTTTAGAAACAATTTGTATAATTTCAGTAAAAGTATAACACACCTTTCCATACTCGAGAAGACTATGAACAACGGACAGCAGCTTAATCTGTTGTTAAGGGGTTAGTTGTCAAAGATCCCCCACCCTATCTTTCCATATATTTCCAATGGACAGCCATTCAAACATAGGATGCCTTCAAAGAGAGACTTGTGCTCTGCCAGAACTTCAAATTGAGGACAATCTTCTGTTAAGATACAACCACCCGATTAATGTCTGACTAGCAGAGTTTTCTCCAGATAAAGCTTTCTTCATCACTTCCTTTCATCATCAGGGCAAGAAGGGTTCCCAATAACTCTTAGAAATGATGGTAACTGAGGCAGAACATTTGCACCTTGGTCTAGAGGCAATGAGCCATGCATTCCAGTGGAATAGTTTCAGTATGAACACCTCCTTTTGTTATGAGGAGACTCATTCTTGTGTGCAATACAGTCAAGCTAAATAAACCTTTGGGTGGAAATGTTACAGTATCCATCTTACAAATTTGCTCTGTGATGCTTATCTTTTCAAAAAATCAAGTCTAATGTGCTTGCAAC
This sequence comes from Pogona vitticeps, assembly GCF_051106095.1. Classification (NCBI taxonomy): domain Eukaryota; kingdom Metazoa; phylum Chordata; class Lepidosauria; order Squamata; family Agamidae; genus Pogona; species Pogona vitticeps. The sequence goes on from NC_135786.1 coordinate 41,862,758, forward strand.
TGCATTGAGTGAGCGTGAAGACTTCAGTCCTGAATAAGGAAGCTGCTGCCTTGCAACAACCATGGATGTCTTATGTTCTCTTACAGAGAAGAAATCTCTTTAGCGTTGCATGGGTAAAAAAATGCCAAGGACAACCAGCATTTCTCAAGAGTGGAAAATTAGCAGAAAAGCTTCTCATTGGATTCTTTGTGCTGGCAGCATTTGAGCAACCTTGCAAAAGAGCATGGTGCATATCACATGTTTTGGTAACTTTTACCTATTAGTACAAAACAGGTGACAGTCTAGACAGGTAACAACTCAGACATGTTGAGCTCTGCTACTATGATATAGAAATATACCATATATATTGTGCAATAGGGCACAATCACTAGCCCTATTTAACATATATCTCAATTCAATGTGAAAATCACTGGGACAGTTTGTGAGACAGGTTTCATGCCATTTTTTTAGCAAGGCATTCAAACTATAGCCCTCAGAGCCATTGTGGACTAGACAGGTAAACAGAAGAAAGTTGAATTCAAACAATGAGTTTTCATGTGCCAGCTAAGGTTTGGTATCAGATGAATAAAAGTGTCAGAGTCCAAGATACAGTATCCCAGTTCACCACACCGAGTATCAAGACCAAAGGCACTCACTGCACAGTTGGCCGTGACCAAGCAGAGGCCGGAGCACAAGGCTGAGAGAATGGAGCTGGAACAAGGCACCGAGAGGCAGGAGGCAAGCAGAGGGAAGAGCAGGGGGTCAAGGTGCAGGAACACTGGAGTCCAGATGTAGGGATACTGGACCACAGGGCCTCAGGAGCAGCTGAAGACTTTTGTTACTGAGACAAGTTCTGGGAGGGAGGACCACTTTTTAAATAGGGCATCATAGCTTTCCCCTTTATTTTGTCAATGGTACATGTTTTAGTATGTTAATTGTTCATGCATATTCATGTTGCTGAGAGGTGGAGCCAAGACAGATCTTATAAGAGGCAGAGCTTGAGAGTCACGGAGAGTTAGAGAGTTGAAGTGGAGTGTGTGAGAAAGAAGTGGTTAGAGTGTGGAGTTTGGGGAATTCTGAGGTTTGTGTTAGGGTGTCCCAAGATGCACATGATATGGTCAGCAATCATGCCACGTTTGGTGTGGAAGGCCATGCAGGACCCCAGGCAAATTGATCAAGCCAAGAAGGGTGTAAACAGAGAGGTCAGCAGAGTTGAGAAGAGGGGAAGCTGGGGACCCCAGGAGATGCTGAGCAGCCAGGGTTTGGAGATACTGTATGGATGGGGCAAACCTGGGGTACCACAGCTAGGGGGTACATGGAAGTGGGCTGTATGGTAAGACTGCACACTTTTGTTATAGGAACTTGATTGGCAGTCTGGGCTGGAAGGTCAAGGCTGATTCCAGTTACAGACCAGTTCAGTGTAGCATTCAGCCCTGCCCTCACCTGTCCATCACAGCTGGGCAGTGGAACATCAGCCAATGAGGGGGACGGAAGGTGGTGCAGAAGGGGGAGGAGCTGGAATATATATTCGGGTGTATGATGAGGGAGAAGAGAGATTTTTGAGTGAGATTCTGTGAGAGTTAGTGATGAGAGTGTCTATGGGCCTGTGAGCCAAACAGTCAGTGAGGGAAGAGTCTGTGTGTGTCAGTGAGTGAGAGACTTGATTAACATTTTGTGATTTACTTACTTTATTTTGTTAAACCAATAAACAAGTTTAAGTTTTGAAGAAACACATGATTCAGTGATTTATTGGTATTGAAACAGCAATACCTGGTGGCAGCTACCTGAGAAGAAGAGTGAGCACTTCTGGAGGCCTGAGTTGGTAGAGGCTTCAGCGTGTCCGCTACATTCAGGCACTACGGTACACCACCTTGTAAAAGGAAAAGTTTGCATTATAAATAAGTTAATAAACTTGTGGCCCTAGTTTTCCCATTATTCCAGACTGGGCAGGCAAACAACTCCCCTGATTATCTTAACACATGAACAGGAACATAATGCGAGACACAGTCTTTGAGATAACTTGGACCCAAGCTGTTTAGGACTTGGGCTTTATAGGTTAGCATAATCAAGCCTGTATAGTCTACAACAGATTACCATGTACAAATGGAGGTACAAAGTCAGACAGCATATTTAAGAGATGACACTTTCACAAAGACTATTGCATATATAGTTCAGTGGCTATAGGTCTCTGGCGGCTCAGCCAGAGGCTGGGAGTTCAGTTCCCCACTGTGCCTCTTTGAGACGGATTCAGTGATCCATAAGGTTCCTTCCAGCTCTGCAATTATTAATAAAGGTTATTAAATCACTAATGTTTTTATCCCCAGTCACCCTTGGTGTAATACAGAGTGCTCTCCATGGTCCTGAAATGAGTTCCAAGGTCTTATTTAGTGCCTGTGGTGCTGGTGGCCATGGTGCTGATCTGGTCACCTATAGCAGGTTATGTCTCTTTGCCCATACAAGGAAAATTTCACATATTGGTGTCAGTTAGCATGCAGTCTTCAATATTTCATACAGATAAATGCCAGAGCATTTACTCAAGGGAATATAAGGACATGGGCTGTAGATTAATAGCTTACATCAAAGCTATAGGCTCCTTTGTGACTTTGTCACATTACGAGCAAGCCATGTTGGACATATTAATTTCACCCATTGACTCAGAAAAACAAAAAAAGCATAACCAAGTGAAAATTATGGACTGGACTGTAGGAAAATTCTGGTTGGAATAAGGAAGTGCAATCAGTAGTACATTTGTTAACACAAGCTGCCACCACCAAACCCTCCAGTATCCCTCCACAGTTTTTGAAACATTCCTCCTTTTAAAAGACAGAACTAGCAAACAGCACTAAGCAGACTATGACAAGTTAACTATATTATTTCAGTATACTTTCTGAAAGCACTATGACTGTTAATTGATCATTTTTTTTGTACAAAGGGTCTTGTAGTTTTCTTTCTAATAAGAACCAAAACCTTATTAAGGGACACTCTTTACAAACAAATAATCACCTTTCACACTGCATCCGTTTCAACCAACATAAATCATATGTTGACCTAATCTGACACAGACTGTGATCTTGCATCCACATTTACCCCTTTATTTCTTTAGACTCTGATTAGATTCTGCATAGTACAATGTTTCATAAATTTACAGAAAGACAAGAGACGTGCTCATGCCATGCATAAATTATTCCACTTTTCCTCTTCATTAGCAATCCCCTGGAGGTCATCTTAATCAGGTAATTTGAAAAAAGTATTCTGTGGCAATTGAAATCATAAGGTAAAGCCTCAGAAGTGCACATTATGACATAACAGAGACCCCAGGATAAAGCTTGATTAGTTGCTCCCTTTTCTGCTGACAATATTAAACACAAAAAATTACAATAAATTTTCCTGATTTTTTAAAATTTAAGCCCAGCAAGACATTAAATTTTCATTATTCCATAGGAACATGGTTTAATAACCATTAGAATAGTGCAAAGGCTTACTGAAAATCATGCAAATGACTTCATGTTTTGCAAGCCAATTCTCATCAAGTTTATGATAATGGAAGACCTATTGAGTCTATTTGCTTGAAAGCGTAGTTAAGATTGCAGCTCTGCAATTTTGGCTTCTACATGTTTACATGGAAGCATATCCTACCTAGTTCAGTGAGATGTACCTCCACTTGTGCATGGTACTGTGGGTTCATCAATCTATCCTATGCCTATGGCTGAAGGTACAAATGGGAGAAAAGGAAGTGCTGAGCCATGCACGAGCATCAAGTTGGATTTAGGTAGTTAAGAAAAAAGAGCAACAACTAATTTCTCACAAAGAAAGTAACATACTCAACATTTGGAATTCCATATTTGCTTAAAGCAACTGACTGAAGGAGAGAACTTGCACTAGCTTGGGAGACTAAGTAATGTATGAAGGTAGATTAAGAGTACAGGCATGGAAACATGAAGAAATGGGCAGGTATCTAACCTTGAAGCAAGCCCTGTACCATCATGAACAACAGGGTATAATCAATTTATTCAAGAACCCATTAGCTGAAGCCACTTTTGAAGTACAGAGAAAATATAATTATGTAGTTACCATAAGATTATTGTTAAGGTTGTAGTAATGCCACAATACTAGGGGAAAAAAACCATACTTCCACAGCAGCATGAAGATCTCTATGCCCAATGTAATTATTTGTTGTACCCTAAGTTATATGGGGAATAAGTGGGCCAACTGAATACAGAATTCCCTTATGCAGTACATTACCAGCTAAGCAGATTTCTTTGCTCCTGCCTCTGTTTGTTTAGAAGAAATCCCAATTGTTTTCGATTATTGAAGCTGTGTTTCTTTCCGTCTACTCAAATGCGGGTAATTTCCTGTAGAAATGCACTTACGCTAATCTAGTTTAAAGATACCTTTGAATTCAATTTGCAGGAATGGGTGAAGTATAATCAGGTTTCTGTAGAATTTCATAAATAGTCTGCAAGGCTCCCATCGATTATGAGAAATGAGGGCATGGAAAAATGCATACGCCTTGGGGTGAGCTCTTGATCCTTCAGTGAAGGAAAGATCCAAGAAACAGCTTGATGTTTAGTCGCCTGCTTGGTCTTTTTGCCTTCATTTCCCCCCTGCCCCCGGTTCCTAAAACAGCCTTCCTTGAGAGCTGGAAATGTTACTTCACTTCTTCCCCACCCCAGCCCCAGCCTCCAGAAACTGCAAGACACTTAACTGGATGCTACAGAATAAGCCAGCTCATTTTCACCTTGGACTGTGAAACAAGCTGAAATGGTGAGGTTATCTGTACAGAAGGATGGAGAATAAAAACTCCTTTGCCAAGTTGGAAGGGTCAATAATACCCATTAGTGCTAATGGGAGGTCAGGAATGAAGCTCAAAAATCCCCGTGCCACTGTGAATCCGTTGCCCCTTCTTTGTCTTGTGTAAAATCTTCTCATTATAAGGTGCTGCAAGGTGAACACACATAAGCCTAATGAGGTATTGATTTGCAGATCATAGGAGTGGCTTTGCTCCTAATGACTTGGTTGTTTACTGGTCTCAGACCACTTCTACAATACTAATTATTGCAAATAAGTTCTCTTTAAATTATACTTTGCACATCGAGGAGTGTGTGTGTTAATGCAAACTTGAAAAGAATGAAACAGTAATAGAGAGTAGCATGTTCAAAGAAACTTCTGTAAGATCACTCCATGATGAAAATCTGTTCTGTGTATCTTTTAACAACTAGTAATCCAACTGCTATCCAACTACTAAATAGCTCAGAGAGTGTTTTAGAGTTTGGGGATTTGATTACACTGTGCCTCTTTGATAAGGACGTGAAGATCCATGAGTTCCCTTCCACCGCTCCAGTTCTAACATTATTAATAACTGCTTTGGAGATGGAAGAAGTGGTGGGTACAGGTGAGATAGGTGGCTACATATCCTGCTTAACTGAGACCAGTCTTTTCTGAGAAGATGCCTGCTCTTTGAAGGACTGTCCACTTCAAATCTGGTTTAAGGACAAAGATTTTATGTTCTAACTACCATGGACACAATGGTGATCACAGAAATGAGTTCAACAACTGGTTGTTGCCTCATGCTTGGTCATGTGACTGGTTGTGTAACTGAAGGCATTCCTTCAATTTGAGAAATCTGCTTCCATGGTTGACTTTGAGGGTCCAATAATTCAAAATAGGCTAGTGACCAACTACTGTAAGAAGAAAAATCAACAGCAGAATGAGTGGACACCACAGGCTACCTCTTTAGTCTTCCTCTAAATGGTAAGCACTCTATTTCTGTTTTAAATTATAGCAATTCTTTGTGTGTGTGTGTGTGTGTGTGTGTGTGTGAGAGAGAGAGAGAGAGAGAGAGAGAGAAGGAGAGGGGTAGATAGCACTTTCCCTCTGAGCTATTCCAGATTTTTAGAGCTTGGGGTCAGGGAACTCCTATTTGTACTGTAGCAAAAATCACACAGATATAAGTATAATTATACAAAGTCATACAGAGATTTATACATGATCACCATAAGCCCACATGAGATTTACACTGAGTGTTAAAACAATATTTGCTCCTTTTTCCTGGGGTTTTTGTTCATGTTACAGATAGCTGTGCCCAATTCTGACATGGCAGGAGGGAGGAGGACTGAATAGATTTGTAACACTCTTAATCTATGTATAATATATTATACTAATTTGGATCTACACATTACTACAAAGAGATTTGGTTTTGGGAGATTTAATATTCAGCATAATTTAAATTAATTTGAAATATAATGGGCTACATTATTACTTTGTTCAATTTTTAATTGATTTTAAGGCATTAAAGTATTGAAATAATGGATTAAAGTTGATATTAAGAAAATATAGCTACAAATTTAGGCATAAAGAAGAAATATGTGAATGTTTAACTATGTTACCTCTATCAATCAACCATTTAATAGCACCCTCAGATAAGAAAGAAATTATGCAGCTTCTTGTTAAACCAGTTTGTTAGTGTTAAAAACTGATAGGGAAAGGAAACATGAACACTGTGTAGAATATCCATACGATACTTGCGATTTATCCCATGTCATAGAAGAACAACCAAAAATTAGCTTAATTACTAGCCAAATTACTTTGTAAGAGTCCTCCTCTATGTCTGCAAAAAGTAGTTTATTCTTATTAGATGAAGCCCCAGATCAACATGCTGTAATAGGTCAGTATCCATCCACATAGATGCATAGACTCATATCTATTTCCAATTTTGATCCACTTCTTAAAGTAGAGACAGATAAGTGATTTGACCACTGCATATGGAAAAATCATCAGATAACAGCACTCTTCAATCCAACAAATCAAGATATAACTACTGAAGTACATATGACCTGATACTGAACTTACCTTCCTCAGATACAGCTACATAGAAGTGAACATTAAAATAAGCAGTGGGATTACTTGGTGGAAAGATGCTGCTGGATATTATTTAGATTTTGCGTACATCATTTAAACATTTGCCATATTTCTATTGAAGCTCTGACAACTAACATATTGCTGCTTGTAAATCTTGAGTTTCACTCTATTTAGATTGCGCTCCTATTACACTTACCCGGAATCAACCCCATTGAATCCAGTGGCATTTACTGTGGAGGAAACATGTGCAGGGTTGGGCTGTTAATGCTAAAATGTAAAATTATGTATTAATTTATCTCTTAAACATGGTCTCCTTGTAATAGGATTTTCTCATGATAATTTGTTCAAAACCTTAGCGTGATGTAAACACACCATTATAATTGGCATATGATTACACTGAGAATATCCCAAATAATAATATTATTCTGTGTTTACAGTATGCCTTAAAGCTACCATCTTCTCTTTTGTCCTCTCAATAATCTTCTGAATGAGGCTAGGCTAAGAATTGTGAGTGGATTGTGTCATACAAGTAGGCATTTGAGTCTGGATCTGGGTAACACTTCACACATTTCATGAAGTGAGTTGTAGTCCGGGAAACCTTATACCATTACATAGGGCTTTCCATTGATTTCACTGTGGATAACTATAATAATAATAAGCATATGCCATCAAGTCAGTTCTGACTTGACGGCAAAACTTTTCAGAGTTTTCCAGATAGAGAATACTCAGAAGTGGTTTACCATGCCCTTCTTTTGGGGACATCCTGGATCTGTGCATCTTTCCGAAGGCCACACAGGCTGGTTGTTCTCATAGGAGGCACAGCAAGGAATTGAGTTCCCAACCTCTGGTGCCACAGCCGGATACCTAAAGCACTGAGCTATCCAGCCAGCTTGATAAATATCAACACTGAAATATTTTAAATGATTTTCCACTCTTATACGACAAAGTTGTGAGTAGGTCAGGAAGGAACACAGTCATATGAAAAAGAAAATACCACCCTCTTTGAATTCTATGGTTTCACATATCTGGACGTAATAAAAATCATCTGGTCCTTAGCAGGTCTGAAAATTAGTTAAAGACAACCTCAGATGAACAGCAACACATGGCATATTACAGCATGTCATGATTTATTTTGCAAAAATAAAGCCAAAACGGAAAAGCCATGTGTGAAAAACTAAGTACACCATTACTGAATTTGGTGTTAATTTGGAATTAGGAGGCTAAGTAGCAGCAGGTGCTGCTAACCAAATGCCCTTGAGTGGATGATCATCAGCAAATATGACCACCTCTATAGAAGCTGAAGTTTTAGCAGTTTGCTGTTCTGGAGCATTCAGGTGTGTGTTAAAACAATGCCAAGGAAGAAAAACATCAGTAATGATTGCAGAGAAGTAATTGTTACTTCCCATCAATCTGGAAGTGTTCTAAGGCTATTTCCAAACCATCCATCATTCTACAGTGAGGAAGATTATTCACAAGTGGAAAATATTCAAGACAATTGCCAGTCTTCCCAAGGAGTGGATGTCCCAGCAAATTCACCCTAAGGTCAGACTGTGCAATATTCAGAGAAATTGCCAGGAACTCAATAGTTACATCTCAGAATCTACAGGCCTCAGTTATGATGTTAAATGTTAAAGTTCATGACACCACAATTAGAAAAAGACTGAACTCAGTCAAAGTCCAGAACTCAACTCAATTGAACTGCTGTTGTGGGACCTTAAGAGACCTGTGCGTAAACGAATGCCTGCAAACTTCAATGAAGTGAAGCGACATTGTAAAGAAGAGCGGCCCAAATTCTTCCACAATGATGTGAGAGACTGATAAAGACATACAGAAAACATTTCCTTCAAGTTATTGATGCTAAAGGTGGTTCTATGAGGTGTACTCAGTTTTTCACACATTGCTTCTCCATTTTGACTTTACTTTTGTAAAATAAATCATGACACAATATAATATATCATGTTGTTCATCTATGGTTGTATTTACCTAATATTCAGACTTGTTGAGGACCAGATTTTTATTATGATCTGATAATTAAAGCCATAGAATTCGAACAGGGTGTATTTTCTTTTCCACATGATTTTGTGTGAATTTTGGCCGCTGTTCTTTACAATGTCGCTTCACTTCATTGAAGTTTGCAGGCATTCATTTACGCACAGGTCTCTTATGGTCCCACGACAGCACTTCAATTGGGTTGAGTTCTGGACTTTGACTGAGCCATTGCAACACCTTGATTATTTTCTTTTCCAGCCATTCTGTTGTAGATTTGCTGGTGTGCTTGGGAACATTGGCCTGCTGCATGGCCCAATTCAGCCAAACTTTAGCTATCGGACAGATGGCCTCACATTTGACTCAGGAATACTTCGATATATAGAGGAGTTCATGGTTGACTCAATAACTGCAAGGTGCCCAGGTCCTGCAGCTGCAAAACGTCCAAATCATTACCCAACGGATTGTTCTGGAAGTCTTGTGATTTGTCCAAATACAATTTTACAAACCTAAGCCATGCTAAGTCTACATTGTGGCACTGCAGGCTAAACCGCAGAAGCCTGTGCTGCAGGGTCAGAAGACCAAGCAGTCGTAAGATCGAATCCACGCAATGGAATGAGCTCCCGTCACTTGTCCCAGCTCCCGCCAACCTAGCGGTTCGAAAGCATGCAAATGCGAGTAGATAAATAGGGACCATCTCGGTGGGAAGGTAACAGCGTTCCGTGTCTAAGTCTCACTGGCCATGTGACCACGGAAGATTGTCTTCGGACAAAACGCTGGCTCTATGGCTTGGAAATGGGGATGAGCACCGCCCCTAGAACACGACTGGACAAAAAATTGTCAAGGGGAACCTTTACCTTTACCTTTTTAAGCCATGCTAAGTTCTTTTGAGAGAGAAGAGGCTTTCTCTGGCAACCCTCCTAAACAAACCATACTTGTTCAGTCTTTTTCTAATTGTACTGTCATGAACTTTAACATATATAAGTCACGTGGAAAAGAAAATACACCCTGTTTGAATTCTATGGCTTTACTTATCAGATCATAATACCATAGATGAACAACATGAGATATTATATTGTGTCATGATTTGTTTTACAAAAATAAAGTCAAAATGGAGAAGCAATGTGTGAAAACCTAAGTACACCTCATGATTCAATAGCTCATAGAACTATAAACAGTCATTCCCAAGGTGTATGTTATGGTTCACCTGTGAGTATATTTGATTTGGGGCTTAATATATAGTTCTTTTCCTTTTCATTTCATTGCAATCAGAGCAGGTTAGCAGTTTATCACTGGCAATTAAAAGAAAAAAGAAAAATGTTTCCTATAATCATTCTTCATCTTTTATTTCCCTCAAAGGCAAATAGTAATTCTGGTATCCAAACATATTCTCAGGGACTCTCCCACAGAGAGCGAAAGAGCATATGCAATTCACTTTGTAAAAACCCATTAAAAGTGACACATAAACAGTCAATAAACTGGATGCTCCACTCTGGTTGCCTTATCAGTATTGATTTGGCTTATAATTATTTATCTTAATCCTTGGCACTGAGAAGCTGCCTAATTTAACCCTTTGTGGAAATATCAGAATCAATGTTCTGCTCCACAGCCTTTCTCAGTTTCTGTGATTCTAGAAGCTGTGCTCACCTCTTAAACAAACTGGGAGGCAATTTTGTGTTCGCAGTCACAAAGGTAACTGCAACTGTTGGATCAATATGTCGTGACAACAAATGTTAGAATAAAGCAGCCTTATTATGGGAAGTGAAAAGATGGATGATAGGGACTTTTCTGTTGAGCCAGAGCACATTGGCTACATCCAGACTAAGGCATGTTACCAAATATGAAGTTTTGTAAAACTAGCATCTTCAGATATGCAACCCAGATAAGTGTGTGGGTGTTTAAAGCTGAATACTTAGCACTATTGAAAACAACCCCATGAAAGATTAGGGGTCCTTAGAGCTTAAAGACTGCTGCTTCTATAAACATTAATTTACAGAGAAGTATTAAAACTGTTAATATTTTAAACCTCAGCTTCATCATAATATTTAAAAGGTTTCAGTTAAAAAAAACAGGCCTGTACAAGGTTAAATTCAATTACTAAGGTGACTACATTATATTTAAAAAAAAAAAGCACCCTTAACAGTGTATTCTAGGTGACCAGTGTGTATATGTGCATGTTTGAACAGCAGTGGAAAGAACAGGGGAGAAAAAGGAATTGGAAAATGGTGGGAAAGCAAAGTTGGGTTACGAGCAAAAGAGCATGCCAGAAAAGTAGTGACCGCATGTCACATATACATAGGTATGGCCTTGAACATGTTTTAATAAGGATTGAAACTTTTCTTGTGTGGATCTTTCCCCCAGGACAAACTGTTGCCTCTCTCTCCAGCCATAGATAGATTAACATCCCAAATAAAACAATAAAATGTACCTGTCAACACACGAAAACATAGTTTATTGCTCTATAAATGAGTCTCAAATTCCTCGTGAGATTCACCTCTTCCTTGTCCCACTCAAGACTTGACTAGAAGGATAGACAAACATACTCCATTTTGTACTACCTACCAATATTTCATTGTTTCAGCTGAACTAAGTGCTCTTCCACCTTTCTATAAAGGTGGAAGAGCACTTAGTTGTTTTCTATAAAATACTTACTTTAACACTGACATTATTTATATTTTTTTCCTGACATACACATGGCATTTACCTTGTCTTAGTCATTGCAGTGTCAGTACATGGCTTTCCAAGCTTTGTTCTTCCCCTCTTTGCCATGGTTTATTTTACTTTTTAAATTTGTTTTGTTCTGGGGGCAAGATTTAGTTCCATGGTACTCCCCAGTTATTTCAGTAGCCAGCCTCCTGTCTGGAAATATTCTGTTAGCTTCCAATTAGGCATGCACATGCACGCACGCAGGGAGGGGGTTCAGTACGAAAAGTGGATTTTTAAACACATTTTTGAACACATTTTTGGATTTTTAAAGACATTTTTGAAAGAATTTCCTGAGCACAAGCTATTTTGGGAGAAGGACCAGTTTAGATAGAGGTTGGATATGAATCTCATAAGCCCAATGAATCTTTACAATGAAGGAGGAAAAAGGGGAGAGAAAGGGATGAAATTCCCCCTGCACCTGAAAGAGCCCTGAGTCAAACCATGATTAGTTTCAACTATGATTTATTGTAATAAATGAAGAACAGGTGTGGGTAAGCCTAACTGTTAATTCCAATTGGATTAATGTTTTGACACTCACATACAAAGACGTCCAGGGTTTGGGCCCATGTTACTTCTCAGAGCATTTCTCCTTTATGTCATCTGCCAGACCGAAGATCATCCCAGCTGAGGGTGGCCTCCAGCTCTATAGAATCTAGAGAATCACGTTGCAAGTTTCTGCATGGTGATACTTAGATCCCAGAAATCAAAGGGTAGATAAATTTTAGATGTGTAGAAAGGGAAAAAGAAAAGAAATAGGCTAGGTGATGGCTGTAGGGAAGGCCTGCCTGTATAGACATGTCTTCAGATTGGTATTGAAGGCCCTCAACGAGGGGACCAGATAATACCCTCCTTCCATCAAATTAATTGGTGGAAAATATTATCATCTTAATTTACTCCAGTTCCTGCATCTTTCATGGACCTAGAGATGGAATTTACCCATGATAGCATCCAACAGAAATGAGATTTACATGGAAACGACTGGACAGTAGAATGCAAATTGGAGGTATAGGAGATCTAAAACTAGATTTGTCTTTTAAGAAAGGAAGGGAAGAGAAGGCTGTACTCCCTCCTACCACATTTCATATATTAGGTCATGTCTGATTATTTTTCAGGAATATCCTCATACCTAACTCATTAATGACTTTCAAAAAAATGTTAGGCTGAAATCTGAATTTTCCTTGATTATATTACTCAGATGTATTGAGAGTCCAGATTTTTGCTCTTAAATTGTTTCTTGACCTTTGTAACTTAAGAGTAAGAGAACAAGGCCTTTAAGCCTTATCAAGAATTTTGCTCCTCTTTGTCAAATCTGTTTGTCTGTCTATTTCATAAACTTGTACAGCATACTGCTAAATTAGTACTGGGCAGTACTCTGCCCCGTTTATATCAGAAGTAAAGATAACAAAATAATATAACAAAAAAAAACTACTCCTTACAAACAGACTAATAGCCAAATAAATAAAAAATTAAACCAAACCTCAGCTCATAAACCAAATAACGGACTCTTTTTTGTCCCTGCTTGTCCTGCTAACAAATGAAACATTATCCATATTTGGTGCATCATCAGCATCCGAATGTCTATGGCCTGTATCTATTGCTGAGAAAGTAGCAATACAGGCTGGCACATTGTAACATTGCCAATGTGGTAATAATAATATCTCATCTAAGTCCTGGCATGAAATGCAGGAACCAGACCCAAAGGATGGTGAGCTCGGGTTCATATTGCATCTTAAAACCCATGTGTTGGCTAATTTGGATCAGACCATTCTTCTAAGTAGTTCACAATTTACTTGTGGTATATGCCGATTCAATGACTACCCTAACATGAAAACAAGAAGGTGGGAGGAACCCTGGCACATGAATAGAAAACAGAATGGAAAATCCTACGGGCAAGGGTGGGAGTCAGAATGGATCTTTTCCTGCCAATGTGGACATTTTTCTGCCAAGGCTTGGCAGTATTATAAGAAGGCTCCAAATCAAAATCAGGACATGAACTGTAAAGTACCAGTAGAATATTGCTTCATGCACCGAACCATGCTTTATTGACATCAATTTTGGAGAGAAATTCTCTTCAGTGGGGAGAAAAATGAAAGCTCTGCCACAAAAGTCTAGAACATTTCCTGAAACTACTAGTTTGGTATGTCCTCACATTCTGAGGTTGGAAAGGGCTGGCAGCTTTAATGGAAGTGCCAGATCACACTTTAAACATTATCTAACTGTTCAAAAATGTCTTGGTGAAACAAAGGCCTCATGTGACCCAGTTTCTGGAAAGCAGGCCTGTCAGTAGTGTGATAACGAAGAGAAAGTAGAATTGATTAGCTTGGCTGTATCAGAATGTGATGTCTTTGTAGGAGTACAGGAAGAAGCCCATCACAACGCTGGCCCATTTCCTTCAGTTTTGTCTACATTGACTAGCAATGGCAAAAGGGATTTTCAGACACGGTCTCTCCCATTCCCATAGGGACATACTAACAGCAAGCAATACTTGAGATTAGTGTTTCTTACTTTAAATTTATATCCTGGTTTTGCTGGAATTAGATCAACGTGTGATAATCCTTTTCTCCACATTGGCCTCAAAACAACCCTCTCATGTAGGTCAGACTAGGAGAAACTGACTGTCTGAATCAGTGAATTTTCATGGCCCAGTGGGGATTTCCATTTCCCTGACCATTACTCTAACTTCTGTTCTGCATTGAACCTGTGTCATTATATCATGTATAGAGATGGGCAGAAACCATGAGCCATCTGAACTTTTTAAAAAAATGAACCATGAACCAGTTTGTTTTTTAAAAACATTCATGCCTCAGGGGAGAGGAAACTAAACCCCCTATCCCCACAATCTGCCCCCCTTCCTCTGTGGCCTCTTTACCTGATCCTGAAGTCTCTTCTTCCTCCTCCTCCTCCATCACTGCAAATGGGCAATCTGGCACCATGCAGCACAATCATCCATTTGCAGCCCACCAGCTGCCCCATGCTTTCCCACTGCCCCCATCAACTCCCTCCCTGGTCTTGTCACCTCTTCCGCCTTCTCCACCACTGCCATGTTGAGAAACAGTGGTTGAGCTTCCTGCCTATCAGCTGATAGATGGCGACATGAACAGAGACAGGAAGCCCAGCTCCCAGAAGGGAAGCCAGGCCTGCTGTCTCTGAAGATGGCAGTCGAGGCAGAGGACAAAGAGGAGGCGGCAACAGGACCAGGTAGGGAGGTGACAGGACAGAGGGAAAGGGGCAGAAGGAAGGCAGTGGGAGTGGGGAAATGAACCAGGAAGTTCATTAAATTATTAAAAATATTTGTGCTTCGGGTCAGTTCAGGTTTGTTGGTTTTGACAAACCTGAACCAACCCAAACCAATGAACCAACAATTTTCAGTAAACTTCCTGGTTCATTTTTAGTTTGTGCCTACCTCTAATCATATATTGGTCTTTCTCTCCAATCATGTACAGTATTGCTCTTTCTCCCATGGGAGCTTTTTGCTATGTGACAATCTTCTTCACACATACTCTGTTTAATCCTTATAATGTTTCTATCCTGTGGGCCCCCCAACTCTGCATTAGTTAAGGTTGTAATCATAAACACTAGTAAAGGATATTTGCTAGTGGCTGTCAGAGATGGGGATGCTGGAAAGCTAGAGATCAGAGTTCCTCTGCTATTCTCTCTTTCCTCAGCCATGGGGAATTCCACCAACACTTCTATTCAGGGGTTTGGCTCCATGAAGCAGTCTACCTCCCCAGTGGTGCACATGCGCGTGTGTGTGCACATGTACACACACACACACACACACACACACACACACACACACACACACACACACACACAGAGAGAGAGAGAGAGAGGAAATGAAAGAGGTTGACTTGAGTTTTCAGTAACATTATGTAGCTTCCTAAAAGGAACTTTAACCAACAGGCAATTGAACCACAGGAATAAATAGGATGTGTGGATGAGCCCTGTGTGTACTGCTTGGGAAGAGTAAGCATGGGCTAGATAGCCAACTGTTTACTTTGGCAAATGTATGAAGTAGCACAGGATATTTTAACTGTTCATGCTTTGCATGCTATAAAGGTGATGGTCCTTTGATTTTTCTCCATTTTAAACCAGCTGCTTTCTGATTCTTTCCATCTGATGCAGTGTGAAGCCATCTTTAATTAATCATTTTCTCCTTTTTGTGGAGGAGAAATTTGAGAAGGAAGTCTCTAACAAAGGTTTCTTATAACAAGACGCTGCATTTCTTCTGTTTTACACACAGGCTCTTAACTTTGCAAGAGGAGTTTACATTCTTTCTGACACTCTTTTCTCAAATCACTGATACTAGATCGAGCAAACCCATCACTAAGTAAATAATACTGGCTGTCAGAATCAACTGGTTATGCATCTCTGCTCTAGGTATCCTAAGAATGAAGCTTTCAACATGTTTGCTTATTTGTTGGTTTTTCAGCCAAATGTTTGCAGTGATGATGTCAGTCATTTGATTTTTAACAAGCCTACTTACCTGGGTGTGGATTTCACATCAAAAGGACATCAGAGGCACCAACTGAAAGCTAATAAACCCCACTGTGACTTGAAGTGATAACCTGCAGGGCTTGGAAGAGAGGATTCAAGCAGAGATAGACAACTAACTTTGGTGCTGTATTGCTTTGACACTGATGGCTAGGTATGTGAAAAGGGATAGATTTCTTTTATTCTATTCATATAGCTTAACGTCAAAGCCTTGTATATCAAAGTAGGGCTGTAGCCCCCTGGAGTTATACTACTGTTTTGATGCACAGCTGTTAGTAAGCTGGAAGTCCCTCATCTCTGGCCCTCAGTCACATCCTGTTAAATTCAACATGGTGATTCCCACAATAGATTTACCCATTTGGGAAAAGTTGGTGGTACAGCCCTGTGCGGCATATATAGAATCTAGGTATGGGGCAATTTGATTCAAAGTACACAAACACAGAGAAAGAAACTAGCATCTTAGGGAGAAGTTTAGACTCACTCATAAAATTAGTACTTACATTTAACTAGAGGGTCCTTGCCCTGGCATAGAATATTGTGATTGTACATTGACTTAATATATTACCAGTTAATTGCCAATTTAAATTGTATTACCTAATATAGTCTCAATTCATGCATGCATTTTACATGGTCACAAGGAGAAGTGACAAGGTTTTCTGCTTTATTTGCAGAATATTTCTAGTTTTCAGGTTTCAAAAAAAAAGAAGATGGGAAAAACAGTGAGCAAATTTGGAGGTTTGGGGGAGGAATTCATCCTTCAGTTTTCAAAGACTTATAGGCACATGTCCTCCATGAATATTTGTGTTCATCTGTTCTTGGATTCCCACCACTGACACGTGAAAGCAGCATTTTTACAAGTACCTGATGCAACCCTGATGACAGAAAGCTGTGTGTTTTAATTAATTATAAAACCTGTTACAGTTTGGATGGTTTTATAAATTAATATTGTTAAGCATAATACATAATGGTTCTCTATATTTAAAAACTTGGTGGTTTAAGAATCAAGCTGCAGAGACAGAGGTTGAGAGTTTGATTCCCTGCTCTGTCTTTCATGAGAAGAACTTTGTAGGCAAGCTGCATATTCCCAGGGCACTCCCAGAAGAAGGTAAACCATTTCTCAGTACTTGCTACCTGGAAAACCCTGAAAAGGGTCATTTTAAGTCAAAATTGACTTGATGGCGCATGATGATGATATTTAGAATCACAAGATCACAACCCCCCACCACAAGCTATTGCTCTGCATTTACACAATGTTTAAGCATAGACTCTGATTATTCAAACACCTTATTTTTTTCTACTGAATTTTCAGTTCTGTTATCAGCACCTATGCCTCTCTTCAATTCTTGTATTTCTACAGAAATGCCCTTCTGATTTAACTCGTAACAGCTCTCCTAAAGCCATAACCTGCTTTGTCTGCTATTTAATAGGAAATCAATATTGTTGTAATACAATGAAATTAACATTGATTTATTTCATTTTAACTGGCAGCTAAACCAATAAGGCATTAGTCAATGTGCTCACAGTGGGAGGTCCAACAGGTCTCTCCAAACCTGATGCATTTCTTTTTGCTAATAATTAATTACAAAATCTGGCATGAGGTTTACAGAGGAGATTAAGGCAGAATTTCAACGACTGGTAGATCTTGGACCTAATGAAAAAAACAACAACACAAGAAGCTAACAAATTGAAATGCATGTCAAGGTGGGCATGCAATGCGCAACATTTTATGAATGCCTCTTCAGCTCCTCCATGAGTGGGCTGAGAGGACACAGCAAATGAAACTGGTCAAAGAAACGCAGAAGAGCTTTGGTATCTTGAGGGTGGTGAGAGGAAGGTTAGGAAGGAGTGTTCAACTATCTGTCAGCTAGGCTTAGCTTTCATAAATTTCATAGCTTCTATTTGGGATTGTGGACAAAATATTGTTTCACATCTTAAAGGTAAAGGTAAAGGTTCCCCTTGACAATTTTTGTCCAGTCGTGTTCGACTCTAGGGGGCGGTGCTCATCCCCGTTTCTAAGCCATAGAGCCAGCGTTTTGTCCGAAGACAATCTTCCGTGGTCACATGGCCAGTGTGACTTAGACACGGAACGCCACCACGTCCCTTATTTCACATCTTACTTCTTTTAATAATGCAGTTTTATGGGACTAACAAACATTTGATTTGATTTGATTTGATTTATTTGATTTATATCCCGCCTATCTGGTCGGTTAAGACCACTCAACATACAGCTGAGCCCCCATTTCTTAAATTCCCAGACAGTGTGAAAGACAGATTAAAAAAAAATAGGCAAGTACCCCACTAAGCTGTCGCTGTGTAGAAAGTCTCATCAACATGGTACTGGGATCATACTACTTACAGAGGTGTTGAAGTTGTGCAGTTGAAGGGCGGATTTTCTTAACACAGATCACAGCTTGTACAATGGACAACAATTGCACACATGGTATAATCCTGCATTACTAAGTTGGTGGGAACTTTCCACTCAGCAGAGGTTGCTACTGGCCATAATCCTTATCATTTGGCTGTATGAAGGGAAAGCTAGGTGAAATGAATTAACAGTTGAATTAACTGTTAGCAAGTTCAATATTTGATTCAATAAGAACTCATTGAACACTATTGTTTGCTATCCCTGACTAAAAAAAAATCCCTTCCAAATAGAAATTGTCCCCCTCAAAAGGCACCTGGGGGAAGGACATGAAGAAATTCTAAGGGAAGTGTGAGCTAAGATTTGAATCATCCTTCAGATCGAACACATATTGTTCCTGCTAGTTCAGAAGGAAAATTATATTTCTATTCACTTGGCAATAGAAACAAGAAAAAACTAATTATGATTATTATTATTTTTTTAAAAAATTCTATTCATTTCTCATTTTAAACTATGAATTAATTTTTGAAAAGAGGCCAGATTTTGGTAAAGAAGAGGTGGGGTAGTATAAGGGTTTCTCAAAAATCAAGAAAAGAGGTTGATTTTTAAAAGATTGGGAACTAATATGCAAAGGTACTAATACTTTCCTAATACTTCTTTAAAATATATTTTTCATTCTGTAGTATCTGTAGTAGTTTAGAATCATTCCAATTCTTTATATCCATTTGTACTTGGGCCATTTTGTGGCCAAAGGAACGCAGAAGTATAATGGATTAGTTTTGTTATTCTGGGGAACAGAAATTTAGCAAAAATATACTGCACTTCCAACTGGCTGAGAGGGGAAAGGTATATTTAAGTGAAGTTGGCAAGCAGAGAGATCAAGAGGTAGAAGCTAGAAATAAAATGACAGAATAGAGTGTGTTGCTAGGTTCCAGATTTCAAAGAAAGAAAGAAGATGAGTTGAAAGCAAAAACAAGAAAAAATATAATGAGCAAAAAGAAATTGATTTATTGCTAGGATTTGGTTGAGGTAAGGAAATTGCCTAGATAAGATTGCATGCCTACATTTATGTCTCTGCATTATTTTCATAGCTCAGTTGCTCTTATGAGTTAACTGCTAAAATTATGCTAAAGATCTGCTTTTCTCTGAAGAAGCATCACAATCATTGTTTAATTGTTGCTTTTCAGAACTTTTACTGAAAACTACATTTGTTGCCAGTTTAAGTCTTGATTATCAGCCAATGTGAAACTTCCTTCCCACTCTGGACAATCCAGGATATGATTATGCAGAAATTGATGGTTGTTGTGGGTTTTTCGGGCTGTTTGGCTGTGTTATGAAGGTTGTTCTTCCTAACGTTTCACCAGTCTCTGTGGCCGGCATCTTCAGAGGACAGGAGTCAGAACTCCGTGCTCTGGTGCAGTTTGTTGGATAGTTGAGTATTTATAGCTGTGTGATCAGCTTTTGTCCTTTTCATGAGATGGGTGATTGTGGTGATCAGCGTGTTTTTTGTTGTGGGTGTATAGTTGTGATAAGGGGGAGAGATTATCTGTCACTGTGATTGATGGGTGTCATTAGCTGGTATTTTGTGTGCAGTGATCACAGGTCCTTGTGGCTGGGTGGAGTTCGTTGACCTTTTGCAAGCTGTATTTTTCAGTGCTGAGAGCCAGGCTTTGTTGAGTTTTAAACTTTCTTCTTTTTTGTTGAAGCTCTGCTGGTGTTTATGGATTTCAATGGCTTCCCTGTGCAGTCTAACATAACGATTGCTGATGTTGTCCAGTACTTCAGTGTTTTGAAATAGAATTTCATGCCCAGCTTGTTTTAGGGTATGTTCAGCTACTGCCAATTTTTCTGCTTGTTTTAGTCTGCAGTGTCACTCATGTTCTTTGATTCTGGTGTGGATGCTGCATCTTGTGGTTCCAAACAACACCCACAACAACCAAAAAAAAAAAAAAAAACCAAAACACCACGCTGATCACCATAATCACCCATCTCCTGAAAAGGACAAAAGCTGATCCCACAGCTATAAATACTCAACTATCCGAACAAACTGCACCAGAGCATAGACAGAGTTCTGACTCCTGTCTTCTGAATATGCCGGCCACAGATACTGGTGAAATGTTAGGAATAACAACAGAACATGGCCAAACAGCCCGAAAAACCCACAACAACCATCAGATCCCAGTCGTGAAAGCCTTCGAGAATACATTAAGTACAGAAATCAATTGAAAATATAACAGTTGCACAGCATAAAGGGAGAGCACTAGCTTTTAAAGAAACTCATGTTAATAATTGCTTCTAGACATTGGTTGTTATCATTATTCTTGTTTTCACAGTACAAGCAACTCCTTGCTTTTATGGTTTGCTAATGTATTGTATTAACCTCGTCTTGACTCATCTACACATCCTATTGGCTCCTGTTTTGAGAGATGCGAGTTGCCCATTGATTCCGATAAATTTAACAGATCTGCATGATTTTACCTGAGATTCAGGTAAAATCAATCCTTTCTTCTTTACTTCTCCTTATAAATTATTTTCCATCACTTCGGTACTGCCGTTTTTTGTTTGTTCATTTTGGGGCATTTTTTGTTTAGTTGGTTGTTTTTGGAGCCTGGGTGCATCCAGATCTGTTATTCCCACACAAGGGCTCACGGGGACTGGGTTCAAATCCCCACTAAATTAGGGAAACTCACAAAAGTGTGGAATTAGCAAACCCACTCTTTAAATATCTCACTTATTTTTAAAGCCATTTTAGGGTTGCTACAAGTCAGTTCTGACTTGATCACACATGACAATAATAGCAGGATTCAAAGGTTAGATGTGTAACATGTTTACGCATTATGTAAATTTACTGTTAGAATGCTATGGCAGCCATATATGTCATAGGAGCTGCTTTCTGACATGTATTCTTGATATATTTTGTGCTGTCCCACTTCTTGGAACACAAGGCTGGTTGATACCTGGTTCAGATTCCTGCAAGGAAAGATATAAATACCTTCTATGTGATTCCAGATGTGTGTGTGACCTGCCAGTATGGAAGAAAAAGCTCTTACCTCTTCTTTGTCCTCCTTCTTTTCATATTATATTACAGTTGGGTTTAACTTCGTACCCAAATAAAGGCACAGGTGTAAAAAAAAAAACATGACAGGGCTTAACTGTTGCCATGCAACTAAAAGAATAAATCCATACTGTTTGGTCATCCCTTGTTGAATATTGATTGGCTTTGGTAGTCTCTTCCCTGAACTGACTGAGAAATGGCAGCAAAAGACAGCCACCAATTTGTATCCCACATTTAAGGGGGGGGGGGGAACACAGAAATTGTTTCTAGGTCATTACATCCTGACCATATGATTAAGATTTTTTTTTAAAAAAAAAATACTAATCATGAAAGTCAAGAGAGGTAAATGTGATTAAGCTAGTCGATGTCTCTTAGAAACCAAAGCTGAATGTTGGTACTGAACAATGAAATGCTTTATTGCCCAGCCAGTATTCAAAGGAGACGAACATTTCAAATAGTGGGGGCACATAAAAATCATCTGCTAACATCCAGTTGCAATTTAGTAATTTATTCTTTATGTACTGCAATCAATGTGCACAGTGTCTTGCAAAACAAGTGCAGAGGTCCCACTCCCAGGTGCATTCAGTCTAAAGATATGAAACTAACAAACAAGCGATAGCATGTGAAACAAAGGAAACAATGGAGAAAATGAAGGAAGAGGGTGGCCAGGACAAACAGGGAAGAATATGTATTATGCATTATGATGTGCATTATTAATGTACCTATATATTGTGACAGATAAATAATAGCTGCTATATAAATATGCATCATTTAATGTCCCTGTATTGTCATAGCTGTCCTTTGATGACTATAGTTCCTGGGCTTTGTTACCAAATTTACAGGAGATATGGGAGACTGGATCCCAATGTGGGAATTTGATCATCTGTACTACACTCATTCTTTTGCACATTTATTCTAGTATTGTGGTACTCCCTGTTTTAATTGGGAATCAAAAGGAAAGCAGATCTATAACTTCATCTGTGGGCACATACAGACAGTCTCTTTTTTGCACTGATTTCAAAGCCAACCTGAATTCAATTCTATCATCCTGGTTTGAAAAACAGCCACACAGGGTCATATGAGTCAGCAATGATGCTTCTGGATAAAAATTAATGATTAAATATTAAATATTAAACACAGATGTGAAAGGAGAAAAAATAAAGTCAAGTTGTTTATCTTCCTCTCACCAGAAACATTCCTTTCATGCTGCTTCCATCTTGGATGCATTATTTTGGAATTCTCTTTCATATGTATTTGGAAATGTTGACAGATGGATAGAAAGAGGGAGGGAAGGACCAAAAGCAGGAAATATTTAATTGATTTCTTTGTTTAAATTCATATAATACTGCAACATCTTTCTGGATTCAAACTCTTCTGGTAATTAAAACCTGTAATGGTAAAGAATCATAAGAAAGATTTTGATTATGAATTCAGAACATAGCTGAGAATTGCTGCTAAGTTATGCCTGTTCATTTTATATATAATGATAAGATAATATTTTTAGAGAAAAATGGCCAGGTCCCTCAATGCTAGTTCTAGCTTTAGGATGCCTTGTAAGGATGTGTACAGTAACAAGTTTCATTATTTGTTTCACTTTAGTTTCTTTTTTGTTTCTGTTCATGGGGTTTTCTTGGCAAAGGTACTGGAGTGGCTTGCCAGTTCCTGCTCCAGGTGGATTGCGCTTAAGAACTCTCCACTATGAACTGTCTGTCTTGGTGTCCCTGCATAGCATAGCCCATAGCTTCTCTGAATTACTCAAGCCCCTTCGCCACGACAAGGCAGCAATCCGTGAAGGGACTGGAGCTGGAGCTGATCGTGGCTCTGATTATCAGCTTCTTATAGCAAAACTAAAGCTTAAACTGAAGAAAGTAGGAAAAACCCACTGGGCTAGTCAGGTATAATCTAAACCAAATCCCTTATGAATACACAGTGGAAGTGAAGACCAGATTTAAGGAACTTGATTTGGTGGAGAGAGTGCCTGAAAAACTATGGATGGAGACCTGTAACATTGTAGAGGAGGCAGCAACAAAAACCATCCCAAAGAAAAGGAAATGCAAAAAGCAAAATGGCTGTCCAACAAGGCCTTACAAATAGCAGAGAAGAGAAGGGAAACAAAATGCAAGGGAGATAGGGAAAGTTACAGATAATGGAATGCAGACTTCCAAAGAATAGCAAGGAGAGACAAGATGGCCTTCTTAAATGAACAGTGCAAAGAAATAGAAGGAAAGAATAGAAAGGGAAAAACCAGAGATCTGTTCAAAAAAATTGGAGATGTTAAAGGAACATTTTGTGCAAAGATTGACATGATAAAGGACAAAAATGGTAGGGACCTAACAGAAACAGAACACATCAAGAAGAGGTGGCAAGAATACAAAGAGGAATTACACCAGGAAGATCTGGATGTCCCAGACAACCCAGATAGTGTGGTTGCTGACCTTGAGCCAGTTATCCTGGAGAATGAGGTCAGGTGGGCCTTAGAAAGCATGGCTAACAACAAGGCCAGGGGAGGTGATGGCATTCCAGTTGAACTACTTAAAATCTTAAGGTGCTACACTTCATATTCCAGTGAGTTTGGAAAACTCACCAGTGGCCAGAGGATTGGAAAAGATCACTCTACATCCCAGATTATACTACTTCCCAGTCCCAAAGAAGGGCAGTGCCAAAGAATGCTCCAACTACCGTACAATTGCACTTGGTAGCAAGGTTATGCTCAAAATCCTCCAAGGCAGGCTTCAGCAGTATGTGGACCAAAAACTCCCAGAAGTACAAGCTGGATTTCGAAGGGGCAGAGGAACTAGAGACCAAATTCCTCACATGCGCTGGATTTGGGAGAAAGCCAGAGAGTTCCAGAAAAACATCTACGTCTGCTTCATTGACTATGCAAAAACCTTTGACTGTGTTGACCACAACAAACTATGGCAAGTCCTTAAAGAAATGGGAGTGCCTAAGCAACTGAGAAATCTATATGTGGGACAGGAAACAACAGTTAGAACTGGATATGGAACAACTGATTGGTTCAACATTGGGAAAGGAGTACAACAAGGCTGTATATTGTCCCCCTGCTTATTTAACTTATATGCAGAATAAATCATGTGAAAGGCAGGACTGGAGCAATCCCAAACCAGAATTAAGATTGCCAGAAGAAATATCAACAGCCTCAGATATGCAGATGATACCACTCTGATGGTAGAGAGGAGGAATTAAGGAACCTCTTAATGAGGGTGAAAGAGGAGAGTGCAAAAAATGACCTGAAGCTCAACATAAAAAAAACCTAGCATCATGGCCACTGGTCCCATCACCTCCTGGCTAATAGAAGGGGAAGTGACAAATTTTACTTTCTTGGGATCCATGATCACTGCAGATGGTGACAGCAGCCACAAAATCAAAAGACACCTACTTCTTGGGATGAAAGTGATGACAAACTTCGACAGCATCTTAAAAAGCAGAGCCATCACCTTGCGAACAAAGGTCTGCATTGTCAAAGCTATGGTTTTTCTAGTAGCAATGTATGGAAATGAGAACTGGACTATAAAAAAGGCTGGCCACCGAAGAATTGATGCTTTTGAACTGTGGGTGCTGGAGGAGGCTCTTGAGAGTCCTCTGGACTGCAAGGAGAACAAGCCCATCAAGGAAATCAACCCTGAGTGTCCACTGGAAGGACAGATCCTGAAGCTGAGGCTCCAATACTTTGGCCATCGCATGAGAAGAGAAAAGATCCTGATGTTCAGAAAGTGTGAAGGCAAGTTGCCCCCCCCCCCCGTGGCCAGCGCCACTTTCAGAGGTCTCCCGCCAGTCATCCCAGCATCATCGGAGGACTGGCAGGAGACCTCTGAAAGTGGTGCTGGCTCCCTACCCCCCTTCCACCTCTCAGCTGTTCGGTGCTGGGTCTCAGAGGCTTCCCAGGGCTTGCCCAGCACAGGAAAAGGCAGGGGAAAGGGGCGCTTTTCCCCTGTCTTTTTCCGTTCTGGGCAAGCCCCAGGAAGCAGTTGCAGATCTCAGAAATCAGACCATCAAAAAACAAGAAACAGCAATATCAGGGACAACATACATACTGTGCCGATATTTAACAGATTCTTAGGTTTTTGGTAAAATCATGTATAATATCAGTCATGTATAATGTTGACAGTGTCTGATGTTTCTTACTACTACTACTACTACTACTACTACTACTACTACTACTACTACTACTACTACTACAGTGGGGTCTCGACTTACGAACTTAATCCATATTGGAAGATGGTTCTTAGGTCGAAAAGTTCGTAGGTCAAATCTGCATTTCCCATAGGAATGCATTGAAAACCATTTAATCTATGATCTGCTCTTTTCCGTCCATAGAAACTAATGGGAAGCTGCTATTCCGCCTTCTGCCACTAGAGGGGGATATTTTTTCTTTTTTCCCTTAGGTTCAGGAAACGAGGAGGAAGGCAGGGAACAGTTTGCAAAGCACTTTAGAAATCTTTTTTTTTCAACGAAGCCAATTTTAAATCATGTTTTAAAGCATGTTGTGCTGATTTTTTCAACACAAAGACACACAGGCAGGCTTTTTAGGTGCTGAGCAAGCCTCCCCAAGCCTCTTCAGAGCCAGCCCATCAGCTGATAGGCGGGGAGAGGAGGGTGCAGGGGGGGGGGAACACAAAATGGCTGCCAGGCTCCCTTCTGGGTGTCGGCTTTTAGCTGTTTCCTGCTCTTTTTCCTGCTGTTTGGGGGCTACCAAGGCCTGGTAAGTGACTTTCTTTTATTTATTTTTAGGTTTCTGACCTTTTTTTCCCCTCCAGAAGCCTCTAAGGGGAGGGAGGGGGGACTTTTTTCCTGTTCGTAACTCGAGGGAAGTACGTATGTCGAGTCCTTATTTCCCCTATAGGGCAGGTTCGTAAGTTGAATTGTTCGCAAGTAGGGTCGTTCATAAGTCGAGACCCCACTCTACTACTACTACTACTACTACTACTACTACTACTACTACTACTACTACTACTAATAATAATAATAATAATAATAATAATAATAATAATAATAATAATAATAATAATAGAGCCATAAAAGAAAGCGCTTCCATTAGTTTTTCAAGATACATTGTTAAATTCAACAGCTGCATTGTGTATCAAAGTCTTGTAGATCCTCTGGGTAATGATGTCCTACCACACAGGTAGGACCAACACAAAATAAATAATGCTTGATTTTTGTTTTCCTCCCAAAGCGAATAGTCTGAAAAGTAAATGTTGGTTTGCTGGATACAGATAAAAAACAAACAGGCACCTCAGTGCTGAGATAAAATGTTCAGTTTTCAGGGGTATCTAGTCTGTTTGATATGGATATTTCTTCATGAATATCATTTTTGGACCGTGTTTATAGATTTTTATTCCATCCATTTTAACAGATGTTACAGGGGCAATGAAAGCTATGCTCTTCAATCTTACAGTCCTTTGCCTGAAGGCAGTCCTTCATTATCACAGCTGTGATTAAACCATAGAAAAGAAACACAATGATAAGTATACTATAAACCTTCTTCAGTCTCAGTACACACTGATTCAAGGACCCTCTGTAATGTGAATTAACTAACACATTTTGAGGACAAGTCTGTGAATGCTTCCAGTTGCACTTTAGTTAATGAAAGCATCAAAAAATTGTAAAGGCAAGACCTTATACTTGAGCTTCTCACATACAACTGTAGACTCTCTTGCATCTATTAACAGTAATATTTACTACTGGGGGCCAAACTGCACATTACATTGAAGTACACACAATAATACACTTTTGTTTGAGAAGCTGCTTTGGAGCAGAAGCCTCTGGAGTAAGAAAGTAGTGGGGCGGAACAGGTGTATGACTCTTTCTCCATTTATCTTTTTATTCCTCATCTAACATTGTACCCCCAACTTCCACAGTATTCCAAATGTGTCATACTTGCTTGAAACTAAGCAAAGGTCTTTTGAAGGATAGCTTGGAGTGGAGAAATGTTGATTGGAAAAGGGCTATGCACCCCTCCCCTAGTGCTTTTGTATGCTCAATTGCTGAAAACATACATTTTGGAACTGCCGATCAGCTGTTTAAAAAAAATCGCAATACGATGTTTTGGCACTTAAAACATCGCAATGTGGTCGCATTAGCGATCCCAGAAAACGGATCGCTGTGTGGATTCATCGTTAAACAGTGCGCTCGTTATGCGAGGCACCACTGTACATATATATGAATACAAGAGCTGCCCTACCCCTAGATAATGGCTGAAAACCTGTTGCTTAGACTAGTAAGATGCACTAGAGTAGACCCACTGAATCAGTGGGGATCTGGTGAATCAATTCCTCCATATGTTCCATGGATTCATTTGGGTCTACTCTAGATGTGACTTATCTTAGCAAAGTAAGTAAAAAGTAGAGTAGGCCTAACTGAACCCATTGAACTTATGAAGAGGTTGTTTCACCAGATCCCCATTGTTTCAGTGGTCCTACTCTACTGTAATTTATTAGTCTAAGCAACAGGATTTCAAGCTATGTGTTCTTTTGGACCAGCATTGTACTGCATGTTCTGCCAAACAGTGCAGTGCTCTACGGTTTCACACCCCAATTGCTACTCTGTCCTTTACTTTTTTAAAAAAAGCTGGATATGCTAGAGATTGTAGTCTTCTGCATATGAACTGAACTCAGGCACTGAGCTATGGTCCTTGTGCTGCTAAATGATTCCATAGCACACCAAGGGAAGCTTGGTCACCCCCCTCTGCATCAGAGGCAATCATGTACAAGTGGTTTACAACAAACATAGGTTTTTTATACAGAGAATGACCTTCCATGTAGTAGGTTTATAGCAGAGGCATCAGGAGTCCACAGTCTGAGCTCCACATTCACATTTTCTTGGACCTGAAGGTGAAAAATACAAAGAGGGGAGGAGTATCAGGAAGATTTGTTTTGAAGCTTCGTAAATCAAATCTCTAGAAACATTTGAATTACGAAGCGATTGTATAGTGATTCACTTGAAACAGGGAGGGAGTGTTCCTTTGAGATGGGCAATCCTCTTGACAGCAGTTTATGTCAGATTTCTAGTGATTCTGTCGTATTAATATAATTACCAGGCAATCAATTTCAATAACTGTAATCATGGACCCATATTTAATTCCTCAATTACCATCCTTGTTAGGATTGTTTCTAAATCATCACCTCCTAAAAAAATATTGCTGAAATGATCTCTGAAATGAGAACAATTCCATAATTACTCCCTATGTTAAGCCAATTAGCCCAGTGGCAGCTGAGCAGAAAGGCATACTGGCTCTCTGGGACTTCTCATCAGCAATAACCACTGAAACTTCAAGGTATCAAACTAGGATTGCTGCTTTTAAAAAGACCTCTTAAAGATAGTCTCCGATGCAGCCTTCAAAAATTATATATGTAATTATATGAAATCATTTCCATTAGCAAGCTAGGAACACAAAACCAGCTTCACTACTCACGATCCCACAGCACAATTCCAAGAAAGATATCAACATGGATAAGCCACTGTTTCAGGTTCTACAGAAACAGGCATGATTATTGTAACAATGAAAGGAGTCTTTAAAACTCCTTGCTCTAAACATCTTTAAACCCAATATTTGGCAACATAGCAAGACTAGAAGGAAGGAAAGGATGGGAGAAGCAAGGTTGATTGAGTGTAATCAAATGTGGTTCTCTAGACACTTGTATTTCTCTGCCAAATGAAACCATGCTTAACAAACATGTGAGACTCTTTTCAAACAATGGGTTATTTTCTTTAGCACAAAACAGGAAACAAAGTCTTAATATGGGACATCGACTTCCAAATCTCTGAGCTATTGCAGCATGGCTGCATGCTAGTTGCTTTGGGGATATTACATTTTCAAGCTCTATGCCAGAAGTAGCCCATTTAAATGATCTACATTCTAACAAATTACATTTCCAACTGTCCAGGAGGTCACAGCCACATACAATGAATGCATTTCCACACGCTTCAGGTATAGAATTAAATGGCAGAAATATGATTGTTTGTGTTAAGAGAGCAGTTGAAAGAGTTGCATATAATATGTTACCATGTTATACATGATGGTTTTGCACTGCAGTCCTCTGAGACTGTAATGAATAAAATCTTGACAACATTCCTTCCTGCATTAATCATTTTAAGCTGATCCTACAGGATATAAGGGCAAATTAAATTCTATTTGCAATTTCATGCATGGAGCACAGGAGCGGGCGATTCCTGAGCTAGCAGTTTTTCAGTAAGACAAGCGTATAAGTTGCAATTATGCAGCTACTTTCTCCCATGTGCCGGCTCTCTTATTACTGACAAATTTGTAAATGAAAATGTATGAATGGTATTAAATTCACCTTCAAGGAGGTAGCAAATTAAAACGAATAATATCAGGCCACGTTTGAGGAGGGGGGAATCCCACTGCTTTTAATACTGAAAGTGACAAATAGAAACCCTTGTTATCTTGAGTTACTTAAACTGCAGGCTGATCCTCAGTTGTTGTTACATAGCTTTTTAAAAGCAAAACAAAACAACA
The DNA here is from genome assembly GCF_051106095.1 of Pogona vitticeps. NCBI lineage: Eukaryota > Metazoa > Chordata > Lepidosauria > Squamata > Agamidae > Pogona > Pogona vitticeps. The sequence goes on from NC_135786.1 coordinate 41,892,695, forward strand.
AGCAAAGACTACAACTGGAAACATTGGTGTGAGAAGAACTATAGGGAAATGAAATCCAAATGGGCCATTTACTACAATTGGATTACCTATTGCACTTTCTTATAAGAAATACATCTCACTTAGAGGAATGATAGAATAGGGAAATCTGTCACATTCTCTTTCTTCCGCATTAACATTTGTAACATTTTAAGTCTCTTCTAAATATTAAGACATTTGCAAATGTTCTTTCCTCCCCAGTTTTTTTAAATGAATATTTCTTCATCTGTCTTGTCCAATTCGAGAGGTACACTTATTCCTAGAATGGAGAGGATCATGTTGTGTCTACCTGCCACATAAGTATAAAAAATGTAAACAACAACAACAACAACAACAACCTGGATTCTCTGATAAAAAAGAGAAGGCAATCTTAATTTGGCAGAACATGGTTGAATTCAAGCTTAGATTTACTAGAATTAAATACTAGAAGCCCAAGGCCTGGATACAGAAATCTCTCAGTTATTCATGATATATTTGACAGTTTTGTTATACATTTGTTTTTTTTTGTTTTTTGCTTGAAGTTTCTTCCTTCCCAAATACAAAAAAATTGTGAATTTTGGCATAAAGTCTCCTTCAAATTATCTTAAACATCTTACCCATGTTTATGATAAACATGTTTTTTTAAAGGCTGGAATCCTACTGGTGTTTGCACATTTGCATAACTTCCTCTGGCTAACTGTGACTAATTGACAAGGCACTAGAATGTATCTCTGTTGGGCAATTGGGCACATGACCAGGCACACAACCAAGACACTGTCTGGCACTAGAGTTGGGACTTTTGTTTTGAAGTGAAAGGAAAAAACAAGAAAGTGTCTCACTTTTGGTTTCTTTTGTCAATTCCTGAAAGAGATGTACACAAAAATGTTGTGTTTATTCACCCTCTTTCATTGCACATTTCCTTTGTCTTATACTTGAAAGTCTGATCCTTGAACACATTTCCTAAGAGTCTTATAGACATTTATAGACATCTAGGAAAAATCGGAAGCCTGTATTCATCACAGCTGTCATTTATCCCTTAAAAGTTTAATTACCGTATGAAACCAGATAACCATTTCAAATCATATAAAAAAATCCATCTGGGTATCAAGGTAAAATAAATTGCTCCATTACTGGAATGATTCCAGTCAACATCAGCTTCTCAAATTCTACAACCTTTATTTAACAACATTGCTTCTATGTTCCATCAGGACAAAATTACTTCAAAATTGTTCCAAATATGTAAATTTTTGAGAAGTTACAGGCACCTTCTTCATCCTTTGTCTGTCAAATTACCTGCGAATTTTTAAGCCAGTAGCATTATGAGGGCTGCTGTCAGCAGCCAACCAAAATATTCAGGAAGTGGAGTGGGAATTTTGAAGGTATAAGGGCATGGATTGGTTGAAACCTAGTGGGAATGCTTTGGCTCAGTCTTAGCACATTCTGCAACTGAATCCTGCCCTGGCAATCAATATAAGGCTGTAGGCTGAGCTGTGTGTCAGAATGTAGTCCTATCTTCCTCTTATTCCTCACTTTTTTTCTTAGCAGGGGGAAGATGTCAAGTAGTTCCTCAAATGTTGTTGATACTAAATAAGCCTTTTGATGAGTGAGCTCCTTTCCAATTGCTGCTCCCTCCCTCTTTCCCTCTCCTCCTTCATATCCTGCAAGTCATGTGCCTGAGGCTGCAGCACCGTGAACACAGCCTCAACACCAAGCTGGTTTCCAACACTTAAAATGTGACTTGGCATCTCCTCCTTGAGGGCCTTCAGCTGCCATTGCAGGTTGGGGAACTTCGTGATAAACTGAAAGAAGTGTCCACCAGTTGGAGTGAGGAAAGCATAAACAGGATGATGGAGTACCCTTCCCCCTTCCATCAGCTGCCTTGAGATGAAGCTGCAGCACCATCTCTCAAGGCTTGTTCACTGCACATGCTGGACCAGGGAAAGGCCAACAAGACCGATGGCTCAAGTTAAATCCTGTCCTGCCAATCAATGCTAGTTAGGCGTCCTTCAGTCTCGAAAGACTATGGTAGCGTGCTCTGTATGGAGGGCTTGGAACAGCGCCTAGTGTGGCTGAGAAGGCCAATTCGAGAGTGACAGTCCCTTCCGCACTGAAGACAAACCCAGTCTGTCCCCTGTCCGGCTCCCTGGTTTTGCTGCTTATGTGACTTCCTCTTTGCCTCGGCCTGCTGGGCAAGAGTCTCTTCAAATTGGGAGAGGCCGTGATGCACTGCCTGCCTCCAGGCTGAACGGTCAGATGTCAGGGTTTCCCATCTGTTGAGGTCTATTCCTAAGGCCTTCAGATCTCGCTTGCAGATGTCCTTGTATCGCAGTTGTGGTCTCCCTCTGGGGCGCTTTCCCTGCACTAATTCTCCATAGAGGAGATCCTTTGGAATCCGACCATCAGCCATTCTCACAACGTGCCCAAGCCAACGTAGGCGTCGCTGTTTCAGTAATGTATTCATGCTGAAAATTCCAGCTTGTTCTAGGACTGCTCTGTTTGGAACTTTGTCCTGCCAGGTGATGCCAAAAATCCGTCGGAGGCAACGCATATGGAAGGTGTTCAGCTTCCTCTCCTGCCGTGCACAAAGGGTCCAGGACTCACTGCAGTACAAGAGTGTGCTTAGAACACAGGCTCTATAAACCTGAATCTTCGTATGTGTCGTCAGCTTCTTATTGAGCCATACTCTCTTTGTGAGTCTAGAGAACATGGTGGCTGCTTTCCCAATGCGTTTATCCAGCTCGACATCTAGAGAGAGGGTGTCAGAGATGGTTGAGCCGAGGTACACAAAGTCATGAACAACCTCCAATTCTTGTGTGGAGATGGTAATAGAGGGAGGTGAGTCCACGCCCTGGCCCATGACTTGTGTTTTCTTCAGGCTGATTGTTAGTCCAAAGTCTTGGCAGGCCTTGCTGAAATGATTCATGAGTTGTTGGAGGTCTTCAGCAGAGTGGGCAACAATGGCTGCATCATCTGCGAAGAGGAAGTCCCGCATGCATTTCAGTTGGACTTTGGTCTTCGCTCTCAATCTAGAGAGATTAAAGAGCTTTCCATCTGATCTAGTCCGGAGATAGACGCCCTCGGTTGCAGCTCCAAAGGCATGCTTCAGCATGACAGCAAAAAAGATCCCAAAAAGTGTTGGTGCGAGGACACAGCCCTGTTTCACTCCGCTTTGGATGTCAAAGGGGTCTGATGTTGAGCCGTCAAAAACTACAGTGCCTTTCATTCCCTCATGGAAAGATCTGATGATGTTAAGGAGACGCGGTGGACATCCAATCTTGGGAAGTATTTTAAAAAGGCCATCCCTGCTAACCAGATCGAATGCTTTTGTAAGGTCTATGAAGGCCACTAAGAGTGGCTGTTGTTGTTCCCTACATTTCTCCTGCAGCTGTCGGAGGGAGAATACCATGTCAGTGGTGGATCTATTAGCTCGAAATCCGCACTGTGATTCTGGATAGACTCTATCTGCAAGCACCTGGAGCCTCTTCAGCACAACACGGGCAAGCAGCTTCCCTACCACACTAAGAAGAGAGATGCCACGGTAGTTATTGCAGTCACCCCTGTCTCCTTTGTTCTTGTACAATGTGACGATGTTTGCATCCTTCATGTCCTGTGGTACTCCACCTTCCCTCCAGCAGAGACAAGAGACTTCATACAGTTCGGTGGTGATGATCTCCTTACCGCATTTCAGCACTTCAGCAGGGATGTTATCCTTTCCAGGTGCCTTGCCGGAGGCGAGGGAGTCCAAGGCCGCTTTTATTTCTGCTAGGGTTGGTTCGTTGTCCAGCTCTTCCAAGACAGGCAGGCACTCAATGTTATTTAATGCTTCTTCGGTTACTACATTCTCTCTGGAATATAGCTCAGAGTAGTGCTGTACCCAGCGTTCCATCTGCTGTGCTCGGTCCTGGATAAGCACACCTGTAGCAGACTTCAGGGGAGCAGATTTCTTCTGTATTGGACCTAAGGCCTGTTTGATACCGTCATACATTCCTTTGATGTTACCTGTGTCCGCTGCTAACTGTATCTGAGAGCAGAGCTGGAGCCAATAATCATTGGAGCATCTCCTGGCAGCCTGTTGGGCTTGACTGCGAGCAGCTCAAAGAGCTTGCAAGTTGTACTCGCTAGGACAGGCTTTGTATGCTGCTAGAGCTCTTCTCTTATCCTCGATGGCTGGCATTAACTCCTCTGAATGGGCTTCGAACCAGTCAGCCATCTTTTTGGTCTTCTTGCCAAAGGTGGACAAGGCGGTGTTATAGACAGTGTTCTTGAAGTGTTCCCATCGTTCAGATGCATTTGCATCAGCCGGACCTGGAAGGGCTTCCTCAAGTGCTTGGGTAAATTCCTTCACTTTTCTTTCATCGCAAGTCTTGCTGATGTCAATACGTGGTCTTCCTTCCTTTTTCGTGTGATATACTCTCTTTGTTCGTAGTTTTACTCTACTACACACCAGGGAATGATCAGTATCACAATCAGCACTCTGGTAACTGCGTGTGATCGTAATACTAGGAAGGCTGGGACGTCTAGTGAGGATTAGATCAAGCTGATGCCAATGCTTGGATCTTGGATGCCTCCAGGAAACTCTGTGTTGCAGCTTCGTGTTAAAGAATGTGTTGCTGACACAAAGACCATAATAGCAGCAAAACTCCAGCAAGCGTTGGCCATTTTCATTCATCTTTCCAATGCCAAAACGGCCTAGACAAGTGGGCCAAGAATTATGATCAGCACCAACTCTAGCGTTAAAGTCTCCAAGAATGAACAGTGCCTCTCTTTCAGGGACTTTTTTGATAGTAGCTGCCAGATCGTCGTAGAATTTGTCTTTCACTTCTGGAGTGGATGACAGTGTTGGTGCATATGCGCTAATGAGGGTTACTGGTCCTGCTGATGAGTGGAGCTGCAGAGACAGGATTCTTTCACTCCCCACAGTGGGTGGAACAATGCATCTCAGAAGAGTATTTTTGACTGCAAAGCCAACACCATATTCCCTGGTCTCATTCGATGGTTTTCCCTGCCAGAAGAATGAGAAGTTTTTTTCTTTGACAGATCCAGAGTCTGACAGTCTTGTCTCTTGTAAGGCAACAATGTCCATCTGCAGTCTACTCAGTTCCATGTCAATGACAGCTGTCTTGCGCACATCATCTATTTCTTGCAGGTCGTTAGGAAAGCCGTAGTCAGGAAAGCCAGGGGTCATTGTCCGTACATTCCAGGTGCCCAGCTTTAGGGCAGAAGTTTTCTTACGATTGTTGCATGGTGCACAGTTATCGATCTGCTTGTCGGGTTTGACCCTAAACCCCACGCACCCCGTGGAGTTAACAGACCGTGGCGAGGTAGCACCTTACTGGCTGGGGGCTGCCCAGCTTAAGGCGGGCGGTATCTACCTAGTGAGGTGCAATGACCTCTCCCACCGTCAGAAGTAGCCCCTGGCGTCCTGCTCTACGCCAATTGAGCAAAGACTTATAACCGGTAACTGCTACTTCCCGTGTTGTTTCGACGCTGTATGCGAAGCTGGAGTGTCCTCTCCAGAGCACGAAGCCTGGGTAAAATAATATGGAGGATAGGCTGTTACCCAAGCAGCAAATCCCCCCTCTCCACGTCACTGAAATGGTCCAGTGGAGAGGCAAGAGCCAATACAACTGGTTCCAGCAACGTCGCAGGAGTTGGCAGAGTGACACAAAGTGCCTCCGGGACTCCAGCTCCGGATTTTGCCTCGAGGTTATCTCCTGAAGCCCTTTCCATGAGTGGATATAGCCACAAGGCAGTGGAGGTTTAAATTCGGAGTTTTCCTTCTCCTAGATGGGCTGCCTTCCAGGGCTGACGAGCCCCACCTACCCGGCCTGCTCTCTAATAATGTGGGAGTATGCAATGTTGAGTGGCTTTCTTGTTTCCCAAATTAGGGTAAGAGATAGGATTAGAGAGTTTCATGCACCATTAAATATGCTCTCTGGCTCATCCTCCTTTAATGCTAAAACTCTGCCCTTCCTCAGGTAATTCATATTTACCATATTGGGATTCGGGTTAAGAGTTAGGGTGTCTGAGAATTTCGCGCGCCCTAACGGCGCGCGGTCCAGTAAAAAACCCAAATTCAGGGCGTCAGGCCCAGCCCCCTCTGGGACCATGTGGTGCAGGGGCCAAGACAAAAGCAAATTCCTTAGCAAAACATCAATAAAGGCCTACCTTTATCCCTGAAACCTCCCTCAGCAATGGGTACAGTTTCCAGTAAAAAACCCAAATTCAGGGCGTCAGGCCCAGCCCCCTCTGGGACCATGTGGTGCAGGGGCCAAGACAAAAGCAAATTCCTTAGCAAAACATCAATAAAGGCCTACCTTTATCCCTGAAACCTCCCTCAGCAATGGGTACAGTTTCCAGTAAAAAACCCAAATTCAGGGCGTCAGGCCCAGCCCCCTCTGGGACCATGTGGTGCAGGGGCCAAGACAAAAGCAAATTCCTTAGCAAAACATCAATAAAGGCCTACCTTTATCCCTGAAACCTCCCTCAGCAATGGGTACAGTTTCCAGTAAAAAACCCAAATTCAGGGCGTCAGGCCCAGCCCCCTCTGGGACCATGTGGTGCAGGGGCCAAGACAAAAGCAAATTCCTTAGCAAAACATCAATAAAGGCCTACCTTTATCCCTGAAACCTCCCTCAGCAATGGGTACAGTTTCCAGTAAAAAACCCAATCAATGCATAACATACAATATTGGCATGCTTCCCTTTAGTGAGTGAGGGGGTGGCAACAGTGTCTCTTGTGGTTCTCCTGCTTTTTCTCTTTCCTGTACAATCCATCTCTGTGTGCTCAGCAACAGCGGGAGTTGCAATCTCAGCTCCTGGCAGCCAGCTGTTGAGAAAATAGGGCAGGAAGTTTAGGAGGTGTGACTATTGTCAAATGTTTTTGGTTCATATTGGGGATTGCCTACTTTTGAAGTACATTGTTTGATCTTTTTTTGCCTGCTTTTGAAATAGATTAGTTCTATGTTTACTTCCCTTCCACAACAATGCTGTGTGATAGGTCAGGCTAAAGGAGTGCTACTGTCCCACTGTCATGCACTGAATTTCATATCTGAGTGAGGATTTGAACCACAGCACCATGTTAGACATGACACATGTCTCCTTCTACCATGAAATCATGTTTTTCTGCCTTATGGGATGCATGGAAAGGCACACAAATAAACCTGATTTGGGGATGCTTATAAAGAATAAAAATCCCAAATGACCAGAGGAATGGAAAGCTGGCGTAGGGAGAAAAAGCTGGTGCGGGGGTGGGGAGGAATCTAACTAAGATGCACAGATAAAAGAGGATTTTGGGAGAAAGAAAAGCTAAATAAATAAAGAACAAACCATCACTGAGTAAAAGGAAACTGTTCTGAATTTTCAGGGAGAGACAGTCTATTCATATTCAGAGCTAATCAACAAGCAGGGAAAACCAAGTGCTAGACAGCATTGTGGAATTGACTAGATGGGGTTTTTTCAGGCAAGGAAATCATTTAAACTGGAAAGATCCCACATAAACAAACAAAGCTACACAGCACGCGCGCGCGCGCGCGCGCGCGCGCGCACGCACGCACGCACACACACACACACACACACACACACATACATATGTCTTAGGAAGTACTAGGTAAGTAACTGAGAAGGTGACTACATACAGTATATCACAGAAGTGAGTACACCCCCTCAGATTTCATAAATATTTTAGATATCTTTTCATGTGACAACAGGGAGAAACGACACTTGGTTCCAATGTACAGTAAAGCAGTGAGTATACAGCTTGTATAACAGTGTAAATGTGCTGTCCCCTCAAAATAATGCAACACAAAGCCATTAATGTCTAAACTGCTGGAAACAAAACAGAGTGCACCCCTAAGTGAGGTGGCAAGAATAAACGGAAGAATTATACCAGAAAGATTTGGATGCCCCGGCTAACCCAGATAGTGTGGTTGCTGACCTGGAGCCAGACATCCTGGAGAGTGAAGTCAAGTGGGCCTTAGAGAGCATGTCTAACAGCAAGGCCAGTGGAGGTGATGGAATTCCAGTGGAACGATTTAAAATCTTAAAAGATGACATTGTTAAGATGCTACACTTCATATGCCAGCAAGTTTGGAAAACTCAGCAGTACCCAGAGGATTGGAAAAGATCAGTCTATATCCCAATCCCAAAGAAGGGCAGTGCCAAAGAATGCTCCAACTACAGCAGTCACAAAATTAAAAGACACTTGCTTCTTGGGAGGAAAGCGATGGCAAACCTAGACAGCATCTTCTTTTGAAGAGACATCACCTTGCCGACAAATGTCTGCATAGTCAAAGCTATGTTTTTTCCAGTAGTGATGTATGGAAGTGAAAGCTGGACTGTAAAGAAGGTTGACCACTGAAGAATTGATGCTTTTGAATTGTGGTGTTTGAGGAGACTCTTGAGAGTCTCCTGGACTGCAAAGGGAACAAACCTATCCATTTTGAAGGAAATCAACCCTGAGTGATCACTGGAAGGACAGATCCTGAAGCTGAGGCTCCAGTACTTTGGCCATCTCATGAGAAGAGAAGACTCCCTGGAAAAGACCCTGAAGTTGGGAAAGTGTGAAGGCAAGAAGAGAAGGGGAGAACAGAAGACGAGATGGATGGAGAGTGTCACCGAAGCTACCAATATGAATTTGACCAAATTCATGTTGGTAGTGTGCTCTGGTCCATGGGGTCACAAAGAGTCGGACACAACTTAACAACTAAACAACAAGAACAACAACAAAAAGTACTGTAAGTTTTGGCAGAAGGGAAATTGAAAGCTTCTTCCCAGAAAGACGAGGAGACAGAAGAGGGCAAGGAGGATTTGTTTGTTTGTTTGTTTGTTTGTTGTCTTTATTTTCTTAAGGTAGACAGGCCAAATAGGTTTGCTTGAGGTGCATATGCTTTATATATGCAAGGACGTCTATGCAACCTTAAGCAACCCTATTTAACTTACTCCAGCCCACTCCAACTTTGCTGTCTACCAAAGCTATGGGAAGGGAAGGGAATGCTACAGTAACAGAGATGAACTGGAGAATTGATAAGACCAACAAAGTGTCCGTGATGTAGAGACTGTTAAATGGATTGATCATGGCAACACAGAGGTTCAACAATGAAAACACATTTAAAATGGCATGGTGACAACTAGAGAGTGAAAGAAACTTTCCATTTGGAAGCAGCCAAAAACTTTTTATTTGTCTTCCAATTGTTATGTTGGAGGTACAAGTTTTAAAATGAATTTTTTGAAAAACAAGCCTCAGTCTAATTTTAACTAGCCATGGGCTATTCATATCCACACCCCCTCACTAATACTAATACCAGCACCATATGTGCAATAGAGTCCTATTCCCTCCCCCCAGAACCAGCCAGTCCACTCATTGTTTGCCCCTCTGTGCTCAGCTCCATTGTCGTCATTGTTGTACAGATAACAGAAGGAGCCCGGCTGGCTCTTCCCCGCCTCCCCACACAGCCAACCACTGCAGCACAGAGGTGGGATGGGGAGTCTACCCACTCAGCTGATGAGTGGTCGGCTGCATAGGGAGGTAGAGAAGAGCGGGGTGGGCTTCTTCCATGATTGGCTTGACAACAACAAAGCCAAGTGCGGCAGGGCAAACAGTGAGTGGACAGGCTGGTTCTGGGGAGAGGGAATGGGCCTTCATGGCCCCTGTGGTGCTGCTATTTGTATTTGTATCTTCAGGGATGAATAGCCCATGTCTAACTTTAACATCTTATTTATAGCATAAACTATTTTGTTTGTCTTATGTCTTTTCAAATAACCTTGGTCACTATGTCCTTAACATCCTTTTTAAATATTACAAACAAAAATATGCCATTCATTTAATCCCTGGAGTTCATTACTAAACCTAGCGTTGACATAGCTCATTATGTAGGTGAATATATTCTCTGCATGCAGGAGGAGTGAGGGGCAAGGTCACTGCCTTTCCCTTTTCCTGGTGTGGCCTTTACATCTTTTTCACCAGTAAATTTCAGGAGGAATTAGTTGATGTTATACACTCTCATGAAAAAGGCCCCTTTTAAAAATGTGACTCCCTCAACAATAACAAGGAAGGCTGGCTATAGGGCTGGACCCAGCAAGCTCACTGAGCAAGGAAATGGGGCTGGAACTACATGACCACTGGTGTCCCAAATATTTTTCTTTCAAATATATATGGCTACCTTTTCTATTCAAAATAGATTTTTAAAAATTACACAGAATTAACCACAAGAGAACTTGAAGGGCTCTTTGTAGTCACTGCTCTTTTAAGTGCTGACCTAGCATCTTGTCAATAGAGCTCCATTTTTATTAGGAAGGCTAGGCCTACACATTCTTTCACTGAGCATGATGAATTAGCATAATAATAAAAGGGGTGCACTGTACATGTCAGAATTTTTCATTTTGCACCCTGCCTCTTGTGATACAGATGAGAATGATACCTACCTTAGACTATCAACAGGGAGAACTCAGGGGCTTGACATCAGCTTTCTTTCCCTCTGACTTCTTGAAAGTCACCAACAAGAGCAGTATTTCCCAGCCTCAGATCCCCAGATGTTCTTGGACAAAAACTCCCTGAAGCCTTCACCACTATCCGTCCTGGCCAGGATTTCTGGGAGTTGTAATCCAAGAACATCTGAAGACCTAAGGTTGGGAACCATTGGACTAGAGATTGGTGGAAAATAAATACCCATGCAATTAAAGAATTCTGAGTCCAGAAATTTGTGTTTACTACCAGAGCTCAATGGTATTCACAAATCTTACATACAAAATGCCCAGCCTTAGTTGCTCTATGCTTTCTCCATTTCAGCAGTACAATATCAAAGGTTCCTCTTTCGCTATTTTAAAACAAGCTGGAGTCATAAATCCTTTGTATCTACTCCACATCACTCAGATATTTACCAGTGGAGCCAGATCTCTCTTCTTCTCTCCACCACTGCTAATATAGAATTTCTTTGGACTTCTTTGATCCAATGAAGAAAACATTTTTCAGATAACGTAAGTTACAGGAGTTACATGTTATCTGAAATCCAGTGCTCACTATATGACATCTATCTGTCTTGTTTATTTCAGCTGCCTCACTTGCTCCATCATATCTGGACTGATTCCCAAGTATGTTTTTCTTACCCTTCACTCTAGTTTTTATTCCCTATAGCCATGCTTTTTTTGTTCTTAGTGTAATCTGGATTCCAAAAGAACACACGGGTTTGAAATGTTTGTGTCTCCATTCCATAGCTTTCATTCTGTCAGCTTGAACCACATTACAGAACACAGGGATCTGTGGGGCTCAACTGGCAACCCCTATGACCATAAGGACTATGAGCATAAGGACTACCACCCAATCTTAAAGACTCAGTCCCTGAAAATAAAGCCACCCATTCTCCTGCCACTTGCCCTAGGAGAATGATAATATTATTCTCCAATTTCTTGTCCGTATTTCTCCATCTTTCTACCCAACCTGCAGCCTTCTCCATCCTTCTCAACCCAAGCCTTATGTCATCAGTCTTCTGTTATCCCATTGTGATCTGGCTTATTGCATACTTGTACACACACCTTCAGATCCCACTGAAGGGATGAAGGGAAAAAGCAAGAGAGAATTGAGAAAGAAGATGGTTGTTGTGGGTTTTTCGTGCTGTTTGGCCATGTTCTGAAGGTTGTTCTTCCTAACGTTTCGACAGTCTCTGTGGCCGGCATCTTCAGAGAGAGAAAGACTTTCACAAGCTTTGTTCGTATTGATCTACCATAAGAACTTAAATGTTTGTAACTTTTAATTTGATTAGATATTGCAAGATGTAGGAATAACAAATAACACAAGTAATGCAGCACCAGTGTCTGGTGGGAAATGTAAGATATTTCAGCTGTTACTGTCAAATGTATCTCTTGAACTGCATATCTTGAGGAAAAGAGAAACAAGGAATATTTTGTAGTTCTGGGTTTTTCGGGCTCTTTGGCCGCGTTCTGAAGGTTGTTCTTCCTGACGTTTCGCCAGTCTCTGTGGCCGGCATCTTCAGAGGACAGCAACCTGTGCTCTGGGTGCTGTCCTCTGAGGATGCCGGCCACAGAGACTGGTGAAACATCAGGAAGAACAACCTTCAGAACATGGCCAAAGAGCCCGAAAAACCCAGAACTACAATTAGATCCCGGCCGTGAAAGCCTTTGCGAATATAAGGAATATTTTGCCTCATTGGTCTCATCAGTAACATGAAATTTCCTGCAGACAAGTTTCAGCTGTCGCACAAAACAGACTTTATAAGCCGTTTAATTCTTTCAACTAGAGAGGACATTTTGGCAAAGCCTCTGTGCCTGCTTCACTGCTGCTGCGCTCTGAAAAGCTGGCTCTCCAGCAGAGATTTACAGTCACCGTCTGACCTGTTAAGGCAACAATCTGTCAATTCTGTGAGATTAACAGGATCTGTCCAGGCTGACAGAGGCTCATGCTGCTAATTTCACATGATCTACCCTCCTAATGGCACTTTTTCATTTGTGGAGGAGCAATGTGTGCCAGGCAAAATGGTCCTCTGTTGGCAGCGTAACTGCAGACATTGGAGTTAGTTGAGGCACTTTAGTGTAAGCCGGAGTTCAGCCTATTGGTTTTGCAATTTATAGGTTCAAGACTCACCTCTGCCATGAATTCACTTGGGAAACACAGACTGTATTCACTCTTTACAAGGTGGGAAGAATGATATGATTGTTTGTTGCTTAGCTGTGAGGTGCATTCTGCCTCGAAAGGTAGGATGAGAAGGACAGTAAAAATCACAAGTTTGAAATGAACTGTAGAAGCATAGAATTGTGCAGCTGGAAAGGACCCCAAAGGGTCATTGAGGGCAACCTTCTGCCAATATCAGAAATCCACAACTAAAGCATCCCTGACTGATGTCCATCTAACCGGTTTTAAAAACCTTCAGTGAAAGAGAGGTGTGGGTGTGATCAGACTGTTATTTACATTGCTGTTTGGAGTGCTGAAAGCACAGCCTGATTCCCTCTACTTGCTAGCGAGCAGACAAAGTCCTCAAAAATGACAAACCTGCCTGACCCTGCTCTGTGCCGAGTTCAGATCTGCATTAATGTTAAAATTTATTCACAAGTAATACCGAAACCTAATATCTGGCTGCAGGTCTCTGTGCAAGTTTGTCCCCACTCTGAAATAAACATGGATGGAATTGTACTGAATACTGCTGTTCCCAATTTCTCTTTTTCATTCCAATTTTTTTTCCTTTCTGCTCATTTCAAACCTGTCATTCTCTCACAATTTTGGAAAGTACGTTTCCCTCTGCATCACTTAGGTGATGTTCAAAAAGAGGAAGCAAACTAGTAAATAGTTGCAGCTACAATCAAACCTCCCACCTTTTTCCTCCTATAAGGAAATTTATTGTGAACTAGGTAGTAAATCATCCACAATTCTCATGTCACAAATCCTCCAAATACAAATGTATCAAAATCATCCACTGTTTCAGCAGTGGTGACTCTTAGCCAATGATGGGAGTTATCTAATTTTAGACTTAATGATCTCGCAGCTCCTGCTGTATTGCATATCACTGAATTCAAAGTATGGGAGGTTATCCCTTTTATTTAAGGGCTACTCTGCTAAGTGGGGCCAAAATCCTATCCTGACAGTATAACTGTTCTTAGCCAGATCAATAGGATATTTCAGATACCATGAAGTGTCTGGGTATTGCTCAGGACAGCTTGAATAACACAGACATCTTACACTGACACACCAATTCTATAATGTCTTTTCTCCTTTTCCCCCACCCCATTCCTTGGATTATAAATGAAGCAAAGAGACACAACAGCCACATCTGAGCCAATTAAAGGTACCTTGTCAAGCCTCAAACATCAGCTCTTTCAGCCTGGTATTGATTCAGGGTTCTATACTGCAGAGCTTTGCCAGAGAGACAATGATGGCAGACATAACAGTGAGCATCCAGCAAATTTGCTAGTGTTTTTCCAAAGCAGCTGTGCCCTTTGCACAACAATAATTAATTGGTATGGGGACCAAAAAAGAGCATTCTTATTTAAACCAGTAGGTCAGTACATGTTACTATTTTCAGAATCAGCATCTAAGTTGTTCCATGATGAGTAATACCATTTACACTGATTGAGAATAGCTCTGTCTCCCTTTGACTTCCTATTACTTCCACCCTACTCCTTTTCTCAAGGGCCATATATCTTGATGTCCATTATATTGAAGGCGTGAGGGTTATTGAAGGCTAACAGATGAATGCCTTAATTTATAGTTTCATACTTCTAAACCAGATTTTATCCTCAAGTGATAGTCTTATCACATTAATCTGAAGCTCTTGATCAGGGTAATGACATCTCCCATGTGTGCTGGGCTCCTTCTCCTCTCTCCAACCCATTTTTTAAAGCTAAATTTCATATGTGGGCATAAATAAATTCAGCAGGATTTTTTTGACATTCTTGAATTCAACCTCCAATTCCAGCAGCTGCAAACTTGGTCTAAGTATCTATCAGTGGAATCATCAATTTGCAGGGGGTAATGATGTTCAAGAGGAAAACATATCATCTACACAGTTTGGAACCAGTGCTTCAATATTCATTTAAAAAGTAGTAACTTTAGACTAATGCATTTCCCCAAAGTTTCAAGTTTATGTTTTTCAGGAACAAACTGAAAGATATGACATATGGTACATTCTCTGACTGTGAAACTAATTTTAGAAATTGTCTTCCAATTATAGTAGAATGCAGGAACAATGGAATGAAGGGCAGAGAAAATACAGGAATGACAAAGGGACCATTTTGTAGCAATAACATAATTTTGCTGTTTTTGGCTTAGGTCACTTGCCTCCTACACTCTTGGCATGATACCTGATTCCTGGTTTAAGACAGCAACCTTACCATTAGGCATAGCTAGCTGTTTCTTTTGAGCCTGTATAACCCATGGTCTAAGTTGAGGTCGTGTCTTATCCTGCCACTCTGACATGAGGTCTGTACCACCATGCCTGTTGCCTAGGTGCCCTATTCTTCTGAACTTCCTGGCTTTCCCTTTTCTTGGAGGACAGACTATGTGATACTCAGGTGGTCTTGTACCCCCTAATCAGGGTTCCAGCTCAGCTGGAAGGTAGCAACATCTTGCCTTCTGCCTCAGGAAGCAAAATGTATTACTTAGCTCCACTGGCTTCTGATTTCTCATTCCTGGCTCTTGGCTCTTGCTGCATGGCTCTTTCAAGGTTAGTACTCCCATTTGTGACAGCTTTTTCAGTATGCTGCCTACCCCCATTCAGCTCAGCTCAGCTCTGCTATGGACAATAGCTGTCATAGACCTACTACCATTTGATCACCTGAATTCTGTCTCCAAACCCTTTGTTTCTCTGTACTGCAGATCAAGGCAGTTCACTGCTGTCTTCTCATCAGCCAGCAAAAGCTGCAGACTCTTGCTTTTCTTTGCATTGTACAGCAATGTATGCTGATCATGCTCTGTGCAAAAGTTCAAAGCTATTTTCAAATGCATTTGCAGGCACCTGGGTGTTAATCAGGTTCTAATGTAATATGCTGCCTAAGTCTCTGGAGGGTAAACTCACACTTTTCTTCAAAGCAACCTTTTCTGATAGCTTATAACCTTCCTTTCCACACCCCATTCTCTCCCCAGTGGATGGCACTGATTTTCTGCAAAGATATGAAGGAAATAATACATTGTGTTTTCCTTCTCCTTGGGAAAGTCACTGTACTTGTGTGCCTCTTATTAGGTGAAATCCTGTTGGGCAGGTTCTGCCTGCGTAGCAAAAGAGATGCCATTGTCAGTAAAAGACTGCCACTGATTGAGGATTTCATTTTTTTAAATCTGTGATACATGTGACTGTCTCTTTGCATAGGAGACATGCATGCTCTGAAATTTAAAAAAAAGTTTAATCAGTGGCAATCTGCTTCTGCTGATGACATTGTTCCCATTTTACAGTTGGACTTTTGCAACAGAATTTTGGTTGTTGAGTGAGACTGAGGAAAATAATTCATTTGTGAGCCAATGGACAAGAGCTGACATGAGATACTTCATTTTTAAAAACTGCTTTGTTTTCTGTTTGTATCATCACTCGAAAAATGCTCAATTTAGGGATCGGTTTGTGGGGTATTTATTTATTTATTTATTTATTTATTTATTTATTTATTTATTTATTTAATTAATTAATTAATTAATTAATTAATTTAATTTATTAAATTTATACCCCACCCCTCTAGACCATGTCTACTCGGGGCAGCTTGCAACATAAAAATCAATATAAAATATATATAATAATTAAAAATGCAATTACTATATTAATTAAGACAATTAATTTAAGAAAAAAAATTACCAAGATGGGGTAGGATAAGGAAAGAAGAAAGGTAGAGTCAAAGAGCCCTCTGTATTTAAATAAATGTAGCTTCCTCACTTTGGCCTTAGAGATTTGCTTTCATGTCTGTTCCAATGAACACTTGAAATGCAGGGTGAGGTATTTAATTTGTTTCTTTTGATTTAAGAAATGAGTGCTCAACTCACAAATGAGTTCAGATTTAACCTGCTCTTTGCTATTCTTTTGCAAACGTGAGCCACTTATATCTCTTCACTGCAACTCTCATCAGCCCTAACATGCATAACTATGAGGAAGGACTGAGGGGAGATGTAATCCAATAACCTCTGGAGCAACATGAGTTGTTCACCAATATTGTTTCAGAACTCATTTGTTTCTCTCTCAGTTCCTCCAAAGCCAGTATATGTCAGACTCTCTGTACAATTTACAGGTTTCATCATAGAGGTCAGTGAAAAGAACCAAACCATCAATCTACAAACTCAAAATACAGTTTTGCAACCATATTTAGCAGCCTAATAGGCTTTTAATCCCTTCAAGCAATAATGGAAGTAAAGGGAGAGGAAAGTTTATTTCTTGAGTGTGTGAATTGTTTGCCTTTGGTTTGAAGTAGGTTGGTTCCAACTTAACAGTACATAATAATAATAACAAGGAAAATCAGAAGCTTGTGTTCATTACAGGTGACATTTATCCCAATTAAGGGTTAATTCTAGAATGAAAACAAACAATCAAATAATAATTTCCGATCATAAATAATAAATAAATAATAAAATTCATCTGGATATCAAAGTATAAGTCTTTTCATTGTTGCAATAATTCTAGGCAATATCAGCTTCTCTAGTTCTGCAAGTTTTATTTATCTACATTGCTTCTATATTCTATAAGCACAAAAAAATCTTCCCAAATACTTAAAAACATCCAAAGGTCTTAAGGTATGAAAAACTGTAAGCACAAATGCTTACACAGAAATCCATCCTTGCAACTTGTAAAAAGTTACAAGTGTTTTTTGCCATCTAAAATTCATACAAGTTGCAAACAAAAATATGTTGAAAAACAAAACTGAAGTTGTAGGCAGAACGTAAAGTCAGAATTCAATACCAAGTATCTTCAAAATATCTTTTAAGAATAAAAAAGAACACTTAGATGTTTCAACTACATTCTAAAAATGCAGGAACTTACAGTATAGCCTAAAAGGCACAATCAAAAAGCATGCAACATATCTCTTTAGCTTATCATTAGTTTATCATACTAAAGTTTTTACAAGAAAGAACATATTAAAGAAAATTACTTTCTTAACCTCTAAACATATTAAGAACATACAAAAAATAATTCTAAACACTCAACCAACTAAACCAGTATTAATCTACAGAGGGAAATTCATGATGATTGCTGTGATTGGCTTTTGAAAATGAACAGTGGTGTTGTGCTGCTACGTGATTGTTGTTGATATCTGGTGTGTATACTGTAGTGTGGAGTTGCCTTGCAATGATGAGTTGAATTCATTTTGTTAATGTGTCTTATGTCCCTACATTTCTATTTCTTTCAGTTATTTACCTTTCCCTTCCAACTCTAGACAATCCTTTCTCTAGGGGCTTAGAGCACTAATAATAATAATAATAATAATAATAATAATAATAATAATAATAATAATAATAATAATAATAATAATAATAATAATAATAATAATAATCATCGGAAATTATATTGTCCCTGCAGGCTTTGTAACTCCAAAAGTTTGTAATTCACAATCTGGCAAACTGCCACTATGATAATAATGCCATCGTTTTCACTAAAAATTTCAAAGCCTAGAGAAGTAAAGGGTTGCAAAATAAATCATTTATTGCACCAGAGTCTTGGAACACTAAAGTACTGGAAAACCAGATTACTGTAACACCAACGCATTGGAAATACAAAGAGTGCAAATTATATGTACCACATCCATATTTACAGATTGCAACATAAACACATTCAACTATCAGATATGTTGGGTAGAGTGACCTTGCTTGGTGGAGGAACTGGCTAACTGTAGTATACCATTATTCAAGCCTCAATTTCAAAAGCACTTTCATTCTCAGGCCTACTTTTTCTATAACACCCTTAATTATTTTATCACTCTATGCAACCAAAATTCCACATCTTGACACCTCCACTGTGTCAGCTATATCTATATCTATATCTTTATTACGCAGGACTAATCTTTCATGGATTGCTGCCTTGTCGTGGCGAAGGGGCTTGAGTAATTCAGAGAAGCTATGGGCTATGCCATGCAGGGACACCCAAGACAGACAAGTTACAGTGGAGAGTTCCGACTAAACGCAATCTACCTGGAGTAGGAATTGGCAAGCCAGTATCTTTGCTAAGAATATCCCATGAACAGAAACGAAAGGCTAAAAGAAATTACACTGGAAGATGGGCCCCTCAGGTCAGAAGGCATCCAACATGCTACTGAGGAAGAGCAGAGGACAAATACAAGTAGCTCCATAGCTAATGAAATGGTTGGGCTAAAGCTGAAAGGACACTCAGCTATTGACATGCCTGGAAGTGAAAGTAAAGTCCGATGCTGCAAAGAAAAATACTGCATAGGAACCTGTAAAGTAAGATCTATGAATTGGGAAGCTGGATGTGGTCAAACAGGAGATGGCAAGAATAAACTTTGACATCCTGGGTGTCAGTGAACTAAAATGGATGAGAATGGGTGAATTCAATTCAGATGATTATCATATCTACTATTGTGGGCAAAAATACCATAGAAGACATGGAGTAGCCCTCATAGTCAACAAAAGAGTGGGAAAAGCTGTAATGGGATATAATCTCAAAAATGAGAGAATGATTTCAATACGAATCTAAGTCAGACCTTTCCACATCACAATAATCCAAGATTATGCACCAACCACCAATGCTGAGGAGACTGAAATTGAACAATTCTATGAAGACTTACAACACCTTCTAGAACTGACACCAAAGAAAGATGTTCTTCTCATTGTAGGGGACTGGAATGCTAAAGTAGGGAGCCAAGAGATAAAAGGAACAACAGGGAAGTTTGACCTTGGAATTCAGAACGAAGCAGGGCAAAGGCTAATAGAGTTTTGTCAAGAGAACAAGCTGGTCATAACAAACACTCTTTTCCAACAACACAAGAGGTGACTCTATACATGGAAATCACCAGATGGGCAATATCAAAATTGGATTGATTATATTCTCTGCAGCCAAAGATGGAGAAGCTCTATAGAGTCAGCAAAAACAAGACCTGGAGCTGACTGCAGCTCTGATCATCAGCTTCTCATAGCAAAATTCAAGCTTAAACTGAAGAGAGTAGGAAAAACCACTGGGCTATTCAGGTATAATCTAAACCAAATCCCTTATGAATACACACTGGAAGTAAAGAACAGATTTAAGGAACTCGATTTAGTGGACAGAGTGCCTTAAGAACTTTGGATAGAGGCTCCTAACATTCTACAGGAGGCAGCAATAAAAACCATCCCAAAGAAAAGGAAATGCAAGAAAGCAAAGTGGCTGTCCAACAGGGCCTTAGAAATAGCAGAGAGGAGAAGGGAGATAGGGAAAGTTACAGAAAATGGAATGCAGACTTCCAATGAATAGCAAGGAGAGACAAGAGAGCCTTCTTAAATGAACAATCAAAGAAATAGCGGAAAATAACAGAAAAGGAAAAACCAGAGATCTGTTCAGGAAAATTGGAGATATTAAAGGAACAATTTGTGCAAAGATCGATAGGATAAAGGACAAAAATGGTAGAAGACATCAAGAAGAGGTGGCAAGAATACACAGAGGAATTATATCAGAAAGATTTGGATATCCCAGACAACCCAGACAATGTAGTTGCTGACCTTCAACCAGTCATCCTGGAGAGTGAAGTCAAGTGAGCCTTAGAAAGCTTGGCTAAGAACAAGTCCAGTGGAGGTGATGGCATTCCAGTTGAACTATTTAAAATCTTTAAAGAAGATGCTGTTAAGGTGCTATGTTCAATATGCCAGTAAGTTTGGAAAACTCAACAGTGGCTAGAGGACTGAAAAGATCAGTCTACATCCCAATCCCAAAGAAAGGCAGTGCCAAAGAATGCTCCAACTACCATACAATTGCACTAATTTCACATGCTACCAAGGTTATGCTAAAAATCCTCCAAGTTAGGCTTCAGCAGTATGTGGACCGAGAACTCCCAGAAGTACAAGCTGGAATTCGAAGGGGCAGAAGAACTAGAGACAAAATTGCTAACGTGCACTGGATTATGGAGAAAGCCAGAGAGTTCCAGAAACATCTACTTCTGCTTCATTGACTATGCAAAAGCCTTTGACTGTGTGGACCACAGCAAACTATGGCAAGTCCTTAAAGAAATGGGAGTGCCTGATCACCTTATCTATCTCCTGAGAAACCTATACGTGGGACAGGAAGCAACAGTAAGAACTGTATATGGAACAACTGATTGGTTCAAAATTGGAAAGGAGTACAAGGCTGTATATTGTCCCCCAGCTTATTTAACTTATAAGCAGAATATATCATGCGAAAGGCCGGACTGGAGGAATCCCAAACTGGAATTAAGAGTGCTGGAAGAAATATCAACAACCTCCAATATGCAGACGATACCACTCTGATGGCAGAAAGTGAGGAGGAATTAGCGAACCTTGTAATGAGGGTGAAAGAGGAGAGTGCAAAAAACAGTCTGAAACTCAACATCAAAAAAACTAAGATCATGGCCACTGGTCCCATCACCTCCTAGCAAATAGAAGGGGAAGATATGGAGGCAGTGACAGATTTGACTTTCTTGGGCTCCATAATCACTGCAGGTGGTGACAGCAGCCACAAAATTAAGACTCCTGCTTCTTGGGAGGAAAGCAATGACAACCTCGACAGCATCTTAAAAAGCAGAGACATCAGCTTGCCGACAAAAGTCCTCATAGTCAAAGCTATGGTTTTTCCTGTTGTGATTTATGGAAGTGAGAGCTGGACCATAAAGAAAGCTGACCGCCAAAGAATTGATGCTCTGAATTGTGGTGCTGGAAGAGGCTCTTGAGAGTCCCCTGGACTACAAGGAGAACAAACCTATCCGTTTTAAAGGATATCAACCCTGAGTGCTCACTGGAAGGACAGATCCTGAAGCTGAGGCTCCAATACTTTAGCCATCTCATGAGAAGAGAAGATTCCCTGGAAAAGACTATGATGTTGGGAAAGTTTGAAGGCAGGAGGAGAAGGGCCGACAGAGGATGAGATGGTTGGACAGTGTCATCTAAGCGACCAACATGAATTTGACCCAGTTCCAGGAGGCAGTGGAAGACAGGAGGGCCTGGCGTGCTCTGGTCCATGGGGTCATGAGGAGTCAGACATGACTAAATGACTAAACAACAGACAACAATCCTTCAGTGGGTTCTTTCCAGAACTGAGAAATAACATATTTATTTCAACACAGACACATGAAATTCAGCATTATTTTGATCAAAAATGAAAACAGGACCAAACAAATCTAATTATAGAATCGCTGCTTTGATTTTAAGTTGTGTGCAACTTGTATGCAATGAGGCATAATCATGTGCAATCCAAAATTGAAGCAGAAATTCATTAATTAGTGGTTATCTGCTACTGCTAATGATGTCACTCCTGCTGTGCCAAAAAGCTATGGAACAGAATACCACCCATTACATTGCACAATCTGTTAGCACACCATCAAATGATAAGGATTAGGTATATTAATGAGGTTAATAAAATGCAAAGATTCATCTTGCCTATTTCTACAGACTTTATTCATCTGCATTGCTTCTGTTTTCCAAACCAGCAATGGCTTAGGTGAGAAAACCTAATACTTTTCATAGGTGTGTGTCACATCCACACAACCAGTTAAGGCAGTTTAAATTTAGTAAACTCCAATTATTTCCCTACCCCCTTCTATATATCTGCTTTTGTCAGATCACAAACACCACTTCTTTGAAAAAAAAATCCTATTCCATCTCAAAAGAATCATATATGATCTACAAGTAATCTTGTATGTATTTTCTTTAGAATTCATAGACAATGCTGCTTAGGCTGCACTCATGCAGATGCATTTCTCAGTGTTTCTAAAGGTATTTCTGTGTAAAAATCCCTTTCCCATTTAACATGATATTGATTTATTGATGACTCTACTTGACAATCATTTTATAAATGCTGCTCACTACCCCATTTGACTTACTGGAATGAATCGGCATTTCAAAGTCATAGTAACCTCTTTAAGTGCCATGTTTATGTAATGCCTGGTTAACCATTTTCCTTACCTGTAAATAATGGAGAAAGAGAAGTTGTATTTGCTGCATTTCCCATTTGATTGGACAATAAATTCTAATTAACTAGTCTTTCAGTAATTATCTGGGGTCTATTAATTTATCCTCCTCTCAGAAATTCATATTTCCCAACAAGCCCATTGTGTGTAATACTTCATTGTAAATGATAGCATGTTTAACCTACACTTAATCTGTTTTAATAAACTGAAAAAAATGCTAATAACATGTGTTTATTTTAGATCTTCCTTGCCACAATGGCAATTTTTTATTTCATTGACCATTTTCTTGTTGAAAGATGGTTAGACAGCCTCTTTTAATGTTTTGTGTATTTGCTTGTAACTCTCATTTTGAAGGAAAAGGAAGTAGCATAGGCTGGTACAAAAGAGGATGAGGATCTTGTGCCTTTAAACTAGGTAAAAGAGGAAGTTGTGGTGGTTATAAGCACACCCAAGCTGGTATAGTGTAGAAGGTAGAATGATGAACCTACCTATGATTCAGAAGGCCTGGGACTGGATCCATGCTTGGCCATGAAAATTCACTGGGATAGGGGAATACTAGTAAAAACACTCCTTAAATATCTCAAATACTTCACCATAAGTCACAACTGACTTGGCAACACATAACACACAAGCATCTCTCATCCCTACCCCCACACCAAGCAGAATGTGTCAAAAGCACTTCTACAAAGCAACAATGCTCTTCTCTTTTCCATCTGGCTACCATAGAAGGACAATGGCAGCATTTAAATAAACCAGCATTTCCCAACCTTGGATCCCCAGATGTTCTTGGACTACAATTCCCAGAAATCTTGGCCATCACAGATAGTCATAAAGGCTTCTGGGGAGTTGTAGTCCAAGAACATCCAAGGACTCAATGTTGTGAGCCATTGCAATGAACAGATATATTTTGATTCCGGCTAGTGCATTTGCAAAATTATCTGCTAGTCCATCCTAAATTTTATACTGAGCTAGAAAAGTAGAAGGGTCTTTCCATTTAGTGGATTAGAGACCTGTGTATTTATGACTTGGGATACTGAATGCTTTATCAAACCTCTTCTTTCTGAAGATCTCAAGCAATATTCATTCATTCATTCATTCATTCATAGTTCCCCAGTAAGGGGATACAAGGTGGCTCACAATATTAAAAAGAATAAAATTGAAAAGACAATAAGTTACAAATGTAAAAATATAACAATCACAAAACAAAAATATCCATTTTTTATCACAACAATGCTTCAATGTTCCTCTGCTTTTGCATTCTTCAAAGGAAAATGTGAGTTGTTCCATTACATAGATGTTTCATGTCTCTTGATGGAAACATGCATCAATTCAGAGGTGCCAAGGGAAAACAGAATTTGCCAGTCACTCCTGATTCATTGCTCTTTCTTAAGCACTGAATGAGTATGTCAATTTTAAAATGAGCAGCTACTTTCTAACATGTCTGGTGCCATACAAAAAAAGTTTGAGGATAGACAGTTGTTCACCCATTTCTCCTCTTCCTCTTCTCCCTCTCATTTAATTCCTAATCCTTTGATCGGCTATTGCTTATGGAAAAATACCAATGATTTCAGATAATTTTGTTTTTCTGGAATGACAACATACAATTCCATGGGACTCCAATCATATTTTTTTTCAGGAAAATGCCATAGTCAGAAGCATCATGTAGCTGGGCCAGTGAGTATCAACCCAGTCCAAATTTCTCTCTAGTCTCTGTCAACATTAGCTAGTCTTAATTATTTAGAATTAACCAAACAACAAAGATGCAGAAGCACTAAGCATATTGGGCAAACCACATTGGGAATGTGACTTCCAAACCTTACTGAATTAAATGGCCATTGTGGGAAATTACAAAACCCCAATTCATTTCAGTGGGTATATGTTTCTGGTGGATTATACAACTGCTGGAACTGGAAAAAAAATCCTTAAACTCTATTAGTGCAGCTAGCTTTTCCCTCTTCCTACAAGCATTACTTTATCCTCTCCAAAATCTTACCAAAGCATCATCTTTTGTTCAGAATTCAGAAACAAACATGTTCACATTTTAGGCCATGCTGCATTTTTAATTTACCGGTATCTTTAGTCAGCCAGAGCTAATAGTGTGATAAACAGCCATGTAAAAGCCTCTGGATACAGTTGTGAATTGTTTTTACTCCACTTTCCTTGCAGAAACTCTAGTCTGGCTTTTGCTGCACTGAGGGCCAAACTGTTCCAGCATAAGTGAAAAGGCAATGGGAAAATCTCCCCCTGTAACATATGGTTATTTGTTTTGTTTCAAGTTGCCAAGGGGATCTGAGGCACATATATTGCAAATAACAGTTATAATCATAATAGCAAGGGAATTCGTCAAGGAGCCCACAGATTATCTTCTGCATGTAAAATTTTAAAAACAAAATGAGTTTTCCTCCTGTAGAATTTCCTTATGCTTTTCATGTAGTTACTAGACATGGGGACGAATATAAAAATGAATCAGCATATTCAACAAATATCCGTTGCTTTGTATTTTTGAGGTTCAGAGCCCCCAACGAATATGAAGCAACGAATATAACCCTTTTATATTTGTCCCTTCATTCCCTATCTGCTTATGCCTCCATGGATCAGCTGTTCCTCAGGGGCATTTGCAGAGAGGGATTTTCCCTTCCAGCAGCTTGCTAAAGCCTGCCAGAAGGGAAACCCACCCCCACTGCCTCTGCAAAGGCAGCAGAGCTGGGCGATCGATTTGGTCTCTTTCCCCCTCTCTCTATGCCCCCACTGGGCTTAGCAAGAGGGGGAAACCCTGACCCAAGCTGTCACCCACCCCCACTGCCAATGCAAAGGCAGTAGAGCCGGGCGATCACTTTGGTCTCTTTCCCCCTCTCTCTGTGCTTCCGCTGGGCATAGCAAGAGGAGGAAAGTCCGACCCAAGCCATCCCCTATCCCTGGGATGAGGCAGTGGGGGTGGGGGATGGCTTGGGTCAGGCTTTGCCCAATGAATTGATTACTCTTCAATTTATTGGAGAATATTCGTAAATTTTTATTTGTTGATTCGTCAACTTTGAGGAATCATGAATCACAATAAATCGCCATTTTTTTTATTCATCCCCATCTCTAGTACTGACATGTATTGGAACATTTGGCTCCCTAGCTTGATGATAAATCACAGTCTTGGATTCTTGGTATCAGGGTGGCCACATGAACATCACCAGAAAAAAAGAAATGTATCAGCAGAGTGGAGATACCAATATGCATGGAAAATGTAAATGCCAATGTGCATCAACGTATGCAAACAGAACCGCTTGTGATGACGTAAGTTGATGTTTAATGTATTTATTCACCATGTTTTTATATTTTCAGACTATTATTGGTTCCTGAAGCCACTCATGTTACTAAGAAAAGGCAAGATAGGTCTTGTCATCAGCATTACAAATAAAACAAGACAGGCACACAAGGAAAAAGGAATGGACAAAGAAAGATTGATGAAGAAGGTTAATACTTTTAAGGCCAAGGCCTTGTGAGAGAAGCTTAGGTATAAGAATGGATTTATATCCAGTTTATATCCAGTGATCTTTCTCACTGTTCTTCTGCTTGAACAAGAAGTGGTGCATCTTTGTTTGTTTCCTCTTGCTTCTGAAGCAGTCACAGGCATTACAGATTGAGTTGCTTCTCTTTCGCTGGTTGGTGGATGAGGCCATGGTGGTCTCTCCAGCGAAGGCATTGGATCTGGGGCCTGAGAAACAGACTTAGGTGTCAGAGGGAGCCCGTGGACTTGTCATCATACATTGAATAGGTATGTTAAATACAAACTGCAGGACAGTAATACTGCAAGAAAGCCCATTTTTATGTAAATGTCTGGAAGTATGTTTGGTGATGCACTGTTATGGAAACTTTGGGGGATGGACACACAAATCGGAAAGCTAGAGCCCAGCTTTTTTTTCCAGTTTCTGAAGTATAGCTGTGTTAGTTGGTAGCAGTAAAAGCAGTTAAGATTCCTGTAGATTTTGTAGCAAAAGTAGTCAAGCTTGACCCAAAAGGGTCAATCTAAATATGTACGCAGAGAGTAAGTTCTAGCCTGGCCCTTCCCCATCACAGTCTCCCTACAGAGGAGGGGATGGTGCCAAATAAACATTAAAGTTCCAAAAAATCATGGTCAGATGCACATGCCAAGGTACTATAGAAAGGACTTTTCTGAAGAGGAAGTCTCTGCCAGGCATTGGGTACCTCCACACACATGAGAGCTCTAAACCAGATTTCCTGATCACATGAAGAGGTGCCACAAGTAACACAGGCTTTCTTCTCCAGACTATCCCTTTCTGAGACAGTGGGAGGCAGGGGGCCAGAGCTAGGATATGCTCTCGGCTTACATGGACAACAACTCTTTTATGAATGCCTAAGCAACGCCAATATGTGTTCCCCCTCCCCAGTATGAAGTAGACAGTAGAAGAAGACTATTGACTCTATCTAGACGTAACAAACTCCAGTCCTACCCACTGACCCATTGATGTAGCCATACTGGCCATTGGCCATATCGGCTATGGGATTTGGGGACCTGTGCTCCTGAAAACAAATGTCTTTTGTTTCTGGAACAGAGACACATAGTGCATTCCTGGCAGGTCTTTCTAGGGCCACATAATTTGCTCACCCTGATGTCAACAAATTTTATCAAAATAAAATGAACAGCTAAATGGGCAGTGGCCACTAGCACGGGATCAGGAGGCATAAAAACAACTTTAGTATGGAGAAGCTCCTGACTGGAGCAGATTGTGTGGGAATAAGAGTGTCCCGGCTGTCATTTTGCAATACCAGCAGCATATCAGCTGAAGAGAAACTGCGAAGCTTTTCCTAATGAACAGTCATAGGCATTTGCTCCCTTGGTCACTTGGGTCACTAGGTCTCTGTTAACACCTTTCTGGAGCCGAAATCCAGCTGACGAGGAAACCAAAGCTCAGGCTAACAGCCACTGGGACCTATGGAGGCACGTTAACAAGACAGGGTTTTTCTATGTGAGACAAGCACAGAATTGCTAGTTTTCAGGCATGGGGAGAAGATGAGGTGCCAGAACATTGTCTGTTTTCCCCCTACACAAGGTTGTAAGAGAAAGTGAAATGAATGGCAAAACATTACCATAAAACCCCAATTTCACTGCAGTTAATAAACAGATTACAGATGTATTGCTGTATTATAAGATTTGGGCAGTAATTCTAATTTAACTTGAGGTCCCCCCCCCCCGATCTCCTGAGATGAATGTGGGAGTGTTTGAAATAATCAAATGTTATTTACTCTTTCTACCACACATACAATGAATAGGCATGGTACATAAATCTCTATAATGACACAGAGTGTGCCCTTCGGTTTACAATAAAAAGAATGAGACACAAAGGAAAAGGAGTGAAACAAGAAAAAGACATAAGATGATGGATTTCATAAGACCTGAATGAAAAGGTGAAATTTTAGAGGGTTTTAAATCTAGTCAGGTTGTGTTCTTGATGAGATATTGATGCAGTTATCTGCCACTGATAATGATCAAATAATTTATTTCAAAAGTCTGATTTCAACTACTTAGAATTCTAGCGTTGTCAATGTTTGAATTTAATAAATGTTAACAATTAGGTTGGCTCAGGACAGGCAGCTGGGAGGAGACTTTAGAATTTGGAGGCACAGAAAATGTTCTGTCATTTAAGATGAAGGAATGGCAACTATATGTGGTTGCCAGACTCTTGCCACCAAGGAATACCATCTGCACATACACATCCCTAAAGATCAAAGTGCCTTCTAGATTGCAACTAGAGTACAATCAATTACTGATTGTTCAAACTGAATCTTGAATCCCACTGATTCAAAGAATCTAATATAGTTGGGACTACTGTTTCGATTCATGTCTGGGTAGCTTGATACTATGAACTAAACCACTGGTTCTTAACCTTTGTTACTCAGATGTTTTTGGACTGCAACTCCCAGAAGCCTTCACCATCAGCTCTGCTGGCTGGGGTTTCTGGGAGTTGCAGTTCAAAAACACCTGAGTAACAAAGGTTAAGAAACACTGAACTAAACCATGGACTGCAAATCACATGTGGCCATGAACCATTATATGGTCATATTAGTGAGCAAGAACCATATAATACCCATTTTAAAAATGAGAAACACTGAGGCTGAATACGAATCAGTAAAAATCTCTATGAAATTCATAGAGTGTATAACTCAAGGAAGGGACTTTATGCAACATAAGAATTACAGAGTCAAGGAACTTAGGCTGTAGAAACTAATACATCTTTTCATTCAAACTTCTCTCTCTCTCTCTCTCTCTCTCTCTCTCTCTCTCACACACACACACACACACACACACACACACACACACACACACACACACACACACACACACACACACACACACACACACACACACACACACACACACACACACACACACATCAGACAACATAAACAAAACCCAGAACTCCTCCTAGTTCTTCCTCACCTGCAAACATGCATATTGTGAAACCCAGAAAACAGAATGAACCCACTCATCTTTCACGTACAGAGGCAGTTAAAAAAACATATACATACCTGTCTGCTTGTCTGGTGCTCATTTGTGTATGAACATCAGTGAGGAATGGTAGGAGAATATATAGGAGAATATATATAATATGTATTTTATATATATGAGCACTGGACATGCAGGCAGGCATTGAGGCTGGAATTTGGTACATTTATTTCAGTTCAAAGGGGACCAGTGGTAGTGCCAAACTCGGGATAGCTTGGGAGAGCTGAATGGAGCAAGCTAGCTAGAAAGTCAGAGGAGTACATCCTTGATGGCTTCTCACTTTCTTCCACACCACCCTTCTTCATTCACCACAGCAGTGCCTCTACTCAGTATACTCACCACTGTGTGAAGTGTAGCCATATTTTACCGCTGCCTGATTGAGTTGTTGAAAGCGAATCAGTTCAAGAAAAGTTACAGGCCCCTGTTCAAGTCAAACACTCAGAGGCCAAAAGACTTTAGATAAAGCCAAGAATAGCAAATTTATTTGCATAGCATCAACAACAATTGAACTGACCCTTATTTTGCGATAAAGCTAAGGCAAATGAGAGAACCAGTCATCCAGGGGAAACAGGGATCCCAAGTAATTTTAGCACTGATTAACAGCTTAATTGTATAAAGAGATCAGACATTTAGAATGCATTGGGGGCAGTAACTACTTTAATATAATCGATCACACAAATAAGCTGTAAGAATACCATGAATCACCAGTTAGCTAAATTATATTACGAGAGCTACCTCAGTGTAGTGGATAGAGTGTTGGTCTAAAACTCAGGAGACTTGGGAGTCAAATCCTCATTTAGCCATGGAAAGTCACTGGAGGGTGGCAGTGGTGAACCACTCCTTGTACATCTCATATACTTCAAAATTCCTTACTAGTGTTGCCATAAATTATAAGCTTCTTGATGGCATGTGACAGCAAGTCATATTATTAGCTGCCATTTGAGAATTTTTAATAAGGCAGAGAAAGCAAAGAGAAATGTAGACAGAACCTGTGGTCAACAGAATTGCATGACACCCAGATATATTGAAATAAATTAGCTAACATGGAAGAATGGAGCTGAAGCTAATATTCCATAATATACAAATGTTAGATAGCATGTGATTTCCACAATTGTCTTGAGGCCCCTGTGGAAGCTTTCTCAGTACCACTTGTGTCATTTCGAGCCTCACGAAATATTTTTTTCTCCACTTCTAAGCACTTCTGGGGGTGTTTTGCAGTGGCATACAAGGCCTTCTATGGTCAAAGCCACCATTTCAAAAAGTGAAAACTAGCAATAGGTATCTAGTCACCTCTGGTAATTTTTTTATTTGCCATTTTTGGCCATTTCCTCATCTGGTGTAATATGTAGGAAGATCCTGGGGATGAAAGCTAGCACAGAGGGCCAAAAAGTTTTCCCACCCCTGCTGTAGCAGGTATATATGTCCCTAACCAACAACTTTTCTTTCTTTCTTTCTTTCTTTCTTTCTTTCTTTCTTTCTTTCTTTCTTTCTTTCTTTCTTTCTTTCTTTCTTCTTCCTTCCTTCCTTCCTTCCTTCCTTCCTTCCTTCCTTCCTTCCTTCCTTCCTTCCTTCCTTCCTTCCTTCCTTCCTTCCTTTCTTTCTTTCTTTCTTTCTTTCTTTCTTTCTTTCATAAAAATTCCATCTTTCTTCCCAAACTGGTATGTATTCAAAAGTAGCTTCCAGAACTCCAAGAGGCTGGCTGGACACAGCCTCAACTTCAGTTCAGTTCACCTGTGCCTTTCCATTCATTAATTTTATGCAATTTTAACTATAAAGCCGGAGCTTTTATGTAACTAAAATCCCAAAATCCTAAATGGAACTATATGGAACTTTTTGTAATTTAACTTCTCTGACATGGTCTGAGGGAGTCTGGGAGTTGCAATCTCTAAATGTAACTTTTCCAAGCCCAGGAAATTGTGTGTGTGTGTGTGTGTGTGTGTGTGTGCGTGCACGTGCATGCGTGCGTGTGTGCATGCGTGCGTGCATGCATGCGTGCGTGTATTTGAATGAATACTCATTTCATTGCCTACAATCTAATCTAATTGTACTCATGCATGTAGCACAATTTCAGTCTTTCCCCCTCATTTGTAGATCTACCTTACTGAGCCAATAAAAAAGCATGTGAAATCATGTACTGTACAGTAGTTAACTAAGTGTTCTGGATTATGAAACTGCTTATGTTTAATGTTCAGTATAGTAAAACATTTGTATTAGTTGAACTTAACAGCCGAGGAATTATTTTTTTAAACCCACTGGCTGAGCAGGTGTTTCTTTTATTACACATTGTTGAATGTTAAGGTTTTCTCCTAGTTTTTAAACACAGTATAGAGGTCATTCTTCTCCAAAGCAGCTTTTGTGAGTGACAAGAATATGCTATCATCAGGTCTATTCATCTGCATCTGGTTCACTCTCAGAAGAATTCTGCATAGCTCATATTCTGAGAGGAGTCCAAACAGTCCATGTTTCCAAGTTGTGGTGTAAACACACAGTGTCTAATTAAGATCATCTAATACGGAAACAACTCCTACAAGGTTACTTATCTACTATGTCAAATTGTCTGCTCAAGTGGTGAATTAGTTGACGTCGCTGATGACCTATGCCCATCTCAAGCCCATCTGCATAGAGTCCCTGAGAGTTAAAGGCATGGGGTCAGCCCAGGATATTTTGCTGCCTGATGTAGAGGTAAAATATTTCTCGCTCCCTATTTCTGTGTACAGAAGCCTGCTGTGTTGTACGGAGTCTCATGGTGCAGTGAATTAACTGCAGTGATGACTCTGCTCATGACGTGAGTTTGATCCTAGGCTCAGGTAGCTGGCTTTAAGACGACTCAAACTTCCATCCTTCTGAGGTCAGTAAATTGAGTACCCATCTTGTGGGGTGGTGGCGGCAGCAATGTGTGGCCTTCATAATTAAAATTGTAAACTGAACAGGAAATGCTTTAAACACTATGGGACAGTATATAAGCAGCACATTTGGCTTTGTACCTTACTTGAACATTAGTAATGATATTCCCCCACCACATCTGAGGTGGCCAGTTAGTTTAGGGAACACCTGAAGAGGTCTGTGCAGCTGGGTATGTTCCACACCACTAGTGGAACAGCTAGGGAATCCAAGAAGAAAAGCTGGAAGACTGCCATCACCACTACTATCTGTCACATGAGGCAATCACTTCATTCCACCCAATAGTACTGTATAAGCCCTATTCCGGCCCTAAACCTGAACATCTTTACAGCTAAGAGGGTGGTGGCAATGTGAGAGTGCAGGTAAGCTCTGCCCCTCTGTCTCCACCCCATCCAGGAGTCAAGCAGACCATGTGTTCATCTGTGTAGGAGCTGCTGACTGTGTTCAGTTGAACATGCTTGCGATGTTTCTGTGTTCAGCAGCCCTAAGAAGGAAAGGCTGCCCATCATAGAAACACTGTGAATTTTCTTACAATGCCCATGTAGACGTCTGTGCTGAACTTTTGGTTAGGGTAGGGAATGGATTTAAATTCGTTCTTCCATCCCGACCACCCTTTCCATCCTACATGCTTTCAGACTTAATGCCTGAATAAGACTTAGGGATGGTCCTCTTTCTGAAATGCTTCTCTAATGTTTAGTTTTTAAACACTATTGCTGTACAATTGCTGTATGAGCTTCACACTTTCATGTATTTATCTTGAAATCCATAGCTTGAAAATGTACCCAATCCATTCATTCTTAAGATAAACAAAAATATTGCCCACAGACAGACAGACAGACAGACAGACAGACAGACAGACAGACAGACAGATAGATAGATAGATAGATAGATAGATAGATAGATAGATAGATAGATAGATAGATAGATAGATAGATAGATAGATAGATAGATAGATAGATAGATAGATAGATAGATAGATAGATAGATAGATAGATAGATAGGGTTTGCCTATCTGGATTTTGGGCTTTGGGCAGTTGCATCATTGGATTTTGTGCATTTGAAATTCTCTTTAGATTACCCACAGAGTTTTCAAGGCACTTTATCAAAGTCTCCAATTTTTCCAAGGCATCAGGCTCACATAGTCCAGGATTTGCCATGACATCCAGCTGGTAGAAGGCTTCATGCATTAACACTCTACTTCGTTGGGTCTGGGTGGCATTGTGTGGTACTAAACACAGAATATCAACAACCTCCGATATGCAGATGATACCACTCTGATGGCAGAAAGTGAGGAGCAATTAAAGAACCTTGTAATGAGAGTGAAAGAGGAGAGTGCAAAAAACGGTCTGAAACTCAACATCAAAAAAACTAAGATCATGGCCACTGGTCCCATCACCTCCTGGCAAATAGAAGGGGAAGATATGGAGGCAGTGTCAAATTTTATCTTCCTGGGCTCCATGGTCACTGCAGATGGAGACAGCAGCCCTGAAATTAAAAGGCGCCTTCTTCTTGGGAGGAAAGCGATGACAAATCTTGACAGCATCTTGAAAAGCAGAGACATCACCTTGCCAACAAAAGTCCGAATAGTCAAAGCTATGGTTTTTCCTGTCGTGATGTATGGAAGTGAGAGCTGGACCATAAAGAAAGCAGACCGCCGAAGAATTGATGCCTTTGAATTGTGGTGCTGGAGGAGGCTCTTGAGAATCCCCTGGACTGCAAGGAGAACAAACCTATCAATTCTAAAGGAAATCAACCCTGAGTGCTCACTTGAAGGACAGATCCTGAAGCTGAGGCTCCAGTACTTTGGCCATCTCATGAGAAGAAAAGAGTCCTTGGAAAAAACCTTGATGTTAGGAAGGTGTGATGGCAAGAGGAGAAGGGGACGACCGAGGATGAGATGGCTGGACAGTGTCTGCGAAGCAACCAACATGAACCTGACACAACTCCGGGAGGCAGTAGAAGACAGGAGGGCCTGGCGTGCGCTGGTCCATGGGGTCACGAAGAGTCGGACACGACTAAACGACTAAACACACACACACACAGAGTTGCTTGTTGTCCTCAGCCTATGTTTATCTATTAAATTGGTCCTGATTTTGACAGTGAAAGAAATAAAACCTCTCAGTACACCCTGACTCTTTTCAACCGTGTTCCTGGGTTTGCTCACCCTCTAACACTACCTAGCTGCAGTCTGATTTGTCAGCGCTAATTAAGCACAGTACATTCTTACTAGATTGAGTGTTTTACTTATGAATGGATAATTTATAATGCAACAAAATAAGGCTACAGGCTATTAAGATAATGTTGGAAATAAAACACAGCACATGCTTTCCCCCCAATCTCCTCCTTGGGGTCTCATCACCTAAATTACAAGAACTCTCCCCATGTGCAGGCAGAATGCATCTCATAAAGATTAGTAAGTGTTTAGAGCAGCACGCTGGGTCAGTTAAAATGCTGAGTTCATTTCAGAACTTCAGCAGCAGGACGGTTTAAGCATTATGCACATTATGCCCTTTCCATTTGAGGGCTTTTTCTCTTTTTATTTCAGGAAGCCTATGTTCATGTCCTTTTGTGTTGCTGTCTATGGAAGATACTCATCCAGTGCTGACATTGCTGGAATGGAGGTAGGAGAAGGGCTCCAGCCCACTTTGTTCTTCTGTTGTTTCCCAAGGTGGTTGTCTTTACAAAGTTACAAAGGGAAGGAAATCATTTGGTGAAAATGTGAGAACATCAGGAGATAGGACTTTGGATGAACTGCTGGATAGCTCAGTGGTTTAGGCATCTGGGTGCAGAGCCAGAGACTGGGAGTCCAGTTCCCCACTCCTTGACAGGGACTTGATGATCCATTGTATCCCTTCCAGCTCTGCAGTTCTAAGTGGTCAGTGGTCAGTGGTCCGCTCCGCCAATTATCACCTGTGGCAGATTGCCCAGCTGCGTCCCTATCTTGATGGTGGGGCCCTCACCACTCTGGTTCATGCTCTCGTAATGCACTCTACGTGGGGTTGCCTTTGAGATGGATGCGGAAGCTCCAAATGGTGCAGAATGCGGCAGTCCGATTACTTAACAGAACGAGAAAATTCCATCATATCTCTCCCATTCTGGCTGCTCTGCATTGGCTGCCCATTCGTTTCCGCATTGACTTCAAAGTGTTAATGATGACATACAAAGCCCTAAATGGTTTAGGACCTCGATACTTGGCAGAATGCCTTCTCCCACCTAGATCTACTCGAGTTACTCGCCATAACCAGGAAAGATGGCTAAGGGGCCTGACGCCGAGAGGCCCGGAAAGAAAGAACAAGAAACCAGGCCTTCTCGGCAGTGGCCCCTCGACTATGGAACAGCTTGCCACCAGAGATTTGCCTGGCACCTTCGCTAGGTCTTTTCAAGAGCCAATTAAAAACTTGGCTCTTTAGGCAAGCCTTCCCTCCTGCCATTACTTGACTATTACTTTTCTTGTTCTGCTGTTTATTCCCATCTTGTTTATAGTATTATTGTAGATTTTAATTGTTGTTTTTAACTTGTTTATCCATAATATATTGTGAGCTGCCCTGACTAGACTTCTGTCTAGAAGGGCGGGATAAAAATCCAATAATAAATAAATAAAATAAGATTAAATGCATTATTTAATTAAGAATGCATCCTCCTTTCTAATTATAATCTGATCACTGACTAAAGCAAAGCAAAGCAAAGCGTGCTGCTTATATACTGCCCCATAGCGCTTCAAGCACTCTCTGGGTGGTTTACAAGTTAATTATGCAGGCTACACATTGCCCCCCCCCCAGCAAGTTAGGTACTCATTTTACCGACCTCGGGAGGATAGAAGGCTAAGTCAACCTTGAGCTGCTACCTGGGATTGAACCCCAGGTCGTGAGCACAGTTTTGGCTGCAGTACAGCAGTTTAACCACTGCGCCACGAGGCTCTTAGTACACTTAATACACTTAGTACAGGCTTTGCTAGTACACTTAGTACTAATTGTTTATGAGACAACTCAGCAGAATACGGAATTTATGTGAATTCCTGTCCTTAGAACTATGATTGGCCTTAACAAATTCTTCTCCCATGTGACTCATGGAAACCTAATCTGAGTGTTGAAATACACAGGGATCTGATGCTCAGAGGCAAATAATGTAAATACTCGTAGAAAATAGTTACACAGTATTTATTGTTCAAATGAATATCAGTCAAATCATGTCATTGTGACTTTTCACTTAACACTAGGTCCTGAGATTTCACACTAGTAAAGACAAATATGGGCTGCCTGTGTTAGTACTATGTGGGGTTATAATCTGATTAATTCAATTAGTCACATTGCCTTATGTGTTTTATATTGTACTCCAATATATGTCTATTTCAAAGTATTTCCCACAGGGTTCAGTAAGACTCAGGTAAGTGCAGGAATGAAGTCTTAGTCAATAGTTATGCCACAGGAGCAGGTGGCAATTCGCAAAACAGCAATCAATCAATCAATCAATCAATCAATCAATCAATCAATCAATCAATCAATCAATCAATCAATCAATCAATCAATCAAGCTGCAGTAATGTTCATATGTGTTAAAAACAAGAGCACAAGCAAAAAACACATAAATATTTGGATGATATACTTCCATGTGGCAGCAGGGCATCATTGTAGACTAGGTAAGAGGTTCTCAGCTTTCCTGTCTTGTGGCTGAAATCCTGCTGGCATAGCTATGGTGGTGGAATGGTGAGCATATTACCTGCAGGGAAGGGTGTAGGTTTTTTGTGTTGTTGTTTTTTGTAATGAAAGACTTCCTCCTTCTCTCCTGTGGCTTTTCTGACTTGCAAATCATACATTTCATCATGGGGCAGGAAATTGTTACTGAAATTTTCCACATAACAGGTAAAAATCATCAACAAGCTCGTAGTTTATATGTTTTAGGCATAATAGCAATATATACATA
Organism: Pogona vitticeps; assembly: GCF_051106095.1. NCBI lineage: Eukaryota > Metazoa > Chordata > Lepidosauria > Squamata > Agamidae > Pogona > Pogona vitticeps. The sequence goes on from NC_135786.1 coordinate 41,929,582, forward strand.
TATTTAATAAAATAAATAAATGCATTTATTTCCATTGCAAGGACTATCGACAGAGGGGTAGGCAGATGTGGCCTACCATATCCTTTTAGACTGGACCTCCCATGATCCTTTACCATTGGGTATGTGGCCAGGGGGTGCTAAAAGCTGTAGTCCAGCAACATATGGTGTACCATAGTTGCCAATCTCTGGTCTAATGGTGGCAGATAAACTGTGTAATTCATCATGGCAAATTGTCATAAACTATAGAGGAGCTGGCTTTGTTACAGGACACATGTTCAATTGCAGAACAAGCACCCGCCTAGTAATGCCACCAGCACCTTGTTAATGATAATTTGCTGTAGTGAATTATGCAATGTAATTTGCACACATGAACCATCAACGTATACATATAAACCACTATCAGTAAGAAGAAGTAAGAAAGGAGTTAAAAGACCTACACCTACAAACCACCTGAAATGTATCATACCTATCTGAATAGAAATGCATTTGCTTATTAGTGGAAGAATAACAAAAAGAGGAGGAGTAAAGGCTGCCTTGGTATCATGGCCAAAATCCTGTTAGAGGCCATGGAAAAAGAACTCTTTTGCATTCCCACCCAAGGTACCTCTGTTGGTAGTGGGACAGGGAGAAGGTTCTTTACCAAGAACTTAATGTTATGCCAGTATGGAACTCTTATGGGAATAGAGAGTCTTCTGGATAGCATTATTTTAAGTCATGCAGAATTCATTGCAACAAGCGCTGGGCTATAGTCTGTCTACAGTTTTCTGGACCTTTTGCATACTTTCCAGAGGCAACATTAACTAGAACATGTTACAGAAGTAAGGTGATATCTTGGATTCATCTGTATCTTCTGGCTAGATCTTGAGAAAATCACCCAATGCTGCTGCCTTGAGATTACAGGAATTGTAGGGTTGTTGTTTTTTTAAAAAAGGTCACTTTTCCAGGCTCTGTATCTGTTTGCTGAGCACCTTTCACTCTGCAAACATGTCGACCATTTTTCCTTTCTTCAAATAGGTTTCTTGTTTCTTATTCTTTTTGTTTGCCTTTCTGCTTTCAATATGGTGAGATACTCTCAGTGCATTTGAAAAGCCTTCCTTCAGATTTGAGTCACTCGATAAATGATAAATACATTTTGGAAACGTAGCCCTTAATCCTCAGATATTCCTCTTCACATAGTTATGCCACAGGAGCAGGTGGCAATTCGCAAAACAGCAAATTCTAAGGAGAAAAGGAAATACCAATGCTAATAGCTTACAGAAGGCATTTGGCTCATTTGCAAAAGATAATGGTTTATTGCCACTGTAGAAAGGTGATTCGATTAAAATAGACAGCAAGACAGAAGCGGCAAAAGGACACTGAAAGAACTACAAGATAATAACTACATTTCAAATATCACTTAGCAGATTGATTCACCTCTTGGAAATACAGCTGGCAGATAATACAATCTGCCATATCTTTTGTAGTTCTCAGACACTTTGTTGACGAACCTGGTATAAGTACATTTTAAACAAGCAGATGTGCTTTTCTGTTAACTGTATCAAAACTCCATAATGCAGGAATGGGTCTCTCAAGCCTTTTGTGTTTCTTGGTGCCTTTCATCTTGTCATATATGCTTGTAGTCTTTCACAGAATCACTGAGTTGGAAATATAGATTTTTCCCAGTCCAACCAATTGAACTAAAACCAGATTTGTTCTCAGAAAAGAACAGAAAGCAAAATGTATCATTAAAAATAAATGCTTGCAAGGCATGCTTTTTGATTTGCATAGGTGGGTGAAAAACTTCAGACAAGTGAATGCTTGAGGAGAACCATATTTGGGACTCAAACATACTTCTGTGTAGGTGTATTAGGCTGTACTTTACAGCATTTTGACTGGAAAATAAGTCCCATTTAAAGCATTATACTTATTTTTCATAAACATACTTGGACTGCACTGCATTGCAGAAGAAATGCGAGAGACTCCGTTTGCTGATGGCTATCAAGTAGTTAATCATGAACATTTCTGTTCTCAAAGCTATGACCTCCAAATATAGCCTGAGACAAAGAGAAAATGATTTGGTGTTTCCTAGTTCTCAGGACAGTAGACCCACATACCCCATTGACCCTATAATGCAGTCCAAATTCATGAGAACTATACACCAGATGGAAGGACATTAAAGTGTTTCACTGGGTAGGATTGTTTGCTGACTTGCTAATTTGCTGGCCCTTTGAAACACCGCCACAGAAGTAGATGCTTTGTTATTCATCTCATGGACTGTGAGTTATCAAGGACAGGACACTAATAATTACTGAGACTTAACAGCGGAATCAGCCAGTGTCGACCTGATTCATTTGATGCGGAAGAGAAGAGAGCTATACTCATCTCCAGTAAACCTGGAACAATCAGCCTGGACCCAACATTTCTTTAGTGTAAGTGGCCAAAGCTCCAGTGTTTATCTTCTAAGAACAGCCCTTTCTATTTCAGGTTGCTGTTGCTTCCTATAAAAAAAAAAAAAATCTGATGACTTCCGAACAGAAAATCCACATCTTTGATATAAATTGACCTTTTGACTAGTCTAGTCCAGTTAATTTCTTACTCTGTTAAGATCACCAGTTTTGTGTTCAGAGGTTTCATCAAGGTGAAGAAATACACTGCCTCTTAAGAGCACTGATTAGTATGTCCATATGATCTGAGATCTTGCTATTGAAAAGTGCTGGCAAAGGCATGAGTAGGTATTTGCTGGGAGAAATATATTTATGTGTTCATTTATTTATTTAAAATATTTTATGCTGCCTTTCTCCTTGAAAAGAACCCAAGGTTTTTCCTGATATTTAATCTAAATCTGGCTTCCTGTAACTTGAGTCCATTGTTGTGTCTCCTGCACTCTGGGATGATCAAGAACAGATTCTGCCCCTCCCCTGTATGACAGCCTTTCAAGTTTGAAAAGTGTTATCATATCACCCCTGTGTCTTCTTTTCTGAAGGCTAATCATAGGGCTTGGTTTGCAGTCTCCTGATCATTCTTGTTGCCCTTCTCTGAACTTGCTCCAATTTGTTGGCATCCTTCTTAAAGTACAATATCTAGAACTGGACACAGTACTTAAGATGAGGCCTAACCAGTGCCAAGTAGAGGGGAACTAGTACTTCACAGGATTTGGAGACTATACTTCTCTTAATGCATCCTAAAATAGCATTTGCCTTTCTTGCAGCCCATTGCATTGTTGACTCTTATACAACTTGTGCTCTAAAGTAATTCCAAGATCCTTCTTGCATATAGTATTACTGAATTAGGTATCCCACATCTTGAAATTGCATTTGGTTTCTTTCTCCCTGGTACAGAACTTTGCACATGTCTCTGTTAAATTTCATTCTGTTGTTTTCAGCCCATAGTTCTTCCATGGGACTTGCACAGGAAACAAGGAGGCCGTAGAAGAAATTCAGTGTTGGAACAGTATAAATGGCAGGCATTGATGCAGCTTAATTAGTGGAGCATGCCATATTTCTTAGAGTGATGCACAACATTGCTGGTGGATAAAGTCACAATTCAGGACTTTGAAAATGAGCAGATCACATGAGCATCTTCAGCCCCTGTAAATAGGATTCCATCCTTTTTTCTTCAGCAAAATGTGTGAAACTCTATCAGTCCTTGGCTAAATCAAACAGTCAGTCCTAACAATCAGTGGAAACTTAGCACATCAACATATTAGTTAGTTGTATTGACTCAATGGATCAGTTCTAATAGAGACAAACAACTTGGTTTAGGCCCTTAATTTTAGTCAGGTCTCCATCTCAATATGTGTTTTATCTTAGGTTCATAATATTATTATAGTCCTTAAGTTGAATCAGGTGATCACTCCAAGTAAGGGTGGGGGATGGGAGAAGATCAGAAAAGGATTTGGGATGTATTCTTATATGCCCCGTGTGTTCATGGCTATATGTACAGACTGAGGTTAGCAAAACCACCCGACTAAAAAACTAAATCTCTCTCTCTCTCTCTCTCTCTCTCTCTTCCCCCCAACCCCCACAACTTTTAGATATTTCTGGATTGCTGGCACTGCTCCTCTTCAGATGTTATGGAACTTAAGGATTCAAGGTAGTATTTGAGAAGACACTGAAATTCACTGAAAGTTATCAAGAAATAATTTGGATTTGAACAGGACAAAGCAATAGCTTGCACAAATCCTGCCTGTTCATGACAGAAATTTGTCAAAAAAATGATTCTTTCTAAATGTAGTACTGGAGAAGAACTTTCTGGATTGCCAGAAAGACCAAAAAGTGGGTCCTATATAAAATCAAGCCTGAACAATCTCTGGAGGCAAAAATGTTGAAATGAAGGCTGTCCTGCTTTCAGCACATCATGAGACAATAATGCTAGGAAAGATGGAAGACAGCAGAAAAGCCAACTGCAAGATGGACTGACTCCCTAAAGGAACTAATAGGTTTGAGTTTGCAAGAGCTGAGCAGGGCTGATAAGGACAGGACATTCTGGAGATCTCTCATTCATAGGGCTGGCAAAAACACACACACACACACACACACACACACACACACACACACACACACACACACACACACACACACACACACACACACACACACACACACACACACACACACACACACACACACACACACACACACACACACACACACACACACACACACACACACACACACACACACACACACACACACACACACACACACACACACACACACACCCCCAAGATAAAGATGGCAAATCTACTCTAAAGGACAGCTACTGATTTTACAAGGTAGTTTTGTTCAATGAAAAATTATAGTGGAATTTTGTCTTCTGAGATTCCTAAGCAATCTTGGCTGCCAAGAAGCAACATGAAGGAGGCCATGGATTATGCTGAAACGTTAGTCTGTGACATCAACATCGCAGAAAGAAAAGAAATTTGTGCTCACTAGTCATCCAGAAACTACAACAATGCTGTAGGGGAGTTTGTTTCCAACATATAACAAAACATTTTTACAGCAAATGTTTGATGACACTATCTATCCACTATCCACTCCTTCAGAAAAAATAGAGAGTCAGTCCATCTTGTAGTTGGGCTTCCACTTTCCTGCTGTCTTCCATCGTTCCTAGCATTATCATCTCATGTTGTGCCAAAAGCAGGACAGCCTCCATTTCAACATTTTTGCCTCCAGAGAGTGTACAGGCTTGATACCCAAATGAGTAAATCAATAGTTTGGATGATGCTTCCTCACTCCTGCACAAAATTTTGAACCATTCTGAGGACAGGTTTGAATCAAGACATGAAATTGTGATGACCATTACAACCTCACGGGGCAGAAGCAACATGGAAACAGGATGCAATGCTCTGAAGAGAATAAAGGCTTTCATGTGGAACACCTTGTCAGAGGACAGACTGAACACCTTGAGAATGTTATCCATCAGGAAACAAATGACCATTGAAATTTTGAGCTTCAATGACAGAAAAATTGAACTGTTTGCAAAACAGAAATTACATGAGGCCAACTTTCTCTTCAGAATTTAAAAAAAAGAGGAACTGCATCAAACATATTTTTGAAAGTGGAAGTTTGCTGACAAGCTTTCCTTCAAAGAATGGAAGCCAAACTCCTCCTGCACTGTGTGTTTAATTTGTTGCTCATCAGCAAGCTTACAGGGCAATGTTTCTGGATAGGAAGGATTGGCTGTCTGCATGCTGTTTCCATGCCTTCTCTGTCTCCTATACCTTAACAGTCCAGGGAAAATCTTTGAGCCCATTGTGTACCAGCTAGCCTCTGCATTAGAAGACCTTTCCTTATATTATAAAAAGAGCCAGCTAGAACTAAAACCTTTAAAAAAGGTTAGCTGGAAAGGCAAGATTTTGGTGCAATGCCATATCCCAGACTATTTGGCCCTCACTCTGGATCAAATCATGACTTACAAAAATAGTGTCTAAATATCAAACAGAATGTTGCCACCCAAAATAACATACTTGGGAAACTGACTGGGTCAGACTAGGGTGCACACCTACAAATGATAAGAACAACTGCTTTGTCCTTGTGCTACTCAACAGTAGAATATTCTAGTGCTGAATGGTACAAATCAGCACATGCCAAACAAGTAGAGGTAGCTCTTAATAAATCATGAATTATTGTTAGTGGCTGCCTGAAACCCACCCTCATTTTTTTTTAAAAAAACTATTATTTGGCTGGCATTGTCCCTCCAGAAGAATGAGAAGTATTGGCAAAAATGAACAACATAAGATAATACTGTATAGCACCAAACCCATCCACTTTATGGACATTAACCCCCTAGATCACAGCTAAAATCAAGGCTATGGAGATTAAAAATACACTTTGCTGAATGGATGAATGCTGAAGAGTGTCTCCCACCAATTTATTCATCACCACATGTATTAAATAAGACCGAATAAATGGCTGAGATAACACTATTGAAGTATCCTGCTTCTGGTCAAAAACAGTCTAATTATTTTAAGATTTTAAATTTGTTTGAATGTTTTACATATAAGACCATAATTTTAAATAGTGCAGTGCTCTGATACGAATAAAGAAAAACTGTGTTGGATGCTGAACTGGCAAATCATGGTGGGTATAAAGGCTAGTAGAGGCGACAAAGCCTTCCTAACATAAAACCAAGTAAAACAACATGTAGCTTTTCTGAACCAGTATAGGATACAATCCCAGTTTAGGTAGGTACTAAGTAATTTTTAGCTATCCTATACAAATGTCCTTGGAAAGGAGAAGAAGCGGAGGAAAGCCAGAATTAGCTGGCTTTGCCTACCATTGGCTTCTTATACCATTAGCTACAGGTATTATAACCATTGGCTCAGCTTATTGCCCCTGAGTTTACCTCCTACTGGCTCCACTTTTCCTTGACACTACTTACTGTTAGCTGCTGCCCTGCCTTATACTCCACAAGCCACAACAGGTATTGGGTAACCACTGAGTGTAATCTAATGCACTGGTTCTTAACCATGAGTTACTCAAGAGTTTTGGACTGCAACTCCCAGAAGCCTTCACCACCGTGCTGGCTGGGGTTTCTGGGAGTTGCAGTTCAAAAACATCCGAGTAACAAAGGTTAAGAACCACTGATCTAATGCATAATGTTATAGCTTTGAGCCCTGAAATGCCAAAGTTTCAGAATGAACTGCTCAGGGAAAAAACCCTGAACAAAAATATTTGATTATGCATGACAATTGATGATGTAACAGATTTTAAGAAAGCTAGCCAGATACCTCTGAGTCACCATCTAATATTCATTAAGAGAATTTTTGATGATGTGTTTTCCAAGCTGCTTCGTACAGCAATATCCTACAGACAGGTTTTTAATTCCCAAGCATTCCCTGGGTGTTTTTAGAGGGAGAGAAGCTCTATGGTGTTCTGCTGGAGTAGGAATGTGAATAATTGCTGGTCTTCAAGTGTGGGAGGAGAGAACTGTCAGCCTTGTGTTTGAAAAATGAGAGATGTTTGCTTAAGCTGGAGGGATAGTTTGAAGACAGGAATTTCCAACAAGCAGCATCAAGTTTAATTGGCCTTAGTTAGATACACTGGTTTCAGTTTTAATTTTCCCACCAAATTCTTAATGTCTCAGTAATAACACAGTTCTTTCCAGGCTTTCTCCCTTTATCAATGTCATCCTGATAGATGTAAAGATAAGTAATTCAATGATAACATTAACCACTTCAGTTTGCAGAATGGAACCTCTAACAGGGGTCAATAACTGAACATCAATGAAAAAGGAGATGGAAACCCTTATGTGAAGTTGCCAGCATAGATATTGTTAGTGGCAGAGCAGCCAGCCGTCTTCTGCATTAGAAATAGTTTGCTCTGCCATGGTAAGAGAGAGAGAGAGAGAGAGAGAGAGAGAGAGAGAGAGAGAGAGAGAGTTATTACAGGAAGCATCAAAGGGGATCTTAGGGAAGTATTGTTAACCCACATCAAAGATGGAGACCTGAGCAAGCAACTTGGCAGGGAGAGCCGGCATCACTGCAGAAAGATCAAACAGAATAAAATACAAAGACGTGCAATATTCCTTCATCAACCACAGAGATAAATAAGGGAGCTTCAAAGGCATTTCCTACACTTATGAAGGACTGGTAAATAAATAAATACAGTGGGAGTCAAACGTTAAGGAGAAGGGGAGCAATGAAGTGTGGCAAAAAGAGGCAACTCTACTTGGGCAAAATAATAAACAAGAGGAACATTCCCTTCGCCACCCTCATCCCAAGAAACTTGCTTCTCAGGGCCTGGATCTACCAACAAAATAAACTGGGAGAGAGATCTTTTTTTTTCCAGATCCAGGTTAAAGTCATGTGGACTTTAGCCCAAATCTAAACCGTTTGGGTTGGTGTTGTGTACACCTTTATTGCCACCGCCTCGACCTCACCTCTGTTCCTGCCACCCCTTTCTTGGTCTCCCTGCTGCCACTGCTGCCACCACCTCCAAGGTCGCTTCCTTCCCCTTCCCAAGGGGAGGGAAGGAAAGCTGGGCTTGGCTGACTAGTGGCTGAGAATGAGCTGTTTGGCATGGTGCTGGCTTTTTTTTGGCAATGGGACTGCAATGATTTTTCTTTTTCTTCTTTAATTCCTGCTATCTGGTACAACAATGTATCAGATAGTAGGATTTTTTTTTTTTTTTAAAAGCAGGGGCATTCACATGTGTCATCTGCCTCAAAATAAATGGGCCTCAGGTGGAGAAGCAGAAAAACTCACTTCCCTCGCACATTACTCCATGCGTGCACATACTTCATGTGTATGCCAAAATTTAAATCTTTTTTTAAAAGCAGAACCTGATACAACAGTGGTTTTTATTGTCAGAGAGACTGAGCCTTTACATTACATTTTAGAAATACTTCAACTGCTTTAGCTAATTAGATAGAGGAAAGTGTGAATTTAACAATTCCAGATGAGTGCAGAGGTTGCTACTGGGTGCAAAGCTGAGTGTCAAGAAAAAGCTTTGTTTTTATTTAAACACACAAGCACACACACTTGAGTTTCAAAATAAGGTGACAGGGAGGAGAAAATATTGAACAGAGGTGGTCCTTTGTTTAGTGACTTGGCAGAGATAATCCAACCAACAGGCACCAGGTATGGAACTTGAAATTTATGCTCTTGACTTGAGTTTGTGGCCTACATTTTGGAACTCATTTTTAAGAAAAAGATTTGGCACAGATGTCTGTCATGATTTTTGGAACATCCATATGTTTTTTTCTGCACCATATGCAATACATTGGTGTCCCACCTGACAAAGACTACTATAGACTGAAAGCTCTCTATAGATAAATATATATCTTTCAGTTTTATACTTTGCCTCATCTGCATTAGCCAAGCAGAATTAATAAAAACAAATAAGCACATATCTAGTAGTTCATATACTGTATCACTAGAGTTCACCAATTTTTGCTGCACAGTTGGTATTAATTCCATTAAGGTGCTTTTGCTCATTTATTTTGTTACAAATTATTATGTTCCCTAGTAATACTGCACAAGTTGTGAAACAGGGCTGCACCAGTTGGAAAAAAACATGTCAAATTTTTGTAGAAGCAGTATGGTGCTAATACAGTGTGGTACCTGATGGTCCTGATTTATAGCCTAGCATAAGGATAGTGGGTGAAATCAAAATAATAACGAAGACTTGAGAGAATATGCTAAGTTAGGTTTCCATATAGCATTGGTGTAGTAGGTAAAGGTAAGATTGTCAAAGAAAAAAAACATTGACACTGGTCTTGAGAAGAGACCTAAAGTAGGGACATATAGGCTGTTATCAAAGTACCTTGACTTATCTGACAAGATTTCTCATATCCTGCAAGAGAGCATGACAAGGACTGCCCTCAACCCTGTCCAAACTCAAACGTAATGTCTTTGCCCTTTTTGAAGGGGAACTCCCCACACACACAACCACTTACTGTAGCAAGCATGGAAGCACTGGTTGGGCAGTGATGCAAAGAACCCCTCCCATCTTCAATGTTGAAAGTCTGTGCAACAAAGAAAGTGCTATTATTATTTGTGCAATTTGCTTATTTTACACAAAGAGTGTCCTCATGTGAAAATTCTTGAGAGAAAATGCCTTGCTTTCTTGCAGGTGAAGAGGAAAAGTCAATATGGTTTCTAGTTCTTATGCACTGGAATGAGAGAAATGAAGGTTTCTATCTCTAATCAAAATGAAAAGAGAGAAGCAGTGTGACAACCAGGGAAGAGGAGGGCTTTATAGGCATGAGCAAAGGCACAAATATGAGAATAGGGTACAGATATGAAAAGTTCCAAATGGTTTCAAGATGCACAGGATTGTGGTTAGTGGAAAATTCTACTATGTGATTGAGTAGTTACATCATGAAACCACATTGGTGAAATTTAAGTTCACACACTATATAAACTGTCAGCTGCCCCCAGAGTCTTTAAAAGACACAGCAATAAGCCTGCAATGGGCTGCAGAGAATTCACATATTAAAGTAATAAAACTGAACATCTCTTTTCATTATTCCTACTAAACTGTGGTGTGTGGTTGCAGTGAGCAGGCTAGGCTGAAGGAGCTTGCGTTGAAATTCTGGCAGTGAAAACCCTCATCATCCATCACACATCAGGGGGAAGGAGGCAATATCCTATAAATGGGCCACAAGATATTTGTTCACATGAAAACACCCTATAAAGGAGGGGGAAATGGTTTATATGAGTGGGAAATGGTTTATATGAAAGGCAGGCAATGTGGGTGTACAGAAGCATCACTTTATGGAGCTGTGGCAAGGAAGCTGATGGCACAAAGGAATGGAGGAACATAAAAGCATGGCCTTTGGAATTATCAACCTGTATTGTATCTGAAGGCATTTTAATTATTGCAAGTATTTGCCTGGACTCCTTTTTCAAGGTTTATTAGCAAGAGTGATTAAGAAATAGGTAAGCTAAGTGGAAGGTAGTGCCTTCACTCTAAATTAGCTTCTTGATGTGTTCGCAACAGCAATGCATGGATTGGTCCATTCCGCCCAAAGACAGAAAGTACTTATCCACCTAAAAACAAGATTAGAAAATTACACACTGTGCAAAAATTTTAAAAAAGCACCTACTAACAGCAGAGGAAAATAATTGCAATGTTTGATGTGAAGAAGTTCAAATAAAGCTGGAGATACATGACCAGGGTGAAGAGGGAGATATCATAGTATTTTGAAGAAGCAACAACTGAAATCTTCAGTCCTGAGGACTACCACTGAAGTTTTGTTTTTGTTTTTTAAAATACAAAGGTTGCTGATGGGAAGTCTAGAATCATATCAAAGCCCTGTTGCTTCATAACTGGTGACCAGGACAGTTAATATTTTAGTGGGGAAAGGAAGTGGGTGGCACAGAGTTTGGTGACAGTGAACATTCCTTTCATTTTGCTTTAGTCATGAGTTTATTGGTCCTATAAAAAAGTGTAAGCTGACATGAATCCTCCTGAAAATTTCCAGTGTAACAAACAATATAACATGACCTACTGTTACTTCTTTTCGTATTTTGTATTACCAGTAAATGAAGGGTGAAGAGCATGATATTTTACTGATATGAAAGCAAAAGTGTAAAGATTACATCTGTTTTTCTCTTCTTCAGGCTTGCAGCTTCTTAAAGAAATACATCTTCAACAACAATGCTAACTTTTACAGCAGTAAACTTTTTTAAAGTTCATTTTTTTGGTACCAGGATAAAAATGTGAGCATTCTTCACATTTTAAGCCAATTCATTTCCTTGCTTGTTATCAGAGTTGATTGTTTAGACAGCAGAGTGACTTGACTTTGTTCAAATAACATTTATGGATTTAGGAGACCTTGTCACACCTCTGCAGGAAATGAAGGAGTGAGGTATAAATGCCTAAAAAAATGTTGAACACATGCTTTGCTCTCGCAGCCACCACTGCCACTTTTGTAGAGGCAGAGAGGATGCTGCAAATTGCTTGGTTAGTCTTTGTTTGAAGAGATGGGAGATAAATTCCAAGACACTGCTTAGGGAGGAGTTCCCAGCCAATTGCCCCTCACAAGCTGTTTGCATATTGTTCAATTCACCTTAAGAAAACTTTGCCTGTCATGAACAATAATCATACCGGGAAACTTTGGGACACAGCTTGATGAAGATAGATTTCCATCAAAAGCTAGCTATCTGCTTACTTTTTACAGTGGTCCAACAAAGGTATCACCTGCTTCTGCAGTTTTTTGAGGAGGGAGGGCCTTTTGCTATTTTTTTTCTGAATTGCATGCTGAAGAAAACATCTACCAGGTACTCTGACTGGGGCCTAAAACTGACCTTCCCTGCTGGTTAAACTAAATTTTTAACCACAACTCTATGAGGGTTAAATATGAAATGGGACCAAGTCTCTATGGCCCCATTTTAGTGGTGGTAGCTTTGAAGTGAAACTGCCTCACCTTGGGACGCATCAGAACCAGTCTCAACAGACTCAATTCACTTGCGGCTTCACGTTTTGTCTGGGACTTGATATATTTCTCTATTACCAGAGCTCAGAAGCATCACATTACTTTTGATAGCAATGATGAAAAGAGACTTTACTTGGAACCTTTAACAACAATGGCTAGAATTTACTAATTTTACAATGTAAAGAAATGTTTCTCTCTGTTATTTATTGCTTTTGGGGAGTAAGGATCACATGAAGGGGTTAAGAGTCATGAAGATGGGGAGAAAATGAAATTTTATGGCAACAATGGGCCTCTCACAGTAGGGTATGTAAGATGAGGTCACATATACACATTCACCACTCTGTGGCATTGACATTAACAGATGACTTGTCCGTATGACAAATTGTACATTAAATAAACACCATAGATATCACTTCTGTGGTAATACTTAACAGAGTTTATTCATATATTCAACTGGAAGGCTTGTAATGAAATATGCATGCATGACTTTGTCTTACATTGCTGGTGGTCATCTCAGCATCAGCTGGAATTTCAAAACAATATTCCAACTAGTTTTTCCAGTACTGTTTCTGATCTAGTCTCTTTCCACCCCCTTCTTTAACAATCCATGTCATGCAGTCTTAACAAACAAACAAACAGAACATTGTTGTCATCTATTCAATGCTGAGTTGTGTTTTCCTTTGTTTTCTTTGGCATAAGTGTAGGTTTCATAGAAGTATGAGCAGGGTTTTAGAAGGTGAGCATCTTGGTGATAAAAATAAAAATGTCTGTAATAGATATCAAATGATATATAAGCAGCACACACAAGAGAATGCACATTGGCAGTAAGTATTTCCTATAAAGCTGAGGCAATATCTTGCTCATCTGTGGCACAGAGAGGATTGTGAGAGGCTACTGGTGCTTTTAGGCCAGGGATGCAGCAAATCTTGAATGAAAATATGATGTGCTTTTATTTCGGTCAAAGGGAAGAAACAGTCTAAGCCTGTAGGTTGTTGAAGCACTGTGTATTTGCATTATAAAGCAGCAGGATTGGGGAAACAAATTACAATACAATATCTTGTTCAGTAGCACCTTTGAAAATGTTTTAAAATAAAAGAAAATATCTTCTTTTGAAAGAACCTGGTTTTGAAAAGGCCATATTGCATTTTGAAGAGAGGTCATGACCTCCAGACACACTCCAGTACTCTGGGAATGCAAAGGCACCACCGAAACATTATCCTAGCATCTGCCTTATCACAGTCATTGCACAGGGCCATGCCTCCAAAGAAGCCTCGTGTCCCTTCTTCACAGTTGAACCAATTTAATGATTTCCCCAACACACTGTGAACGGGAGAGGTACTGACACAGAACAGACCAAATGGCAAGGCCTGCAAGGGCTTCTTTTTCAACCTACACAAGTGTTTTTCCTGTAGAGATTGAATAGGGAGATGGCTGACAAGGTGCACACATCAGCTTGCCAGGAGATCAAAACACTGCCAAGACTGCAATGAAGTGTTTTGTGTGGGTTTGTGTCTATTTTCCCCACCCTTGATGGCTGAAGCCAGATCTGGCTTACCATATTCCCATTTAGTCTGCACTGGAAAGATCATTTCCTCATCTCTTTTACTATTTGCTTGTGAGTTTGTTTATACAGCTGAATTTGAAGGACTGGACTCTCTACGTGTCTCTGGGATTTTATATGCAGTTATTAGAGACCTTAACATCATTTTGGTTTAATTGCCAAACATACACATTCTGATATGATTGCCTCTCATATAGTTCCTGTTTTCTCTCACGATTGGTTGTCTCTGATGTGGTGGGCTGCAGTTCATGAAAACTTATGTCAACTAGAATTTGTTAGCTTGTAAACTGTCACAAGACTTTTTGTTCATTTTTGGCATAGTATTTGAGGGTCAGTTGAGGAAACCCAGGTGTGAGTCAGCTCTCAGATGCTGTTTCCAGATAGCTTCTCAAAGATGTCAGGCAAAGGGAGTTCACATTTAGGCTTGGAAAATAAATATGTTGAAATTTGGGTTTTCTACCAGGAAATATGTATTTTATATGTTTCATAGAATCATAGAATCATAGAAAAGTGAAGTTGGAAGAGGCCTACAAGGCCATCAAGTCCAATCCCCTGCTCAGTGCAAGAATACAATCAAAGCATATCTGCCAGGTCTACGCTTTTCTTGAATGCCTCCAGTGCTGGAGCACTCACCAGCTCCCGAAGTAACTGGTTCCACTGTCGGACTGCTCTAACAGATTGGACATTTTTCCTGATATTCAACCAAAATCTGGTTTCCTTTAACTTGAGCCCATTGTTGTGTGTCCTGCACTCTGGGATGATCGAGAACAGATCTTGTCCCTCCTCTGTATGACAGCATTTCAAATATTTGAAAAGTGCTATCATATCACCCCTCAGTCTTCCTTTCTCAAGGCTAAATATGCCCAATTCTTTCAGCTTTTCCTCATAAGGCTTGGATTCCAGCCCCCTGATCATCCTTGTCACCCTCCTCTGAACTTGTTCCAATATGTTAGCACCTTTCCTGAAGTGTGGCGTTCATAATTGGCCACAATACTCAAGGTGAGGCCTAACCAGTGTGATGCTCAAGTCTCCCTAAGGAGCATATGACATTTGGGCAGGGAGTTCCACAGGCCACAAATCTACCATTTTATGCTGAAGCAAGTCCTCAACCTCCAGCAGTGCATAGTATCTGTGCCTTGAAGAAGCCTGACCCTTAAAGAACACTTTACTTTACTCAGCACTTTGCAAGTGCTTCAAAACGGGCTTTTTGATTCCTTAGAACTCACAACAGCTCATTTAAATTGGACTTCTCTATATTAGCTAAGGGGATGTGGTGGCGCTGCAGGTTAAACCGCAGAAGCCTCTGTGCTGCAAGGTCAAAGACCAGCAGTTGTAAAGATCAAATTCATGTAACGGAGTGAGCTCCCATTGCTTGTCCCAGCTCCTGCCAACCTAGCAGTTCAAAAGCATGTAAAAATGCGAGTGGATAAATAGGTACCACCTCGGTGGGAAGGAAATGGCATTCTGTGTCTAGTCGTGCTGGCCACGTGACCACGGAAACTGTCTTTGGACAAACGCTGGCTCTATGGCTTGGAAATGGGAATGAGCACCACACCCTAGAGTCAGACACAACTGGACTAAATGTCATGGGGGACCTTTAACTTTACCTTATGGTAGCTAATCAATTGCCTTTTCCCACTCTTCTGGATTTAGCCAAACCCTGCTGGTCTAAGAGACTACTCCTCAGTTGGAATTTTTATAATCATTTTTTATTAAGAAAGTATAGTTTCATAGAAACAATTTGTTTGCTTAAGCATAGCATAAAGACATGTTCAAAGGATTACCATAGTTAAATACAACAACTACTTCCCATTTAAATAATAAACACTAAAAAACTGAGCTAAGGTGGGCTAGCCCCACCTCCTTCTTTTCTTACTATGCTACATTCTTTTCCATTCAGCTACGTAACACAAACCATCAGGAACATCTCTTAGAATAAAAGTTCTCTCGAACAAAATCATCTCTCTAACATAACCCCTCATCCATTTTTCTACATTCCTCGGATGTCCTTCTTCATGGCTGTAAACCAATTAACTCAAAGGGGTGTAACTGTCCACTCATTCCAGTTAGACGGGAATTTGCTGGGTCTCTGCACTGGGGCCTCTTCGACCCTGCATTCTTATCAGGATTCACTCTGTACCAGCCTGGCTGTAAATTAGGAAAAACAGCCTCTCAGCCTTTTCCACATTCCCAGATTTTCAACTCCTTTCACTTTGAAAACCTCACTGACTCCATTTTCTCTCATTCTCATTGATGACAAGTCCTACTGTCCTTCAATATCATGACAACCAGTGCTGAATAGAGGGGGACTCGCACCTCGTGGGATTTGGAAACTATACTTCAATTAATGCAGCCTGAAATAGCATTTGCCTTTTTTGTAGCCACATCACACTGTTGGCTCATATTTAGCTTGTGATCTACGACAATTCCAAGATCCTTCTTCCTCATTTTTTTCCTGAGCCAGGTATCCTCCATCTTGTGACTGTGCCATTGGGTTCTTTTTCCAAGATGCAGTACTTTACACTTATCCCTGTTGAATTTCATTCAGTTGCTTTTGGCCCAGTGCTCCATCTTATCAGGGTCATTTAGAATTTTGTTTCTCTCTTCTAGGGTATTAGCTATTCCACCCAATTTTGTATCATCTGCAAATTTGACAAGCATTCCTTGCACTCCCTCATCCAGGTCATTAATAAAAAATATTGAAGAGCACCGGGCCCAGGACTGAGCCTTGGGTTATGCCACTTGTGACCTCCCAGTTAGAGAAGGACCTATTAATCATCACCCTCTGAGTGCGATTCTGTAGCCAATCGTGTATCCACCTGACACTTGATCTATCCAGCCCACACCTAGTTAGCTTGCTAATCATGGGGCATTTTGTCAAAAGCTTTGCCGAATAGAACACAACTTTAGAAATTCATGCATTGGCAGAACTTGCACTGTTCATTGAGGGGAAAAGGTACACACAAACTGTGTGTAGATTTTGGAAATATCTATGGCTAAAAAATGTGTGCATTGGAAAAATGTGCCAAGCATTCTTTAGATAATAGAAACATGTAGAAAAACATACACAAATGTGTGCTTTTGGTAAATGCACAATATTACATTTAGAAGGGGAGAAAAGTCTTGCAGCTCAATCCAAAACAAGAATAGCAGTGGGATGCAATACGAATGACTTTGGCAGAATTTCTGATTTCAATATGTCTAAACTATCCAGCTATCCACTGCCTTCCTCTTTGAACCTTGTCTTAGACTTTGCACTCAGATATAGTCTCATACCCCTTCATGGATTGCTGCCTTGTCGTGGCGAAGGGGCTTGAGTAACTCAGAGAAGCTATGGGCTATGCCATGCAGGGGCACCCAAGACGGACTGGACATAGTGGAGAGTTCCGACTAAACGCAATCCACCTGGAGTGGGAAATGGCAATGCCACTCCAGTATCTTTGCCAAGAACACCCCATGATCAGAAACAAAAGGATAAAAGACATGACGCTGGAAGATGGGCCCCTCAGGTCAAAAGGCGTCCAACAGGCTACTGAGGAAGAGCGGACGACCAGTACAAGTAGCTCCAGAGCTAATGAAGTGGTTGGGCCAAAGCCGAAAGGATGCTCAGCTGTGGACGTGCCTGGAAGTGAAAGGAAAGTCCGATGCTGCAAAGAAAAATACTGCATAGGAACCTGGAATGTAAGATCTATGAACCTTGGTAAGCTGGAGGCGATCAAACAGGAGATGGCAAGAATAAACATCGACATCCTGGGCATCAGTGAACTAAAATAGACAGGAATGGGCGAATTAAGCTCAGATGATTATCATATCTACTATTGTGGGCAATAATCCCGTAGAAGGAATGGAGCAGCCCTCATAGTCAACAAAAGAGTGGGAAAAGCTGTAATGGGATACAATTTCAAAAATGATAGAATGATGTCAATATGAATCCAAGGCAGACCTTTCAACATCACAATAATCCAAGTTTATGCACCAACCACCATTGCTGAGGAGACAGAAATTGAACAATTCTATGAAGATTTACAATGACACCAAAGAAAGATGTTCTTCTCATTGTAGGGGACTGGAATGCTAAAGTAGGGAGCCAAGAGACAAAAGGAACAACAGGGAAGTTTGACCTTGGAATTCAGAATGAAGCAGGGCAAAGGCTAATAGAGTTTTGTCAAGAGAACAAGCTGGTCATAACAAACACTATTTTCCAGCAACACAAGAGGTGACTCTACACATGGACATCACCAGATGGGTAATACCAAAATCAGATTGATTATATTCTCTGCAGCCAAAGATGGAGAAGCTCTATACAGTCAGCAAAAACAAGACCTGGAGCTGACTGTGGCTCTGATCATCAGCTTCTCATAGCAAAATTCAAGCTTAAACTGAAGAGAGTAGGAAAAGCCACTGGGCTACTCAGGTATAATCTAAACCAAATCCCTTATGAATACACAGTGGAAGTGAAGAACAGATTTAAAGAACTCAATTTAGTGGACAGAGTGCCTGAAGAACTTTGGATAGAGGCTCGTAACATTGTACAGGAGGCAGCAACAAAAACCATCCCAAAGAAAAGGAAATGCAAGAAAGCAAAGTGGCTGTCCAACGAGGCCTTAGAAATAGCAGAGAGGAGAAGGGAAACAAAATGCAAGGGAGATAGGGAAAGCTACGGAAAACTGAATGCAGACTTCCAAAGAATAGCAAGGAGAGACAAGAAGGCCTTCTTAAATGAACAATGCAAAGAAATAGAGGAAGATAACAGAAAAGGAAAAACCAGAGATCTGTTCAGGAAAATTGGAGATATTAGAGGAACATTTTGTGCAAAGATCGATAGGATAAAGGACAAAAATGGTAGGGACCTAACAGAAGCACAAGATAACAAGAAGAGGTGGCAAGAATACACAGAGGAATTATATCAGAAAAATTTGGATATCCCAGACAACCCAGACAATGTAGTTGCTGACCTTGAGCCAGACATCCTGGAGAGTGAAGTCAAGTGGGCCTTAGAAAGCCTGGCTAACAACAAGGCCAGTGGAGGCGATGACATTCCAGTTGAACTACTTAAAATCTTAAAAGATGATGCTGTTAAGGTGCTACATTCAATATGCCAGCAAGTTTGGAAAACCCAACAGTGGCCAGAGGATTGGAAAAGATCAGTCTACATCCCAATCCCAAAGAAAGGCAGTGCCAAAGAATGTTCCAACTACCGTACAGTTGCACTCATTTCACATACTAGCAAGGTTATGCTCAAAATCCTCCAAGGTAGGCTTCAGCAGTATATGGACCGAGAACTCTCAGAAGTACAAGCTGGATTCAAATGGGGCAGAGGAACTACTTCTGCTTCATTGACTATGCAAAAGCCTTTGACTGTGTGGACCACAGCAAACTATGGCAAGTCCTTAAAGAAATGGGAGTGCCTGACCACCTTGTCTATCTCCTGAGAAACCTATATGTGGGACAGGAAGCAACAGTTAGAACTGGATATGGAACAACTGATTGGTTCAAAATTGGGAAAGGAGTACGACGAGGCTGTATATTGTCCCCCGGCTTATTTAACTTATATGCAGAATACATCATGCGAAAGGCTGGACTGGAGGAATCCCAAGCCGGAGTTAAGACTGCCGGAAGAAATATCAACAACCTCCGATATGCAGATGATAGCACTCTGATGGCAGAAAGTGAGGCGGAATTAACGAACCTTGTAATGAGGGTGAAAGAGGAGAGTGCAAAAAAATGGCCTGAAACTCAACATCAAAAAAACTAAGATCATGGCCACTGGTCCCATCACCTCCTGGCAAATAGAAGGGGAAGATATGGAGGCAGTGACAGATTTGACTTTCTTGGGCTCCATGATCACTGCAGATGGAGACAGCAGCCACGAAATTAAAAGACGCCTGCTTCTTGGGAGGAAAGCAATGACAAACCTTGACAGCATCTTAAAAAGCAGAGACATCACCTTGCCAACAAAAGTCCGAATAGTCAAAGCTATGGTTTTCCCTGTCGTGATGTATGGAAGTGAGAGCTGGACCATAAAGAAAGCAGACCGCCGAAGAACTGATGCCTTTGAATTGTGGTGCTGGAGGAGGCTCTTGAGAGTCCCCTGGACTGCAAGGAGAACAAACCTATCAATTCTAAAGGAAATCAACCCTGAGTGCTCACTGGGAGGACAGATCCTGAAGCTGAGGCTCCAGTACTTTGGCCATCTCATGAGAAGAGAAGACTCCTTGGAAAAGACCTTGATGTTAGGAAAGTGTGACGGCAAAAGGAGAAGGGGACGACAGAGGATGAGATGGCTGGACAGTGTCTGTGAAGCAACCAACATGAAATTGACACAACTATGGGAGGCAGTGGAAGATAGGAGGGCCTGATGTGCTCTGGTCCATGGGGTCACGAAGAGTTGGACACGGCTAAACGAACGAACAATAGTCTCATAAGTTATGTAGTCCAAACCATCTTTTCAAACCCTATGCAGCAAAACTACCTTTCTCTGCATTAGACCTCTAATTTGAGCACTGACTTTGTCCAGCTAGAACAGTCTTCTTCAACCCAGGACCCTCCAGATCTGTTGAAATGCATCTCATTTCATTCCCAGATGATAGTGCTTGTCCCCCAATATATTTGAGAGTGCCAGATTGAAGGAAACAGAATTTTGTTGACTTTTTTCTGTTGAATAACATCACATTGTTGCAATGTTTGGAACAAGATAATAATGCATACTTTGGAATATTAGTCTGACAGAGTTTAAAATTACTTGTGTCTCTGATAATGAAAACGTCTAGGGAATCGGCAGGTCAACCCCCTCCATTTTGTGACATACATTAAAACTGGATTGTTTTGTCCTATCAAACACGATAAACACTAATGACAATTGAGCCCACTTCAGTCTCCATAGCCATACCCTACTACCAACAGTTCTACAGAAACCCCTTCAGTTATCAGCAAATTGCATAAACCTTCTGAAGATAGAAGTATGCAGTCTAACATCATCCCCTCCAATATCAGTGCTCTCCCACACATAGAAAGTAACAAAGGAACAGGAGAGTCTCAATGCTCCATGGGAGCTCTCCATGTGGATTAGGAAGCTGATTTTTCACAGATAATGGATGCTCTCTTTTTCAAACTCATCACTCTCTATGAGCAGGAAAGTGATGAAATCTGAAACAGACAGAAGGATTGGGCTTGCTGGGGATTTGCTGACGACTGAGTAGAACTATGTTTCCACTTTGACTCTGATTTCTTACTAATGCTAAAGTACCATCCTGTAGTGTGGTGGAGTTTAATTGATATGTTTCCACATTTCCACAGGCTTTATAGACTGTGCATTTAGCAGTGTGAAACTGTACGCCTAAATCAAATTGCTTATTCAAGCTAGAGTACACCCACTGAATCAACTGGTAAATGGTAATGCAACATTTATGTAAATTGTATTGATTAAATGAGTCTACTCTAACTTGGCATGACAATTGGATATAGGCCATAGAATGCATGTATTTCAATTGTAGTAAAACAACCCATAGCTGAAGTATTCAAAGATGTTTCTTCAGACTTCCCAAGTAACGCACCACAATTTTCAGCTCCTTATGTTAGTCTTTGTGTTCAAATTAAGAACTGTTTTCCTGGATCAGGCTAATGACAGACCAGCATCCTGTTTCCCAACAGTGGCAAGCCAAAGTCTCCAAGAAGCAAGACGTGAAGGCAACTGCCATCAGCAGCTGGGCATCTGATTATATTTGGGTTTAATACACAGCAATATGGAAGAAACTTTCGGCTGTGCATGCAGCCTATTCAGCAAGTGTTCCCTCCATGGGAGGAAGGGAACGGATGAAGAAGCATTCAATTAACTGCACTGCCACATTTCATTTGAAGCAGAGAACTCTGTTTAGTATCTTCAGAAAAAGCTACAGTATTAAATCAACTGCTCAACCTCACACAAAGCAAGATGTGATTTTTTCAAATTCTACCATGGGTTGCCCATTGGTAACTGATGTTGAGAATCACAGGTAAGACCATCAGCAACAACATATTTGCAATGTGGAGTGCTACTGTTTAAGGTGAGGTGTGTGCTAGCCAGCCAGCCAGCCAATCCTGCCAATTCTATTCCATTCATCTTATGTACATGCATTCACAAGCAGACAACTGTTGTCTAGTAGATGCTCTGTACGCAGAGGTCGTGTTGCATTCATGCTGGATTGTGTTGGGATTCCTACCGTATATTAGGGATTTGTTATGTTTTCTTCCCAAAGGACTGCTTAAGTTGGCACCCTGGCCCCTTGTCTCTCTTCCACTCCCTCCAGTCAGTCTCTGCAATGCATAGCTTCCTTCCCTAGTAAGTCTATGTGGAGTCAGGGCCATTCCTATTATAGGTGCTCTTATGGAGAGTCCTAAGGAGTATGATGTCCACAGGACTCAGGCCCTTGTTAAGTGTTATCTGGATGCACCCTCCACGTAGGCATCCTCCAGTCTCGAGATACTATGGTAACATACTCTAAATAGAGGTCTTGTCACCCCCTTCACCTTTGTTCTTGTACAATGTGGTGAAGTTTGCATTCTTCATGTCCTGTGGTACTCCACCTTCCCTCCAGCAAAGACAAAAGATTTCACACAGTTCAGTGGTGATGGTCTCTTTACAGCACTTCAGCACTTTAACAGAGATTTTATCCATCCCAGGTACCTTGCCAGAGATGAGCGAATCCAATGCCATTTTTATTTCTGCTAAAGTTGTTTTGCTGTCCAACTCTTCCAAGACAGGCAGGCACTCAAGGTTATTTAATGCATCTGCTCAGAGTAGTGCTGCACCCAGTGTTCCATCTGTTGTGCTCGGTCCTGAATGATCACACCTGTAGCAGTCTTCAAAGGAGCAGATTTCTTCTGTATTGGACCTAAAGCCTGCTTGATACTGTCATACATTCCCTTGATGTATTGACCTGAAGAGATGAAGTATGGAGGTGAGAGTGAGAAGTAGAAACGGGTACTGAAGATGTGCAACAGCGTTTGAAGGTGGGTTGCTCTGTTGAGTGGGAAGAAGTATGCAGGCTGACTTGGAATGTAAGGGAGCCGGGACAGAAGGCTGCAGTTGGGATGTGTGAGCCCGACGTCAATGTTGGGATGGAGATGGTGATGGAAACGGAGAAGGTTCAGGTGGATAAGCAAAGGCATATTGGACTCTCTTTGGTTCATCATAATAGGATGATCCAGCAAGCAGGTCGATATCACCTGTGGATGGTGGCTTGGGAAACACCCTCATGTTTGGGGGGGTGGCCCTGGCCGCAAACAGTGGGGTCCGCAGCCTGGGAGTACACCTGGACCCGACGCTTACCATGGAAACGCAGGTGGCATTGGTAGTCCACCTTTTTCCACCTTTGGCGGATTGTTAATGCTTACATATAAGGCCCTAAACGGTTTAGGACCTCGATACTTGATGGAACGCCTGCTTCCACCTAGATCTACTCGGATCACCCACGTGAGCCAGGAGGTGAGGCTGAGGAGCCTAACAACGAGGGAGGCCTGGAAAGAAAGGACACGAAACCAGGCCTTCTCGGCGGTGGCTCCTCGCCTCTGGAACAATCTCCCTCCTGAAATCCACGCGGCCCCCACTTTGGACACTTTTAAAAGTCAATTAAAAACATAGCTATACATTCAGGCCTTCCCTCCAGTTAATATCTGACTTTTCTTTATTCTCTCCTTATGTATTTTCTATTCTATTGTTGTATTCTGTTTATTACAATATGATTTATGTATGTGTGTGTTTTTTATATTATTTTACTGTTTTTACTATATTGGAAGCCGCCTAGAGTGGTCTTTTAGACCAGATGGGCGGGGTATAAATCAAATAAATAAATAAATAAATAAATAAATAAATAAATAAATAAATAAATAAATAAATAAATAAATAAATAAATCTTTGCGATGGCGGTATCAGTCATACGTGGCATAATAAGGATCATGGTAGTCTGTCTGATAAAGACTTGGAGGTAGTAAAATTCTCGATGTGGAGGATCCTGGAAACTTGGAGAAATATGATGTCTCTTCGACGCATGTTTGCGAGGAGTAGACTGGTGTGGAGAAGAGTTGGAAAACTGTGCCATAACTGCCTGCCCTGAAGATGTAGGGCTAGAATGGGACAAGGCCAGGCTGGAGAGAATGTCAGCCACTGAAGGGCCAAGACTAGGCGAAAGGCTCACCACAGAAACAGGAGCCTGGCCAGGAGGTAGCGGGAGTGGATCTTCCACCTCCAAGAAAGAATTGGGAGACTCTCTGAAGAACAATTCCAGAATTGGAGAAGGGAGGTTTGGTTGAGGTTGAGTAGGCTTGGATGACTTCTTAGCCTTTTTCAATCCACCGTTATCTTTTTTTCTTTTTAGGTAAGTGCTCCTGAGACTGAGTCAAGGAGGTTTTCGACACCGATGCCAACTTTGATTTAGAAGAGGGTTTGGGCTGCTCTTTGGTCTTTAGAGATGGAGTGGTCTGGCTCAACATGGATCTAGGCACTTCTTGTGTATGGACAGGACGTGAAGTAGGCTCCATCAAGGCGGTGGGTGGATTAAGGGATTTCTCCCAGAGGAGAATGTTGGAGACAGAGTTTGAGGGCGGGTTTAGTGAGTTTTTCACACTCTGGGCAGGAATGAGTTTGGTGGTGCTCCCCGAGGCAAACAAGACAGTGGTTGTAGCGGTCTGAAAGCAGAATCTTGTTTGCTCACAACATGCACTGCTTAAACAGGCTGGGGGGGCATAAAAAGAGCGGGAAGATAGGGAAGGGGAAAAATGGGGGGGGCGAAAGAAAAGGAAGCAAAAAGGAGATACAGGGAGAAAATGTAGAACTAAAAAGAACTCACAGGGAAAGTCAAACAAATGAGGTGAAGAAGCCTGAGAAGGCACAAAGGAAAAAAATAGCAACTGCAGTCAAAAGTTGCTCTAGTCGTCGAAATAGGTCTGACCTAAGCGGCAGCTAAAAGGAACTGAGCAGACTTCAGGTGAGCAGAGCATGCTCTCCACAGGGGAATGCCCCACTAATCACATATCTTTAAGCTCTAGAAACATCCGAGGGGTCCTGTGCAGGCGCGGAGTAACCCATTTGTGTACATTCACAGAGACCATGAAGAAGAACATGTGTTTTAGAGGCCATATGGAACCATTTCTGAAATAATGGCTTCCAATTTGCTTCCAATTGCAGTTCAAAGTGCCGATTCTGATCCAGAAAGCCACAGAAGGCTGGGGCCCAGAATTACTGGTGGGCTTAGTCCTCTCCTCTGCCCCTGGCCAGAGTCTGAAATCTTCTCTAAAGACACTGTTCCCACCACCTCAAGAAACTAGGCTGGCATATCCGTGAGACGGGGCTTTCTCTGTTGCACACCCCTGATAGTGCAACTCCCTTTCTACAGGAAGCCCGACTGGTTCCAACCTTGCCAACGAAGGCTGGTTGTCGGGAATGCTGGTCTGTTTTTTTAAGGAATACTGATTTTCTAAAGTTATTTTAAAATACTTTTTTATCTTTTAAGGAAGAAGGTGGTGTATAACTATTTTAAATAAGTAAATCCATTTTTGAGAAATGTTTATTTATTTATTTTGGTTCTGCATTGTTTGGGACAACAAAGAAAAAATTTTTGAGTTTCAGCACAGAGCATTTCATAACGGTGACTGGCCGGTTTGTCCTCATTTCTCCAATGCTTTCCTGCTCTGCCTGTACTGTATTTGCTTAATTTATCAATGTGGAAAAATAACTCAAGATCCATTTGCTTATTTTCTCAGGGTTTTTCAAGGCCTGATCTAAGACTCCTTAAGCCTTCAACATGGCTGGGCTGACTGTTACTTACCATGCCGTTTGTGGCTATTTCATCGCACTGAGATGGTCTTCGAACTTAAAAACACTCACCTGCCCCCCCCCCACATTGCTCTGCTTGGGGAGGCAAGGGGGGCTGTGCAGGTGATAGCTTTGTCAGTAGCCTTCCCCTCCCCTTTGCTAGGGCACTTTTGAAGGGTTTTTCACTGTCTGGCCTCAGTAGTGCTCAACATTTCCTCTCCAGCCAAGCTGATCTAGCCCAGGATTAAAGAGGTGAAGGAGGCCACCTTGGCAACTTGAGGAGAAAAATGTTGTGCCTGAAGAGATAAGCCCGAACATCAGCAAAACATATGGCACTGGTTAAGTTTTTGAAGGAAACTGTCAGTCTGTGCAAGCACACCAGGACAGAAGTGAAACAGAAACAAGAAACATCCCAGCAATGAAAACACTGCCGCACCTTAAACACTAAGTGTTGTATTTTAATGTGAGTTTTTGTGGATCAACTCCACTTCCTCAGACCTAAGACAGATGCACCCTGAAACATGGATATGTATGCATCAGACCAGGCCACCCCTCAGGTAAGTGCAGGCCTTTCTACTGCAAGTAATGAATGGATAATACACCCACCTCTCCTTTTTAGAGCATTGAGTTCTTACCCTCTGGAATCAAATTGCAAGTAAGACCCTGCCCCAGGTCATGGGCTAGTGTGGTATTGCAACTGCACTCAGAGCACAGTGACATATCCCAGTCACCTGATATGCACTGTATGTGTTAAATTTCCTTGAACATGGAATTGTTTCATTTTCATTGCAATATATATATATCTTTGCTGTCAGTAGATGGAGGAAGTATTTATGGCTTGAACATTAAAAACTCAGTAGAATTCACTTTTAATGAGATTGCATAGCAATTTATCCATTATCTCATTTTACAGAACTTATTTATGTCCATTATATTTCACCATTTCTATTAGTAGCAGTGAAATAGCTGATAAAATCACAGCCGTTCTTTCCACAAGATAACCTCAGTCCATGACAAAGATGAGACAAAGGAGGCGTGCAAATAAGATGATTTGACCTGACCTAACCTGACCTGATATTTGTGGCAATGTGAATGATTTCCATTGTCCTTTTACAAGCAATTACTAAATATACAGCCAAATGCATACATAGGCAGAGTGCTACAATTATGGATCTCATCCTGCTACTAAGGTGGATCTCCTTCTGCTACTAAATAACATCAACAAGATGAGCCCTTCTGGTTTTCTGGAGTTAGGAAAAGTACTGTTCTGCACTACAGCTCCCAGAACACCCCAGCCAACATAGGCCATATGGGCTGAAGGATTCTGGGAGCTCTAGTTATAAATGAATGAATGAATGAATGAATGAATGAATGAATGAATGAATGAATGAATGAATAAATAAATAAATAAATAAATAAATAAATAAATAAACAAACAAACAAACAAACAAACAAACAAACAAAATATCCAAAATCTGATCAGGCCAAGATTCAATCAAGTAGAATGTTCTATTTCCAACTGTACCAATGCCCTTGAGAAGCTTCTAGGAAAGTGTTCCCCTGTTGTTTGTTTCCTGCACCATGTATTTAGATAGACACTGTTCTGACATCTACTTTCTATTTATTTAGGGCAGCTCCAGGAAAGTAAATTTGGCAACATTGAGAGGCAGTGTGGGACAGTGGTCAGAATGCTAGTCTAGGATTAAGGAATTCCAGATTTAAAATCACACCCAGTAGAGTGGCTAATTTTAGGATCGTCACCATGTGCAAGCTAGCAATAGGACTATACATGATTCAAAAGCTTTTGGGTATTGAGGCAGTTACCAAAGTTTGGAAAGTTACCTTTTAAAAACCATTACTTACAGCAATAGTTTCCTACACAACATTTATCTTTCTAATATCAATTTTTTAAAAGTAATTCTTTCCTATTTCTTACAAGGAGTTTCCCTGGATATTCTCCACCATGTCTTCTTGACATCACCACAATCCCCTAGAACAGTGGATCCCAAGCTTGAGTAATCCCAGAGTTCTTGCACTACAACTCCCAAGAAACTTCAGCCGGCGCAGTTGGTGGTGAAAGTTTCTGGGAATTGCAGTCCAAGAAGACCTGGTTATTAAAGGTTGGGAACCACTCCCCTAGAAAGATGCTAGATACAGATCATTGTAGAGGATACAAAATGGTCCCCAGCAAAGATATAGACACTTTGTTGCCACTGGCAGTGGCAGGACAAAAAAAGATTTTAAAAATTGAGGGAGGGGACAAAGCTGTGCTATAGGCACTGTCAACAGCGAGTCTCCCCTGTGGGAAAGTGATGAAGAATTTATCTGCACCTCCTCCCAGAAAAAAATTGTAAAATTGTCCTTCCCTGTCCACATGCAAGATGGAGAATGCTGGAGCCACTGCCGAGCCAAGGCTTTGGCAGTACAGCTCACGCTTTGCCTCCCCCCATGGACAGCGCAAGACTTTAAGGTCTCACGATAGTTGCTGGAAGAGGGAGGGAGCGCCAAGTTATTTAAGGTGTGTTCCCCCCTCTAGCTGCCCCCTTTCTTTTCTGGCATTGGGAAAGAAAGAACTCCGCTCAACACTGCGATTTCAAACCACATCATTGCTGAGGCTCAAGTGTGCCTGGAGGAAGGGAGGGTAGCATCGGCTCCCTCCCAGGGTTCTATGTGTTTATTTATTAATAATTAATGGATAAAATATTTTGGAATAAGTAATCGTATTTTGGGAGGACTATGAATCACAAGTGGGGCACCAGCAGCGGCGCAAACTGCGCTGGCTGCGCTCAAGCATGGATGGGGCTTTTAAATGATGATGATGATGATGACGATGACGATGACGATGACGATGACGATGATAATAATAATAATAATAATAATAATAATAATAATAATAATAATAATAATAATAATAATAATAATAATAATAATAATAATAATAATAATAATAATAATAATAATAATAATAATAATAATAATAATAATAATAATAAAAATCGTAGGCTGGGGTCTTGGTGCTGGCTGCTGATCTTAATGGCGGATGCTTGGCCCTGGCCTTTTTGAGCAGCAGTTGGGCGCGAGTGGGCTTGGCACAACTCCCAGGCCTTGAGCATTATTAATTTAAATCTGTAGGGAGCCCCCCCTCACTTTTCTGTGTTCTCAACAGCCTTGAGTGTGGGCCTGTGGGCCTAGCAGCTACAATAGGATTGCCAAAAAAGAAATAACAACAACAACAACAACAACAACAACAACAACAACAACAACAACAACAATTGCGGGAATTATACTAGCTACGGCCCTACCTGGATGAGTGGAGTCTCATGACAGTTACACATGTACTGCTAACATCCCGCATAGATTATTGCAATGCACTGTACGTGGAGCTGCCTTTGAAGACAGTCCGGCGACTGCAACTGGTCCAGAATCGAGCTGCGCGGCTGGTGAGAGGTGCCGCCGCCAGGGAACATATCAAGCCAATTCTGTTTAAGTTACATTGGCTACCAGTTGCTGCCCAGGGCCCAATTCAAAGTGCTTGTTTTGACATATAAAGCCCTAAAGGGCTTGGCCCCTGAATACCTGAAGGACCGCCTCCTTCCATATGAGCCCATCCGGTAGTTAAGATCTAGCCAGGGGGCCCTTTTGAAAGAGCCGTCCCTCAAGGAGGTAAAAGGAACAGCTTGTAGAGAAAGGGCCTTTTCGGCAGCTGCCCCCAGACTATGGAATGCCCTCGCGACTGAGATTCATCTGGCGCCGATGCTGATGACATTTCGGTGCCAGGTCAAAACCTTCCTGTTCCAGAAGGCTTTTAATTGAAATAATATTAGCTGTGGGTCCGATGGCAATTTTTATGTATATTTTAATTGTATTTTAACTGTTCTGAATTTTTATTGTATTTTAGTGTTGTAAGACGCCCAGAGACCTTTGGGTAGTGTGGGCAGCATATACATTAAATAAATAAATAAATAAATAAATAAATAAATAAATAAATTTGTCTTGCGTCTTTATTACAGGGTTGGGAGGGCAATTTGAAGAGGCCATTTCCCCAAAGCTATAATTCAATCTGTCACACATCCCACTGTAGCAAGACTTCTGGCTTTAATATTAGGATGTTTCAAAAGCAATCAAAGCAGATGGATCCCCTTCCAGACTTAGCGATGTTTAGATCTAGGAACCCAAATAGCCATTAACATACCACTGAATGGCATCCAGATGCCACAGGAAAAAGGAAAGAGGAAGGAACAAGTGCAAATAATTTCCTGAATGATATTTTACATTTTCAAACTGCTTTCCCTTTTAATTTGTGTGTACAGGGGAACAGTCAAAACCTTAACGTATTAGAAAGTGTAATCAGCTCCATGATGCACCTAAGTTAGAAAATACATTTGGGGGAGTTGTTGAGGTCAGCATGAAATAATACACATTCTATTTAAAGAGAAATACATTATTTTTCTCTCTCAGCTGGCAACGCAACTCACAGCCAACTGTGCATTAAAATCCCCAGCTCAGCCTTTCATATCAACTGCTTTTCTTTCTGTATTTTTTTGTTTCCATCTAAGTGTGGCCATCATTCAACCTTATAACTGTAATATAAGGTTGTCAAAAAGCTTCCAAACAAGCCAGTGTGATATGGCACAGGCAGTTAACCCACATCAATTCTCTTAGGAAATGTCATGTTGGTCTGTATAATACCTTCTCTTTACAATTATTCAGATATGTTGTTGCAGAGGGCACTGCTGCACTGCAGGAGGGAATGGCAAAACCCTAAACAAAGCAGGAATAAAACTAGAAATATGCAAAGCAAAAGGGTAGGCAGGAAGCTCAGCTTCACACACATACTGGAGTTAAAAGGTATGCCACAAGCATTTCAGATAAGCTCACTGCAGAGATGTGTACGTAGTACACACACATACATACTCTCTCTCTCTCTCTCTCTCTCTCTCTCTCCTTCTTTCCCTCCCCTCCCCCAGGGACTCAAGTTGATTCAAAGAGAAATGTATTTAATTTAAAACAACTCATTTTCAAGAACTCTGCACTGTGTTAAATAATTGATCAGCTGACGTCTAGCAAGGAAGATGGGGCAGGAGGGAAGAGCGAAAGAAGAAAATGCAGGATTCTTTTGAAAAAATGTGTTACTAGCAACTTAAAGAGAAAACAAAGATTTTCACATTCTACACAAAAGCAAAAAAAGCAAAGCGTGCTGCTTCAAGCACTCTCTGGGCAGTTTACAAGTTAATTATGCAGGCTACACATTGTCCCCCCAGCGAGCTGGGTACTCATTTTACCGACCTCGGAAGGACAGAAGGCTGAGTCAACCTTGAGCCGGCTACCTGGGATTGAACCCCAGGTCGTGAGCGCAGTTTGGGCTGCAGTACAGCCGTTTAACCACTGCACCACAAGGCTCTTTCTTACACATACCTTGCCAATTAATTTCCAGTCTCATTTGTCACAAGCAGAGACTGATTATATAATTAATTTGTAAACACTTGAGGGGAAGTCCTAAAATGGCAAACATCTGACACAAGGATACTGCCAAATTAGGCTACACTTAACAATCATTTTTG
The DNA here is from genome assembly GCF_051106095.1 of Pogona vitticeps. Taxonomy (NCBI): domain Eukaryota; kingdom Metazoa; phylum Chordata; class Lepidosauria; order Squamata; family Agamidae; genus Pogona; species Pogona vitticeps. The sequence continues at coordinate 41,960,855 of NC_135786.1, forward strand.
CAAAACCAGTACAAGTAGAATTAGTCCTCTTTAGAGGACTTGGTCTTGATCCAAAAAACCCTTCTTCGGCTACTTTGCTACTCTAGATAGCTTTTAGCCTCATGAGAAAGTTCTTCCTACTCCTTTCTTGAAAATAAATGTTGGTGGTCCGGGCGTGGGTGACACACAACCTTAGAATGGGTAGACTACAATTTTCAGATAGGATTGTCTCGTCAGCAGCTTCCCGTCCTGTGGGGTTTCCAAGCCAAAACCTGAGCTTAAGGCAGCAGGTCTTAAATATAATGTCATGAGCTGGAGCCTTATGATGTTACGAGTCATACAACAAAAAGCTTACGAATTGTGGCACTAGTGCTTCAAATGACATGGTCGGACCAAGTACATTCACGCACCAACTATTCCCAGTTCTACTCCTTGCCCCTAGCTTTTTGGTGCAGTGATGGTTCTTCAGCATGGAACACATATAGATACATTTGCACTGAGTCATTGTGACTTGGTATTAGCTGGAAATAGCCCCATGGTTTTAAAGCCACCCCTCACAGAAATATCACATTTTCTCCACTTCTAGCACAGCTTGCCTTGAGATTTTTCTCCTGACTTGGAGAATCCAGCGAGCACATAACTTCTCTGAGACTCCAGCCAGCACCCTGAGGCCTATCAACCTTACTGTCCAGTATTTTGTAGCATGACAGTGCCCTCCTGGTTTATACAATGATTTGTGAAATTTTATGCAAGCATCATATTAGGCCCATTTATTAGATATATGTTAGACACGAAAGGCCTATTAGAAAAATAGAAAGAAGAAAATAGATGGCAACTGGGATTCAGAACTAACACGACTGAATACATAAGAGTTAATACCTGGGCTTGTAAAAGCTAAGTAGTCAAAGCCCTTGATAAAGATATTGGGTTTTTTGTTGTTATTTTTCCTAATTCAGGTTTAAAAAGACCAAACTCAAGAGCTTCCCATCAAATATATTAAAAAGTGTCCAAATTCTGTTAAATTCTTAACTAATGTGAAGCCACATGAGCAGTTTCATTTCTGAGCTGCTGTTTCCTTGTGTCCCTGTAAGAAGGACATTTTGCTGCCTGAGTCACAGCAGCAAATTATGTGCTTTAGTCACTCAAGTTAGGACTCACTAACAATGAGCCAGGTTAGTTTTTGGATATACAAGGCAGAAAGCTATCCCCACATCCCTGCAGGGACAGTCTAAGTTCTTTTGCTGCTGGTGGTGAAGCTGGAAAAGATGTCCTCCCAAATTCAACCAAATCAAGCCTAGTACTCCAAGCCAACAAAGTCAGCTTAGTACGAGAGGTAGAAAATCCAGCAAACATCTCTTCCTGTGTCCTGTGTCCACACAATGATGTAAAAAAAAAAACTAGATTATTCATAATTTGCAGCCTTTTCATGAGATTTTAAATCTGCTGCCTATAACAGCTGCTCTACTCTACCTGATAGTGGGGCTGGCTACGCTCTTCTGTCAGGCAAGAAACAGTGCTACAAACTAGCCTTAAACCAGGATGCCAAGTCCAAATGTAGCAGCAAACTGCAGTGAGTGCAAGCTGAGATTCATAAATCAACTTCAAACTGTGGTTCAAGATTCATGACTGAAGGTTCCAAAAAGCTGTGTTTGAGGACCCAACTTGGTTTGCATATAAAACATAGGTAAAGGTAAAGGTTCCCCTTGACAATTTTTGTCCACTCGTGTTCGACTGTAGGGGGCGGTGCTCATTCCTGTTTCCAAGCCATAGAGCCAGCGTTTTGTCCGAAGACAATTTTCCGTGGTGACATGGCCAGTGCGACTTAGACACGGAACGCTGTTACCTTCCCACCGAGGTGGTACTTATTTATCTACTCGCATTTACATGCTTTCGAACCGCTAGGTTAGCGGGAGCGGGGACAAGCGACGGGAGCTCACTCCGTCGCGTGGATTCGATCTTACAACTGCTTGGTCTTCTGACCCTGCAGCACAGGCTTCTGCGGTTTAGCCCTCAGCCCCACCACGTCCCCTGAGTTATGCAAAACAAGCAACAATTTAGCATTATATCTAAGCCAGGCCACAATCTGATTCAGTGAAGATTCAGTGAAGACAGCCTCAAATCAGAAGGCCCTGTTCTTCCAGTTATATTTCCCATACTGATCAATCTCCTACAAGTTAAAGTGAGATTGTAGACTGGGGATTTCCCCCCGTTATAAATCCAGAAGGAGTTGTAGACCTTCATAGTTACATTCCTTGACAAGAGGAGATTTGAGATGTCCTAGATGTCAGCAGAAAATGTACAAAGAATTACAAGATGGGCTCTGGAAATGTCACTTGCTGACATCTTATTCTCAGAATGTACCAGATACTGGGAACAAAAAAGTGTTTTTAATTTAGATAAAAAAGAAAGAAAAGCCGAGAAGAGAAAATCTTCCTGCATACCCTTTAGTGGATTTTATTTCTTCCCTGAACCCATTCTTTACAATGCACATTAAGACTCAGTCTACATATACATTAATGTAATTTCTTCTGACGTTATTCACTATATCTATTGAAGTGCATGCAAAGATTTCTGTTCAGGTTGCTGTAGCTGATGATTTTGGGAAAAGTTGTCAAAAAAAGGTAACTTTTCCAGCTATCCCTAGGTTGCATATTCTGGGACTGCACTATTAAGTCTCAATGCAAATTAAGCCATGTAATGAAGCAGGCTTTCCCCTCAATGTAAGAATGTACTTTAAATGGACTTCTTATCTTTTTCAAGCATTTGATGAAATGCAGGACCATGCTCTCACTGTAGTGCCACAAAGGAATAAAATCGGTTGGCCTGGGGATGATAACAGCTGGGATCCAGGCTAGATTTTCTCACTTGGATAAATGATGTTTCTATGCGGAGATTGCTTTGTATCACGTTTGCTGGTCCCATGACTGGCAGCCTATTTCATTCCCCTGACAAAGGTTGTGCAAAGAACAGGCGATGGAATAAACTAAGTCTTTGTGGCAAAAGGCATAGAGATAACAACTGGGACTGGTAACAAACCAATCCATCCTGCCTTTGTAAAGTGTCAGGCTTGGAGTCCTTTCCGTGCTTTAGACCAAGGTCAAGAGAATTCTAGATGGTCTGTGATAGCCAATTAAACCTACCTGTGGATGAGATTAAACTTCCGTTGCCATCAATAGGATATCTCTTTAGGACAGTATATTGTAACCGCCTAGTCTGCTTACTGGAGCCTCTGTGGTATTCATGTCGTTATAGTGGTGTCCTTTAAAGGGAAATTCTGCACCTTACTGAGGTGAAGAAACGGCCACTCATATGAGAAAAGCAAGGCAGCACATTTAATGAAATGGTATCAGGTTTTTGCTTCTCATGCCTTCGGTTGACCTCTCTGCCACACTGTCTGTCTGACATTTGGAAGATGGCATTAAGAATGGCAAAATCCCCACTGAAAGTCATATGTACACCTAGGCAGATACACAGGTGAAATGGCTGTCACTTTTGCTTGACTTGCTCTCAGGGCTATTTAATCTTCACACTATGAAACACACAGCTCCATCTTGAATGTCTGAGATGTAGTTCCCTCAAACCAAAATGGACAAGAAAGGCAGTAGAATTTTTGCAAACTCATGTTTCCAAGGGGGGGGGGGACAAGCAAGAGAAACAAGAGAAGAAAGGGAGAAGTCCTCAGCAGCAGATGCTCTGAAATGTGTTTATTGAGCCCATATATATATGATCCACCCCCCAGGGCAACAGTTGGAGTCCAATGGCTCATGTTGGCTCCACCTAGGAGGGCTGCCAAATATGAATTTCTGTTTGAAATACATTGGCTAAATCCTGCTCTTGCTGCAAGATGGGGGAAATGCATCAAGGCTAGTAATAGGGGTCCTTTTTCAAAAGCACAAGGAAATCCATGTATATTTGTGAAGCATCCCAATCTACCTTTCCACCCTTCCTATCTATTACTATTGTTATGCTTGCTTAATTTCTGTTTGAGTTGTGCAAACACATATATCACAGATTCCTCATCAGTAAAGGTCTAGTAATTGAATGTCTGCATTGACTCCATTGAAGTGACACAAATGTAGTGTTAGTTTATTGACTCATACTGTTAGATCTAGGGCTAATTTATTATCTCAAATTCTCACTCAATATAATACTTGCCACACAGTTAACATGTGGGTGTGAATATGCAAACTAGCACTTTCATCAATAGTTTCTACTCTAGTAACAGGACAAAAGGTTTACCATGTTTTGTCTTTTAAAGGAAAAAGAATTGTGGTTTAGTAGTTAGAGCACCGGATTAGAAATCGATAGATCCATATTCATGTTTCCACTGCACTATGAAACTTATTCGGAAACCTTGGGCCCATGACTCCCTTTTTCTTAGCCTGACATGACTTGCAAATTTATTCTGAGGATAATACTGATCGCAGGAGAGCCATGTATGCTCATTTGAGCTCAATGATGAAAAGAGAGACCTAAATGTAATCAAATAATTAATAAATATTTTGCAAACACCAGATATATCATTCTATCCTCTTTGGATCAAGTTAAACACAATATTGTCATATTTGTTATTGCAATTAATCTGCACTTTTAAAAATATCCATAATGCAAGTAAGCAGAACTGGGAATATTGTGAGAGGAGAGAAAGTTTTTTAATTTCCCCCCTCCTTCCCGCAGTCCCACTGAAAATAATATTGGGATGGCATGTATAAAAAGGAATTTCTCACTGACACTGACAGGAATGTTTCTTCCAATGCAAATAGCAGAGGGAGGAGAAAATTTTAACAGGCTCATACCAAGAAGACAAAGGCTTAACATCTTCTCTTCAAACCGCACCTGTCTTGCTCCTGTGCTCTTTTCCTGAATCCTACAACATTAGAGCCCAGGAAACATTTATTTGCATTAAAGAAACTCACACATATTGGGCATTAGAAAGCTAGGCTACAACATCTCATGAATAAATACATTTACGAACAGAAGTCTGAGGTGCAAAATCTTAAATTGTAGCCTGGTGGGTAAAATTCTATCTACCAGAAAAATGCTTCTTATAAGATTACCTTCTGAAAAAAAGCAGAATAATATGTGAAATCTATAAGTGATAGCATATGAAGGCCATTTGCCACCCAGAGTAGATCTTTGCTCTAGATGGGCGGGGTATAAATCTAATAAAATTAAAATTAAAAAAATTCAGAAGTTGTTCCAAAATACAGGTCTCCATAAGCAACAGCCCATCCATTAGTTGAGTGGTGCATTTGCCTCAGCTAGTTGGGTAGTGGGGGTGGGAACTTTGCTGTCACCTGCCACCCCTTTGCAGGGACCACTGCCTGGAAAAGTGGTGTTCTCCTGCAGAATTCTCCAGATGGAGCTGCTTTCTCAGTGGTAATGTTGGAGTAGCAATGTCCCCTTGCCAATTCAACATGATTGAAAAGGCGGACCATGTCTGCAGCTGTGCCCACCACGATGTAACTCGAAATGGTCGTAAGTCGAAGCATCATTTACCATAGGACTGCATTGAAAAAAAATCACAAAAAACAAACAAACAAATCACTGTAAGACTCATTGGAAATGTGATTAATCCCTTCTGGCCGAAGGAGGGGGGGGAAGCAATCAAACGTGCAAGATCCATTGTAAATGCACAGAAAACAAATAGAGCAGATCAGAAATGCACAGAGAACAAAGGGGGCAGGTCGGAAATGCAAAGAAAACAAAGGAAAAAGCAAGGGAAGCATGCAGGACCCATCAGAAATGGTGAAGAAAAACCAAAATGCAACCAAACCCCCAAGACCCACTGGAAATGGGGAACCCCCCAAAACAACCAAACCCCCCAAGACCCATCAGAAATGCGGGAGTAAAAACCAAAAAGCAAACAAACCCCCCAAGACCCATCACAGCACATAAACATAGCCCCCCCAGCTCAAAATCACACTGCAAAAACACCCAGAACAGTTTTTAAAAAGCAGAAAACAGCACCTTACCTTACAAGGCAGCCCAAAGCCTCCCTGCAAACACATACACACACGCTCACTCACTCAGAAGCAGAAGGAGGCAGTCCTAAGCCTCCAACGATGATGCACACTCTCTAACTGCTGGGGTGAAAGAGCTACAAAGAAGCAGCCTCGTTGCCACCTACCGTTAGCAATTTGAATTTCCCGCCTTTCCCCCCTGCCTTTTTCTGTTCATAAGTAGAAGCTCCGGTCAAAAGTAGAAGCAAAATTTTGCAGCCAGAGCTGGTCGTAACTCAAAATGGTCGTAAGTAGGGGTGTTTATAAGTTGAGGCACCACTGTATAAGATTAACCTTAAATGTGGCATATAAATAAATAAAACTAATAATAATAAATTTATTACGGACAGGTCCCCTATCATCAGATGCATGATGTGTTAGTTTGAATATGGCAGATTTATGTACACATTCTGGAGATGAGAGAATGTAACTGATGAAGTCACAGGGAACGGAAATGCAAAAAGTAAGTGATAATTACAACAGATTTGTCTCATTTCCTATGATGTGAACAAAGACAAAGGCGCCACTGCTTATTTTTTCCTAATCACACTACATGTGTTAATCAGCACACCAATGTGGTGATGCTTGTGTTATCATTCAACAATGTTTTGTTAATAACCACTGTTGAAATAAATGTTACTACCTGTACTTTCTGCATTCAATTTCCTTTGATTTCACTTTTTACAATTATACAGAGATCATCCACAGTAACATGCCTAACTTTCTAAAAATGCTATGTCTCCCAACTGCAGCACCCTCTGTGCTGCAGGGTCAGAAGACCAGCAGTCGTAAGAGCTCCGGTCGCTTTGTCCCAGCTCCTTGCCAACCTACAAGTTCGAAAGCATGTAAATGCGAGTAGATAAATAGGTACCATCTCAGTGGGAAGGTAAAATGGTGTTCCCTAGTCACGCTGGCCATGTGACACTGGAAATATGTCTTCGGACAAGCCCTGGCTCTATGGCTTGAAAAGCGGGATGAGCACCGCCCCCTAGAGTCGGACACGACTGGACTAAAAATGTCAAGGGGAACCTTTATCTTTATATAGTAGACCCTGAATCTGCTGACACCTGAAAGTGCTTGGTAAGTGAACTGGCAAAAGTCTACAGTTGCCATTATCAATGTTAGCTACCTACCTGCCCAGTATGCCATGTACTCCAGACACAGCTGCACTTTTGCCTCACTTCTGTGAGACAGACATAGAAAGGCTCTGTGGACAGCAGCCACAAGGAACACAGTAGTATCTGCAGAGCCAGCTGGTTTACAAATACCAGGCTGTGAAGATGCCTCAGAATGAAGCATTTCTGCTCAACTCTTAGAAGAATTGATTTTCACCAGCAGTCTCCAATGGTCTGTAAGAGATCCCCACAGCCCAGCATTTGGAAAACAGCCATGGGTAGAAAATTGAGGAAAGCAGTGGTGGCTTATACCTTGAGAAATAGGGAACAGAAACTTTACCACTCCTGCTGCAACCTAAAACAGTTGCCTAATGAGAAAGCCAGTGAATTGAATGGAATAATTTCTACAGGATAGCCATGTGTATCTGTGGCAGTAAAATATCAAATTATCACATGGCACATTTAAGACTAACAAATTTATTAAAGCATGAACTTTCATGAAGACATTGACTGCTTCCTCAACTGGAGTAACAACTAACTGAAGTCCAAGTCATTTCAATGTGTCTGCTCAAGAGATAAATAATGTTGGATTTAGCCCTCAGTATTTCACTGCATTGGCATAATGACACTCCACAATCTGTGAATCCATATGTACAATAAACTGTTTCTTAGCCTGATTAGTGATGGCTATAATTTCCAAGATACAAAAAAAAAAAAAAAAATCAGTTCATTGTTGCTAACAGGAAATGAGTTTAAGGGCATACTTTACAAGAATAAGATGCTTCGGGAAGCACCCGTTATTATTCTTATTAAAGACTTCTTCAGCATTTAAGTAAAATGCCTTTGCTCCTAGAGTTTCATTTCTATAGTGTTTAATGTAAATGGTTTGTAGCAACTGTTAGAACAATGAAGTCATTTATTCCGATAGAGTGTGTTGTCATTATATACCAGGCAATATGGCAGCAGTTGACATCCTGATGTCGATGTACATCCCTCAGGACATCACTGAGATGTCTTAGTTATGTCGAAGGAAGACTTCTGATGTGAGCAAAGGCAAAGCAAAGTCAATGCAAGTCTACAAAGACAACTTGATGGATGCAATGAAGATCAGGTCATATGGAAGTCAGAATTAAGGCATTACTTAGTATGGAAATGAGCCAATGTCGCTGCAAAGTGTTGGTTGGGTATCTTAAACTTTATAGACTCCAGGTTAGACCAAAAAATGTTTCTTAAATTCTTATATAAGAAAAGGGCAGGGCATTTCCCTGAAATAACTGGGGCTAATGGAAATTTGATGAAAAGAAATATGGTCCTTCATTGTGACAACACCAGATAATTTTGAAAAAATATTCTCCTTAGAACCATAGGATTGGAAGGGATGACATAGATAATTCAGTCCAGGTCTTTTCAGTGCATTTTCTGATAGCTAACCACACAGCCTCTAATTAAAGGTCTCTAATGAGACCTTTAATTGCTGGGGTCAGCGTTCCTGCACTCAGAAGGAGCCGAAGACTATCTGCCGGCCACAGCTCACTGTGTGGGAGACAGTGGGACTGTGGTTGGGCTCCTGCCTGCTGCCAACTCCTTTCCAAGGGAGCTGGCTCAGTCTCCCTCTGTTTCTGCAGGACTGGGACCTGCTGCTCCTGCCTGCCTCACCCCCTCTCAACATCAGCCACCTGGTCCAGGGGGAGAGAGAGCTTTTAAGCCAGAGCTGCTCTTGGGACCCTACCAGACCAGCGTTCCTGCACTCAGGAGGAGCCAAAGACTATCTGCTGGCCACAGCTCACTGTGTAATTGTGATGTAATTCTGGATGTTCTCATCCATGATGTAATTCTGGATGAGGGTGCTGACCTGGCATGCATTACTGAGCCATGGGTGGGAGAGGAGGGTGGTGTTCCCCTCTCCCAGCTGTGTCCATCTGGGTACTCAGTCCAGCACCAATGTCACTCGGAGGGTCAGGGAAGGGGAGTTGCTTTAGTGTATAGGAGTTCTGTCTCCTTGACCAGGCTTCCTATCCCTTTGAGAGGAGGTCTTGAGGGCATGTATTGTGTGTTGGGCTTGCGAGACAGATTAGGGATTCTGTTGGTGTACCGCCCACCTTGCTGCATACCAACAGTCTCTCTGCCTGAGCTGATGGAGGTAATCTTGGACCTGGTGTTGAGGATTCCCAGGCTATTGGTGCTTGGGGACCTCCACATTCATGCTGAGGCTGCCTTGACTGGGGCGGCTCAGGACTTCATGGCCGCCATGACAACCATGGGGCTGTCTCAATATGTCATTGGCCCGACACATGAGAAGGGCCATAACTTGGACCTGGTTTTCTCAACGGGACTGGAAGATGTTGGCTTGGATGTGGAGGGGCTGGTTGTGACCTCATTGTCATGGTCAGACCACTTCCTGGTCAACTTTAGTCTATTAGCTTCTTCTCCCCTCTGCAGGGATGGGGGATCTATTAAGATGATCCACTCTTGGAGACTAATGGGTCCAGATGGTTTCCTGAATGCTCTGGGGGATTATCTAGTATTTGATATGGTTGGTGCTCCTGTCGAAGCTCAGGTCACCCTATGGAACAGGGAGATAACCCGGGCAGTTGACACAATTGTGCCTAAGCGCCCTCTCCCTGCACGCAGAGCCCAGACAGCTCCTTGGTATACTTCTGTCCTGTGGGTGATGAAGCGAGAGGGGAGACGGCTGGAGCGCAGGTGGAGGAAATCCCACTGGGAGTCCGATCGAACACAACTTAGAGCCCATTATCGGGCCTATTTCGTGGCAATACGGCTAGTGAAACAGCAATATTTCTCCAGCCGTATTGCTTCCTCAGAATGTCATCCAACAGAGCTGTTTCGGGTGGTCTGGGATCCTCTTCAATTGGGAAATCTGGTTGAGGTCCCAGACTGCTCATCAGCTCACTATGATGAGTTTGCCATTCATTTTGAGGGGAAAATAGCTCAGATTCGCAGTGGGTTGGACTCCACCATTACTGTAGAATCAGAGGATGTGTCCAGTGTGCCATGCTTAGGTCAAATATTAATGGATGAGTTTCAATTGTTGAGACCTGAGGATGTGGACAGGGTGCTTGGATCCGTCCATTCTACCACCACTCCACTCGACCCTTGCCCATCTTGGCTAATTGGAAGATCTCCGAGTGGGGGTTCGCACCTGGGTCCAGGAGCCCATGAAAGCCTCTTTGAGAGAGGGAGTGGTCCCTATCACCTTGAAAGAGGCAGTAAGTTGTTCACTCCTTGAAAAGCCTAACCTGGACCCAAGGCTGGTGTTTAACTACTGACCAGTGGTGAACCTTCAGGTGCATTTGGATGAAACAAATGCCCTGGAGCCATTCCAGTCAGGCTTCAGGCAGCGCCATGGTACAGAAACAGCATTGGTTGCCCTGTTAGATTACTTATTGAGGGAGGCTGACAGAGGGAAAATGTCTCTGTTGGTCCTCCTTGATATCTTAGCTGCCTTTGATATCGTCGACCATGGTATCCTCCTGGGGAGTCTGTCCGAGCTGGGAATTGGTGCCCTGGCATTGGCCTGGCTCTGATCCTTCTTGGAGGATCATCTTCAGAGAGTTCAGCTTGGGGATGTGGACTCGGCCCCATAGAGCCTCAATTGTGGAGTTCCGCAGGGTTCGACCCTCTCCCCAATGCTGTTTAACATCTATATGAGGCCGCAGCATGGGGTCATCAGTGGTTGTTGAGCATCATCCCATCAGTATGCTGATGATACTCAGCTTTGCATCTCCTTTTTTCCAACTATAGAGGATGCTGTTCTGTCCCTTCAGCGCTGTCTGGGATCTGTACTGCAGTGGATGCAGGAAAACGGGCTGAGGCTGAATCCGGACAAGACAGAGGTCCTGAGGGTGGGTGGACCCACTGTTAGTGGTTTGGGAAACTCCCTCTCTTTCGGGGGGGGGTGACTCTCACTGCTAAGAATGAGGTTCACAGCTTGGGGGTACATCTGGATCCAACACTCACCATGGAAACTCAGGTGGCATCAGTGGTCCACACCGCCTATTTCCATCTTTGGTGGATTGCCCACCTGCATCCCTTTCTTGATGGTGGTGCACTCACCACCTTGGTCCATGCGCTCGTAGTCTCGAGATTAGACCACTGTAATGCACTCTACGTGGGACTACCTTTGAGATTAATGCGGAAACTCCAAATGGTGCAGAATGCAGCATCCAGACTTCTTAGTGGGATGGGGAAACATCAGCATGTTACTCCCACTCTGGCCGCATTGCACTGGCTGCCCATTCGATTCCGCGTTGATTTCAAAGTTCTAATGATCACATACAAAGCCCTAAATGGTTTAGGACCTCGATACTTGGTGGAACGCCTATTCCCACCTAGATCTACTCATATCACTTGATCTAGCCAGAAGTTGAGGTTGAGGAGCCTAACGCTGAGGGAAGCCCAGAAGGAAAAAAACAAGACACCAGGCCTTCTCAGCAGTGGCTCCCAGGCTCTGAAACAAGCTCTTCCCCCCCCCCGAGATTCATATGGACCCCTCACTGGGCATTTTCAAAAACCAACTCAAGACCTTGTTCTATAAACAGGCCTTCCCTCCAGGCACTATGTAACATTTTTCTCTCTCTCTTTATCTACTTTGTTCTGTGTAAATGTTCTAACTGTTCCTTGATATTAATTGTTTTTATTCTTTGTTTTGTGAGCAGCCCAGAGTAGACTATGTCTAAATGGGCGGCATATCAACTCAGTAAATAAATAGATAGATAGATAGATAGATAGATAGATAGATAGATAGATAGATAGATAGATAGATAGATAGATAGATAGATAGATAGATAGATAGATAGATAGATAGATAGATAGATAGATAGATAGATAGATAGATAGATAGATAGATAGATAGATAGATAGATAGAACCTCCCTTTTTTGGCCAAAGTGTTGGAGCGGGTTGTGGCTGGGCAACTCCAGGTGCTGCTGGATGAAACGGATTTTCTGGATCCATTTTAATCGGGTTTCAGGCCGGGTTTTGGCACGGAGACTACCTTGGTTGCCCTTTATGATGACTTTTGCTAGGAGAGAGATAGGGGCAGTATGACCCTGTTGATACTCCTGGACCTCTTGGTGGCTTTCAACACTATCGACCATGGTGTCCTTCTCGATAGGCTGGCTGGGTTGGGAGTTGGGGGCACCGCTTTATGGTGGTTCTGCTCCTTCCTGGCTGACCGTGTCCAGAGGGTGGTGCTGGGGGACAGTTGCTCTGTCCTATGGCATTTATGTCACGGGGTTCCTCAGGGCTCGATACTGTCCCTCATGCTGTTTAACATCTACATGAAATCACTGGGAGAGGTCATCAGGGGTTTTGGGTGAAGGAGTCAGCAATATGCTGATGACACTCAGCTCTAGCTCTCATTTTCCACCAATCCAGGTGAGGCAGTTTATGTGCTGAACTCGTGTCTGGACCTGATAATGGACTGGATGAGGGTTAATAAATTGAAACTCAGTCCAGACAAGACGGAAGTGCTGTTAGTGTGTGCTTTGCCAGACAGGCTAGAGGGCCATTTCCCTACCCTGAATGGGGTTTTTGTTGTTGTTTAGTCATTTTGTCGTGTCCGACCCTTCGTGACCCCATGAATGGGGTTACACTCCCCCTAAGGCAGTGGTTCCCAACCTTGGGCCTCCAGATGTTCTTCAACTACAACTCCCAGAAACCTTCACCACCATCTCTGCTGGCCAAGATTTCTGGGAGATGAAGTCCAAGAACATCTGGAGACCCAAGGTTGGGGACCACTGCCTTAAGGGACAGGGTCCACAGCCCGGGAGTGCTCCTGGGCCCCAGTCTAACACTGGAAGCCCAGGTGGACTCGGTGGTCAGAGGCGCCTTCCTTCAGCTGCGGAAATTATACCAGCTACAGCCCTACACACACACTGGTAACATCTCACATAGATTACTGCAATGCGCTCTACGTGGGGCTGCCTTTGAAGACAGTCCGGTGACTGCAACTGGTCCAGAATCGAGCTGCATGGCTGTGAGTGGTGGGGCCGCCAGGGAACATATCAAGCCAATTCTGTTTAAAGTACATTGGCTACCAGTTGCTGCCCGGGCCCAATTCAAAGTGCTTGTTTTGACATATAAAGCCCTAAACGGCTTGGGCCCTGGATACCTTAAGGACCGCCTCCTTTCATATGAGCCTACCCAGCAGTTAAGATCTAGCCAGGGGCACTTTTGAAAGAGCCATCCCTCAAGGAGGTAAGAGGGATGGATTGTAGAGAAAGAGCCTTTTCGGCAGCTGCCCCCAGACTATAGAATGCCCTCCTGACTCAGATTAGTCTGGCACCGACACTGATGACATTTCGGTGCCAGGTCAAAACCTTCCTGTTCCAGAAGGCTTTTAACTGAAATAATATCAGCTGTGGGTCCTGATGGCAATTTTTAGAGTATATGTTCTAATTGCATTTTAATTGTTTTGTCTTTTTATTGTACTGTATTTTAAATGTTCTAAGCCACCCAGAGACCTTTGGGTAGTGTGGGCGGCATATAAGTTACATAAATAAATAAAATAAATAAATAATGGAAAGCACTAAGAAGTCATTGTCCCTATCCACACCTTTGGTTACAGATTCAAATTTATAAGTGTATCTGAATCCAGCTCCCTATCACTCAAATCTTGAAATTGCTTTGTTCCACAATGTGTATCCTGGGAAACTGAAGTCTTCTCTCATTGGTGTTTCCATTTGTGATGTCATAGTTGAAACAATTTACTTTTTTAATAGAGATATTTTCTGGTTGCCACAATAACAACAGTATATACTGTACTGCCTTGTTACCACAATAGTTTTGTGTTTAGTCAATGTTAGTATGTCTTCGAAGTGTCAGAACCCAGATAGATTTCCCCAGGAGTCCTGCAGAGATACATAGACCCCCTGGGCAAAGATTAGAAGCCTGTTGTTCATCACAACTGGCATTTATTCCGATTAAGGAATAAACCCAGAATGAAATCAAATAATCACAGACAATCATATTAGTGTTCATCTGAGTATCAAAATATAAGCATTTAATTGTTGCAGTAATTCCAGACAACATTAGCTTGTCTATCCAGCTTGTCTATATATATAAACTGAAGCTCCTCTAGGTAATAAAATTATTAAAAGGTTAAAAAGCATTACTGTCTTACTTAAAAAGCATGGGAAAATATCAAAATTGTTATCAGAAAAAACATATCAAGTATGCATTACCCTCTAAGCATGTTAAGAACACACACACAAAAATATTTGAATAAACTTCTCACCCAACCAAAGTAATTAAAGTCTATGAAGGAAATCCTATTGTTGATTTTCTGGTGCCATTGCTGCTCTGCTGTATGATATTGGCACTGTTGAAAGTCAGCATGTGCACTGTAATGCAAAGCCGTCTTGTTATGAATGAATTCCTCGATATACATTTTCCTGTCCTACCACTGCATATTTATAACTCTTACCAATTGTTTTCATTTCCCTTTATCTTGTTTTGCTAACTTAAGATTTTTGCAAGTAGGAATTTGTACATCTTCTCCCTCTTTTAAATCTCCATTTATTACAATCCTGTTCAAGTTTATGTTGGCCATCATTTGTTTACATAACATCTTTGCTGGGACTATCTCTCAGATTTAGGGAAATGATACCTTCATTTTTTGTACTTAGGTATAAAATTCTTAAGTATAAAATCCCAGGGTTCAAATATTAATACATTTCCAAAAGGTGGCACTATTTCAGTGAAAAGTGGTCAACATTTAGCTGTCAAAAAGTTGCTTACATATTCTATAATCTTGATTTGCAGTCAATTGTTTTTGGCAGATTTAGAAGTATTGTGAGATCACTGGTAGTAGCACTTCCAAGTTGTAGTTTGTAATTGCCCTTTACTTTTAAAGCTTTTTTCCTGTTAAACCCTATGATCCTTTTAAATTCTTATGAAACACAAAATGGCAAATATTCAGAAAAGTAGTCCCTGATGTTTCATCTGCAATAGACCAGCAAGGTCACTTCATTGAAAAGTGGGTGTTTTACTGGTTTACAACTAGGTAAAGGTAAAGGTTCCCCTTGACATTTAATCTAGTCGTGTCTGACTCTAGGGCATGGTGCTCATCTCTGTCTCTAAGCCGTAGAGCCAGTGTTTGTCTGTAGACAGTTTCCGTGGTCATGTGGCCAGGGCAACTAGACACGGAACACCACTGCCTTCCCACCAAGGTGGTACCTATTTATCTACTTGGATTTTTACAATTGCTAGGTTGGCAGGACAAGTGATGGGAGTTCACTCCGTTGTGTGGATTCAGTCTTACGACTGCTGGTCTTCTGACCCTGCAGCACAGAGGTTTCTGCGGTTTAACCCGCAGCACCACCACATCCCTTATACCAGTGGTCCCCAACCTTGGGCCTCCAGATGTTCTTGGACTACAACTCCCAGAAGCCTTCACCACCACCTCTGCTGGCCAGGATTTCTGGGAGTTGAAGTCCAAGAACATCTGGAGGCCCAAGGTTGGGGACCACTGCCTTATACAACTAGAGATCTCTTACAACTAGAGATGGGCACAAACCACCAAATCTTTGGCCAAACAGGTGTTTGGTACTTCCTAGCCCCACCTCCTCTGGTGCATATCCACTCAGAGGCAGCATCTGAAGGAGGCAGGGCAGGGAAGCTGGGGCCACTGCCTCTGAGGGGCTGCCGGGAAGCACTGAACAATTGTTTGGTTGAAAAACAAACTGGCACAAACCACTGGTTCGACAGCTCATGCCCATCTCTATTTACAACATGACATTCAACAAGGGATTAGGGTAAGAAACTGGTTTACTGGGATATTCTAGTTCATCACCAAATATTTATATTGAATAACAGATTCTAACCAAACTGTAGCCCTGTTCAGTCACTTAACAGCATGTCACATCAGTGGGTTCTCTGCTTCAGACTGTGGTCCCTCCATGTGCAGGATGGCAACAGAAGTGGGGGTGGGAAAGTCAATTTTGTCCTTTTGCCTTGTATGTTATCATAGCATATTTTTAAATGACAAAATGGGCTTTAATTAGTGCTACAACATTTATGTTAATATAACCACCACTGCTAATAATCTTGCATTTCAATCCACTCTTACTTCACAGGTGATACCTCAACCCCCAAAATTAATGTTTTATATTTATACTCAACACTCCAAGCCTGCATTCTTTGCATCTGAGAACATGAACTATGTGGTAATGAAAGCTCATTCTGTAATAAGTTTCAGCTTAACAGTGCCACACTATTTTAGAATGAAAAATGGCTGCTACTCCTGGAATTGGTTACAAAAGCAGGGTGCAAGAGATGTCTAATCTCTGTGCATGCAATAGACAATCCATATTCTATTCCAGATCACATTCACAGTACCAGAAGAATGCTAATTTAAGATTAACCAATTTAATGATAATACATATAACCATTATGCACTTCACTGAATATTGTTATTAACTTGAGTATTAGCCATTCAATGGAGTTATGGGGGGAAATAGCTTTCTATTCCTTTCTTTTAACCAGGGGTGGATAATATATACGGATAATATATGGCATGTATATATGCCATAATATGGGATAATATATACGGATAATATATGGCATTCCAGATGTTGTTACCTTGCAAATACAATCAGCCCCGGTCAGCAAAGCCAATAGTGAGGGACGGTGAGAGTTGTAGTTCAATAACATCAGGAAAGCTACATGTTCCCCACCTCTTTTCAAGGCTTCCTGTCTTTACAAAACATTCACTGTCTGAGATGTCCAGGAATATCTTGCAGCATTATTCTAGAGCCATTCAAAGGGAAGATGATTAATCATCCTTCCTCTGGGAATGCATCACAGAGAGGTTGGAGAGCACCATCACTACCATAGCAGGCAATGGCAGCAGCAAAGTTTTATTAAATGTGAGCTATGCAAGGGCCACATGCTGTGAATCTATGAGAGTTTTAGCCTTGAGCTACACAAGCTTCCTTTAACCTTAAAAATAATAAATAAATAAATAGTACGTACACATAAACACACACACACACACACAACCTTACAGTTTTTCCTGTGAAAGTGAGGGTGCAGACTATGCATTTGATGGATGCATCTCCCAGGTGTATCTTAGCCTGGAGCCATGCTGAAGACATCAGTCATTTGGAAAGTTATTTGTTATTGTTGCTGTTCAGGGACCATCTTAAGGACAAATTTACTCTCCAAAACCAATATTCTGTATGTGTGTGTGTTTAGGTAAAACAGCAAAATCCAAAGGATATGGATACATGCTATTATTCTCTGTTTATTTTTTTAAAATATTCTGTTTTAAGAGGTGCTCAGTTTTAGTTTTTTCCATTCTGACTGGCTGATCATACCCATGCATACCAATGGCTCCAAAGTATTGTGGTGGACACTCCTATGTTGCAGCTAGAGATGGGCATGAACCACCAGTTTGGTGGTTCATGTTGGTTCATTTATTGGCCAAACAGGTGTTTGGTGCTTCGAAGTCATTCCTTCTCCAGCATATGCCCACTCAGAGACAGCAGTCTGGCTTCCTTGCCCTGCCTCCTCCAAGCACTGCCTGAGTGGGTGCTAATTGGGGAGATTATGCTTTGAAGCACAAAACATCTGGTTGGCTGATAAATGAAGTGGCACAAACCCAGTGGCTCATGCCCATCTCTAGGCAGCTAATTGTGTATGACTATTGGAAATGGGCATGAATTGGAAAAATGATTATTTTTTTATTCATGATTCATCAAGGTGGACAGAATCATGAATAATGAATTTACTATTTTTTAAACCTTTTTGCCTTTAAAACCATATAAAATGACCCTCCAAGCACCTAGAGACACAAAAATCACAGAGACGCTTCCCCTGACTCTCCTCCACAAGTCCTATAAACATGGTAAAGTTTGGGGTTTGGGCATCTGAGTTATACACCCACAAAAATTCCCCCCTGAAAAGTTCCCCCAGGCATCCAAAGGCACCAAAATCACAGAGACACATTCTTTGACTCTCTCTAAATTCCTTCCAAGTTTGATGAAGGTTGGGTTTTGGAAATCCAAGATATACACCCACAAAGTGGGTCATCTCTAGAAGTGCTCTTTAGCAGCTGGCTTGGGAAAAACCCAATCTTCACCAAACATGGTGGGATACTCATATTAGAGGTGAGTCAGTGGAAGCTTCTCTATAATTTTGATGTCTCTAGGTGCTGGGGGGAGCTCTTGTGGATGTATAACACATACATCCAAAACACAATCTTCACCAAACTTGGAAGGATTGTAGAAGAGAGTCAGGGGAAACTTCTCTGCTTTTTGATGTCTCTAGATGATTATTAGGTTATTTTCTGAAGCCCAACAATTCAGCAAATCAATATTGGTAAAAATACATTGATTCGTATTTGTTGGGGCATCAGTTTGAATAAATACAAATCAATTAATTGGTGACATTTCACAAATTTTGCAATTCATTTTTTAATTTGTGCCCCTTTCTAATGACTGTATCTCTTGAATATTTTCTTCACTTCTTACTCTACTGTTGGTAGCTATTTAGAAAGTTGGACAGAGGCCACACCAAAGCTGACTCACTTCTCTTCTGTATGAAAATCTTGGGAGTGCAGGAGTTCATCATGACAATCACCATAACTATATCCCACATAAGGAGAATCTGAAAATCAAGGCAGCTGAATTGGTCTAGATTAAAAAATTTGGGGCAGGGGGAAGGTGGTGTTGGCAAATAGTGTCACAGTCTCTGCTACTTTCTGACTGTCAGGGATCTAAATCCTAGATCAACTCTGTCATTTCTTCTTTCAAAGGAAAAAAGTAACCTGTATGTCAATTATAATAAAGGAAATCAGGCATGAAACAAGCTATTATGTATGTAGCTTCAAGTGAAGTAAAAAGGGTGCCTTTATCATAATCCTTCTTGGTTTGCAATCATGAAATTCTGAACATTCTTAAGAATTATATCAGACACAGTTGATGTTCAGCACAGGTGGTGGTGGTGAAGGTTTCTGGGAATAGCAGCGCAAAAACACCTGGGGTACTGATGATTGGTAGGCACTGTATTAGAAGTTGGAGATAAGCTCATACAGTAACCTCTTCTAACACCAACATATACATATACAGTGGTGCCTCGCTTAGCGATGTTAATCCGTGCAGCAAAAATCGCTGCTAAGCAATAACATCGCTAAGTGATTTTAAAAAGCCCATACAAATGCATCAAAACACGTTTAATGCGTTCCTATGGGCTTAAAAACTAACCTTATCCAAAAATCCTCCTTTGTGGCGGCCATTTTCGGTGCCTCTAAAGCGAGGCAAAACAGTGGGCGGCCATTTTTTCCCGGCGGCCATTTTGGAACCACCGATCAGCTGGCCAAAAATGGGAGCTTTGCAATGATCGCTTCCCCGCAATCATTGCAAAGCAAATTTTCTCCATAGGAAACATCGCAAAGCGATCGCTTTTGCGATTGCAAAAACAGCGTCGCTAAGCGATTTCGCCGTAAAACGGAGTGATCGCTAAGTGAGGCACCACTGTAATAGCAGTAAGACATGCTCTGGAGAGGTCACTTGGTCTATTAGAGGCTGACAGTTGTGTTTTGCAACTTTCCCAGACTATATTATTGCTTGAGTCATTTTTTTCCTTCCAGAATCCATAGAAGTTGCTCTTTTTGAATACACTTCACAGAATACCTGAGCTGGCCATCTGGAAGATCCTGGGTGCTGTACTCCCAAAGAGTAACTTTTCTGAACTCTCAGTTTGATAGTATGTTCAGCCAATTGCGGACTTCTTTATGGACAAATCCAACATGCAAACTGAGCAATAATCAATATGGTGGATATCTGTGACTGTGATCCCAGCGATAGTGCTACAGCTGGAAGGAATTTTGGCCAGCAGTATCCATTATTGCTTGGTTGACATATGAGCTCTACCAATACAAATAAATGTTCATTCAGACAGGAAAATGCTCATTATATGAACTGGACAAATGTATTTTAGCCAACACATACAGAAGTACTGCTTGTCCTGAACACAGATGCACAAAGGGAAGACAATGGCAGTGGAGGAATTATCTGGAAAACTGCCAGGCACACCTTCAGCCAGTGACAAAAACTGGCCATGGAACTAGACACCAACAGCCTGGGTGATGTGCCAGCAAGCAAGCTGAACTGGTGGGGGAGGAAGCTGTATCACTTGATTCACACCTCACTCATGTTTCCTGTCTTGTCTGATAAAAACACTGCAGCCCCCTGAATAGCATATTCTGTGTCAGCAATGCGGGAATAAAAGATTAGATAAGGGGCTCAAGTATCCTCAAATAATGGCCCTGCTCACTGCAGCTAAGAAAAGAACAGAATGACTGCACCCTGATATTGTACCAGCTTCACAAGTTAACAATTTTTTCCAGTAAGACAGCGATGAGTCCTTCTTTAAAGGGGCGCTATCCTCTTTTGAAGTGCTAGCAGAGGACAATCCTTTATTTGATGCCATCCTCCATTTGTTGGAGATGTGTGTAACTGAAGTCCAATTTAAAATAAATAATCATAAGAAAGGAGAGCAGGAGCCTTGAAACTGTGCATCAGCCATTAGCAGCTGAAAAGGAGATGGGATGTGTACTCAGGTCACAAGGCTAGAGTCTTTACCACTGTGTTCTGATATAGTCTACTTTTATTCATGAAAACTATTTCTTCAGTTATTTATTGTTATTATAGAAGCTATTTCTAAATATGCATTTGTAACAATCAATTATTGCATGCATATTTCACGCAAATCCTTGCTTTGGGATGTTGTCCTTTCAGGGAACTTGTGTTTCTCTTTTTGGGGGGTTGATGCAAATAGGGATATCTTCATTTCTGGTCTCAGTTCAAGGTGCTGCTTTTGATTGCCAAAACCCTAAATTGCTTATGATTTGAATATCTCAAGAAATGCCTTCTAATGAGGCCTGAACCACAATATTTTCCTCCTGGAGCAAGAACAACAGCTGCATCCCCCCTTCCCAAGTCAACTTGTGCAATGCATTCCTTTTCTTCCTACCCTAATGCAGGTACATAGACTTGGAAGCCTGCTTGGAAGCTTTTTGCTCATTATGCCCCCCTAATTGAGGACTGCACTCTTGACTGTTTTCAAACAGTAAGACTAGCCTGTGTTATGTATTTTGACCTGTAGGACAGGGAATGGTGGATGAAACATCTCAGTCAGATGTCAAGCCTGTTTTTATCTCAAAAAGCACATGGTCAGCCTCATAAATAATGTAGGTCAAAAGGGAGACAGGAGAATGTGATCTATTGATTCTTCTGGACCACTTTGTGGCTTTTGATACCACTGACCATGAAATGCATAAAACCCACATAGACTAGCCATGCAAAGCAGAAGAATGGACAAGAATGCTCCTACCATGTTTTTCCATGTATAAGATTATACTTTTGTCTAAAATCTTTAGACTGAAAATTGAGGGTCATCTTATACACAGAAGTAAGCTGAGGAGAGAACAAAATGACCCATACCTTTCATCTGCAAACAGGCTGCCTCTAATCATGAGGCTTAGCTTCCAACAGTCAGGAGACTTAGCTTCCTCCAGTCATGAGCCTTATGTAACTGATGTCAGCTGATGCTGAACAAACCAATCAGAACACACCTTGTTGGAGGTGGAGCTGTAGGCATAGCTCAGATTCAACAGGGACTCATAATGTCGGAGCGTTCTGAGCCCAGAGGCTGAATACTCAAAGCTAAGTTAAGATTTCTTAATTTGGGGTTAGAAAAGTGGGGGGTGTCTTATACATGGGAAAATATATTTCATACCAGGCAATAATTTTGGAAGGTGGCTGTTTGGAACCATGACACCTGTGCTATGAAGTCCCAAGGAATTCTATCTTGTCCCTCTTGCTATTTAATAACTGTTTGAGAGAGGTTGTACGCAGAACTAGTGTTTCTTGAGATTAGCACATGGATGATACATGACTATTTCTCTACATCACTCAAAATCAGGGAACAACTGAAGTTCTTTGAACTTGCTTCTCACTAAGTTATGAAAATTCATGTTTTTATTCTACATTTATAAACTGAGGGTTTAAGCAAACATTTAGCAATTAGCATTTAAAAAAATGAAAAACAAATGTCTTGGATTCATCAGAACTTTACATAAGAAGGCATGTTACATTTGGGAAGGCCTGCTAGAGGGTAATCTCACATCTAATTTATCATAGTGGCATTTTGATCCACACTACAATCAAGCAGCAAACTGCTGTGGGAGTTATGCACTCACATGATGTCAATTGATAATTTGTGTTGCTTCACCTTGACCCAATGGAATGAAATTCCTCAGGGAAGATATATGTCAATGTCTACACTTGTGCTACCTTGTCAAATTACAGTACATACAAATAACCATGGTAGGCTAAAGCATAACAGTGATCATCCTTCAGTAACAAAAGCCAAGTCCATCTAAGTCTGATAACTACCTGGAAACAAACAAGGTAAAGGTAAAGGTTCCACTTGACATTTAGTCCAGTCGTGTCCAACTCTAGGGCGTGGTGCTCATCCCCATTTCCAAGCTGTTTGTCTGAAGACAGTTTCCATGGCCAGCGCGACTAGACACGGAATACCGTGACCTTCCCACTGAGGTGATACCTATTTATCTACTTGCATTTTTACATGCTTTCGATGTGCTAGGTTGTCATGAGCTGGGACAAGCGACGGGAGCTCGCTCTGTTGCATGGATTCGATCTTACGATATGTTGGTCTTCTGACCTTGCAGCACAGAGGCTTCTGCAGTTTAACCCACAGCGCCACCACGTCCAAACAAACCCTTGCTTTAAAAGTGAATAGGCAATTTAACCATAACAGTACTGCTGTATTTTTGTGTTGTCTTTCCCCAGCCCCACTGCTAAAGGAAACTTCTTTTCAAGCAGTGGGTGGGAGAGCAATCACAAGGTGATCTGCAGCCTTTTGGTCACAAGAGCTAGGGTGTAAACATTCCATACTTTGCTACAGAGAGAGTAGAGGCCCAGCCTCACAAGAAGAACTGAATATATCTCCCAGATAGGTAACATCAATTTTCTGGACAATTTTTCTGCACCATCCATGAAGGGGTTGTGCTTTGAGCCCAAGGAAGTGGATTTCATTCCAATTTGTTTTAAATTTTTAGCAGTCCAGTAAAAGGTATCACCTGCTCTTGAATTAGTGTAAATTAGAACTGTGATTGATAAAGCATAGATTTTAGAATAGTATGTGGCCGGGCTCAGCTTCCTTTAAAGGAGAAGGAAGAAGGTATTCCTAAGCTGAGGATGTTGAAATGTCCCCTTCCTGTCATAACGTTAGTGCATACAAAGGATCTTCTGGAACTGGGGAGAGAAGTAGCGGCTACTGTTGTGCCTAAATCTAGTGAGAAGAGGCTCAGTAATAGCAAGACAGACAGACTATTGACGTGTTCTTGAAAAACATTCTCAGAACCGCAGTCAATTCTTTATCTTGCTCCCTTCATAAAGGGTGCAAGCACATTTATTCAAATTGGCCTTTTAAACTGGTTTGATGTTTATGGAGCATCGCATTATACAGAAAAATCTGTAAAATGGTTTTACTGTATAATTTGTTTCTATTTGTTTTCAAATTCGTTTTTAGTGATGTTGGTCAGCTACCTGGAGGGCTATTTTTAGTGGAAGGGCAAGATAGAACTGCACTGCAATAAGCAGATAAGGCTCTTTGCCAGGAAAGCAAGTAGCAAATTCCAAGTTTTGAGACTAGAACTTGGGAAATCTGGGTTCAAGTCCTCATGTAAAACTCAAAGTCTGACCCTGAACCAGATTAGCTGTCTCAGCCTCACCTACCAAACAGGATTACTCTGAGAAGAAAGTGGCAAGAAAGAGAGGCATCTTGAGTCACTGGAGGAAAGGTGGGATATTAACCCTCATCCAGGTTGAATTAAAAACTTGCACTGAATGAGTTTTAAAGTATTTTATAACCCCAGGGAAATTCTAATTCATTGGGGATTGCGAGTTGTATAGAGGTAGGGGTAGAAATAGGGTTAAATATACATGTCAGATATTTCCTGAACTCACTGAGAACTCCAGCTTTTCTCCTTACAACTCACTGCAAAACAACAGGATTTTTGTCTGTCCCTTTGCAAGGAGAAAAGAGGATGCCAAAGCAGTATATTTGCTCGCACAATTTTGCCCCAACTCTTTTTTTTTTTTTTTGTCTATAAAAGAAATGGCGGGGGGAGGGGGAGAGATACATTCCAAGTGGCAAAAACATGGCGATCTTGTTTACAATTCCTTATAAAATGACTTGCTTGTAGGTGTATTTCTCTGCGAATTCTGCAAACACTACATGAAGAGACTTGGAAGAGAAACAGCTGAGAGAAGATATATGCAGCTGCTGGAAACCCACTTAAAAAGGCTGTATATCAATCAAGGGTTCATAAGTCATTGCCAAGTGGGAGATCCTGCACTGATTCCCACAGTTTGACACTTATGTCAGCTATGCTATTGTTACCTTATTGACTGATAATTGAAATTATTCACAGCCTGATAGCTTATTCCATTACTAACAAACGATTGTCACTTCGTCCATTATCTGCATCATCTCCATTTATACACGGAGTCAAGTATAAATATGACAGTAATACAGTCTTATGAGGAAGTGGACTTGATCCATTAAAATTCTCACTAATTGATATGTCTTTAAGGTTCCACAACATTTTTATCTCTTGGTTTTGGTTTACTTGTTTTGTTTTATATGGCATGCCTGCAACCAAATGTGATTCTCAGGGATTAAGATGTTGTATCTGAACGGATGAGAGTTACATATAATACATATAATAGCAAATCATAGAAGGTCTGCATCCCAGGGAGTTGCAAAATGAAGCTGAGCTCAGAGTGGACCTGAGGGGGAAATGCCTAGGCAAGGCTTAGGTGGCTAGTGTTACTTGGGAAATGGTGCACAGAGCTAAGGAAGACTGTTTATATATAGAGGCCTATTGTGTTCTGTGCATTTGGCATAAAGAAATATATAAGCAGGCAACTCTGGCTGCGGGTCTCTACTCAGAATAAATTATGTATCTCAAGTAAGTTAAATTATTAAAACAGACATATTTTTCTGAATACTGAATAAGGTTCTCTGTGGCATACAGTTAGGATTTCTTTATGCCAAATGCACAGAACACAATAGGCCTCTATTGTAATTTATGAGCCTATAAACTGAATGACACTTGATTTTTAAAACTATTCCCCTCCCAAAGACAGTAGTCTTTATTTCTTCTGGATATTGTTCTGCTATATTGTGTTCTGTGCTTGTCATTTTAACCCACTTGTGGGCCACTGATTTAATCAATCAATTAATTAGGCAGGCTGATGACCAATGGCTCAAAATATCTTGTTCATGACCCCTGCTGATTGCATCTTGTCATTATATATTAGAGACACTGAAGCTAATGATTCTGTTTCAGAATGTTTGCTGATTTCAAAAGAGCCCTAAAAAGAATGTGCTAACTTAATGACTGACAAGAAGAGCTTGTGATTATAATTCACTCTTGTAAATGTATAGTAGGAACATAAGCCTATCTCACATGTTTCCTTGAAGTGGTTAGAATGCCTGAAAGTGGAATTTACTGGTTTATTAGCAGGGTCTCTACTATGTGTTGTCTGCATAATTAACTTGTAAACTGCCCAGAGAGTGTTTTAAGTTCTATGGGGCAGTATACAGTATAACCAGCATGCTTTTAGTAGAGATGTGCATGGTAAAAACTTTCATTTTTGTTTTCAGTTTGTTTCACTTCTGCATTCATTTTTTCCCTTCATTTACCATGAAAGGGGTGGGTGGGTGTCTTTCAGGTCCTTTCTGTTCCTTTTCCCCATTTGGAAGAGGAAAAAGAGGAGCTGACTTGGGAAGGGCACGCACAGCAGTGGCAGAAAGGAGTGGAAAGAGCAATAGGGCTGACAGGACAAGGTAAGGACATGCACAGTGACAGTGGGAGCAAGAAGAGGAAAGAGTGGTGGGACTACTGTATCTGAACAATAAGATGAAGCACACAACTGCAGAGGGGGCTAGGCCAGAAGATGGAAGGGAGAGAGCAGGGGTGTGGGGAAATTGTATGCTTTTACAATGTATATAGCAGACATTGTTTTGGGCACAGGTCAGTTTCCAGTAAGGATGATCACTAACCTGCTTTGGTATCTAAGATAATTATCTGTCTCTGAGTTGATTAACTTGCATGTGTATTTAGGAATTTCCTGTTTCTGGGTAAATTGTATTAACTTACTTGTTTACTTAAGGTGTTAACTGTATATGTTTACCCTGCTCTGTATTCAGGAATGTTTACCAGCCTGTCTGTCGATTCTGGCTGTGTATTCAGGAAATTAAATGCCTCTGGTTAAAATAGTATTGATTAACTAGAGCAAATGTAGTAGGATACAATAAAAGAGGAGGGGGCGAAAGATCGAGAGTTTTCACTCTGAACAGCTGCCATACACTCGAGTGTCTCATCTTTTCTTTCCCCCCTTGCTGGTCAAGGGGGAGGCTTCATCTGCAGATCCCGAGACAGGCTTCATCTGCAAGACCCCTACTTCCCCTCATCTTGCAGATCCCAACACAGGGGTGGTTATTGGAATATCAATGTGATGTGATTTTCCCCCCAGTAATGATGGGCATTCAGATTTGGCAATACTGTATTCTGAACCTGCTAAGTAATACCATATTTGAATAGTAAATATTTGAATCAGAATTTGATAGGTCCAGATATCTGAAATAATAATTCCTAATATTTGGAGTCCCATTTACTTCTATAGATTAGAAAGCAACAGGCTACGTGTTTGCCTACTATAGGAAGAAGTGAAAGTGAAACCTATTTCTGAGGCATCTCAGAGTGATTTCTTGAGAAAGAAACCAAGGGTCGTGGGAGCAGAGAAGTCAGTGTCTCCTGACTAGAGTTGACATGAGTTTCCCAAGGAAGGTGGCTGGGGTAAGAGTAATGGGAAAACACGGTACTGAAGTCCAGCTGATAGAGGTTGTGACCCTGGCTAGTGCAGGAATAGAACTTGTAGAAGAATGAGAGGAAATTGAAAATGAAGACTCATGGACAGGGGAGATAGTTACAGTGGTGCCTCGCTTAACGAGCACCCCGTTTAACGATGAAACCGCTTAGAGAAGATTTTGCGATCAAAAAACCGATCGCATTGTGACATTTTAAATAGGAAAAAATGGCTTTGCGATGATCGGTAAGCTGTTTCGCTTACCGATTATCGCATGGTGATCTTTTTCCTACAGCTGATCAGTGGTTCCAAAATGGCTGCTGGAAAAAAAACATGGCCGTCCGCTGTGTTTTGGGATGGATTCCTTGCATACCGGGCAGCGAAAATGGCCGCCGTATGGAGGATTTTCACTTAAAGGTAAGTTTTAAGCCCATAGGAACGCATTGAAGGGGTTTCAATGCATTCCTATGGGCTTTTTAAAATCGCTTAGCAATGTTTTCGGTTAGCAGCGATTTTTGCTGCACTGATTAACATCGCTAAACGAGGCACCACTGTATTTTCAGAATGCTAAAGACTGAGGTGTGGAGACTGAGGAACACTCAACCATCCTACAAACCCTCTTACTTAGAAGAATGGGAGAAAAAAGAAAGGAGACGCTGGGCATAGGAACAGTTCTTGTCTGGTGAGTTATCGATCAAGGTGGTATCCTAGCCTAAGGGACTGGAATGAGGTTGCCAGATGTCCCCAGCATAAGACATCTCAATAGAGCAAAGGGTGGAATTGCCCACTATATCCAGTAGGGCTGTATTAGCCCACCCTGATGCAAAAACCCCTGTCTCATCTACGTGAGACCCTTGCTCCAGCTGGAAAGGGGGAGACAATACCAATGCTAGGAATTGTACTAAGCTCTGGGGTACTGGAATGAAGCCAAGGTTTTGAGTTGAACAGAACTGGTTATAATGTTAGCTCTAAACCTATAACTGTTTAGTTGGTTCAAGAGTTGAGATGTAGATCAATAAAACAAGGTATTTTGCAAGGAACTGATACACGTGAAATGGAAATGAATATGGGTGACGGAGACTTAGAGGGAATCACGCATGTCCTGCAAAACACTCTGAACTACTAGGCTGAGAGTGTGGGCTACACACCATACCCTTTTCATCTTCCCAGCCCACAAAGCTGCCATTATGTTAACCCCAGTGTCTGTCGCAAACAGACCTTGTCTTTCTGTAATTAGACTCCACTGCTGCAACATGTCCTTCAGAGCCTCTTGAATGTCATGAGCTGTATGACAGTCTTCTTCCATCACAAAGCAGGAATCAAGAACTGTAATTCCACATACCAAATCCAAATTCAGAATGCAAATGTTGGAGCAAGTGCACATCCTCAATTTTTATATACATGGATTGAACAAAGGCAACAAATGATGGAAACATGGATGACCTATGTTCCTCTCATTTGTTGAAACATATCATGAGTATCTCTGAGACCTTCATTTGGAATGAAGGAAGAAGCCAAAAACAAGTGTAAGACCCTCTTCTGTGTCGGTTTTCATTCCTCTTAACTTGAAAGTTTCATGCTTAGCCTTTTCTTTAACAATATATCTGCTGCTGCAATTTTCCAAGAACTCTAGAACAAACCTAACAACATCACTAGGAAACTATATTTCTAGGAGATCCTTAAACTTCCCTCATTGTTGTATCTGCTATGGTATTTTTAGCATGCAGTTAGACACAAAATATGCAGCTGAGAAAAATATTCTGCAGCTGCAATTTCATTGGTGGGTGATGGATTCAACAGGGCTCACTTGTATTCTACTGTTGTATATTGCCCTGTGTCTGATGCTTCCACCTTTCACCAGTGTACTGTACTGTCAGGGAGAGACAGGCATGTTTTGCACTCTGACTACTCTGGATCTCACTTGTGTTTGACTTTTGAGCAGGAGTAGTCTTATGGGACATTTGTGCAGTTGGAAAATCTGCTTTAAAGAACCCTGGTATATGCCAGGTATGATGGGTAAAGAAAAGCATAGCATTTGTCCCTTCATTCTTCTTGCAGAGCATCAAGAAAAATAAGTGAGGGAAGGATAGAGTAGGAAGAGAAGTGGGCATATAGGGATTCAAGTAGGAAGCGTAAGTTTCTTTCCACTTTAATTTTTTTAAAAAATATTTTAGATTGTGCTTAAATGATGCAAAGAAGCAAAGAGAGAAACAGAGAATGAAGCAGAAAACTCTCAAACAAAAAAAGAAAGAAAAACAAAAACTCGGACTATGAA
Organism: Pogona vitticeps; assembly: GCF_051106095.1. NCBI lineage: Eukaryota > Metazoa > Chordata > Lepidosauria > Squamata > Agamidae > Pogona > Pogona vitticeps. Next base: position 41,990,153 of record NC_135786.1, read on the forward strand.
GAATCTAAGCATCAGCTTCAATGAAAGATGATTAAAGGTCCAAGTAAGTGTTCATATACAATTGCCATCTATATGCTACAATGTAGCAGCTACATGCTCAGAAGTTGAAGGAAGTGTTAGGTCCTCAGTCCATTGATCAACAGAATGTGTCAATTTATCCTTTCAATATCAGTTTTTTATCAATAGGTTCTCCAAAACCTCAGATGAGGCCTGGATCACGTCATATTCACTTGAGAAGAGGTGTAAAAAATTCATGTAAAGAATAGCATATATATTTTTTTTTAAAGATTGTAGAATAATTTTGTAATTTAATTTTGTTTAACTTTATCTTTCCACTTTAGACTGAGGTGATGCCCCCTTGTGAGGTGAGGCCTAGGCTAAATGGCCCTGTTGGCACCCCCACCCCTGGGCCCAGGCTCAGTGTTGCAACAATATTCACCAGAAAGGAAAGAAGTGCTTTCCATTTACCACTGATTAATTTCCAAGAAACAGGTTCATCATTTAACGGAACATTAAGTTTGTGACATTCAAAAATTGCAGTGCAAAAGATTTATAAGATCTGAAGAAAAACCAGAGTATGCAATGCAAAACTATTACAAATAATCTTCTCCCTTCTAAAAAAAAAAAAAAGACATTATGACTGGACATAGCCAGATATTATGTTTAAAAGACAGAAATGCCAGGGATACTACTTTATCAACAATAAGCACATTTACTGACGTACTAATTGAAGAGTAATGGTGTCAAGTATATACATGAAACATTATTTTTTCTGCACCATTAGGTGCAACTTTAGATCCATTGATACAATGGACATAGAAGTCAAAGCTAAAGACCATTGTTTATACAAAATAGGGCCAGAAAAATGTCTGGAGTCCAGTTCTTCACTTTTTACATTTCTCCAACCTTGTATTAACCAACCGATATTTGTAAACAAATTTTGTAGGTTTCTTCTTCTGCAGTGACTCAATAAGCAAATCCAAAATCAGGGATGATACTTAAGTACTGCATTAGAAGCTGCAGGCTTGTACTTAAGTATCAATAAATGCTGCCGCTCTTGTAACTATTACTATTTACAGAATCAGGCAACTTGTATCTGTCTTTCAGCCTAGAAAATGAAAGAAATTCATAATTATAACCAATCAATCAATCAAAAATAAAAATCACCCTGTTGAGCTCTACCTTATATTAAAAAGACTTCATAATTTTAGGATTGTCATTGCCCCATGATGTTAATTAAGCATAAGGATGGAACGAATTGGAGTAGTTGTAACATTTTGAACCAGAGTTTGCTATCTGTGAGGACCACGGAGGGAATAAACTTGCTCTGATGTAGTGAGATGACAGCACCAGCTATCTGAACAAGAAGATTCCAGAGTGGCCCAAAACTGACTGGAGACATCCAAGTGGTTGTTTTAACATATGTCATCAATGATGGCATAAACTAAGTTTGGAAGTATAAATTACCTTCATTAAAGGAAAGTTTTATTCACCTGAAGGAGTCACATGGTAGTGAGGAACCTCATATAAATATTTGAAATGAAGTATTAATTGTATTAAAATACTTATTAAATATACAGAGATAAATTTCAAGAACATAAACTGTCCAGGGTATAATATCCATTTCAACTGTACTTCTCTCAACCCTCAGCATTAAAGAGTTGCCCATCTATCCAACTCCAAAGACATCTCACCAATCTAGCAGAATTTAGGTCCATTCCCATGTGCCAGTCTAACCATTGGTCTGCCATATCCTTTCCCATATTTGCAATCTAAAATTATCAGTGAAAAGCAGATATATGCTAACACAAAGTTTATTTAAAGTAATCTTAGAACTGCAGAGCTGGAAGGGATCCAATGGATCATCAAGTCCAGCCCTTGTCAAGGAGGCACAGCGAGGAATCAAATTCCCAATCTCTAGCTCTACAGCCAGATACCTAAACCACTGAGCTATCTAGTAGTTACTATGCTAAAGTTTTGGGGGTTTTTTTATAACTAAAAACTAGAAGAAATTCACAGATAAAGCAAAGCACACTTCCTTCCACTTTTCCTCAAAAGACTGGCCTTTTCATTCTTTAGTTAGCCTTACATTTTTTTAAAAAAAAAAAATCTCATCTGTTTTCTCTTCTTGTAGTGTGGTAATCACTGAACTGGGGAGAAAACTGGCAAAATAAGGTGAACATCCAGACTGCTGTTTACAAGATATGTGAGAGGAAAACAGACACATGCCTGATGGTGACACCAAATAAGTTATTTCTCTGCCAACCTGCTACATGATATGTTTGTACTATGCTCAGCAAGATGAGGTGTGGAAATTGCTGTTAGTAATCTACAGGGTCTATAAACTGAGCCGAGAGAGCAGGGCTTATGGCCAAAGAGGGAGTTTCCTGATTAATAAGGCATTGAGAAGATGATATATTTTGACCTCTTTTGTTTTTCTCTGTTAAGATTTGGTCAACCCTAGAAGCATAGCTGGAGGCTTATTTTCTTTTCCTACAGGCAATCTAAGACCCCCGTACCCCCCCAGTCTTCTGTTTAATTGATTGATTGATTGATTGATTGATTGATTGATTGATTGATTGATTGATTGATTTTATTTATATCCCGCCTATCTAGTTGATTAAGACCACTCTAGGCGGCTTACAACAAGGGGTACAACAATGAATAAAAACAGTTTTACATAAAAAACTTTCAACAGTTAGGTTAAACACGAGGAAAGAAAAGAGAGGTTACTGTTTTAGTTACTGCAACAGAAGTTTGACTGAACCTGCATCCTGACTCTAGCAATTCTTCTCCATCTGCATCCAGTTGTCCCCCGCCCCATTTTCCTCAAATGCATAGCCATCTGCATACTAATATACTCTTTTATTGGTCCCAAATGGTGTCTCTGTCTGGGCTTTTGCCAAAGAATGTTTAAGCTGTTATCATTTCTCACATTATGAAATCCAGCTTTCAAACAGTCTCCAAGAACAGCTTCCTCACATTGCTGTAGTCCAACCTGAAAGGATGGGTGCCATGAATATTGATTTCCAGGTCTCACCAGTTCGAAAATTGCACAGATGTCTCACAAAGTAAATTTTATAAGGAATTTACTTGATTATGGCAACAGCTTGGGATGTCTGTGCAGCAGTGTCCTCAGGGCTCAGTATCCAAAGAAACAGATTATGTTAATCTGTCTCAGCATATTGGCAAAAGAGAAGGACCTCAAGTCTATGGCCTCAAACAACAATGGAAGACTAAGGCTTTTGAACTGTACGACTCTTAGCTGACAACCATCGCCATCATTGCTTCAAAAGGGCACCATCATGAAACAGCTCTTCTTCAAGGCAGTATCTTCAGCCCCTTTCATGCAATTAGTAAATCTTCCAAGGAAACCATGAAGTTTCATCAGCTGATCATGCATATTGCCATCATTGCATCCCACATGCCCTGCACACCATCTAGCTCTCCCACATAATATCTGCTTTATATTCAAATATACATTTAGAAAGTAACAATCCTTGAAGAAGAAGTATGCATGGCCATTTAATTCCCCCACACCTATTCACTAGCTTATGAATAAGGTTATATATACTTTATTTAGTAGTAAGTGCAGTGAGTTTCTTACCTGCACTAATACCTGCAAAATCACAAGTCCTGTTGTAAACAATTGTTCTCTTTTCTCTAATGGGTAGTGGTTAAGAGCAGGAGTTATTCGCTGGCAGGTCCAGCTTAAGATGCTTTAGGGAGCTCATTTTCTCTCCTAACTTGAGCACACAACTAGGGCAGGATGATGCTTAAACTCATATACCTTACAAAATGTCATAACGATAACAGAGGCAATGGGCTGATTCCAAAGTTAGTCCCAACTAAAGGAAACTCACTGCAGTGACTGAAGCTCATTTGTCACAGGTAGGGCTGTGCACTGTCTTTGGACAAAAGGGGAAGACTCAACCAAATCAAAGGTACTTGTGTGATCCCAGGTGACTGCAGGGTAGAGTAAATTGTTTCTGGGAACCTTCCGTCAGGTGCCTTATGTTCTGCCCTGCACTAATAGGATGAATTAAAAAAAAAAAAAAAAAAAACAAAGCCCAGCAGTGAGAAAATGAAAATTGGAAAAATTGAGCTTGTGGTGCAAAGGGGAAGGCAAGTGACAGCCTTTTCACATAGATGTAGGACAAAGGGGGAAATGTATGTAGCTATTGCCAACTAGGATTCACATTCCAGAACTTTTTTCTTCTATCTAGCTTTGTTAATTTACTAAAGTGTATGTTGTTAGGACTGACCGTGCAGATAAGTGTGGGTGAATTTCTGCATTCCTCTTTTATGGACTTTGACCGGCTAGTTACGAGTTAATGCACTAGGTTCTATATTTTCCTCCCCATATACTTTTATTCTTCTTTGTGGTAGTTCAAATCTCACTGTTCACAAGCCTTTGTGAAATTGCTAGAATTATGCTTATGGGCAGCGGCAAACGCCTCTGGTCTCCCATGTCCCTGATGGTACCTTGTAGCTTTCATCCCCTTTCCAGGGCATAGCTAATTTATAGGACATCTGCTCAATTTATGGGATTATGATGATGGTGGTGGTGGTGATGATGATTTTAAAACACCAGGCACAGTCAATCAAAATTACAGAAACATTGACTGATATTATATAACAGATATAAGTTTTAACCAAAAACCTAAGTATCTGTTAAATATCGGTGCAGTATATATGCTGTTCCTAATACTGCTGTGGTTTGGTTTTTTTTTTGTAGCTCTGATGGTGTTATTTCCGAGATCAGCAACTGCTTATAATACTGTGTGAAATTTCTTGATATTGTACCCAAAGCTGATGCTCCCTGTTCTCCTCCTCCTCCTCCTCCTCATTGTCATTGTCATTAGATAGAAACTTGAACTGCCAGTTTGGCAGTTCTTGCTATTTAATTTAGCAGCCAAACAGAGGTTTGGCACTTAAAGCCCCGCCTTCTCTGGTGTGCACCCATTAGAGGCAGCGGCCTGCCTCCTCTGCCCTGTCTCCTCCTGGTGCTGCCTCTGAATGAGCATCTCCTGGTGGAAGCAGGGCTTTGAAGCACCAAACACCTGTTTGGCCTCTAAAAAGAACTGGGACAAACAACTGCCTGTCTTTAATTATCGGGGTTTCTTTTTGTTTGTTTTTTGTGGGTTTTTTGAAAGCATGCCATATTGTCATGGAATCAGACAAGGAACAGATGAAATTGTCACCAAAAAGGTTGAGAACAGGTTAGAGAAAGCCAAGCCAAGCCAAGTCAAGTGTGGTGCATATATACCATCCCCTTGTGCTTAAAGCACTCTCAGGGCAGTTGCCCCCTCCTCCGGCAAGCTGAGCACCTATCCCTGTGATCTTATTCACACATGGGTTGGGTTACGGGGAGGGTGCTACACATCCTATTCACAATTAACTAAGTCCCAATAATTTTACTGAGTATATTGTGTTTAGTCCCATACCTTCAAAGTCATTCCACCTACAAAAACTATGCTGTATTAAATAGTGCCCAGTGATCGAAGATGGTTGGTATAGATTTGTTTTTGGATCAGAGAATGTCAGTTATTTAAAAGCCTTTCCTTTAAAAAAAGGTTCTAGAGAAGGTTGGTAGCCATCCTGAGATGCAGCCATGGTTTGTAGCTGAGATGAAGCAAAAAAGTTGGGAAGGTGAGCACACAACAAAGAAGAAACATCAAGCACACACGAAGGATTTTTTTTTTCATAAGTTGGTAGAAGAATCTGAAAGTTTCTCACATCCAGCTCTATATAGAGAAGGCTTTATGGCAGATTCTAATAGATACATCAGAAAGCACCATTCAAAGAGACAGTGAGAATAAGGACAAAAATGACAACTATGTCCTTAGTTCAAGAAAAAATGCTGATAGAAGAACAGTGCAGAAGGATACACAGATTTTCATTTTTAAAAATAGAACAGACCCTTTGCAGCAAATATAAGATCAGGCCCACAAAAAGTATGCATAGAACCCATTACATTAAATTAATCAGAACCCCTACCATACGATATTCTCAGTTCCTTTTCCAGAATCATATAACTGAAAGGCTGGAAAATCCCCAGTCCAATCAATCCTCATCAGAGTAGGAAACCCACAGATAAAGCATTCTTGACAGATGGGCCATCCAACCTCTGCCTAAATGCTCCAATAAAGGACATCCCATTCCATTGTCAACAGCTCTTGTTCATCAGGTTGTCCTAATGATCAGGTGAAACTGTCTGTCTTGCAATTTGAATCCATGTCTTTGGGTTCTACCCACTGAAGGTACAAAAACAAGCTTACTCCATCTTCCACATGTCATCCCTAGAAAACAAAGATGAACATTTGTTTCACATGTGCAGAGATGTGCAAATAATTGATGAGCAAAAGGGCAAGACTTCCTGTAAAAGACCCTGATGTTGGGAAAGTGTGACGGCAAGAGGAGACGGCAACGATAGAGGATGAGATGGTTGGACAGTTTCACTGAACGTACCTACATGAATTTGACCCAACTCTGGGAGGCAGCGGAAGATAGGAGGGCCGGGCATGCTCTGGTCCATGGGGTCACGAAGAGTCAGGCATGACTTAATGACTAAACAACAACAACAACAACAAAAACAATTCAAAAACAGTTTTTTTTCCTAATACCAAGCCCTGAATTCGACTGAACTAAGACAAGAATTGCACATCATTCAAACAAAAAAGTATTCTGGGAGATGCCCATAGTGTAATGGGTAGGTTGGACCATATTTACTGCCAAGGCTATGAACCAGCCAATTTAAAAGTCCCCCCATGGATTCACTGACTGAGTAGCAGCTCGGCAACTCAGTGGGCATTTGCACCATGGGGACAACCCTCTTTAACCTAATCAGTGGAAAAAGCATGTACACTGTTGTGAACCTGCAGTGAAGTCTTGGCAGCTTTCTTTGCTGCAGCTTTTGTAATAAAATTATCTTTGGAGACAAGGTGAGGTCCATGAGAGTTACTAAGAACTGCTTATTTATGAAGAACCAGGACATCTGAGAGTTCGATAACTTTTCTCAATAAAAGTAAGATCCCTTCAACAAAAAACCAGGCAAGCGAGCAATATTTCTAACACAATCTGCCCCTTAGGCTTTGGATCTGAGACTCAGTTCTTGAGCTTCATTTCCTGGGCAGCAAATTTAATCACAGGGTCATCAGCTAGTCTGGCATATCTGTTTATTTAATGGTTTCATTTCTGCATGTAGGTGATGGCTGTGAAAATTTGAGTGAAATCTACCAATCACAGGAGGAAAAGACTTTCCTCCCTAATTTTTGCTTGACTTTCCTTATGTACTGTTGAGGCAAGATGACAAACAACTATGTTCTACCTGGTTGAGCCTGTCAAGAGGCATACATTTATGAATGAAGACATGGAAAATTGACACAGAGCAGAAATAGATTGATCCCTGCCTTCCTAATCACAAGCATGACACAAACTAGGCCTGGCACACAAGTGCTTATAAGAACCCATCCACCCTGGAAACCATAGTTGCTGTGTTTCCCTTCACTTGCATAATCCTTGCAAATACACCCATCTCCTTATTATTGCCTTTGTGAGGGAATTGTGCATTTGATATTTTTGCCTTTCAGGGCTGTGACTTCTGCTGTTCTTTTCCGTATTGCTCACACTCTATAAGTGTCAGACACTCTGTTTCACTTTACTGTTTTACAAATCATTTCCCCCCGATTTCTCCCCTTTTTTCCCTTGTTCATGTGAAACAAGTGTTCGTCTTTGTTTTCCCGTGACTCTTTTATCTCTTCTCCTCCCCTTGCAATTTTCTCTCTCTTTAATGTGACAAGCTGACACTTGTAAAATAAAAGGGGTGGAGAGCCATTGCAATTGCATTTCCTTGCCTTTGTGACTGCCAAATAAAGAGGCTTCCAGTTGTCTCTGTGTAGGGCTGAAAGTCAGGACTAGCTTTAAAGAGCTCACCTCCAGTTCCCCTCTCTTTGCTTTTGTGATGTGCCTTGGCATTTAGGTGATTTTATGTTGTTACTTAAAGACGAGTTTATTTGACTAGTTCAAAAGGCCACGTGGAAAAGAACAAGGAAGAGGGGAAATGCAAACAAGGTGAAGTCTGAGTCAGTGAAGGAATGCAGTTTTAAATAATATGGACCTCTCTATGTGGGACAAAATTCTTATGAGGCTTCGATGTGCACAGAGAATCATAGAAATTCTGTTGGAATGTTTCATTGGAATGTCCTTTCCTATAATTTGAATCCATTAGTTCAAGTCCGACCCCATGAACCAACACGAAACAATCCAGTTCCATATGCTTGCACAGACTAAGATAGCTGCCTCTTCTAAAACTACAGTCCTGTTCCATAATACTTTTCCTGCTTCAAGTGTTTTTCAATGTCTGCTGAGGCGAGGGTGGGAAGGCCTAGAATCAAATCCCTGCCAATACTACAGTCCTACTGTATGGTGGTGCCTTGATTTATGACCATAATCCATTCCAGAAGATGGACATAACTCAAAATGGTCATAAGTCAAAGCACCATTTCCCAGATAAAGAAAAAAATCACACACACTGGCCAAAGGAGGGGGGAAAAAAGAAAAGCAATCAAGCATGCAAGACCCATTGGAAATGCACAGAGAACAAAGGGGGCAGGTCAGAAGTGCAAAGAAAACAAAGGTAAAAGCAAGGGAAGCATGCAGGACCCATCAGAAATGGGGAACCCCCCCAAGAATGCAAACAAGCTCCCCAAGACCCATTGGAAATGGGGGGAAGGCAAAAAACAAACAAATCCCCCAAGACCTATCGGAAATGGGGAAACCCTCCAAAAAGCAACAACCTCCCCAAAGACCCATCGGAGATGGGGGGAACCAAAAAACAAACAAACCCCCCAAGACCCATCACAGCAAAGAAACATAACTCCCCACAGCTCAAAACCACACTGCAAAAACATCCAGAACAGTTTTTAAAAAGCAGAAAACAGCACCTTACCTTACAAGGCAGCCCGAAGCCTCCCTACAAACACACACACATTCATCTCTCTCTCACTCACTCACTCACTCACTCACTCACTCAGAAGCAGAAGCAAGGCTGTTCCAAGCCTCCTCCGATGCACTCTCCAACTTCTAGGTCAAAAGAGCTACAAAGAAGCAGCCTCATCGCCACCTAAAGTTAGAAATTTGAATTTTCTGCCATTTTTCCCTGCCTTTCTCTGTCCGTAAGTGGAAGCTTTGGTCGCAAGTAGAAGCAAAATTAAATTGCACACATTGGAATTCCCTCGTGCAACTTCATAGAGAGTGAATGTGAGTGAATTCTCATTTCCCTTGCATCTTTAGACAAGAGCTTTATCTTCAAAGAGTTTCATTTGCTCCGTTACTTGACAATTTTAAAAGTGGAGAAAAATACTCACTAGGCATTTCAACTGTTTTCTTTTATTCTTTTTATTTTATTATTTATGGAACTGAGTAGACTCAGTTTTATTTTATTTATGGAACTGAGTAGACTCAGTTTTATTTTATTATTTATGAGTAGACTCAGTTTTATTTTATTATTTATGGAACTGAGTAGACTGCAGATGGACATTGTTGCCCTGCAAGAGACAAGACTGCCAGACTCGGGATCTGTCAAAGAAAAAAACTTCTCATTCTTCTGGCAGGGAAAACCATCGAATGAGACCAGGGAATATGGTGTTGGCTTTGCAGTCAGAAACACTCTCCTGAGATGCATTGTTCCACCCACTGTGGGGAGTGAAAGAATCCTGTCTCTGCAGCTCCACTCATCAGCAGGACCAGTAACCCTCATTAGTGCATATGCACCAACACTGTCATCCACTACAGAAGTGAAAGACAAATTCTACGACGATCTGGCAGCTACTATCAAAAAAGTCCCTGAAAGAGAGTCACTGTTCATTCTTGGAGACTTTAATGCTAGAGTTGGTGCTGATCACAATTCTTGGCCCACTTGTCTAGGCCGTTTTGGCATTGGAAAGATGAACGAAAATGGCCAACGCTTACTGGAGTTTTGCTGTTACTATGGTCTCTGTGTCAGCAACACATTCTTTAATACGAAGCTGCAACACAGAGTTTCCTGGAGACATCCAAGATCCAAGCATTGGCATCAGCTCGATTTGATCCTCACTAGACGTTCTAGCCTTCCTAGTGTTACGATCACACGCAGCTACCAGAGTGCTGATTGTGATACCGATCACTCCCTGGTGTGTAGTAGAGTAAAACTGCGAACAAAGAAATTGTATCACATGAAAAAGGAAGGAAGACCACGTATTGACATCAACAAGACTCGCGATCAAAGAAAAGTGAAGGAATTTGCCCAAGCACTCGAGGAAACCCTTCCAGGTCCAGCTAATGTAAATGCACCTGAACGATGGGAACACTTCAAGAACACTGTCTACAACACCGCCTTGTCCACCTTCGGCAAGAAGACCAGAAAGATGGCTGACTGGTTCGAAGCCCATTCGGAGGAGTTAATGCCAGCCATTGAGGATAAGAGAAGAGCTCTAGCAGCATACAAAGCCTGTCCTAGCGAGTACAACCTGCAAGCTCTTCGAGCCGCTCGTAGCCAAGTCCAACAGGCTGCCAGGAGATGCTCCAATGACTATTGGCTTCAGCTTTGCTCTCAGATACAGATAGCAGCGGACACAGGTAACATCAAAGGAATGTATGATGGTATCAAGCAGGCCTTAGGTCCATTACAGAAGAAATCTGCTCCCTTGAAGTCTACTACAGGTGTGATCATCCAGGACCGAGCACAGCAGATGGAACGCTGGGTGCAGCACTACTCCGAGCTATATTCCAGAAAGAATGTAGTAACCGAAGAAGCATTAAATAACATTGAGTGCCTGCCTGTCTTGGAAGAGCTGGACAGCGAACCAACCCTAGCAGAAATAAATGCGGCCTTGGATTCCCTCACCTCTGGCAAGGCACCTGGAAGGGACAACATCCCTGTTGAAGTGCTGAAATGCGGTAAGGAGATCATCATCACCGAACTGTATGAAATCTTTTGTCTCTGCTGGAGGGAAGGTGGAGTACCACAGGACATGAAGGATGCAAACATTGTCACGCTGTACAAGAACAAAGGTGACAGGGGTGACTGCAATAACTACCGTGGCATCTCTCTTCTTAGCGTTGTAGGGAAGCTGCTTGCCCGTGTTGTGCTGAAGAGGCTCCAGGTGCTTGCAGACAGAGTCTATCCGGAATCACAGTGTGGATTTCGAGCAAGTAGATCCACCACTGACATGGTATTCTCCCTCCGACAGTTGCAGGAGAAATGCAGGGAACAACAACAGCCACTCTTAGTGGCCTTCATAGACCTTACAAAAGCATTTGACTTGGTTAGCAGGGATGGCCTTTTCAAAATACTTCCCAAGATTGGATGTCCACCTCGTCTCCTTAACATCATCAGGTCCTTCCACGATGGAATGAAAGGCACTGTAGTTTTTGACGGCTCAACATCAGATCCCTTTGACATCCGAAGCGGAGTGAAACAGGGCTGTGTCCTCGCACCAACACTTTTTGGGATCTTTTTTGCTGTCATGCTGAAGCATGCCTTTGGAACTGCAACAGAAGGTGTCTATCTCCGGACTAGATCAGATGGAAAGCTCTTTAATCTCTCTAGATTGAGAGCGAAGACCAAAGTCCAACTGAAATGCATGCGGGACTTCCTCTCTGCTGAAGACCTCCAACAACTCATGAATCGTTTCAGCAAGGCCTGCCAAGACTTTGGACTAACAATCAGCCTGAAGAAAACACAAGTCATGGGCCAGGGTGTGGACTCACCTCCCTCTATTACCATCTCCACACAAGAATTGGAGGTTGTTCATGACTTTGTGTACCTTGGCTCAACCATCTCTGACACCCTCTCTCTAGATGTCGAGCTCAATAAGAAACTGACAAGACATACCAAGATCCAGGTCTATAGAGCCTGTGTCCTGAGCACACTCCTGTACTGCAGCGAGTCCTGGACCCTTTGTGCCCCGCAGGAGAGGAAGCAGAACACCTTCCATATGCGTTGCCTACGACGGATTTTTGGTATCACCTGGCAGGACAGAGTTCCAAATAGAGTAGTCCTAGAACGAGCTGGAATTTTCAGCATGCATACATTACTGAAACAGCGACGTCTACGCTGGCTTGGGCACGTTGTGAGAATGGCTGATGGTCGGATTCCAAAGGATCTCCTATATGGAGAATTAGTACAGGGAAATCGCCCCAGAGGGAGACCACAGCTGCGATACAAGGATATCTGCAAGCGGGATCTGAAGGCCTTAGGAATAGACCTCAACAGATGGGAAACTCTGATATCTGATCGTTCAGCCTGGAGGCAGGCAGTACATCATGGCCTCTCCCAATTTGAAGAGACCCTTGTCCAGCAGGCCGAGGCAAAGAGGAAGTCACAAAGGAAGCAAAACCAGGGAGCTGGACAGGGGACAGATTGGATTTGTCTCCAGTGTGGAAGGGATTGTCACTCTCGAATTGGCCTCCTCAGCCACACTAGACGCTGTTCCAAGTCCTCCATACAGAGCACGCTACCATAGTCTTTCGAGACTGAAGGATGCCTACTACTACTACTACTAGCAGAAATCCACACTTAGGAAAAACAAGGAAGTGATCAGCATGGTTCTTCCAGGACAAAACCCTGTTAATAAATTTGGTGTAAGCATTACAACATTTTTGATTTCTCTGTGTGTGACTTTTCTCTCCCCTGCAGTCTTTTCTGTGTTTTCCAAGGTCTTATTTGCCATTTCCTGGAAGCTCTCAATTCCCTTAACAAACTAATTGTTATAATTAAAGCCAACTGTTTCTGTGTAAATTTAATTAAAAACTGTTTTCAGCTGATTGTCAATGTTTAATCAGCTCATTAGAAGTATTAATCTCTCTCTCTCTTCCCTCCCCCCACCAAAGATCAGCCATTACAAAGCACAGGACTTAGTGGCTTACTGGGGATTGCTTGCATGTGATTCCTAGAAACACATACCAAGCCTGTATCATCATTCCTGTTGAGGAAATAAATTATTCCCTTTACTTTCGCCTTGTTCCTTTTTCCAATGTTTTGGGCTCTGGCTTTTATTGTTAGCCAAAGTCATATGCACAATTTCTCAATGTACTCAGCTTGCCATTAAAAACAAAATGGCGGCAGTCAGATGATACATCCTCTTCTCTTCTAATAATAGAAATGGTAGAAAGGACATAAACAGTGGCTGATAATGTTGATGAGATGGAGGGCTTGGTGTGCTGGTCCCTACCCCTTGACACCATCTAGCTGAGAGATCAATTTATCGTATTTTTCCATTTATAAGATGACCCAATGTATAAGATGACCCTCCTTTTCCTAACTCCCAAATTAGAAAAATTGAAAATTTGCACAATTGCACCCCTTTGATCCTGAAGCCTTTTCATGGCTGCTTCTGGATCAAAGAGATGCAATCGTGCCACCCTTTCACGGATGCTTTACCCTGTGGCTTCGCAAAAGGCAGGGAAAGCGGCTGCCTTCTGTGTATAAAATGACCCTCAATATTTTGTCTAATTATTTAAGTAAAAAGTGTCATTTTATACACAGAAAAATATGGTAATTGCCCAGTTTTGTTACCAGGTAAATTCAGCTAAGTGATGATGACATGCTGGGGCTATGTACAATAAGGCATCATAGCTGAATGGTTGAATCCGGGTTTCTTCCATCCAAACCCCAAATTCCACATCAGACTGTCTCCTGTATGGCACTAAAAATCTTGCAAGCTTCTAAAAAATAACAGCAGCAGCAATAACAGTCAATGTTATAAAGGGAATAACTTGCCTTCTCCCTCCTCTGCAGGAAATATTAGCATGCATTAGCCTGGACTTTGCAAGTCCTGTGTCCTCTTACAGCTTCCTGCAACAAATATATTCCTAAAGAGAAGTATTGATTAAATGGATAGAGACTAATGAGGTGCAAGCACCACTGATGAAAGGAGCTAATTGCTTATTGTGCTTTCTATTGCCTTCTCCCTTGTGTTTTTTCCCTCCTTTCCTCCAATGAATAATTAATTCTGCGCCGACTCATAAATAATGACTCCAGTCCTTATTTGCATCTACAGACCATTCATTACAAACAGAGCCTGGACATTGGCCAATAGCAGGCTGGTTCATACCCTCTGGGTGGCACACCTTCTGAGAGAAGATACCGGTAGATCTGGGACATGTGCAGTGCTCATGCCAATCCACAAATACACAGGTTGAGAATATTAGGTATTTCAGAAAACAAAAGTGTCTTATGGCATCTTAAAGAGTGATGTAGGTATACTGGCATCCGCTTTCACAGGCTAGAGACTACTTCAGAATAATACATTTGTTAGTGTGCTGTTTACACTTTTAACGCGCCACCAGACTTTTAGTTGTTTTTGCTGCAATCAAGATGGCTATCCTGCTGAAAATTAAGAATCCTAGCAATGCTGCAAAGTTCAATGTGGCTATTAACACTGCAGTTTTACATCACCTCTCTTATGCAGAAGCTTCCAGTGTTGCTTATTATTGCAAAAAAAGGCAGTTAATCACAGCATGAACAAGAGATCCTGTGGGTAGTTCTGGAGCAGTGCTTCCAGCTGATTAAGGAGAAGCTCATTGAGAAGCACAGTAAAGGTTCTGAGTAAATTAAATGTTAAAGCTTGGGAAGCTCTGTATATATTTTAATCTATGCAAGGTGCCATGGGTGGTAAATATACAAGCCAGGAAGGCTTCAGTTTTCTTGTTTTGTTTTTTTGTTCTTGCAGCTTACTTAGTTTGAAATGTTTCTTTCCAATTTAAAATGCAAAGCAACATATTCCCATCCAATGGGGTATTTTAATTGCTTCAAAGAGGAGATAAATGACATGTTTAATTCTGCCAAGATTTATGTATTCTATATGGTCAACCTGACAAATTTATCTTGTCCCTCACTTAAAGGAATCTTGGTTGAATCATTTTATGAGTTCTGAGGGATGAGCTACTTTTTTGCATCTCCATACACTTGCAAATCACTACAATAATAGTTTTGAAGCAAAAATGCACACTCCTTTTTTACATAATGCATGTTAATGTCAACACAGGTATCAACTTTAAACCACCACATACACAAGCACACTTACACACAAACAGACACACACCTACCCCACTGAGATAAAGAGGACAATCCCATTGCTAAGATGGTGTCCACTGGTTTATGTTAAAAATAATTAACTTTTCTTAAAAAGTGTTGCTCAGTTAATAGGGCCCACCTAATCTTGTCCAGTTTGAATCCAGTATGTAGCTCTGCTGAATCAGTGGGACCTATTAAATCAATGGGATTTACATAAGTGTTGAATCACCATCCAGAAATTGATTCAGAGGGGCTGCTCTGGCTGAGAGTACCAATTTCAGCCAACAGCTACAAACTTGAATTATTATTTAGCTGCAGCAATTCATGGAAATTATTA
Organism: Pogona vitticeps; assembly: GCF_051106095.1. Taxonomy (NCBI): domain Eukaryota; kingdom Metazoa; phylum Chordata; class Lepidosauria; order Squamata; family Agamidae; genus Pogona; species Pogona vitticeps. The sequence continues at coordinate 42,005,548 of NC_135786.1, forward strand.
TAATCAAGTAGAAATTAATTGAAAGGATTAAAAGAAAAGACCACAATTCAGAATGGCCATTGTGAGCCCAGGTTTTGGAATGATGCAGAAAAGTGACCTATAGTCTATGGCAGATTCATTTCATCCAGTAAGGTAAAGAGGATGCTGTCTGACCTTAGATGCTGCGTAACCGCTGCCCTCACCACCCTATTTCCATCTGCCTTTCTCACATACACATAGAAGCACTGTGTGTATGTGAGAAAGTTTGACTCCCTAAGTATATGCATTTGCGAGGGGAAATGACTCTATGTCTTTGTATGGGTATCTGTTTTGGTCCCTGGGTGTGCCAACCATTCATCACTGTGTCTTCTACTCTACCAGCCACAGTGGGCCTCAGCTGTCTGTAGTGATCATATAACATTTTATTTGGCACCAGAGTCAAGTGACCAAATTCCTCCTTTTAGCTGCATGGCCAGCCAGTTTCCATCCTTGATGTTTTTAGGTTTTGTTTTGTCTCTGTCTTTGGCTAGACACACATTGCAGAGCTTGGATCGATCTTCAGAGCTGCTTTTCTTGTCATCTCTAAAATTAGGTTTACTTGTTGAGGCTAAGCAGTTTGACTATGTTACACTGAGCAGTTGCTCCTGTGGCCTGATTGTGCATATACTCAATAATTATGAGACTTGCACTTTTTCACACCCAGAATTAAACTCTGAGTAGTAACACTTAGTGGAGTTCTGGTCACACAGAAGAAGGATCCAGGGAGGCAAGTTTGATGATTCTTTTCCTCTCCCTTGCAGGCCCCTACTTCTCCTCTGAGGAAAACCCAGGGGGGAGGATTCTTAGAATGGATGGAGATTCTCCAAACTGCATGGGAAGTGAGGTAGGAAGCTGCAATGGGATGGAGGAATCACAAAGATTAAGACCTTGCTTCCCCCACAACCAGCTGCACTCTGATGTTTTCCAGGAAAAAAGGCTTCCTTTCATTTACAGAGATGCTACAAAAAGCAATAAATTTGCAAAGAAAAAGAATAGAGAAAGAATACAGTAAAGGTAATTAATTAACTAGAATTAGTCAGTGGAACAGAGGTCATTAGATAAGATGATTGATTCTGAGGGTTGCATCCGGGCCTCTCAGTCGCCCATTTCCTTATATAAAACAGGGAAGAAACTGTACTTGGTTTTGAAGAGTAGCACCATTTGCAGACAGTTGTTTGCCCTCTCTTGTTCTCTGTCCCCTCTTTCAAAATTGGCAGGATGACCTCACCCACTGGAAGACCATTCCACTCAAGCCTTTAATGGCCCCTGATAGGAACAAGAAACAGAAGTGATTAGAGAGCGGGAGGTGCCTTTTCCTCTGTGCTTCAAGTAGGGTAACACAACCCTTTTTGTGAAGTTCTGCATCACTGCTCTCTCTGTCAGCAATGTGTTGTACAAGGCTAAGACATCACACACTTGTCTAAGACAATTTGTTCATGACAGGAAACAGGCAACACTCCATCTACCAGTCACTCTTAAACTGTCAGCCTCCTGCTGAGAAGAGGGGAGGGAGAGAGAGAAAGGTATGCTATTGATATCAATTATTTGGCTTTCTGAACCACTGGGTACTATGCAGTCCTGATAATCAGCTATGTTGAGAGACAGCCGGTATGCATATGCCTGGTGGAAAATGCTTCCCAAACCATTCCTTACATTTTTAACAACCATCCGCCAACATTAGCCATATAATGTTAGCCCAATTTTTAGTTTTGTACCACATCACCTTCCAAAAACATTTGTTAGTACAGACTCTTATTTATCATAGATTTATGCTCTGACATCTTCATGTTATATTCCATTTTCGTTGCTGTGTGCCTTCAGTTTTCTCCTAACTTATGGCAACCCTATGAATTAATGGAATCCAAAAGGTCCTCATGTTAACAACTCTGCCCAGATTTTGCAAATCTGAGGCTGTGGCTTGCTTTATTGAATCTGCCCATTTTATATTTGATATTTCTCTTTTCCTGCTACCTCTAATTATTCCTAGCACTGTTGTCTTTTCCAGTGAGTCATCTCTTCTTGTGATGTGCCCAAAGTACAATAAACTCAATTTGGTCATTTTTGCTTCTTGAAAGTCTTCAGATTTGATTTAATATAATTGTGTGTAATAAAAGCCATTGAAAAGTAGGACACATAAGTATCAGAAGTAGATATAGTAATCTCAAATTTTTGATAGAAGCACTTGGATATGTTATTTTTGAATAACAACCTTCAGAATCCTCAAAGCATGGATGACTGGAGAATTCTAGGAAGTTCAGTAACAGTAACTTTTCCAAATTCTGTTTGATAGTTTTAAAAGTGCATAAGTTCAATGATAAAACCTGCACACAGAGACTTCCTTCTGCACCCACATCTTTCTTTAGTCCATCCTCCATATTGATTATATTATTTGGTTTTTAAAACTGGATAAAAATCGTGTCCTATGTGCTGTGCTTTGCATGTGTATGAAACATGCACATTTTAAAAAGATGAGTATTTGTTGCAGACCTGTCTGCAGCCATCAAGTATATGAGGTTGTCAGAGCACATACAGTGTTTAGACTGTGGATAATTTGGGAGGTTTGGGCCAGGAGAAGTCTGTCAAATCTAAGACTTGAAATCACATTCCTCACTCACTCTTTGTGTGTACAGATACATTAAAAAGCAGAGGTTACAGCACACATTATTTCATCTGTACCATGTAACCCATGCATTATCATTCACCAGACTTACAGAACAGCATTTTATCTGGAATGTTTGGTTGCTCTCAGACATGGTTCTGTCCTGGGAGAAAAGTGAAATTCAGTGTAACTCTCCTGTTACACATCCCATTGCTTGCATAACATCATTGAAAAATATGTCCTGAGGAACAACAACAAAAAAGAAGAGTTGTTCTTTTTTGTTGTTTTGTTGATATTGGTAGCCACACTTTCTCCTGTGCCAGGAGGAAGTGTGGCTACCATCACTCCATATAGCCGCCTCAGTCCAACAATTTACAGAACAAGGACTTTAACCATATGACGTATGGCCTTGAAAAGGGGGAAAGAAGAAAAGGAGAAAGTGTTCACTACACTGCAAGAATGAACACAGTCATCTGGGCTAATAAGAAGAAGCTTAACAAAATCCTGACCCAGTCTGTACTTGAATCTGAGCTCAGTCAGGAAGATTATAATTAATTATGTGCCACAAAGTCCCTTGCTATTTCTGGCAACCCTCTCAAGGTCTTCTAGCTATAAAATACCCTAAAATAGTTTACCAGGCCCTCTTTGTGGTGATGTTCTGGGACTATGGCACTTGCCCAAGGTTGCACAGTTGGCAGGGCACGTAGCTCCTTCAACCACCCCTGCTTACGGTGATCACAGCTGGTCATTTTTCTGGGAAACCCAGTGAGGGTTCAAATCCCTGACACCCAGCTCCACAACAAGGTACTCCAACCTACAGAGCTATAGCAGCTCAAGAGATCTCTACATGGGAGGAAAACATGGTAAATATGCTTTCATTTGGTTCACCACTCCAATTATGTACAGCTGCACGTAACCTTAAAGGCTGCATACTGAGATCAGCACAGCAGTTTGCTCTAAGCAATTGGATCAGTTCTTCTATAAACACTCATCCCATTTATAAAAGCCCCTTGTTCTGTTTCAAACCTGTGTTGGATTTCAAATGCAAAGAATCACAAATCCAAGAAAAAAATGCGCTAAATCTCTTCACTTTTATGTTTTGCCTGATTTCCCCAAGTAACAGATAGACACCAAGAACATATTTTAACACACTAAACTGATTAAAAGAGAAGTTCCAAATGAATATGTCAAGTCTTCTATTACTATGTATATTGAATGACTAATAGAAATATAACTGAAAAAACAATGAATCATACACAACCATAAGTATTATACAAAGACTTATCAATAAATCATGGCTAAACAAATTCAATATAGTTTCCATCCTCCTTGTCTATCATACCCTCCTCTCTTTGAAAATGTGCTTGTTTATTACATCACAGAGGCCAAACATAAAGATATATTTGTAATTTTGTCATGATTGCAGATGAAAAAAAATGTTAAAGAAGAGAGAGTTCAAGTGAAATCAAATTATGGTGTGCCTAGGTAGTATTTTGAAAGAGGTTACATGTAATCCGGATGGCGAGTCATGGCAACTGGACTTCTTTCTTTTTAGGTTGAAACATTACACTACTCATCCAGGTAAACAGCCAATTACAATGGGTGGAGAAGGACTGCAGAGGTAGGATTTTCACTTACCTCCTGTCCTTTGTCCATCTAACGAGCTTATTCAGACCAAGGAGAAGTGAAACCAAGGTAGAGGATACATCAGTGATTTCCTAGTAATTCTCCTCAGAGGGAAGAAGCTACTTGGATGAGTAGTGAAACATTTCAACTTAATGAGAAAGAAGTCCAGCTCCATGACAGAACTTCCAGATTTATTTATTTATTTATTTATTTATTTATTCATTCATTCATTCATTCATTCATTCATTCATTCATTCATTCATTCATTCATTCATTCATTCATTTGGCTATTATACTGCCCATCTAGACAAATCTACTCTGGGAAGTTTACAGATAACCTCATCTGGATGGCTGAGAATCTTCACAGATAAATTGACATGTCATGTGTAGTGCATATGCATGTAAGCGTTCCTGCACTCAAAAGACTCCTTTAAATGCTCCACTGCACCACACCAAAGTTTTGTTAGAATTGTATAGCAAGCAAGCACCACTGTCCTGAAGTCAATTACTGTATGACAACAATAACTCGAGGAGGAGATTATTCTTAAAAAGGCCATAGTAGCGCACTTCAAGTATTCAAAGCATTTCACATATATAATCTTGGAGTCAATTTAGATGAAAGAGAGAGGAAGAGATTTGTGACACAAACTCTAAAGTGCTCACTGGCGGCTGTGGTGCTTAGGGTTTATCCTCTTCCCTTTCTACCTTTTTTACCACGGTACAGAAACAGCATTGGCACTGGAGGAGGCAATTGGGTGGTGGCTGCAGTAGCAGCAGCGGGAGGCGGAGGCACAGCTGCGCTGGGCCGCCTCTTGTGGCTGCCCATTAACTGCTCCTCTGCCTCCGGCAAGGGTCAAAATGGGGGGTTGACTTCTACATTGGGGGGTGCACATGCTAAAAATACGGTATTTCCATGTGCTATTCGTCTTATAAGAAAAAGCATTTTGACTTGGTCCCAAATGGGAAACTAAAATGTACTCTTTTTACAAAAGATTTCCTCCTGGTAGAGATTAATAGTGCTAAAAAATGGTTGGTTGATACAGGTTAACACAGAAGCCTGGGTGGTTTTATGGTCCTTCGGTTATGGCTGTAGGAACTAGCATGAATGTTCAGTGTCTGCATTTCAAAATTTACTGCTGCTCATTCACATGCACGTCCCATGCTTGAACAATACAGTATCTGGAACAGGCTACAGTCTTCCCAACTGTCTTCTTCAGCAATCCTGTGAAGCAGTGAGCAGCTGAGTTCATGGGTATAATCTGAACCAAGGAAATGCTTTCGAATACACCATACTTTTAGCCACTCCACCAGTTTACAGGCCATTAAGGTATATTGCACAAAATGTAGTATAAATGGGAGATTCAGTTGAAGGGCCTTAATAATATGTCACTCCTTTCTGCAATGAATGGGGCACCCCATAGATTAACTGAGTCCTGCAGAGCAATGGTAAGGGTTAATGGCTTTTGCTAACTCGAACCGTTAAGTACATACGGTGCTTCAACAACCTAATTAAATGCACCCTCTTTAAAATGTGCCCCTTGCTCCCAGTACTCTATTCTTTTTCTCTATTTAAAAAGCTGCCTGCCTCTATTGCCACCTCACACAGACAGATGCACAAAATTAGCATTACCAAAACTATGTAAGAATAAATGAATGTTTTAATGTTGATTGCTTGCTGGCAAATTAACAGACAAAGCCTTGAGGGCAGAGCATGCACAAATTTACTGCTATATTTTTTGTATTAGTATGAAATGAAAATTGTTTTAAAACAGGAAAACTGTTTCTTTGCAAAACTACCTAAGAGTCTCTCTCAGTTTTGTCTGTCTGATTTGAAGTTAAAATGTCTTGGCATGTCTTTTACTTGCAGAACTGTATCATAGGATAGTTTGAAATAGAGGTCCCTTATTCTTTTAAAGCAGCAGTTCGAAAACAATTCTTTCTTCGTTTAACAGCTTTCTTCAGAGTGAATGAACAGTGAACTTCAGCAATTATGTAAGAATTAAATAGGTCCTCAAAATGTTAGGATTTTTGGCTATTTACATTTATTTACATTTGCGGTGTGGGGCAGCATAGAGCACAACTTGTGAATAAGGAAAAGGAGTATTTTGGATTTAGGCAAAAAAGAAAAATTTACTGTTTATTATTTGAAAAAATAATAATTTTTGAACAGAGGAGGGAAAAAAGATCCCAGGTCTATTCACAAAAATCGGTAGAGCAGCCTTTCATGCATACAACATTACCTTGTGGCTTTGCCAAATGAGGAGAGCAACAAATGGGACATGATCACAAAAGAGGGCAGAGAACTAGGAAAGCAATAAGCAAAGGAGTACCAATCTAAATGTAGAGTTAGTTTAAGAGGGAAGCAGACTTGGGTCCTTCTGATTTCTGCTCTGTCATTTGCTTCCCTAGCTCAGATCACTTGTGCATGCATTTGTATTCTATTACAACACAGCAAAACCTATTCCAGTTTCTAGCTACTACTGCCACATATCTCTTTGGGCAAGCTTGGGATCTTTGAAGCTTCAATCTAGGAAGTTTCTTCCCTCAAAAACTTAAATGCCACAGCAAGTCTTTGCTGATTGTGTACTTTCTTAAATGTTAAATTCTAACTTTTTTGAAATAACAAGGTTCAACATTAACATTTTGGCGGAGAAATACAATACGCAGCTCGTACGTATTCAAAATGCATTTGGGATATTCTTCTTTCATAACCCACTGATCTCAAAAGGACCATGCAAATAATTCACTGAAGACTCGTTGTGTACCTTGTTAAAAATATGCTCGCTGTCAAGAGAAAGAAAGATCTTCTAACAAGAAGGCCTACTGGGAATGATGCCTACAATCTGAGCTCAGAGTGACTTGTATCCATGGTCCAAATGTCCAGGAGGGGGATAACTGTATAAAAAGTCACATACCTTTTCAGAGCATGCTGTGTCTTATGAGCAATGGTTTCTATGACCTCGCATAAAGATTCACCTCTTAAAAAATAAAGCCAGAAGCCCAATATTCTAGCAGAAGGGTTTCCAGCAGAAAGTAAAAGATTTCATTAAAGGTTGCTAGTCCATAAATTTGAAAGAGTAAATAAAAACCATCACCCTGTGGATGATCTGAGTGAACCAGGGAGGAACAATAAATTATAAGGCTTGTGAGCCCTTTCGATCAGCCAGCCGCTGTATTATGCAAAATGTCATTCTATGCCCAGCATGTGCAACAGAAATAGGACAAAAATTAATTACTTTTTTTCCTGAGGTAATTACCATATGTATAAGTTTTCCCACTGTTCTGCATTCCCTAAGAACACCAGTGACAAAAGTCAGAGTGTGGTGCACAGTTAGGTGCCAATGCCCTACCAACTTATTTAGTAAGTCAGCAGGTTACCAACCCTAGTTAATATTTCAACTGTGGCCTTCTCTGCTGGTGGCATTTGTACCCTGAACCATTTATGACATGTTCAAAGTCTTAGCAGAGAAGTGGTAAAACAGAAGACTGGTGCTGAAATGTCTTCTTACTTACAACTGAGGGTAGCGAAATACAAAATATTCCCTAAATTTCTCATTCTCATCAGTTGGGGTGACAAGAAGCCCTTGTTGATGTCTCAACAAGGATGTTCACCGCTGTGCAAGATACGTCATCACCAGTCAAAGTTTCTACAATTTTTACTAAATGTCTCTGCACTAGACGTCGCAAAATGAGTGTCCTTTCCATTTGAGAGAGAAGGTGTATGTGCAGCCTATTTGTCTGAGACAATTCAACTCATTTGACAATAAGATGTTTCTTTACATACACTGCACAAATGGAGTTTTCATGCAAAAATTGTTTTCACCAGTATAAGAATTCTTATTTGGAATGCCAGAAAATATTTCACCCTTTCATGGGGTATTTTTCCCCCTTTAAATATTTGTCTTTGTGCAGGAGGAGAACACAAGGGAGAGTTCATTTTCTTAAGCTGACATTGCGGTCCTGGGACCTGCCTCCCTTTTGTGTAATGCAGGCACAGCAGGAAGCACCTGACACTGTCAAGTTCAGAGATTATAAACTAGACCTAGCTGAGCATTTTCTGAGATGTCTGTCAGATTTTACTGAATAACTTGATATTTCCACTCTGGGGTTTCAAGATGCCAGCTCAGAAATTGATAGGCTTTTCTAGGTCTCTAGGCAGTACTGCAGAAGTAGAAAGGATGGGTTTTGTGCATGAGATGGCTTTAATGCCTGGACAACTATCTCCATTTGAAGTTTGGTTCTTTGAGTGTGAGATGGCTTTAGTATCTAGGTGACAATTTCCACCTATTCCAAATTGGCGCCAAGGCTCATTGACCCAGCAGGAAAGTGTCTGTATGTGTGTTATATTTGTGCAATGTAGATGCCCCAGAAAGTCAGAAATCAGAGGAAGAGATGGAGAAAGAGCCAGTGGGGGGTACGCACCTGAACCCAGGGCCGGACTGGCCATCTGGCAATTCTGGCAAATGCCAGAAGGGCCGATGGTCAGAAGGGCCGGTTCCTGCCTCAGCGCAGAGGCGCTGCATCATGCCCATGATTGGCGGCGAGCGGCTGAGGGGGCGGGGCCAGGGGCTGGCCTCTGGGCCACGTTCGGGGGTGATTTGGTCAGCCTCGGTTCGAGTCCCCGGTGTGCTAACCAGCGGAGGGAGTGATGTCATTGGCAGCCAATCAAGAGCTCCCACGGGTCAGCCTGAGCCGGAGAGAAGCAGCAGCAGCAGCTGCTGCTCTCTATTGACATGCAAACTTAACCAGGAGGCGGCAGTTAACTCTTGCGGGTGCAGAATTGTCAATGGTGCACCGCGACACCCACTGCCTATCTTGGAAAGGATCCCCCGGATCCCCCGCCCCCTCTTTTCTTGGGGGGTGCGGAGGTGAGCAAAGCGAATGTATTCGCTCCCTCCGGGCTTCCACAACCTTGCTTTCCCACGTCGCCCTCCTTCCCTTTAAGACAGATTCCGCCGCTCCCCCACACCATTCACCCCCCCATCCGCTGCCGCCTTTCAATGAATGAGCAAAGCAATGAATCCATGTACAGTATAACCAAAACCTTATGAACCATGCTGTTCAGACCCATGCAATCCAAGGGAGTTGGTCTTACTTCTTAGCAAGTATGATGTCTGCCTTAAAGAACATGTCAACAATTGCATAGCAAAAAGCAAGAAGTCACATTCAAGTGGAAAGGGCAGAGGATCATTAGTAACTTTGCTCTCCAAAACAACAATGAATAAAGTTGTCGAAACAATACGACAGTTAATTCAAGAGGCAGTGGCAAGCGGTGTTAGAGAAGCTGGGATGTTCTCAGTGCAAATTGACACAACTCAGGATATTACTTCAAGAGACCAATGCTCAGTAATTGTTCGTTATGTGACAGACTGTATTCATGAGAAGCTCCTGGCAGTGGTCGATTGTGAGTCTTCATCAGGTGAATACTTTCTTATCTTACTAAGGCAAGTTCTGCAGTCATGTAAAATTGACATAAAAAATTGCACTGGTAGTTCTACCGATGGAGCAGCTAACACGCAAGGACAGTATAGAGGCTTCTCTACATGGTTGTCCGGAGAATCTCCAGGCCAAATTCATGTTTGGTGTTATGCACATGTACTCAATTTAGTACTGGCTGACACCACAAAGGTTGTAATTCCAAGTGCATCGTTATTTAATCTAATAAATGATGTTGGAGTTTTTATTTATGAGTCTTATCAACGAATGAATGTATGGCTAAATGTCAGTCAGGACCCACACCATCAAAGACTCTCTGTGATTGGGGAAACACGCTGGTGGTCCAAAGATGCAGCACTTAGAAAAATATTTGGATCATTTTCCCAACCTGATTCGGCTTTATATGTTGACCTTATTGTAACATTGGCAAAGATTGAAGAAAACTCAAGATCTAAGCCAGAAGTACAAATAAAGGCAAAAACCTACGTAGAATCACTGCTTAAATATGAGACCGTTCTCACAGCACATATATTTCTTCGGATTTTTGAGCTGACATCCCCGTTGTCAAAATATCTACAAACAAGTGGCTTAGATGTATCACAAGCTCATCACATGGTCACAGGGACACAGGAAAATCTCAAAAAGCTTGCCAGAGATTTTGAAGGGGTCAAGAACAGTGCAGATGATTTTATAAGATGGGCAAATGACAAACTACAAGAACTTGAAGATTGTGAACTTGAAGTACAGGCCACCTTGCCTCATAAAAGGTTAAGAAAGAAGAAAAGCATGGCTGGTGAATGTTCTCAAGATGAAGTAATATCTGATGCCATCATGGCATACAAGATACAAGTACACAATGTGATCCTTGATGTAATCACGGAGAGCATCACTCGACATTTTCTTGCTAGTGAAACACTGTATGCCGACTATGCATGCCTAGAACCTAGGAACTTTTCAAACATAAGAGAACAAGGGCTTCATATATCTGCAATAGAAGATTTAAGTAAAGTCTTGGTCAAATTTAATGAGAATGCCACAGCTGAAAATTTGCGGTGTGAATTAACTAGTCTAGCTTTGCATTGGGACAAATTGAAGACATCAGCACTAGAAGAATACACTGTAAGGGTGTCAAGAGAAATGCCCGTGGAAGATCTAAGTCAACAATTTGATGAAATGGAGCTGTTATAAGCCATGTGCAACATGTAAGAACTGTGCCATTTGTTGCTATCAAATTCTACGGCATAATGTGATAGGTCTAGCCTACAAATTCCTACTGACTCTATCATTTACTCAAGTTGCTTGTGAGAGAAGCTTCTCCACCTTGAGGTTCATCAAGAATCGACTGAGGAATACTGTATCCCAGGACCATTTGGATTCATTCATGTTAATGGCTACAGAAAAAGAAATCCTCATGAGTCCTGATGTGGATGCCATCATCAACAGAGTTGCAGAGAGTAGTGAAGCACTGCAAAGTCTTCTTATTCCTTGATAACGTATCATTCCTAAGTCTTTCCAGTATTAGTAGGGTTCAAATTTAAAATATTCAAATCATAAACGAGGTGGAAAGTTCTTGAGCCGAGCCTTTTGTTCCTGGTGGAAGTGTTGATGTAGGAGGATCTGCTACTTATGGCTTGTTCACATTGAACGTTTTGTTGCAGTTATGTTTAATGATCTAATGTTTCAATACATTAAAATAGCTATAAGATCTCACATTGTACTGTTGGTGTTTTTTGTTTAGAGAGCACTAGCATCGACAAATTTAAACATCAAATTTTAATTACACTTTTTGTTAAACGTGATGATTTTATAGGTTTAGATTTCCTGATGCTCCTTGTTATTTATACAACCAGGGCAATGATTGGGATAGGGAGAACTAGTAAGCATGTACCAATACCACTATACCAGCAACGCCCTTTCAGCGCGCTACAATATTGTGAATGGAGCCCACAACAGGTGGGCCTGTGTCCCCACAGCCGGTGGGCCTGTGTGCTCTAAATGCCAGGGCCGATTTTTGGTTCCAGTCCGGCCCTGCCTGAACCTCTTGTGGAGCACCAATGTCATGACTCATGAGTGTTCTTGACACCTCCCCCTGGGCTGACAATGAGCGTCCACAAATCCCAGAAACCTGGACACGTTTCCTATAAATCGTGTGTGCTGTAAGACTTTTCAAAGGAGTGAGCCTTAGCAGTAAAAATGGCACTGTTGTAGAAACTGGGCATATTTTGATGGCATCTCAGCTGCTGGGAAGGGAGGTTAGAAACTTTGCTCTTGTCTGATCCATTATCTGTTTTTCACCCAAATCTCACCTGAGTCCCCTCGTGCCTGTTTCTACAATAAGCTGGTCAAGAAGCAGCCCTACCAAGACTTACCCACCCTGCTTATGTGATATCACAAGAACTCATCCTCTGCTCTTAGGCTGTGAATCTCAGAAAAAGATAAGCTGTTGACTTGGCAGTACTAGTCCAGATGAGTATTTGTGCAGTGCCATACAATAGCTGAAAGTGGACCTCAGCACAGGCATTGTTCACCATTGTTCTGCTCACAAACCATGGAGGGAGACCAAAGCTAGTATATCAAGGGCAGGAATGCTAGTAAGATAGAGAGCACGAACCTACATTGATGACTGTTCAACTGCTAGTGTCACAATTGTTGCCAGAGTCTGATGAGGAAAAAAAGGAAGGCTGGTATGGCAGGGAGTGGCTATGATTTTATTTCACTGGTATGTATTGGAGTGAGTGAAAAGCTGTAAACTGCCCATCCTTGACATTTCCACACATGGTTCTTAATAGAAAGGAAACTGTTTTTGAACATATCAGTCTCTATTGAGTGCAAAGTTGACAACCTACTGGGACCTATAAACTCAATTAGTTTGCTGCCCAGGATGCACAAGTAAAGGGAAAACATTGCACCAGTATTAAAATAAGTGCCGTAAAACCAGTTACAACTTTCAGCGACTCTTTCTAGGGTTTCCTAGTTGACAGGGTATTCAGAAGTGATTTAACATTTCCTTCTTCTGGGGGTGCTCTAGGCTACACAGGCTGCCTTTTGGCCTGTGAGGCACAGTGGAGAATCATCCTGGAGTTTTATACTCAAAGTTTCAACAGGTTTCAAGAGTTCCTTCTCTTCATAAGTACAGTATCTTAGTTGTTTAGAATGGCCAAGTGAAGGTATGAACAGCTCTCTTCATTTCCCTATCTTCTTTTCCTCTCTTCTTATTCTCTCTCAATCCCCCCCCCCTTCCTTCCTTCCTTCTTTGAAAAAATAAAGTTCACCAGAGTTGATAGACTTCAAAGACCAGGACATTTGGGAGACCTGACTTCAGCGTTTAAATTAGTAAGATTCAAAAAGCCATTTATCTCCCGACCCCCTTTCCTTCATACATAAAATAGAGGGCGTGGGGGGGGGAACCTATTTCAAACTCATTATCAAGATGAAAGATAGATTTTTACACACTCAAAATGCCGTGCGACTAATGAATAAAAATTATAAATTAAAGCCATGAAGACAAATCTAGGTGATGATCAGATGGATTTATTGGGCTTGATGAGGATTGTTTAGTATCTAGCTGTAATACACCAGTATGCTTTGCTCACTTACAAATTCTGCTTCTTGAGTTTTTCCAGCAGTTAAACTTCCCTATGAAGGAGGTACTATGTTGCACAATTTATTTGTACCGTTATTTATAGGTTAATTGCATTTTTGTTGGACGGTGTCCTAAATTCCTTTAACAACACCTCAGCGGGCTTCACCCAAGAATCATTGGCGAAAGGCAAACACTTCCAAGTGGCTAAAGGATCATTCCTCTGCCCCCTCTACTCTTGCTTCCATACTGACACCTATTGTACAGAAAAACCCTGAGCAGACCTTGCATGTGTGCTTGTGTGAATGCGGATGCATGTGTACATTTTAAGAACTGACCTTCATGGGGCAAGGTATTGAGTGCTGCAGTCACATCCATTTCCCCGGGGAGAAGGTCAGTTGATTAAGGCAGTGTAAATCTCATTAATTCTCATAATAGTAAACATTAAGGAGCTGATATAAAAGCCTCTGACCTGGGCCTAATTTCATAAAAAGCAAATGTTTGTGAGGCAGTAACATTTTAAATCTTCTTCTTCTATGAGATAATGCTTACAGGAAATCCAGAAGAGAGTTACGGCAGTCACCCATGATAATGTGGCAGCCAGGGGTTATCAAAAGAAAGCAGGGTTATATTCTGGTTATTTCTATGATCTATTTCTTAAAAAAACACCTTCAGTATTAGAACATCTTATTGGTCCAACTGAGGAAGAGGCTGTAAACTAGCTCATGACCGATTGAACACTAGCCACGTAATAATATGGTATGAATGTCGCCAACTCACAACCACCCTATTCAAACATAGCACAAACATCCTTACCATGAAAAATTTATCCTTATTCCATCTGAGGGAAAAACAATAATAAATGACCCAGACAATGTGTGTGTTTGTGTGTGTGACAGAGAGGGAGGGAGGGAGGGAGGGAGAATTCATTCACTTGATGATTTCACAGCTGACAGAATAGCCATCTCTGTAAAAGCTTTGTGATAATAACAAGAATTTACTCCTTGATATGATCATCCCAGGAGTTTTGAAATGTGGAACAATGGTTAATAGGAACATGGGTGGGAGGTCAGGCATGGGAAGAAAAAGAGAAGTGTTGTGGCAGGTACACTGTGCATTGTTGAGCTATAGATTCCCAAATTAAGAACAGGAGGCAGTGGAGTGGAAAGATGGTGCTGACAGTTGCCCAGAACACACTAATGAGAAGAACAGCTCCTCCTGTCAATGTGATTGCTGCTTTGCTGAAGTATTGTAGGGTGTTCAGCTTGAGTTAGACATCAGCATCCCATGAATTAACCTCAACATTTAAAGCAGGGGTGAGCAAAGTGAGGTCCTCCAATTGATGTTGGACTACAACTCCCAGTGCTCCTCAGCCTTGGATGTGCTATCCAGGGCTCCTGGGGATTGCAACCAGCAACAACTGAAAGGTTGCACTTTGCCCATCCCATCCAAAGCGTTAGCCGAGTAAGCTCAAACCTGCACACCATTCAACAGGCAGAGCTGTATGGCCACCTCAGCATACCTGCATACTGTATAATTGGAGTGAAGAACCTTTGGCCTTCCAAAGGTCAAGTTAATTGCCACTGAGTGGAGGTGAAGTTAGAAAGATGGGCAAAAGGGAATATGGGGGCCAACTGCTTGTGATGCCCAAAGGAAAACATCAAGATGAAAATGCTACTCTCGCTAATGGTGATGGGTATTATTGGTTATCCACATTCTGTTGGATTCCAGCCTGCTCTGTTACAGGTGGAAGGGACTTCTACATAGTCAAGTACAGAGTGGAACTTTATAGAAATCTGCATTTCTGTTGCTTTCTTACTGTGCACTGCAACCACAAATGTTTGCACTTCAGTGGCAGTCTACAGATTGGAAGGAAGGAGGTTGTATTGGTTTTCCTGCACACTTTTGGAAAGCTAGCATCATTATGTCAGTTGCATGACATGGGACTCAGTCAAAAACCCCTTCCTAATCATCACCCTGAGCACTATATTTTTGATGTTGTGAATGAAAGCACTCTTTAAAAGAAGTCATTATTTTAAGTTTACAATGCAATTATAGTTACAGGTAGGCAGTAGAAAACCGCAGAGCCCTGGGGTGGTTTTTAATTGCATTTGTTTTCTTCCGCACTTCAAAAAACAAAGAACTGGAACCTTCCTTTGCCATGCTGAGAGCATATCCACTGAAGTGGGATGTAAATCAGACATGCCAAATTTGATTCACTTATCTGTCCCAAATATAACAAAAACTCTTTCTAACCGAATGAACAATTATATCTGAAAGTCCATATCACTCTTTAGGATCTTCTCTAGGGATGTCCAGTGGCCAAGCTGATCTGTGCCCAAACAAAGGCGCACAGTTGTATGTCCAATTTATCCTGTGCCTTCTTGGTGATACTCTAACACAGCCATTCTCAGCTGTTTTTTGGCCACAGCCATAAAAACAACATGAAAGAAATATAGGCTCAATCAGGATTGTATAAGTTGCATAAAGAACCTTATAACAGAGTCTGTGAAGAATCATTTCTAGTCTGTGGCCCCCTTCAAGTATGCCAGCCTCCCCATTTGGCCCCCATTGAGAATGGCTGTTCCGGCCCAGTCTTTATATAGGCCGATTATAGTATCTGTGTGTTTTTGGATACCCCTGAAAAAAAACCTGATGGTATTTATGGGATTCTGTGGCAACTGTGCAATGGAGCAGAGAGACTCTGGCCACCTGTAGGGCTGAACGTCCATAGTGCATACATAGGGTTAAAAAAATTAACCAGATCTGCTGAGGAAATGGATATTGAAAAGCCTGACCTGCTAGTGTCAGAGAGTACCAAGGAGATGGGAAATGACAATTTAATGTCCCAATGAAGCCCAAGAGCTTCCACTATTGAAACATTGGGGAGGACTTTGACTGAAGTCTCTGTGCAGTACAGCATCCCTTGCATATTGTTCGCCAGCCATTTTGCAAAGATGAACAGCAAGGTGAGGAAATTTTGTCATTGTGCAAATAAGCTTGTGCATTCTAGAATATGTCCCGCCCCCCCACTATCAGCTTAGTTTTCTAAACTGTATTTATTGCACTTTTAGGACTGAATGTGTATGTTTGTAGAAAGATGCTACTTGTATGAACATTGAGTGAATATGTCACAAAAACGGGGATCCTAAGACCTGTCTCCCCTTCAGTCAGTTTTTCTTCTCTTTTTTAAAAACTCATAATTGCAGTGATGCAAATGGCACCACCGGTTGGCATTTGTGCCATGGAGTCCCAAATAGGAAACCAGCCTTCCCTTATATAAAAACTTTCTTAATCCGCTGAGTCTCCTCCTCCTCCTCCTCCTCCTCCTCCTCCTCCTCTTTACTACTACTACTACTACTACTACTACTACTACTACTACTACTACTACTACTACTACTACTACTACTACTACTACTTTTTTCTGGTGGTGCAAATACTACAGCCTGCTGGCGTTTGTATGGTGTGTGTGCGTGTTTAACGGAGATCCAGAAAGATATAAATAATATCACAGAGTTGTACCATAGGTGGGTTGGATTGGCTTCTAAAGGGTGCAGGGTGGTTTGATCAATCTGGATGCCCTTTATTTGAGCATGGATCCAGTCAAGGAGCTTTGGCACATGCCTAGCTGAAAATATACCCTGGCATCTCATAGAATGTCACCCTAAAATATCTAATATTTCTTTGCATAAAAATATCCTAAATTATTAATTGGGAATACAAGAGATTTTAAGGAAAAATCTTGTTGCTATTTCCTCAGGTTTGATTTATTTTTGTGTCTTGGGTATCTCCTGACAATACAACACAACTCATCAACAAATTCCAGTGGATGACTGGATGCTTTTTTCCTTTGCACTTCCTCATTTGTGCCTGAGGGGTATGTTTTTCATTAGTCCTGATAAAGGAAATGATATGAAGAAGACAGAGAGTAAAGGAAACTACTGAATGAAATAGATTGTTGAACTATGAAAAGAGGCCAACCTTTTGATACATAGCAGGTGCAGAATCTGACCTTTACATGGGAAAACATGGCTTGAATCTAAATGGCTGCTTAACATAGATGTAAGTTATATAATATCCACCACTCTTTATTCTGCATCTCAACAGATGGCTCTGAGTTCTAACAGCTCACACAAAAAAGCCATTTGCCTACAAAGAGAAAGGATTTTAATTGGAATTAATCCAATTCAAAGGTTAAAGAGACTAGTCTTTGAGGGCGTGATGACAGCTCTGGTCTCAGCTGAAGTGAGATGTGGAGAAAGACAGGTGTCCACTGCAATTATTAGATTTAAACACTTAAATCACTTAAAATTGCTATCTTTAACCTCTGGATTTTTTAAACAGAAAGTTGTATCCAGTATTTTTTTTTCTCTCTCCCTACCCTACACATTAAGTGGTGGATAAACATTTGCAAGTATCATGCTGGCTTAAAGGATTGTCAGAGCCCCTGAATTTTAAGACTGAGCAAGTTTATCTATGTTTTGGGGAGATACCTCCTCCTACTTTTTTCTGCATTTAGCTTTCTTTCACATTCTTTTAATATGAAAAAAGGGAAGATTGGGGTAAATTCTTCAAAAACAGATGGAAACAAAACTGTCTATTTGCACTGGCTAAATTCAACAGATAGCTCTATTCCTAGCATGGCTTGGGCCATGTGGTACCTGCCTACCATATAAGTAAAAAGAAGTGGCAATCTTCATTCATCTAGCACCAACACAGCTAAATACACAATAATTCAAACCCAGGGCTTCTGAACTCAAGTACTCATAATTCTGGAGCTGGATAATAGTTTCAGTCTGAGTTTCTCCTTTTTTTCTTTCTTTGCATCCGAAATATGGAGAAATCTGTAAATTTTCTTAAGTTATTTTTTAAAGGACTGATTTTTTAAAATAATCACCCATTCCTGTTTGCAGATCAACAGAGCAGAAATAAATGTCATGATGGCAACGCCATGTAGCCAATGAGATCTGGGTATGTGATGGGGATTAAAGCCAGGGCTGGGCTTTAGAGTACCACATTGAATCAGTGAGTATTTGGTAAGTCAGTTCCCCCCATACGTTCCATTGATTCAATAGGCCTAGTCTAGTTGTGATTTACTGCTGGATTTCACAAATTATTTATTTTATTTAAATTATTTGTGATGTTTATATGCTGCCTTTTAACTATGAATTCCAATGTAGGACACTATTCCAGTCCAATTTATTTTCTTCGCTCCAGCCCTATAAGATAAGTCAGGCTGAGACATTGTGAAGGATCTAAGATCACTTAGTGCATCTGAAGATGGATTAAGAATTTGAACCTATGTCTAACTATGCCACAATAGTTAGTAATTGGTGTTTTGATACTTTTATCATTGTCTCATCAACTCTGTCATAGTTTCCTACTTAAATACCCAAGGTTAATTTAAAAATAGCCACTTCATGAACATTGTAGATTGAGTATAAATCATACAGCCCATGAATTTTCTCACTATCATTCATTTGTTTGTATTTGATAGGCATCCTTTGTCCTTTGAATCATAATTAATATGAAGGGCAAATTGGATACTGGCCCATACTGACACAGAGCTGGCTCAGACTCCAGAGAGATTAGATTGTTTTCTCACAAATGTCTGCTGTCCATTATGTCTTATCTATATCATGGAGGTGGCAAAGCAGATGGCTGCACAAATGGTACAGGAGCCCATCAACGCAGTCCAATTCACACCAGTTAATCTTTTTTTTGCCAGCAACACCTTTCACTGCCACTGAGTTTTTAATCAAGTAACTCAATGTGTTCTCATAGAAAACAATTGAATGTTACTTTAGTGCCAGGGAACTCATCTGATTATCAGGCAAGAGTGGAGTTCCCCGCCTGTAAGTTTATGAGAAAGTTTAAATAGATCTTCTGTAGATTTACAAACTGCCGTAACTGATCGCATTGTCTCTTACATGAGCAGATATGAGTGCTTTTATAAACACCATTCCCCTCCATTTCATTAGTCTACGTTCTGATTCTCATCTGAACTTCCTCTCTTTTGTTGACCATTTGTTTCCTCCTCTGCCCCCTTTATACCATTTTTGCCCCATGGAAAGGTCTAGTGAGTTTCAAAAACAATGCCTTTCTTGTGACTTGCAGTATTCCAATAGAGGTTAACAAACCTAGGCCTTTGTTCTATGGACCTTTGTTTACTGTTACAATTCCAACACACCTCTTTCTTAACTGGGTAATGGGATAAATAATTTCTTCAGATCTCCCTAGCAGCCTTCTGTTATTTTAATTAAGGTTAGATATTTGGGAAGTAGGGGGCTGTAATATCTTTGGGAGGACTAGACCCTCTGTAGCTACAGCCTTAAATCTTAAATTGTTATGACATGTGTAACAAAGATGTTACAGATAGAGACTTGAGAGTAGGAGAAATCCTTGGTCAAAAAGTAGGTCTGTGGTAGTATAGGATCTGAAATCACCATTCCACACAGAGGAAAGTTAAGATGTATTCAGAAATTCTTTTGTCTACTAACTAAAAACAAACTCTACAATACTGTTCAAGAGTGTCAACAATTGCAAAAGACATTCTGGGTAAAAGGCAGTAAATAATTTTTTTAAGACTGGTTAACAGGCAATGAGAAATTCTTCAAGAACAATCTGCAGACCTCAACAATCTAACCTCTTAATCTTTATCCCACATGGAATAACACCTAGGAAAGCAAAAAGAAAGATAACTCAATTTTTTCAAGGCAAAGAATTCTGGATAAGACCAACAATGAAGGCTTGTCCTGGAAACCACTCTTTATCCTTCAAAAGGTGATCTTCAAAGTAGGGTTTTCTCAAGTAATCTCTTTGTTGGGGTAGTTTCATAGGAGAAATGATGTTTTTTTAGCTATTAAAGTCATAAAATGCTATGGTTTTCTTGTCCAAAACTAGCACTTTACAGCTTGGATGTGGAAACAAACTAGATCATTAAATTTGGTAGCATACTGGTGACCAAAAAAGAAAGGGGGCGGGAGCAGGATTCTCTCTGGATTCTAGCAGCTATGTTTTGTATCAACCACAATTCCAGATTATTTTCAAAGGTAACCCATGTAGAGCTTTGTGAGTTCCATAATGTGTATGTGCTACCTTTATCTATCTATCTATCTATCTATCTATCTATCTATCTATCTATCTATCTATCTATCTATCTATCTATCTATCTATCTATCTATCTATCTATCTATCTATCTATCTATCTATCTATCTATCTATCTGTCTGTCTGTCTGTCTGTCTGTCTGTCTGTCTGTCTGTCACAGACCCCCCAACTTACTGCCTAATTGTTCCCTGACAATGGGCTCTAAAGCAAGTTGTCATATGTAAAACACTAATTCCCAACAGGTTTAACCACCCCCTCCTAAATATTTTCTCTAGTCATCCTTCCATCTTTCCTCTTTCTGACTTCTGCTGTCTTCTCTTCTGCTCTGTGGTCTCTATTCTACCTTCTGACCTCTGCTCTTTTCTGCCTTCAAGCATCCTGTGCCCTCTGCCCTCTTGCCTTTCTACTGGCTTGCTGTCATACAGTAACTGTGCTGCTGTTGTGGTTGATGATATAAACATACTCCATTTGCAAAAGTGAGCTTTTGACACTAATGGGAGGGACTGGTTAGTATTTGTTGGGTTGCAAAAGTGGATGGGGTGGCAGTTGCATCTGAGGCTATAGTAAGTTGGAGCTCCCCTTTTTAAAAAATATTGCTGAAAATGAGATTCTATTGATGCTGTTTGGTGGTTGTTCTTGTTGTTTACTTATTCTATTTTGCACCATGATCTATGTTGATCATGGTGATGAAAATTCAGTGTTATCATTTCTGTCATTTTTAAGGTATTGCCCATCTGTAACTCATATTTCACTAGTTATTTTTTCCCCTATGGTACATAGAAACCATATGTGCTGGGGTGGTTTGTAGATGAGTCGATAACATCCTGAGACAGAAAACGCAGAAAAAATATATTTTAGGCTGTGATTAGTTGTCTAATTTTAGCAATGTTGACTGTCTTGTAATCAAATAGGGGTTATGTGACCTCCCCTGCTGAATGGCTTTGCTGTTGACTGCAGCCATTGATGTCCTGGCAGAATACAGACTCAATCCTAAGTAAGCTTCAGTTCTGGCTGTGATAATATAACATTTCTCAGCAAGGCTGAGAGACTTCTTTGTGGTTGAGCAAGCAATGTAAAGA
The DNA here is from genome assembly GCF_051106095.1 of Pogona vitticeps. Classification (NCBI taxonomy): domain Eukaryota; kingdom Metazoa; phylum Chordata; class Lepidosauria; order Squamata; family Agamidae; genus Pogona; species Pogona vitticeps. Next base: position 42,026,995 of record NC_135786.1, read on the forward strand.
AAGGCAAGGTTTACTGTCAGCTCCGTCAGTCAGGAGGCATGTAAACAAAGTTCTACTCGAGGGAGTGTTTCTCTAGCACAAGACAGATCACTTAATAATTTATCTGCACTACAGACAACCTGGTGTAGAAGAGCCCTTTAGCAAGCATGGAACAATATTCTGATTACTGTGATGGAAATTCTTGCTTAGGCTATAGTCTTTTATCCAAAGAGTTCACTGAAAATGATGCTATGTAGAGCATTAGCACATTAACATCTGTCTCTGCAGAGAAAGGGTTACTGAATCAAAGCAACCTATGTTTAACGAAAATCATCACTACCACTTTTGACCACTTTTCATATACATTTCATTACCCACTTACCCCAGAATAAATGACGCAGGACAAGAATTATGGAATAAACATGGGCCAGTGGTTGTTGTGGGTTTTTTGGGCTCTTTGGCCCTGTTCTGAAGGTTGTTCTTCCTAACGTTTCACCAGTCTCTGTGGCCGGCATCTTCAGAGGATAGCACTACCTCTCTGCTGAATGTTCTATCTTTCTCTTTCATCACTTGGTGACAGTTGTTTGTTGCTGTTGATCTGTTCAGTTGATTGGTAGTATGTGTTCAGTACAGTGGACCCTCGACTTACAGACGGCTTGACTTACAAACTTTTTGAGTTACAGACTTCTCTGGCTGCAAAATGTAGGTTCAACTTGCAGCTGGAGAATTGACCTACAGACCAGAAAAAACCCAAAATGGAACAAAAATGGAACAAAAATGGCTGGTTACAGGATTAATGCATTGTAGGTTAATGGAGACTCGACCTACAGACTTTTCGACCTGCAGCCACCATTCCAATATGGATTAATTCCATAAGTAGAGGGTCCACGGTAAAGAAAGAAGTATACACAAATCTGTAATTTCAAGCAACTGTAAGTAATGGTTTTTTTTAAATTCTCAGAGTACATTATTGAGATTTTAAGTGTCAGCTTATGAGAAAGGGATAGACTCTGGGGAACATGTAGCTATTCACCTCTGTGGATTTCTGTACTTCCACAGTGCAGCAAAAAGAGTATTTTATCAGAAATTCAAAACTCTGCAACATAAACCACATGTGAGTACTCTATTCCAGGTCACCATACATAGGAATCAACTTGACTGTGCATAATTGTTCTTAATTGTTATTAAAAATTTCAGAGGATTTTGCATTCTGTAGGGGAATAATATTTTGTAACCAAATATATATCCAGAGTCCTTTTCTTCATATCCTGCTCTGTACACATGTCCAAGGTGAGTCAAAGGATTATTTTATGTATAGATTCAAAACACATGAGTCCTTGCTTTTCGTGAACATTAATTCAAAGCACCTTGCAAAATATAACTTCACACAATATAGCAAAGCCTATATGGCAGCCAACAACTTCTTACATTGCAATGCTAAAGGAATAACATAGAACAGGAGAGAAATATGAGAACAATTCCTTTAAAAGTTCATGTAAAGACAGAAGTATCAAGCAGAAGAAGAACAAGGATGACTATTTCTTGTCTATCTGTTTGAGCCTTAGTATTAAAACCATGAAGCCTAGAAACCTCAAATTTTACATTTATACAGGTGGGATCCTAAATGTATGCACTGGAGTTATTTAGGTTTTGGTTTGGTATGGGTATGGTTTAAGAGGCATAGAGCTCCCTCCCCAACTCTATCTATGGGGCGGTTCTAAACATGGTGCTCCTTCCATCATGGGACTGTAGCAGTGCACCATAATAACTACTCTGATGGGATCTACACAATGTGATTTTCCTGGACAGTTCTATAAACTTTCTTGGAGGCTTTGGGATAAGCTAAGGGCATTTGTAATCTATCCAAAGCGTGGGTATGTTCACTAATTAACAATATAACAGCCAATGAGTCCATCAACAAAAGAGTTTCATAAACAGCAAAGCCAAGAAAGGACAGAAGCTGATGGCTCTCAGAATGACAAGCTCCGATTTGCAGAAGTAAGGAAGATAAAACCTGGTACTGTATCATATTCTTTAGTCAGATCTATTCACTGGGAATATTCTTCCCAAGCCTCACAAAATGACTGGTAGAAACTAACCAAAGCTCTCTAAATCATGATTCAAGGTACAAGAAGTTCAAAGTCTTAGCCCAGGGGTTTTAAACTCAATTTACCTGGGGGCCGCTAGAGGCAGAGTCTGGGTGAGGCTGGGCCGCATCAGATTTTCCGCCAAGCGGAGCAAGAGCCCAAGGAGTTTCCTTAGCCGACAGACAGGTGGGCTGGCTGGCAGGCTGCAGTTCTGGATGGAGGGTGTAAGAGGTGCTGTCTTGGGAGACAGCCGGCGAGCGAGGCAAGGCTTTTTTTTTTTTAACTCTTGACAGCAGAGGATGTGTGGGCACTTTGGGGGGGCAGGCAAGGCGAGGGCCACAAACTATCATCTGGAGGGCCGCAAATGGCCCCCGGGCCGCATGTTTGAGACCCCTGTCTTAGCCTAACCTGAATGTAAGACATGAGGGAAAGGATTATAAGGCTGGGTATGTCACCTCAAGCCATATGCTTCAGGAGAAATCTAGTCCCTGCAGTCCCAATCCATTTCCCCATACCAGCTTCTGTAGCTGGTCATACCTTTACCTTTTGTTTAGTGTTTTCTCAATGTTTCTAAGTTTTTCTAAGCTTGAAATGTTCCTCATGTCTTTGTTACTTGTGATAGGAATTTCAGGTTAAAATATGCTGGCATTCTTAGTCCCACCTTTTGAACTTTGGTCCTTCCTACCACTGGCATGACCCCCCAGGTTCTCCGAAGTTAATTTTGGCCCTCTGGTTGAAAGAGATTCTTCACATTTATACAGATGAGTGGCCATATTTTAGCACCCTCTCCACTTATACTGGAACAACCAACTGATTTCTATCATGGCTAATCATAAAATAGCTCATCTTATGAATGGTGGCACGCTAATAGCAAGGACACCAATTTCTGGGTATGCTTGGTGCATCTTTCAACCTGAAAAAAGTAAGGGGGTGTGGAATTCTGATTCTGAACATTTGTCATTCTTATGCACTGTGAAGTCACTTCCAACTTTTGGAGATCTTATGAGATAATGATCTCCAAAAGGTCCTATAATTAACAGGTATGTATATGAGAATTTGTTGCTATGTGCCATCAAATTGGAACCAATTGATAGTGACCCTAATAGGGCTTTCAGGATAAGTGAGATGTTTAAGGAATGGCTTTACCAGTTCCACACTCCTAGTGAGCTTCCATGGCTGAGTGAGGATTCAAACCCACACCTCCTGACTCCTAGTCCATCAATCTGTCCACCACACCACACTGGGTATCATATGAACATTACATGGTCAATTTAAAAAAAAAAAACCTCTGCAAATTGGAAGAAAGGGCTCAAGCAACACCATTCTGAAATGAGACTATAGACACCGTGGCCCTCATTAGCTGTTGTTTTATGCCATTACGTTGCCTTCTGCTTATGGCAACCACATGGATAAGTTGGTTGTTGTGGGTTTTTCGGGCTTCTTGGCCGTGTTCTGAAAGTGGTTCTTCCTAACATTTCGCCAGTCTCTGTGGCCGGCATCTTCAGAGGACAGCAAACTGTGCATCTTCAGCTGTCCTCTGAAGATGCCGGCCACAGAGACTGGTGAAATGTTAGGAAGAACCACTTTCAGAACACGGCCAAAAAGCCCGAAAAACCCACAACAACCATTAGATCCCGGCCGTGAAAGCCGTCGCGAATACATATGGATAAGTGATTTTTAAAATGTCCTCTCCTCAATTGCCCTGCTCACTTATTTTAAACTCTTTTAAACTGTAGCTTCCTTTAGGGAATCAGTCCCATATCTGGTCTTTTCCTGCTGCCCTCCACCTTGATTGTGTTTTCCAGACAATCTTGCCTTCTCATGCTGTGCCCAGAGTCGGATAGCCTCATTTTCAACATATTTGCCTCTAGAGATAGTTCAGACTTGTTTTGATCTAGGACCCTCTTGTTCATCTTTCTGGCAGTCCAGGGTATCGGCAAAGCTCTCCTCCAATGCCATATTTCAAACAATTGAAAATGCAAGAGCATGGATGACCTTGGTCTTGGTCTCCCGTGACACCTCTTTACACTTGATGATCTTTTCTAATTCACTGCTGCCATTCCTAGTCTCTGTCTTCTGATTTCTACATTTCCATTAGTGGCTAACATCCTCCAGGAGTAGAACATATGCAGATAAGTATTATGAAATCATAGTACTTATCAGCCTCATTGAGTCAGGAGATTCCCTTTCAGGCAAAATGTTCAGCAGAGAACATTAACTCTAAGAACTTCTTCTCCACTGGGAGGGACACAGATAGAAGAAAGAAAATCTTGACATTGATGCCAATGAGAAATCTGAGACAGTTTTGCCTTGAGTTGTGTTTCCCCATCAAATGCTCTGAGTGTAAATATTTACTGGCAACTATTCCCAGTCTATTAGCAACACAGCTTTGTGCTCCCGTGTTGCTAGGGGAACTACTTAAAAAATCTGCTTGATGTAGTCAAACATTCTCCAATGTATTCATTTAAGTTGTTTTTTTCTGACTTTTTTTTCTGACTTTGGCTAGCGTTCTTACTAGATTGGTTTTTTTATATATTTCCATGTGTAATTTATGACAAATAATTGACAGGTGCTTAGGAACAACAACAAACCCATGATGGCATGTAAAGAATGCCCTACATATACTCTGTTTCACTTTCTATATGAAATAATTGTGCATGGTAAATGACAAAAGCTTTACTAATCTAGGGGGAGGATTTCTATGACATGTCATCCCTCCCCCTTGCAACCTGTGTTTGAGCTCATGGGTTTGGACGTGTTTATGAGTAATCTGGTGAGAAAGGCCAGATTAACCATAAACATATTTGAACTTGCTCATGGATTCAAATGTAGGTTGCAGAGAAAATGTGAAATTTCGTAGAAATCCTCCCCCTACAATAACATGTGCCTCTTCCATTCAGTGTGTCAACTGTCATCAGAGCAGGGTGAGGTGGCCTGGAAACTCCACTTTAAAGTGCAGAATATTTAAGCTCTCTTTTCCACTGCCATGGGCAAGCAGCAGTGGTGCAGGACAGTACCACTGTGGGTGAGGTACGGCTACGTTACCCAAAATTCATCACTCAAAGGAAGAACTCTTCACAGTGAGTCATGGGTCAGGCAAAAGTAGCGTGCAGCTAGATGGGCATTAGTACCATGATTTGGTCTGTGACGGGAACAATCTGGTTCACTGCTTTCCTGGCAACCACACAATGTACATACTTCTGCCACCGAGAACAGTTTCTTGCACAGTCAGTGAAAAAGAAAACAAAACAAACAAATGAAAAACAGGACACTTAAAACAATTATTCAATCCAGTTCTTTTGAGGGAATATTGCAAGGCTGGTTGATTTTTTTTAAAAAAAATCAGGCACATAAAGCATCTTTTAGGCTTTGGTTTTGTTGTGCTGCTTGCTGCTGTATAATATATGAAAGGAGATTATTTCCCCAGATCTTCCCCTGTCCTCAGGCACCCTCCACATAAAGTTTTTGCACTGTGGACCAGTTTGAAGCAGTCTTCCTCTTGGCTATTCCAAGGGATGATCTGTGTGTCTTAGATTGGGCCTAGCTAGCTAGGAGGCGTTTTAAACATATGCACTTAGGATGTGAACATGCAAAACAAAGAAAACCTTTGAACACATACAGAGTGCTTTTTTTCCTAACTATGAAAGAAGCACAGCCAATCATCTCATCTAAAAGACTGCAGGGCATATGGCTTGTTTTCAAGATTGATTTGCACCCAAGCATGGTAGAAAACTAGCAACAGAGATAGATTCATGCCAACAAATTGTATTTTCTTTCTTAAGACTTTCAGGCCACCTTCCTTGGAACCATTCACAAGACTTGGATATAGGTATATTTACAAATGAGTGAGTCTAAAAAGCATTAAGTACTGTGGAGTGGTTGTATTAATGTCCCTTAAGAATCCAATTCTTTGTTGTTTGATATTGATGTCTGTCAAAGGATATGCTTGATAGCTAACTATAGAGGTTCCAAATCAGCTTGCAGTTTGGGAGGCTATGTACTGTCGATCAGGCTCATGAAGATCACTGGTATCCTGTCTACATCTGAGCATGCTGAGTAGCTTGTGGCCCAAGATACAGAAGAAATTAAAACAAAGAAGGCAGCAGGGGGCTGTTCCAGTGGAGCCTGACCCTCCTCAAATTGCCTGTGCACTCCTTCTTACCTTTCTCCCCCTGCTCGCCTTTCCCACCTCAGTTCTTTTAACTTTGCACCTGGTTCTAGCAATCCACATGGACAAAGAACCTGCAAGATTTCTTCATGATCCTAGTCCCCTGCTGTAGACTCACAAAGAACCATTTCCAAGGCTTGGCACCAGAGGACAACTGACTGATTCCCAACACCTTTCTAACAGGAGTCTTCTGTTCTTTAGAGCTGGGTAATAACTATACTCTGGTTTCACTTCATCCTCTCATTCTATTTTCCTTTGAATCACTCTTAACTTTCTAGACAGCTTACTTGTGCTGGCTCTGATGAAATATTATTTTTACATTAATTTATCTTCCCATTTGCTGCAGGTCCTGGAAGGGTGGGAGGAAGGGAAAGGCATGTGTGATCACACCAAAGAAGATTCCCAACAGAAAATGGTATAAAGGAGTCAGAGGGGGAGTTGTGGGCAGTCAAGAAGTAAAAGGGAGGAGAGAAAGAAAGAGGTACAAATAGATGTCCCTGAGCAGGGAAATAAGGAGCCAAATTCTGAGACATATGCCAGTTTTGTGGCTTCCAAATGCAACCCTCCTCTGTCAGTTATGTTCTAGACCACATGTGTCAAACTCAAGGCCCACAGGCCAAATCCAGCCCACCTCATGTGGCCCTCATAGTGTTGCCTGCTACTGTCCAGTATGCAATATGTAGGCGCTTACTCATCCACCCATAATGCTCTGCAAGGATGCTGGGAATCTGCCCAGCAGGACTTCTAATCCCAGCATTCCAAGCAGTGAAGATTCAGAAAGTGATAATTGAATGAGGAGGATTATATTTAATATGATAAAGAGTAGATACCTTTATATAGTCCTACAGATACAACCAGCCCTTTGAGGGCAACCATAATGCTGATGCAGCCCAAGAAGAAATTGAGTTTTACACCTCCATTTTAGACTATCTAAAGGAACTCTGGCTATAAGAGCCCAAAGATTCCTCAACGGCCAAACTTAAGATGCGAGACACCTGCGAAGCATTTAAAAAGGGGCAGGTGAGTTGGAAGGACTTGACCCCAAATCAATGCCACTGTCTGCACTGAGAGAGACAGTTCCAACAACTGCACCTGTTGGTGTGTGACATAAGAGAAGGGTGGCTAAAAGTGTGCAGACCTTAACCATGTGGTGTATTGAACAGTAGCTGATTCCCTGTTACTGCATGGTAGCGGAGAACCTATCAGCGGAGTAGTGTTGCAAAGAGTTCTGTTTTAAAGTTGTGTTTATTGTTTGGATACCTTCTCTAGGCTTCTTGATTAGGAATGGAAGATACTGGGTGTCCTTCATGATCCTTACCCCTCACAGGAACATTACTCCTTCACACACCTATTCAGATTACCAGGCATAAAAAGGAAATAGTGCAAGCAGCTGTAGCTGTGTGGTGAGGGACAGTCAGTCAGATGCCTGGTCATGTGCATAACGGTGTGAGACTTAGGCATGCCATTGGGCACATGACCAGGCCTCACTATGTAACCCAAGCTATTTCTGTGATTTCCCTTGTGCACAAGGGAATTTGAATAGGATACTGTGAAAGCAAAGCGTGCTGCTTATATACCGCCCCATAGTGCTTCAAGCACTCTCTGGGCGGTTTACAAGTTAATTATGCAGGCTACACATTGCCCCCCCAGCAAGCTGGGTACTCATTTTACTGACCTCGGAAGGATGGAAGGCTGAATCAACCTTGAGCCAGCTACCTGGGATTTGAACCCCAGGTCGTGAGCACAGTTTTAGCTGCAGTACAGCAGTTTAACCACTGTCTGGCCCCACAAGTACACAAGTGCTGGGTATCTGGGATGAGGGTAGGTTCCCCCAGTACCAAGCCAATGAGAGAGAGTGCACATAGGTGAAGGAGAGGATGTTTGGGAAGATGTGAGGGAGGATGGGCACCACGCGTTTGTGGCACGGCTGCAGAAGTCAGGGAAGAGAACACAAGAAGCTGCCTCCTCTCTCCTGGTTGGTTTGCTTGCAGCAGTTTTCAGACACTAGAGACTCCATTCATGCACCTACTCAGACACTGCCATGGTCCTGGAGAGGCAAGCAACAACAGGCATGCTAAAGGAGAGAATGGGAAGAAATGAGTTGCAGATCTTGGCTTCTTTCACCCATCTCTACATACACTTCCTAAAAGGTCCATGTCCTGGAAGGAAGCTTCCCTCTCCCTCTTGGTTTCCAGGACCTGGACTCCAGGGAAGTCCTGGGAAGTTAACTGAGAGCCCAGTTTGGCAGGCGGCACCAAAGGGACTAGAAACTATAACTCTACCCTATGAGACTAGGCAGGGGAAGGCAGGGGGAGAGTCACTCTATCACTAATAAAAGCCATTCTGAGCCAAGAAGCTGAGCCCATAGAGTTATTGTTGGGGGAACATGCCCCCACCAGTGCTGCAGGAGGGAGGGTGATAGGGCACACAGAAACTGACCTAAGAAGCTTTTTGTTTACATAGGGCAGAAACTTGCTGATTAAATGTGATGCCCTGCACAGCGATCTGCATGATCTCTGGTTTACAATTGCACAAGCCTGTGATTGTATGATTCAAACCAACAGGGCTTCTTATTGCACACCCTTGGCTGACAATAAATGAAGAGCAACTGGCAACACAAAGTACTTTTGTGCTCACGATAAAAACAAACAGGATTTTGGCCACAAATATTTGTGAACTTCAACTCAATTCATCAGATGCAGATTCATCACTATAGATACTCTGTATTTAATTTATCTTCCAAATCTTGTAATACATATTGGATTGTTCCTATCATGTGCTGATAGTTCACCTTCCCCAAGCTAGGTGCAGAACCCTGTGACCTTTAGTTAAAAATCGTAAGTATGTACCTCTTTCAACACACATGAACAATTTTATCCATGTGGATGAGGATATATGGTAACAATAGATTTCTTACCGAAAGCTTTCCATATTTCTTCCTTTGCAAGTTGAGAATGAGGCTCCTGAATGATTAGCTAGGAAGTTCAAGGAAAGCGTCTTCTTGACTGCAGTAGGTTCTGGATGTAGTCTGGGAAATTCACATTTTAAAGACAGAAGAGGGAATGATAATTTAAGAAATCAGGCAGGTGTCTGAGAAATGAAGAAAACTGAGAAGGCGGATAAGATGTGACAAGAGAGAGAAAGAGGCAGAATTGGAAAATGCAAACAGATGAGCTGACAACAGTAAACAGGTTGACTCTGGAAATAGGTGTTTAAAAAAAGAGAAAGTCAAAAGATGATGTGATTAAGATGAGTAAATAACAAAAAGGAAAATGAAACTGTGGGGAAAGCCCATCAGCATCACAAATGGCAAAAGGAAGAGCAGATCATTGATGTTAGTACAAACATGTGCCCATCATTCTCTTCACCAGTTTCTGTCTTGAGCAATTCATCCCAAAGCATTTCCATGTGAGAGATTGTGTGCCCAGAATCTGGTTGCATTCCAGTGTAACATTGTCCTTCCCATATGGATACAATTCCCAAAGTTCTGAAAACCAGCATGTGAACAGGGGGAATCTAAGAATTATAATCCAAAAAATATTTTTTCGAAGTTGTAGCATTTCCTTGTGCCAGAGTTTTGTGCTCAGCTTCTAAACTTAAATTTGTCGTATCAAACACTGAAGCGCTGATATTTTTAAACAGTTTGTTGAATTGGGGAAGTAGAAAGAGCGGTTATGAAATAGCTGGTTTTTGCTATTGTAAAGGTTTGGCCGATGATCAAAGAAATTAGAAGATGGAATTAAGTAGGTTATTATTCGCTGTAGGGTCCGAAACAGGTGTGACCCTCCACAGAAGAGATGTGGAGGTCACAGAGGCCAGCTCAGTAAAAAAAAGATGTGCAGTGGCAGTGAAAAAAGCAAGCTTCACATTGAGAAGCACTAGTAAAGGGACTGAAAAAGACACAGCCTTTATAGAAAACCTTACACCGAGGCTGAGTTTGGAATGTTTCATAGACTCCTTGGTTGCCTCATCTCAGAAAGGAAATCAAAGTGTTGGAAAAGGTGCAGAAAAGGGCAAAGTGCTGAGGGAAAGATAAGAGAGGTTCAGTTTTCTAGAAGCATAGCTTTTTTGGAAACATAGTGGAAGTCTGTTATTTAAAAATAATTTTGATGCAGAGAACTGCATCCTGTCTTTTTTCACACTGAATAGATAACTCTTTTCACTGGGGTCCCAGCACGAGGCAGGATAAGTGGATAAACAGTGACCATACATCCGCTTGGGAGGAGCTAGGAACCCAATGAATTCAGGTCAGATGCAACCTCTCCTCCATCAGGTGCACCTTGCACCTCACTTGCCCTTGGCAGCATGTGGAACATTTCTGGTCACAATATGATTTTGTGGCTCCATGGCTCCCAACAGCTACAGATTGGCCCAGGGCCTGTTTAGATAGGGTGGTAAGGTTAAGACAGAGTAAGGATAACCACTGACGCCTTAGAAACTCCAACTTGTTGCTTGTCTAGGTAGGCCTTTGTGTATTTCTCAAAAACCCATTTCTATGGATGGGTAAATATAAACAGCAAAGCCAGGTCACAGGAAATGCTGCAAGTGAACCAGACCCCAGAGTTTTGCGGTGCAGGCATGAGATAAGTGCTTCTGTTCAGGGCAATGGTAGTCTGAGGAACTGGGTGCTCTACTTAATTTTTCATTCTTTTTCCTGTTTTTAGGAGAATACTAGCATCTTACTAGTGGTCAGAGTAGCTTCCAAACTCACCTACAAGGAAGTGACAGACTTCAAAAGAACAACGGACACGGTCCTTATTACCTTCACCTGTGCCCCTGTTTCTTTCTCTCCCAAACCAAGGGTTCATGTAGGTGACGTTCCCTCCTTCATTCGCTGCCACCAGTGGATTTCTTTATCCACGCTATAAAGGACTTTAGTCACACACTGGCTACCAACAACAGAACTTGTTTATTAAAGGGTATTAGGGGAATTAAGAATCACAGATGGTCTTCTGAGTTAAGGCAGTTAGAGAGTGAGACAGAGAGAAAAAGAGAGAGTTTTGCAGAGAGAGAGATAGTCAGAGAAAGAGTGAGAACTGTAACTTACAGTGGGGTCTTGACTTGAGAACTTAATCCATATTGGAAGGCGGTTCTCAAGTCAAAAAGTCTGTAAGTCAAGTCTCCATTGACCTACAGTGCATTGAAAACCGATTAATCCCGTAACAGGCCGTTTTTGTTCCATTTTGGTTTTTTTCTGGTCTGTAAGTCAAATCTCAGTCTGCAAGTCAAACCTAAATTTTGCGGCCAGAGAAGTCTGTAACTCAAAAAGTCTGTAAGTCAAGCCGTCTGTAAGTCAAGGATCTACTGTATAAAGATAAACTGGGTAAAGTGAATAACTAATACAGGAGGTGATCGATTGTGTGGCAGACTATATGATATTTCAATGATTTTGATCCTATGAAATGAATAAACAGAACTTGTTTATTAAAGGGTATTAGGGGAATTCAGAATCACAGATGGTCTTTATTCATTTCACAGAATCAAAATCATTGAAATATCATATAGTTTGCCACACATTTGATCACCTCCTGTATTAGTTATTCACTTTACCCAGTTTATCTTTATAAGTTACAGTTCTCATTCGTTCTCTAACTATCTCTCTCTCGGCAAACCTCTCTCCTTTTCTCTCTCTCTCTCTCTCTGCCTTAACTGACTCTCTGCCTCCGCCCCTCCTGTCTTCTCATAGGCTTACGCAAATGAGCTGCAGATAAGAGTGACAGGCATGATGTGGGGCATCCATCACAGTCCTTCTTTAAAAATTCATGCAGAGAACCTGATCTTCATTCAAGCCACCTGGGATTTATCTCCTTTCTTATTCCTCCTGGTTGCTATTCATCCATGAAGAAAATAAGTTTTTTAAAAGACTTTATTTGTATTTTTAAAAGATGGGGGGGGCATCCAGCTCCATCAGGGGGTTCTGCCTTTGCACTGCATCCACCCTGATTCCTGCTCTTTCCTGGGTCTGAGATTAGTGGTGCAGTCACCCAGATTTTTTTAAAGCAGATTTTCTAATTGCTCAAATGCCTTTTCAGACTCCTCCCCACTGTAAAAATACTAGAGAATGATGTTTTGCACAGAATTGCCCACATTGCACAAAAGTGTGTGACTTGCGCAGCTGCATAAAGGTGAAGCGATTGGTAGTCTATTTAAAAATTTTTAAAATAATTTTCTGTTCCTTCTGTGCTTGCTTCATATATGTGTGTCATTTGCTTCTGGAAATATTTTACATGCAGTGTGGAAAGTGGAAAATGGGGAAGAGCTCTTTGCCTAACTTTTCTAATCATGTGAGTTTTTGAAATTTCTTAAGATGTCTCATTATGTTGATACAGACAAAAGTTGGTGAGAAAAAGTAATGTATTAAGTATTCATTCCATCTCTGTGCTATTGTAGGAAACTAGATGCTGGACCAGACCAGTCTTGAGTTTGGTTCAGCAGGGAACAACTATGTACTTAAGGTATATTTGTGAATGCTTGCATAGGCACAAAGGGATTTCTAAGGCTCAGCAACAGGTTAAAAAAAGGAAGAAGGATGGGGCAATGCTTAGCAATCTGCAGATGTGATGTGTTGCTAAATTCCTTCTCATTCTTCAATATGGTGATCAAAATCAAGATAAAAAACAGTTCCTTTAATTCTAAATAAATTTAGAATTTATTTCTAGGACTTTGGGGTCCCATCAAAAGGAAGGTGAGAGGCTGGAATTTCCCCCCCTAAACTACAGCTCAATAAATCCCCCGGGCAACATGGCTATTAATTGAGTCATTCATTTCATGAACAGTAGGTGTGTTCCACCCTGCATGCTGATATGGGGGCGAGACATTAGAAATGAAGTGGAGCATGAGAGGAAAAATCAAAATATCATGTTGCAGGAGAAATGCATGTGAAATACCATTAGAAGAGAATTTGTACTGTTCAGAGCCCCATCCCACAGACTTCCATGCGCATGGAAGGATTATATTATATGGTAATAGCATAATCATGAATAGCAAGCAGACCACTATGCTACCCACCAAATTCAGTCCCCACCATTCTCACTTTGACAGTGGGAGTCTGGCTGCTTGAGATGAATTTAGCTTATGTTGCAAAATGGATGTCCATCTCTCAGAGACATAGGCCAGAGAAGAGAGGGACGCCTGAGAAAACAGATGTTGTACAGCCTTGTTGAACAACATGCTGTTCTGCAGCAGTGAAAGCAACAGCAGCAACCACAACCCATTTTCCCATTCTCCCAGCTGTTGTACCAAGACTAAAACCTACTCGCTGGAGCTTCTGCATTCAGAACTGCTGGTGCTTAAAATTTGAACTGAAGGGGATCTTAGGACCTTCCGAATCACTAGTTAGTTGGCTACACTCTGATGCTTCTGCTGCACCTAATAAAATGTGGCATGACACATCCAGATAATTCAATGACATTTCACACAAATGCTACTTGAGCATACATGCAAACAGTGAAGAACTAAAATAAAATAAATCCCCAAAGACTTAGTGCACCAAAGTCATCTGTTCTGCTGATCTGTCCATAATCTGTGATCCTGCACTTATTAGAATTGCAGAGAAATGTTCGTGATGCATATTATCATTCATCGGTTTCGCTGAGATGGCCATTATACAATTTTAGCAGCTTGAGCACTGCTCTCATGTTTTCAGGGTGAGCCTTGTTATATGTACCTTAATCAACCTCTTTGCACTCAGCCATCAGCAATGTGGAACAGAATAGTTCAGGTTGAGGGGGTTTAATCTTGTGTGTCGCATTGTAACCCTGATTGCAATATAGTGCTGATTTAATCTAGGCAAATGATACGAATCTGAATTATATCCCATCAGTGAGGCCTTGGCAAGTGCAAGCACTTCAGCATCACTGGAGATGTAGAAGGAGCAGATGGCAAAAAATAGGAGGGACTGTTTTTCCTGAAACATCAGATACCTGTGTGTAAAAATGGGCAGTCTTGATAAATGTGCATGAAGAAAGCAAAAAGCAAAGTGTGCTGCTTATATACCATCCCATAGTGCTTTAAGCTCTCTCTGCATGGTTTACAACTTAATTACGCAGGCTACGCATTGCTCCCCCCCCCCAAGTGACCTGGGTACTCATTTTACCAACTTTGGAAGGAAGGAAGGCTAAGTCAACCTTGAGCCAGTTACCTGAGTCTGGGATCAAACTCAGCTCATAGGCAGAGTTTTCACTGTAGTAGTGCAGTTTGCACCAGATTTAAACATGTGTGCATGTACACACATACATGAAAGATAGTACATACAGAAAGTATATATAAAAACTTGATACATTATAATGCACCGGACAAACCAGAAGCACATTCCAGACCATTTTGTGCATTAAAATAGTTGGCAAAAAGCAAGTACATCCATACTTTTGCTGTCTGCTGCATGGAGTGTGAGATGCTCAGCAGGTCCAAGAACGCCTCTGCCTGAGTGCCATCCATCCCGGCAGGGAAGGGAGAGAGACCTGTTGAACTACAGCCTGGCAAGAGCCTGATGGAAAATGAAATGACAGCCCCAGCGGAGAGTGTGTCAAAGGAAAAGGCGAGAATAGAAGTGGAGGGAGAGGCTGAACTGTTAGAAGAGGTGGGTAGAATGGTAGAGAAAGTGACCAAACAGTTTAAAAGGGTTGAAAGCAAGGAGATATATAAAGAAGGGTCCTCAGGGAATTATATAGCAGAGGTTGGAAAAGTTGCGAAGGAGAAAAAAGGGAAACTTTCCCCCCCTGGGTGGAAGTGGATTTGGCTCAAAAACATGTGGAGTCACAAATGGGAAAAACTCACAGTACCTAAAGAAGCAGAGAGGAGGAGATAAGAGACTGTTCCCCCAAAGTCTTCTTATTGGGGGGAAAAAGAATCCCAAGAGTGAGGATGTCACCTCAGGGGGGAGAAGGCAAGAAGAGAAAGAGAGAGAGAAGAGAGAGAGCTCATTGTCAGAGACCAGCTGGGATCAAGAACTGCAGGAACCCAAACCATGCGTGATCCAGGCGCCAAGAGATGGGAAACCCTGGTAGGAGGAAGCCGGGGGGGGAGCCGTGCTCTTGCTGCCAATACCACCAGGCACTCTGTTAATGGACATTAACTCATGAACAGTTGGATCTCGTTGCTGATTCTTTATTGGGTAGCCAAAAATACAGTCCCTTCTTCACCCCTTTCCATGAGGAGGAGAAGTTGAACATTCAAGTTGACGTGAACATTTTCTTAGACATTTCCCGAGATAAATGTTGGAAGTTTGAATTATAAGACTGTCCCTGTATTTACTGAGGTAAAGGATGAGTCCGGGGAAGAAGTGCTGAAGGAACCACCCAAATGCTTGCATGGAGACACATCTGAAATGGAAGTCCATTGTGTGAGAGGATGTACCTGTCCATGAAAGTGCATCTCTGCAGCATATTTTTGTTCTTTGTTTCTTAAATTATTTTAAAAACATTTCTTTGGGATATTTGTGTGTATGTTTGTGTGTGATCAAGATGTTTGTGGACATGCACGCAGATATGCAATATGCCAATCACTATCTTTTTTGCCACTTTGTAGCTTGTTCTATAACAGCATAATTTACCTATTCATTTCCTTATTTATTAACTACACTTCTCCTACATTGAGCTGAATATGTCACACATGTCTTTCCTCTAGAGATGGACATGAACCTTTTCTTGCCTCCCTGGCTGCATCCCTAATCACCATCTGGCATGGGCTTCTCTCTTCTTCTTCCGCTGCTGCTGCTGCTGCTGTTCAACTAGTCTCCAGCAGGAGACAGGCTTCTCTGCCCCACCTCCTTGGCTGAACACCCACTCACACAAGGAGGCAGAACAGGCAAACCCATGTTCCCACCAGGGATTGGTTGAACAGCTGAAGAGAAAAATGAGAGGACCATGTGCCAACTAGTGAGTGGGTCATTGGCAGAGGACGTGGGGGAACGGTCTGTGCAGCACCTGTGATGCCACATGTACAAACCAGCACAAATCTCCAAGCTGAGGTTTGTTACCATCTCTACTCTTCTCTTTTCTATTTTATCCTCACAAGCACCCTGTGAGACAGAATGAGAGCAAATGAATTGTCTAAGGTCATTGGGTGAATGTCAAGTCTTCTGTAGGACTTGAACCTGGACTCTCCAACATTCGAGATGGGCATGAATCACTTTGTCACACTTCATATGAGAAGGTGTTGTGCGGACCCATCCCCTCCCCCCAGCTGGCTGGGCTACTCATCATACATTGCAGGTGGGATGGGGATTCCCCCTGCACAGCCACAGAGTGGTTGGCTGCCAGAGAGGGCAGGGAAGGGCAGCCCGAGCTCCTTGCCAGACTGGAGCTCCGCCGGAGAAAGAGGACCCTGGTGGAACAACACACAGTGAGTGGCCCAGCTGCTTGTAAGGGCATCTGCACAGATGCTTTGTACAAGACACAACAAAGTGATTGTACTCATTTCTGTCTACTATACTAAGTCTCCTCCCACTCAGTGCTTCAAGTGGCATACATTAACTGCATAGAGTGGCATGGCTCTGAGCAGAGGTGTTACAGTCGGCTCAGAAGATGCTGTCACTAACACTGCAGGTAGCTAGAACCCACATTTCTCTCCACAGGGAAAGTGGGCAAGTTCCCTTATTAACTCTCACAAAAGGCAGTGAAAGACAGCAAAGCACATTAATTGTTGAATCCACTTTGTGCTGCATCATGTATTCTTGTTTTTTTAAAAACAAACAACAACTTCTCTTTGCAAAGTATTATTAATTCTTCACTCAGTTTATTTCTATTTATTTCTAAAGTTATATCAAGCATAAATTAAATGTGGAGAACAACAAATATAAACCAAATTGTTCAAATACAAAAATAATCAACAGGAATCAATCTATTGTATAGACTGAAAACAAGCAAGCAAACAACAAAAGCAACAGGGTTTAAAGATGTGTGGCACTCAAGTTTCTGCATCTCATTGTCTTAAAATGTGTCAGGTATACCATTCATGCAACTTTCATCCAATTCTGACAAAAAGGTGGGGAGAGACAATTTCCTGGTTTCTTATGATAGTCAATTGGCAACTCGGAGATTTGCATTCTCAAGCCAATGTTTCTATTTGAACCTCAGTCAAGTCAGAAGCTCTCCAAATTGGTCCAAGCCAAATTGGGGTGCTTGCTGTTTTTAATTGTTTTAATTGTCAAATCATAGTCTAAGCCACTGGTTCTCAACCTTGGCTTACTCAGGAGTTGTGGACTGCAACTCCCAGAAGCCTTCACCACCAACTGTGCTGGCTGGGGTTTCTGGGCGTTGCAGTTCAAAAACATCCGAGTAACAAAGGTTGGGAACCTAGGGCTAAGCTATACTTTGTTAGAGCTGACATCTAATTAAAATCTGCATGCATTTTCTACCTCTTTTCTACTTTTTTCCTACTTCTCTCTCATCTCTTCAAAGGTTCTTGCTGCATGAGAGTGCAGAGCAAATCAACATTCCAAAAGGCAATTGTAAAAACGGGGCACCACAAACAAAAAAATTGTAACTTTGAAACCAAGTGTACACTTGTTGAAAAACAGCCCTGACAATTGCTTTGTGTTTGATTGAGAAGGGGTAAACCAATGAAAAAAGGAGTCAGCTTCTGAGATTTTCCCTTGTGTAAAGTTGCTTTTTGAATGGTCATGGGCAGTGTTCCCTTTAAGCTGTCCAGCTGCATGCCTGCGCAAGGCTGAATTAGGGCCACTCATTTCCTTCTTTGAGTTGCTCATAGCAAAGTCCAACAGACTGCCAGGAGATCTTCCGATGATCATTGGCTTCAGCTCTGCTCTCAGATAGCAGCAGACACAGGTAGCATCAAGGGAATGTTCAGAGTATGTTACTATGGTCTCTCGAGACTGAAGGATGCCTACATTTCCTTCTGGTTGGAGCCAGAACTCTGCATGCATAGCGAGGGACTCCTACACAACGCTCCAGAAAATTAGAGGAAATGTTGGTAATTAGCACAACATTGGTAGAACAGGGGGCCCCAACCTTTTTCAGTCCGTGGGCCGGCTGGAGAAGGCGAGGCACCTCTGTGCTCGTGTGCATGCATGAACAAGCATGCACATTCTCTCACACAAGTGTGTGCACACCCGTGCACATGCACAAACAGCGGCACAACACTTGTCTGGGCTTGCTCACACTCATGCACATGTGCATGTGCAAACAGCGGTGTGGCACTCGCACAGGCGTAAACGGGCAGTGCAGGGTGAGTGCTTGCAGGGGATGGAGTGGGAGGTCTGTCTCGGCAGCCCAGTCTGGGTCAGGCCACGGACCAGCACCAGGCCACAGACCAGGGGTTGGGGACCTCTGCTGTAAACCATCTTGACTGCTGCCATGGGCGTTGTCAACATTCAGGCTGACCTTTGCTATGTAGAGCTTGACATCCTCTCTCCTGCTGGCAATGCAGACACAATATTGGGCCAAAATATCAGGCCATCTCCTGGTGTTTTGAATCATGGGCACAGAAGCACAATATCCCACATTCATAAACTGGAGGGTGGTTTTGTTTTGTTTGTTTGTTTGGTTTTCTGAAGAATTGAATGACAATGTGGTGATGTCATTTTGTACAACGTAATGTGATCATTCCACACATCAGAAATTATAAAACACATGAGAAGAAGCAAAATCAGAGTAGCTGATGAAGACAACAGCCCCTCAGGTTCTTCGTATATAGTTGCTTCCACAGTTGAAAATTCTAAAATCTATACTAAATGATGCCGTCATTAAGCTAACCAAAAACGCTCAGATATCTGAGCATGCTTTCAAGACCTCTAGGTTACTTCATCAGGCATTATGTTATAAAAGCCAGGTGAGAAACAGACAACTGCAAAATGCAAAACTTTCAGGGAAAATTTCCCTCTACCTTTCCCCTCCACCTTACTGCCTTCTTTGACTTCTTAGTTGGCCTAATAATGGTACTATAGATTTAGGAAATCATTTTATGGCCAGCATAAAATTAAACATACAGAAAGACATCTATAAATGTTTCATTCCAGATTATTGTTGTTAATGGGACAGATTTGTCTGCTGTTGTCCTTCAGTTAATTAGCCTTTGTAAGGATTTGAGAATGAATCATTACAGCACAAATAGTGTACAAATACCCATATTTCTATTGTTCTCCCAAAGAGAAGATTAGATGTTCAAACAGGGCCCTGATTTATAAGGCATATCAAGTTTCAGATTGAAAAAAAAACATATGATGGATTTTCCAGGTGTCTCATTGATTTATAGACCATATGGCAATTTATAAGTCATGTCAGTAACTTTATAAGTAACACAATTAATTCCAAAGTTATTCCTGAGTTATCCAAGTTGGGTGCTGCTGATGGATAAGCAATGGGACTGACTTATAAGTTGATGTTGAACTATAAATCAAGTAGCTGAGCAATAAATCATGAGATGGATGGATTTGATTACACTGAATAGCAAGCCACGCAACTGTATCTCACTTGCTGAGCTGTTGGACCAGTGTGTCACCATCTATTCCATGCATTTGTTTGGAAATGTGCAGATTGATTTAACAAGCAGACACACAAATCATCATTCTGCTTTGTACCCCAAGCTGATTTAAAAGCTGTGTTTATCCAAGCTGTGTTTTATCAATATACCCTCCATTTAGTGCAACAGTGCCTGGCTTACATACATGATGCACACTGGCTGCTCTATAACTGGGTCTTAACAGATGGGAGGCAAAGCTGCCTTTTTCCGAATCTCTTGTCAGGCAAACATGAGGCATAAGAGGCATGAATTGATGGTGCATGCTTTGTAAACAGCACTATAGTGTGTTAAATCAGGGCATTAAAGCCCTTACAGCTAATAGATCAAGAATAATTTACTCTTGCCTGCTACCCCAGGCAGTCATTAAAGAAAGCCTGGGAACTTCAGTACCAATGTCTGTTAGTTACAAGGTGCTAAGGCATGTGAGTGACAAATGCCTGGATCACACAGTCAGGCAATTCATGCTTTAGGCGAGACCAAAGTCACAAAGTTACCTCTGATAAAGCAAGTAAATGCCTGCTGTTTCTTGCACTACTGTTCCTGCTCTTCTAAAATCAGCAGGTCTGCTAAAAAGCAAGTCCTCTTATAAAGACCATATGAAGTGGTTAGCCTCCCCATTAGGTTCTCTGTGTCTGCTCTCCTAACTGGAATTGTAGTCAGTCCTAAAACTTCCTCAAGTTCTGGCAGGGTGGCAGCCTCTGCAGGTATGCAGAAAGGCTTCTCCCCAGCAACCTGGAACACTGGTTCAAAGTCACATGGAAGAATGTTGTGCAGACACTTCCATTAGGCTATTCTGCAGATATTTCTATTAGGCACCAGCATGGCAGTGAGGCAGCCTCAGACTGGGTACATGTCTGTATGTGAGCATTAGCATCTTAATAGGATTTGCCTCTCCTGTTTGTTTCGACCAAACAAAGTGGTGGAACTGCTGGACCTGTGTCTAGAATCGGTGAAGGGCTGGAAAGAGTCCAAAACTATCAGAGTGCTTTAAGAACCCGGTATATCTGGTACATCAGACACAACTGGACTAAATGTCAAGGGGAACCTTTTCCTTTACCTTTATATATCTGCATCATTTGAGTCCTTGCATTCAGATGTATACTTATATGCACATATAACTGAAAACATATAGGAGTATATTTAGTAGAATTAGGAACAGAAATTTTTATCACAAATATAACAGCAGTGGCCTTTAAGATAAACCGGTTGATGGCCAAGGCCGAACAATCAGGCTTCCTGGCTTTTTGAGACAGCACCGGAAGGAAAAGCTAAATGTGTATGGACTCTTCAAAGCAGCCAGTGATCCTATAATGACCTGCCCTGACTTATTTATTTTCTCAGCTGAGACAGGTGTCATTATGGTGGCAGACTTTTGTCAAGGACTAGGCAGCAACCGAATGCACGGAGCAGTCTCTTGGGCGGTCACCTTGATGCTTCCCCAACTGTCGAAATGTTTCAGACACGGCCTTGTTTTTCAAACCGCTGTCACCTCTCTCTGCTCCTGACTCAGCAAACCGTGGAGTGCTGTTTGTTCAGGAAGCAAAATGTCCTCTTGGAATTCCTGCTTGCTGTGTGACCCAACAGCTGCCTCCAAACATCGGCAAATTACATTAATCATCAAAGCTGTTCCTTTCAGCTCTGTCAAGAAGCAGAACCATAGCAACAATGCAGGGCAAAGCAGGGCAGGAGCTGTGTGATTGATACAAGGCCACCGAGAGGGGAACGCCACTCCGGTTCGGATGGGACAAAGTCAATAGATTTCAAGGTGTCAGCCTGTAAATGTGAATGCAGCACTCAGGAAAGGCACCCAGGCCCTCAGTGCCCTCCTTTCATTTAGCTGGAGGCCACGCTCCGCAACCTCTTGCCACCCACTTGCACTTTTGTTTTTTGACATGCATAAATCATCACCACACTGTCTTCTCTCTATATAATTATCTCATCTCAGGAAGGAACTCTGAGAACTTGCCCTGCAAATAGGAAGATGCATTTTGTATATGTAAACAGTGTATTAACATACAAATTGGTTGTTGTTTGCAGTACCGCTCACTGAAATTTCAAAGCGTACATTCTGAAGAGTGAGAAACAGCTTGGTTTGAAAAGAGAGAGAGAGAAAATAATTCTAAACAATTATCCCTTCCAGCTAATTATTAGTTTATTGTGACATGTTTTTTTCCTGTATATTTTTCCAACCTTCTGCAAGTCAAAAATTAGTTTTTGGGCCAGGAATCCAAAAATATCCGTAAGATTATTTCCCATTACTTGTGACATAGTGACCATGTGGGGTGAGTGATAATTCTGTTTCTATGGCTGTGCGATTGCTTCCTCTCATTCCACCCACTTCTACAGTGCTACCACTGAGTAACCTCTGGGGAGAATAGCAGTCTTTGTCAGCTACAGCCAAAGCAACAGAGTCTTGAGGCATCTGAAAGATTATTAGACACAAGCTTTTGTGGGTTATAACCCATTTCTGCACAACATCTTAAAATGTCCCAAGACACTTTGTTGCTTGTACTCACTGACCTGTCGTAGCTCATGAGTCAGCTTCTTAAGGACCAAAGGAGACATCTGAGGTCACAGGATGAGAGCTGGTGGCAGATCTGAGCTCAGCTCTTCTCCTTTCTCAAAATATGCTTGAATGGCCAGGCAGCTGTCTGTAGGCCTTGGTTTGCATTTCTCTGCACATGCCAGGCTGATTCAACCTCACAGAAATCACCTGGATAACTAAAACCTCCAGACTATGGATCCGACAGTTTCTGTTTGTGAAGCTGCCTCAACTGCCACCCCTTTAGTTTTCAAAGAGACTTTCTTTGCCTTCCCTTATATAACTGAGAAGTGAGGCCCAGCCACATCCTCCTCCTAAAAGCTGCTGTAATGAGTTAGTCCTAGGATCTTGATAAGTTTAGTTTGCTAATAGTTCGATTATTCATTTTAATTTAAACATCTCTGGTCTAAATCTCATTGTGCAGCTTTGTTGATACAGTGGAAGTGTCACCAGCAAGGCAGAATGTTAATAATTGAAGCATTCCTGTCTGATTTCAGGTTGTGCACAACTTTGTCTCATTGAGTAGAAATCTCATGCAACCCAAAATCAAAGGAACAACTCTTTAAATAGCAGCAATCTGTTATTGCTAGTAATGTCATTCCTGCTACACAGTCAGAGCTACACAGCAAGATACTGGCTAATGTCTATTTATGAATTTCCCTCAATTTAGTTATTTACTAAGTATATTGAACCAGCTATTGAAGTTTGTCTGGTTACCTGCCCCTACTCTAGGAGTTAGCCTGATCCATATGGCAAGTCTCTTGGCAGAAACAAGCTAATTTGGCTGGAGAGGGGAAAGCACATCTTGGAAAAGGAGACTAGCCTTCTCCATAACTCTGTAAGTCTGATTTTTTGCATAACCAAGATTTCAGAATTACCAAAGTGCACACAGTGACAACCTATGAGCAATATGCATTCACAATACATATTCCAGCCTTGCAGCTTCTCCAACTACAAAGGATAGAAGTCCACATGCACAGCTTTGTTGCAAAACTCTAAGGGAAGGGCGCTCCGGAAACCAATTATATTATCCTCTTAGTGCCCTGAGAAACTCACTACATTCTCTCTTCTGAAATTAAAGACCTCCTCTTTAGAAACCTTGCTACTGCAGGGAGACATCTCTATATGACATCTCTTTGTGACTACATCTATGGGCACTAGGAGCCCAGCTCCACTGACACAGGCTTGCTCTCTTTAATTGCCAGCCACTTCTTCAAAAAGGACAGAGCCAGAGAAACTAATTTCACAGATGACTGACAGAGGCCAAGTTGGCCCCCTCCATCTTATCCTTCTGTCATCAGGGAAACATATTCCTTGTCAATGAGGCTTTTAAGAAACAGTGTATTTATTGCATTTGAAGATTTTTGAATGTTTTTTTTAAATGGTTTTAAAATTATTTTTAATCCTAGTTTGAATCTTGACACATGTTTCATTGTTTTTCATATAGCTTTTGTACAGTATTTTCAACTTGGGAGGATTGTAGAGTTTTAATGATTGTGAGCCACATTGGGTCCCCAATGGGGAGAAAGGCAGCAAGCAAACAAGCAAGCACATAAATAAATAAATAAGTATTCATTCATTCACCCATTCATTACCCATTGGCTCTGCTTCACTGCAGAAACAGAATGTTACCTGTAAGGTGCCTTGTATCCCAATATGACTCTCCTAGAGCCCTCCCATAATTGTGTTTGGGTTCTGTACATTTTATGTACACCTGAGTAGAGCTAAGCTGTCTGATCATGTTGAGGCAGCCTGTTGAGAGTTAGTTCACATCAGTGGTATTTCTTGCCCCCATCCTGAGAATGAGACAACAAACAGAATTACCCCCATCATTCCTGTGACTTGTGCAAAATGCCTCTGTTGAAAACAGGTCTCTTTTCTTTTTGCAAAGCAAAACAGAGAAGGACTGGCTGACTGATCAAAAATAAGCAAATAACCGATCCAGTGCTTCTAATTTGTAAAAGGCCCATGCAACAAGATAGCAATTATCTGAACAATTTGTACAAAAGCTATTCCTGAAAATGGGGGAGAAAACATCTCCCTGATTCACAGGTGAGGAGATATATTTTGTGTTTTCTCAATCTGACACATGAGAATGAGATAGCAAGGATTTATATCCCTAGTTTTTATTAAATTGTTTATTTGTCCCACAGATACCTTTCATGGAGAGCATATCAGGATTACTGAGATGCTTCATTTCTATTTCCTGCATGTATTGGATATTCCTTTAGAGGAGCTATGGAGAACTATTTTCCAATACAGTCCTAGAATTCTACTAGTTTTTGGATTCCACGGTACAAAAAATTAGAAAAATTAACATGACTGCTGATAATTAACAAATAGATGAGAAGTGTGATATCAAGACTTTGTAAGATGGCAAAGAAATTCCAGCAGATCATTCTTTGCAAGGAAGATCTAAAAACATCACTGTGAGAAAGTGGATCTTCATTGGAGTTTTTCAAACTATTGGCTCAGTCCTCAGCATGAGGACAACCATGTCAGAACTGTAGTAAAAGTGTACAACATTTCCCTTATACTTTGTCTGATTTCTCCTGGTTTCTCTTGCAAATCAGCCGACCTAACATGTGAACAAAAAAACACTTCTTTGAAGGACAAGATCAAAAAGATTTGCCTCATTTATCCTTCCAGGAAGTTTACAATAATGCTATTGCCATTTCCATCATCCATTAATACTTTAGAACCCATCTATACACAGTACCGGGTTCAAGGGCCAGCATTTACAATAGAAGGATGCAAACTGCAATGCATTCCATGAACTAATAATTTCTGCAGCTCCTCCCGCTGCTGCTTCCCTACTTTCCTCATTTTCCAGCCTCTGATTTTCTCTGCAGCAATTACAGTGATATAGTCATGGGACTCTTGTCCTTATTATACCTGTGGAGTGTGGGAGTGGCTTTTCACAGTGAGATCTATCAGCAAACAAAGCTTACGAGAAGTCATTTATTAAATGGGTAGATAATCCTTTGTGGTTAAGCATGGTAGGACACATAGCTATTTCTTTACCAATGAATGCCTTCTTAATAAAGAGGAGAGCTTTCAAAAAGCATATTCTATAAGTCTAAGCACTTAAAATGAAAGTGGTCTATCTGGCAATGTATTTACGAGACAGAGTGCTCACCTAATATAGGTCACTAGCATATAAGTGCATACAACAAGCGCTAAGTGACAGGCAAAGCTGACAAACCTTGGTCCAAGAAGGCTAGCACTAGGCACATCATGAAGAAGAGCATTACTTGAAATGTAAGTTTTGCAGCATAGGTTTCCCTCAGGTACAGTCTTTGCATCTGCGATAAGAATAATCATCATCAGCCATGGCCAGCTCTGATAAGATCAAGTAATATAATAACCTGAGAAATATTGTTTTATTATTGTTATGTGTCATCAAATGCTTTTGATTTATGGTGACCCTAATAGTATGTGAGATGCTGAAGGAGTGGTTTACCACTGCTATGCCATGTAGGTTTCTATGGTTAAGTGTGGATTTGAATGAAGTCTCCTGATAGTCCTACGTGCTATCCACTACACCATACTGCCTCATCTTAATCTGAGAATAGCATTAATAAAACTGATATTTTTATATTTTAAAAAGTTTTTTTAAAAAGTTATCAGGAATCCCAACACTAAATAGTGCCATTAAGATTTTTCCTCAGTGCTATATACAATATTATTCTGGCTAATTCATGCCTGGAGTGGGTCTGCTGGCTTCCCATGAATCCACTTTTTCAGAGAGATTCTTTAAGTTGCTAGGAAAAAGAATTCAGGAGATAATATGTTTTTTGTAATGCTGTTTCAAACATTCTTGGGACTATTCTGAAATCTTTTTGTGAACCTGCTGTATGTTTATACTGAGTCAGAAAGTTTAATAAACTTTTCACTTTATAATCTAGAGAAACATCGCAGTTAATAGCATGAACTGGAAACCTTTAACTGCACTATCATTTCAGTCAGTTGACCAAGCTGCCACCATACCTCTATGAATGTACCCAATTGTGTTTGATTTAGGAAAATAAGTAGGGTCAGTCCTGATTACTGCTCAGACAGGAGATCCCCGGGGAATATCGGACATTTCAAGATGGCACTAGGAAAGATCCCTACCTCAAACTATAGAGTTAGTCAGAGTTGACAAAATCTGGGCTACCTGGACCACTGACCTGACATAGAGTGTTCCTACCTTGCTTCTTACTGCTTGCCACTTTTCAGGCATGATTCCTTGTATTTCATTTGAGAATGACAACACTTATATATAGGATTGTCGCAGTGATTATTTATGTAGTTAGGATAGTGCTTAATAGTCCTCCATTTACATTGAAAGTAACACATTTGGGGACAAAATATATTTTGCACTGAACATGCTTAATTGAGGAAATATTTCCTTTTTGCCATCCTCTTCCTCATCACTGTTTCCCTCATCTTCTGCTGTTTTGCCACTATTACCTTCTCATAACCTTTTTCTTCCTATTTGAGCATACCACATTATTCAGAAATGATTCCCTACAGTCCTCCAGAGAAGCTTTGAAAGGAACTGCATGTAGCTTCAGAAGGGAAAAAGAGGACAGGAAACTTTTCTTTCACTGACCTTCTTAAGTCAATTTATTGTGGGATGTGCCATTATGGCCAACATTCCTGAAAGTCCTAATGAAATTAAGTATAGTGGTGGATAGATAGCCCTTTAACCGAAAGCCAAGGCAATTCATACATGTTTACCACCTGATTTTGTTAGCCATTAATTTGAAAAGATCTAAAAGAATTAGATTTAGGAATATTGCAAACAGATAAAGTCAATGTTTCAGTCTTTTATTTTGAACATTTTGTTGGCTATGAACTTATCTGCAGATTTATTTGTGTTTTGACAGTGAACCATCATTCTACTCATACAAATAAACTGAAGTTACAGACCTGAGTATTGTGTGGCATAGAGCTGGCATCAAGTGACAGGACAACAGCTTTAATGCTGATGCGCTTAGACACATGGAATTAATAGGCATGACTGTGAAGGCCTGGGGTTGATTGTGGGTATTTGAAGATGTCAGAAGTCGCCTGCAGATGGACATGGAACAGATGAACAGACACACTATAGGCCAGCTTAAATGCTCTGTGTCTGTACCTGGGAAACGACAGCTACAGAGAGATCAGAGTGATATTTTTATCTGTTGGGTTAGTAATAATGAATCCTAGGTTATTATGAGATAATTTTAAATGTGTATGGACATTATAATGATGATAAAGATTATGCTCTGTGAGAAAATATTAGTTATGACATACTATTGTTCTGGAATCTTAATACGTTCAGCTTCCATTTCAAAATAAACAAACTAATATGTATTTCATAAAACCTGTTTTCCTCATCTAAGCACAGAACTACTTTGGTTGATTTTCACATGGAGAAGAGAAGATTGTTTGGTCTATTTAAAACCAGCAAAATACCCTGCTTTAGACACATCAGAATAGCCTTTGTAGTTTAATATATGCATATATCTAACATTACAGAATTATCAAAACTATATGCATTGTCTTCACTTGTTGTGAATCATGTTATGAATTATGGAATTGTCAGGGGTGCCTCCTGACTTTTCATGAACTTCACAAGTCATTTGATTTGGAACATAACATCACAACATATCTCTGGGGGTCCACTTGATTTTATGATAGTGGTTGCAAGAAGCTGACATTGACGCAATGGTTATGAATTGGTGGGAAACATTTCCCGAAGTCAGATTGTAAGAGAATGCTGAGATTTATTTTCTTCTTCAATGGTGATCCCTGGTTTCAACCACTACTACTTGGTTTGCTGCCTGTCTTGCATGCTTCTGATGGGCAGTGAAGTTGGGCTGCTGAGTCCTGGAGCATGTGTTCTTCTAAATTGGCTCCTGGGTGTGAACCACTATTTCCAGGCAGCGAAGCTAGCCACTGCATTCTAGATTGCAATGCAGTTGAGTTGCTGCTGCAGCCCAACTTCACCGCCCATCAGCTGGGCAGCTGATAACATAAGGTAACACTAACAATGATTTATAATCACATGACTGTCACATGATTATAAATCAAATTAAATAACACCAATGCATATTGTGAAGTATATCACTGATGTAACTGAGCCCTCCTGTCCTTTAAGCCATTGCTTTCAAATTTCCACTCATCTGGATCCAACTTTTCCTCCTTTCTCTGCCACTTTTACTAGCTGCTTTTTCACAAACTGCCTCCTTACAAAATTCTTTCAAGTCATAGGAATAATAATCTATAAATAATAGCCATTCCATGATTAGGGAGTTTGCCCTTTAGTGGTTTAAGATGATATTGTAGCCTACAGACATATTTAAATAGATAAATCAATCACTTAGTAACCGAAGATGGTATTCCAGTTTACAGATTAAAGTTAATCAGTGTTTTTAAGCAAAAGACAAATGACCCCAAGGCAAACACCATAACACACACTCCTTAGTGTCTATGACAAGTGTCAGGTGTCAGGTGTTCACCGTCTGAGAGCTATGGTGGATGCAGAGTGACATCTTCTCCATAAATTACGGAAGATAAATGTTGAACACAGATGACTAAAACAGCACACACATGCAGATTAACACTCTTAGAGGCAGCAACTCCATTGCCTCTTGTAAGATCACGAGGTTATGGTAGCTCTATATTTTATTTTATTTTATTGTTTTATTTAAAATATTTTACCCCACCTTTCTCCTTCAGAAGGACCCCAGGCAGCTTACCTCATTAAAAGACAATATTCGAAGCTGAAAACAATAATCATACAAATACTAAAGAGGATTAAATATCATATTAAAAGACAGTAAACAAAACCAACACCAAAAACACATTCAAAGCAGTAAGGCGCAACCATCCATCTGAAAACCCTGCTCAGGCAGTCACTCATTAAGGGAAAGCTTGCCTGAAGAAAAAAGGACTTCACCTGCTTGCAGAAGGACAGCAGAGATGGGGCTTCCAAAGTCTGGGAGCAGCAACAGAAAAGGCCCTCTCCCATGTCCCCATACAACCCATGTATATTTTCAATACACCCCATGTTTTTAGTTTAGGAATCCGAGCTCAAACACCCAGTTTTTTCTGCCTCTTCCTATACCTTTCAAATAGAAGTTTCTCATTCCCTCAATTATTTCTGTTGTTCCCTACATACAACATGTGTGAGAGAGAGTGCATGCCCATTCAACACATCTTAGTCAACAGCTTCTTCTATGAGGCTTCTCTGGGAAGACATGTAATTTTCTCAAAAGTCTGATGACTTTTCTCCCCAAAGCTTTGCAGGAAAAAAAATCCCCAGCCATTTTCTCACCCTTAACTCCATTAAGGAACCATCAGCCATAGCCATTAATATTATTTGGCCTGGTAAATGATATGGCTGAACCAATGTTCATGCTATTTTGCAAGGTAAGTGAAATATTTAGTAAGTGGTTTTACCATCCCCCCCCACAAGCAGGTTTCCATGGCTGAATGAGGATTTGAATCCATGTCTCCTGAGTCCTAGTTAGAGATGGGCATGACTTAAGTCATGCTGCATTGTATTACTCACATAATGCCATGCCACAGCTGTCACGTGTTCCCTCCGACCACTCCCAAATTTGCTGCCCCACTCACAAGCTTCCAAATGCCATCCTCCATCACTAACTCCCCAGTCCAGGCAGGAACTCTTCCCTGCCTCCTCTTACAGCTGACCACTCAATAGCTGTGCAGGGAGACTCCCTGTCCCACCTCCTCATCTGAGTGGCCGGTGTTACATACAGCACTAATGTTACCTGTCTGTCATGGGTTTGGAGGGAAAGTTCCATCCTATGGGGAGTGGAAGGCGGGACATCAGGAGGAGGGGCTGTACTGTATATATATGTGAAGCCTGTGTGGAGAAGTTTAGAAGGAGAGCTGAAGGAGAGCTGAGAGAAGAAGCTGGAGTGGGAGTCTGTGTGTCAGACAGGGTACTACTGTGTGTCAGTCAGTACCAACCTGATAGGTTCAGGTGTCTGTATGGTTAGCCAGAACTGATAGGTTCAGGGTCTGTGCTTTATTTAAAGGTGTTCTGTGTGAACCAAACTGGTGTATGTATGATTGAGACTAAGCCACGTTACTGTATGTTATTCACTTGATCATTTTATTTTCCCTGTGTGTTATTTAAATAAACCTTATTCCTTTATTTGTTAAAAATCCATTCCTGGTCTGTGTGACTTCTTACAGGGAATGGTTGGTGGCAGCTTAGTGAAACTGTGGCATATCCCAGTAGGTCTGGGGTTGTCACAGCCGGTTGCTGGAGAAAGCAGGGAAGGGCAGCCTGAGCTCCTTTCTGGACTGAGCAGCCAGTGATAGAGGATGACCCAGGTGGTGTGTGGAGGCTTGTGAGTGGGGCAGCTGGCTTGGGGGTTGGTCGGAGAGAACACATGGCAGCTGTGGCATCATATGGTACAATTTGTGCCCATCTCTATTCCTAGTCCATCATCCTATCCTGTGCCACACTGATGATGTTTACCATAGGGATTTGGAAGAAGGAAGGGTTGGGCCTCCTTGCATCACACTATCACATCTCTGGAGAGAGGACTCTCACGAGGTGACCTCTCTAACAGTAGCTCCAGCACTGAACAGCAATCAGACTCTATTGACCAAGCCCTCCCAAGTAGCGATGCCACTTTTGATCCCGTACCCTCTGTGTAAAATATCAAAGCATTACCCATTCAAGCTCAGTGACTTTGAAATGTCCCCATCTTTGCTCTTGATGGCCAACAAGAATAGATCAGGACAATAAATTCCTTTATGGGTAGAGCTCAGGTATGCATATGATAGCAATTTATGAAAACCTTCCCAGTTTGTTTTATCAATTATATCTGAGTACTTTTACACACTGAATGCCAGTGTTCTTATTACGATGGTTCGGGACGTTAAGCACTTGAGTACAATGTATCTATCCTTTTCACCCCTTCAAACCCCCTGTGTGTCATTGGTGGCCATGTATAAGGACCCTTTCTGTCATCTGCACATCCACAGCAGAGAGGCTTTTCCGTTGTTCTCGGCAGGAGCCACCATTAATCACTGGAGGCGCATAAGGGCTTTTTGCTAATGTGTTTCTCCCTCCTCATTGGGACTATGTTGCAAAACTGGCTGCCACCACCAGATATCTTAGGCAATTAATTAAGATGTCATTTATAGGCCCATTGGGTGACCTTAATTAAACTGTAAAATGGTGAACACTAATAAGAAAGATGATATCCCTGCAGGTGGCAAATCAAGTGTATTAACCTCCCAGTAAGGAATCTTGGCTTCATTTGATAGAGGATCTGAGAAGCAACCGAAGCAGTGAAACAATTCTACTCATTACCTCCCTCTACCCCTCCTCACAAAGCACAGGATGCTCAGGGTAGCATCTTAGGCTTTGGAAGTAGTGCTTCTATTGCTCAAAATTGTGCATTCCTTACATCCCTACAGTCATCCATGTTTCATTTCTATACCTCTTGCAGAATTGACTCAATTATTTGCTCTGGAGACTCTTTATATTCAGTGGCTGAAATCTGCCACACTAGAGTAGGCACATTGAATCAGTGGGGATTTGGTGAGCCAATCCCTCCATAGGTTTGATTGATTCAAATGTGCTTACTCTAGTTGCAACGTACTATGCTAAACAACAGGATTTAGGCCAGTATATTTCTTACCTTTGATATATTAGTTATCTTGTGGAGAAAAGATAGGATGGAGCCAGCAGTGGTGAATACAGACAGACCAAGTGGGGGCCCTTTTTGAAGTAAGTCCTAATCTTTGGGGAGGCAGAAGTGGCTCCACCCCATCACCCATTTTAATAGCTTGCCATATTGTTTTTATTTGGAGTATTCAGAATGTTTTTGTTCCAATTTTTTAAAAATTTAATTTCAGTTCTTATTAAAACTTCTCAAACAACTATTTTTGACAATAACCATATCCTATCTGTGTGTGTGGTCCCCCCCCCTAAAGTTGCATAGCTTGTTTGTTCCATCTGAACAGAATGTGCAGCTCTTTGCCTTATTCATTCTGTTTAATTTATCCAGTAGATGACTGGATCCTCCTTCTATTTTCCTTTTCCTACTCATTTGATTTGGGATTCAATCTCTGCTTATCTATAACCACCCCAAAAGGCCTTCATTATATCATACCCCTTTCTGGTCATGTACAGCCCACCAGACACAATTATTGCAGAAGAAGAAAAGAAATATAAGAAAAGCACTTGGCACAATGGGAGTGTAACATAAATGATTACTGACAACTGTTTCTGCAATTTACTTAAGTCTTCCTTGGGTTATGCTAAAGTGCTGGCAGGGTGCTTCCAGCCATGAAAAATTTGCATCTTTCAGTAATGCACCCACCAGTCTTGACAGCAGTATGAGAATAGTGGCAAAACTACACAACTCGACCCTTGCCTATCATGGCTAATAAAGGAATCTGCCAGGGGAGTTCGCACCAGGATCTCGGAGGTAATCAACTCCTTGTTAAGAGGGGGAGTGGTCCTCACCCCGTTAAAGGACGCAGTGATTCACCCACTTCTTTAAAAAACCTAATCTGGACCCAGGTCTAGTGATCAACTTCCGACCAGTAGCAAATCTCCCTTTTCTGGGTGAGGTGTTGGAATGGTGAGCAGCTACAGGCTCTCCTGGATGAAATGGATTATCTAGATCCATTTCAATAGGGTTTCATGTTGGATTATGGGACAGAGACTGCCTTGGTCTCCCTGTTTGACAACCTCTGCTGGGAGAAAGACAGGGGAAATGCATCCCTGTTGATTCTCCTGGACCTCTCAGCAGCTTTCGACACCATCGACCATGGTGTCCTTCTGGACAGATTGGCTGGGATGGGAATAGGAGGCACTGTTTTATGACGGTTCCGCTCCAACCAGGCTGATCGAGTCCAGAAGGTGGTGATGCGAGATAGTAGCTCTGATCCATGGTGGTTGCATCGTGGGGTTCCTTAGGGCTCTGTACTGGCCCCATGCTATTCAACATCTACATGAAACCGCTGGGTAAGGTTGTTAGGAGGTTTGGGCTGAGGAGTCAACAATATGCTGATGACACCCAGCTTTACCTCTCATTCTCTACCAAGCCGGGTGTGGCAGTCGCCATTCTGAACTTGTGCCTCAACTCGGTAATAGACTGAATAAGGGTCAATAAACTGAGCCTCAATCCAGATGTCAGAAATCCTGCTGGTAAGTGCTCCACCAGCTAGGTTAAAGGGCCATTTCCCTGCCTTAGACGGGGTTACACTCCTCCTAAAGGACAGAGTCCATAGCTTGGGAGTGCTCCTTGACCCAGGTCTGACCTTGGAAGCCCAGGTGGACTCAGTGTCCAGGGGTCCCTTCTTATAGCTGTGGAGAATATATCAACTTCGCCCTTACCTGGATGAGCAGAGCCTGACAACAGTCACACATGCACTGGTAACAACCAGACTGGATTACTGCAATGCACTATGCGTGGGGCAGCCTTTGGAGACAGTCCGGCGACTGCAACTGGCAGAGAACATGGCTGCACGGCTGGTAAGTGGTGCCACCGCATGGACTCATATCACACAAGTTCTGAAAAATTTACACTGGCTACCAGTTGCTGCTCAGGCCCAATTCAAAGTGCTTACTTTGACATATAAAGCCCGAAATGGCTTAGGACCTGGTTACCTTAAGGACCGCCTTCTTCCACATGAGCCTGCCCATCCTCTAAGATCAGGCCAGGAGGCCCTTCTGAAGGTGCCATCCCTGAAAGATGTGAGGGGTATGGCATGTTGAAATAGGGCCTTCTTGGCTGTTGCCCCCCAACTTTGGAATGCCCCCCATAGACGTCCACCTGGCTGCAACACTTTTGGCTTTTTTGCACCAGGCAAAGACCTTTCTGTTTAACTGGCATTTTAATTAAATAGTATTCTTCAGCTGGCCATATGAGCAGCAGGATTTATTAATATTAATGTTTTAATGATTGTTTTAATATAGGATATTATTATAATAGTGCCTATTTTTTATGGTTTTAATGTTTTTAAGGTTTTAATATTGTTGTACGCCGCCCAGAGACCACTGGTAATGGCATGGCTAAAAAAATCTTGTAAATAAATAAATAAAACACAGGGTGAAGCCAATTGGACTGTCTGTATAGCCCTGACTGTTTAGGTCACAAAACTCTATCAAGCCTATTGTTACAGGCAGTAACTTCACTTGTGTATTTCTGTGCATTGTGGGCTACAACTTTGCTAGGGAATAAAGTACATATTTGAGAGAAAACAGCACAAAATGTGAACTTATCACAGTGTCCTCCTGTAATATCTCCCCCTTTTAAAACTGAGGCTATCTCAATGCCAGCTCTAACCAGAATCTGAGAAAGTTCTAGAATATAATTAAAATTGTATAATTAAAATTGTATAATTAAAATTGTATAATTGTATAATTAAAATTGTAAACCGCCCGGAGAGTGCTTGTAGCGCTATGGGGCGGTATATAAGTCCAATAAATAAATAAATAAATAAATAAATAAATAAATAAAATAACTCCCAGAATCCCCCAGCCAGCATAGATAGTATTCATGCAGACTTGGCAGTTTTGGAACTCCTTGTCCAAAAAAAAATTCTCTCCAAAGTTTCAGTGATCATAATTTCATAAAAACATAGACTCCTCATAGGGTTGGAAGGGACCTTGGAGGTCTTCTAGTCCAACCCCCTGCCCAAGGTGGGAGACCTCATACCATCCCAGACAGATAGCTGTCCAAACTTTTCTCGAAAACCTCCAGTGACGGGGCACCTACAACATCAGGAGGCAAACTGTTCCACTGCTTAATGGTTCTCACCATAAGGAAATTCCTCTTTATTTCCAGGTTGGATCTCCCTCTGATGAGTTTCCACCCATTGGTTCTTGTCCTACTCTCAGGTGCAATAGAGAATAAATCAATCCCCTCTTCCCTGTGGCAACCCTTCAGATATTGGAAGACTGCTATCATGTCTCCCCTCAGTCTTCTCTAAGTCTTCTCTTCATTAATTAGCACTGAGGCATATAGGCAATGATTTCATCATATAATATTTTTAATAGCATCTTGTTACATTCATGTCCTGCTAATCAAAATTGTGTTAATATTTCTTCATGAAGCCTTTGTTGTCTACAGTATAACACTTACCTGGCCAGATCTAGTACTTTTAACTATAGGCCATTAAAAGTAATATGATAAACAATAATATCGTATCAATGAAATGGTGATAAAATATTAATTAAAATAAATAAAATCGACATTTTGGATTTGAGAAGATACAGTTTCACTTATCGATGCTCTCCTGGAAAGAGAATTTCATACCTCAAGGAGCAGAGGGTTGTTTTTTTCTCCCAGCATCACCAGAAGACAGAATATTCAGGAGGCAATTATTCCTGCTGCTGAACCCAAGCAGCTGAGCGGAGTAGCTGATAACTGCTGCTCACCTCATGGCTGCTGAAGAGCACAATCCCTGGATCACTTCCCAGAGTATCAGACACTTGAAGGGAAATCAAGATTGATTCTGCTTGTCTTGCCAAGGCTCCCCTCCCCTTTCAATTTATTTGGACCTCTTCAGAGACTCTTGCTGAGAAATGCATCTATGCTACATATTGTGGATTCTCTTTGTACTTCCCACCCCTCAGTACTCCAGGGCCAAATTCATAACCTGATTCAGCTGCAAGGATCGGTTGAATTTACACCACTGATCATTTTCTGATTCTTGTTTTGGTGTCATTATTAACTCTCTGTTGACTGAAAGCTGATGGTTGTGCAGATGAGCAATGCAGAAATTGCTAATGCAATCTTATAAATTACAAATGCAGGATTTACAATAGCATTCAGTTCTTATACTACTATGTTCTGTTATATTATATGATGTTTTATACAATGCAGCATTAAAATGTTTGTTTTTATAAAGAAGACATCTCTAAAATAATCTTAAAGTTTATTTTGCACCAGTGAACAAATTTGTTACCACTCTATACAAAATAGACACAAAATAAGCATAGAGCCTCTGTGCTATTACGATTAACGTTTTTAGAAAGCTATCATTTGCAGTTACTGTTACACCTCAGACAACTGTGACTATGCTATGTATTTCTCCAAAAATCACCTTAATTTTTAAATTGCAGGGGAAACACTAGTGCCATTTTACAAAAGCCTAAACAGACAGACAGACAGACAGACAGACAGACAGACAGACAGACAGACAGACAGACAGACAGACAGACAGACAGACAGACAAAGGGGATGTATGGCTGTATCTAATAGGACAGGCATGTAAATCTTTCCTTATTTTGTTGTTCAGGTTAAGAACAAAACTTACTAAATGTTTTATCCTGCTGGCCAAGAATGAAAAACTTTTGTGCATTTGCCATATTTCAGCCCTTTTTATGAAAAATCTGCACATACATTTGCACACAAACCTTTTATTTCAAAGAAAACTCTGCAAAATACAGATTTTTAAAAGGCAATATACATGGTGTGTGTGTGCGCGCGCGCGTGCACAATACCACAGGGGAGGTATCTTGCTTACACAGCAACAGAAATTGATTTTAAAAAACAGGATTTTGTTGGGTTCTTTTGTTCTTGGTCTGCCACACCATCCTCATCCTTCTCATATTTTTGTACAAAAACATGTACTTTGCATTAGAAACATGGCCTGTACAGTGGGTATTTTTGCCACCAAAAGAAGAAACTGGTAAACCATTTGTCAGTACTTCAAACCCTGAACGGGGTCTTTATAAGTTGGAATTGACTTGATGGCACATCATTGTCATGATAAGGAGCAATAAATTTCATACTGGATGCCCATTCTTTTTCAACAGTGTGTCTCAAGGTGTGGGCACATCATTTTTTTTTGTCTATTACACGAACAACTATATTATTGCTTCTACATGATACTTTAGATATAATTGGAGTTATATTTATAGAAATAAACAGGCTACCTTTTAACACTGATATCATTTGGATAAAATAAGTTTCTTCAATCCAATAGTAAGGATGACAATATCATACAAAGTATCTTTTTCCAAAGAAGAAAAAGGAAATGTACATTATAATAGTTTGCAATGGAAACGAAAACAAATGTGGAAATTAATCCATAACAGAAAGTCCCTGTTGTTCTTTAAACTACTGCTTATGGAACAATACATGTTTTGTTTACCTTAATATATATTTTTGTCCAGAAACAATGCCCATTGTGTCACATACACAGGTAACATTATTAGGAGATTATTTGAATATCTCTGGTAACTGAAAGCAAATATTGCCATACACTATGATTAGAAAAAGGTTATGCGACGGAGTGAGCTCCCGTTGCTCTGTCCCAGCTCCCGCCAACCTAGTGGTTTGAAAGCATGCAAATGCGAGTAGATCAATAGGGACCACCTCGGTGGGAAGGTAACAGCGTTTCGTGTCTAAGTCGCACTGGCCATGTGACCACGGAAGATTGTCTTCGGACAAAACGCTGGCTCTATGGCTTGGAAACGGGGATGAGCACCACCCCCTAGAGTCGAACACGACTGGACAAAAATTGTCAAGGGGAACCTTTACCTTTACCTTTATGGTGATTTTATGATTAGTATTACTATTATTCAACAATCTCTATTTTTCATAGCATGCCAAAAGGCTCTTAAGTGCATTGGTGTTGCTCTCATTTCTTCCTTTGGATTTGCAAAACATAAATGTGTGATTTGTGAAGATAACTTTAGATGCAAGAAAGCACCGTTTCAAATAAGAAAAAAAAGCTACCTGCTTTTGCTCTTGCAGGTCTTGGTGGAGCTGTTGGGAAAGCAGTAAAATATAGTACTGTACTTGTTTTCTTACATATGGCTGTGCCAAATCAAACTGGGACCATTGAACTAATGGGTCTCTAAAGTATTAATGGATGCACAGAGAATATGTCTAACTCTCCCCCACTGTAAGACTTTAAAAATGTTGCATTATAATCACACCCACTTTTTTATAATTTGGTTTTCTTTTTCCTTTCTGTGTAGCACTACAAGTGTGACACTTTAATGTAGTTTGCTAATAAATCATATCACATGACTAGCAGCATGTAAGGGGTTACAATTCACTTGTCCTGTGATCCCAGCCCAGTGAATGGATATTCTGAATTGCATAAATACATTATTCAGCTAAGGACCCAGCTTTGCAACACAGCTAGAAAACAAACCATGGTGGGAATTTTTCTCTAAAGCATTTTATTTTGAAAGAAAGATTGAGAGAGAGAGAAACCTGCCATACCTTCAAATTTAAGTACATATATGATGTTATAAGCTTTCACAGTCAAGAACCTACTTTACTGGATGCATAAAAATAGAGAAGGTTTAGAACTATGAAAAATAAATATGCAAAGCTAGAAAATGCCATAACATATTAGATCATCCAAG
Source organism: Pogona vitticeps (assembly GCF_051106095.1). NCBI lineage: Eukaryota > Metazoa > Chordata > Lepidosauria > Squamata > Agamidae > Pogona > Pogona vitticeps. Next base: position 42,065,613 of record NC_135786.1, read on the forward strand.
AGTGACCATGGGAGGGGGAGAGACACTGAAATATATATACATTAAAATATATAGATGATCTATATAAATAATCCAGCACTGTAGATTCTTTATAGCAATGTCTGAATTGTGCATATCATTGATGAGATGCAGGATGGATTGTATCCAAAAGATTATCTTTTTCTTAGAGATGAATTGCAAGTATCTCCTACATAGACAATTATTACAGCAGTCTAGGTACAGCAATGTCTTTATGCCTAAGTTTTCCTATTAAGCCACACATGTTTTTGCACTAAACATTCATTTGTGATGCCCAGGGGGCAAAGAAGATGCCATGGGAAATGTAATCAGCACGTTAATTAAACCTAGCACAAGTAAACATTGAAGGGTAGAGAAGCAACTCACAAATACATAGTCTGCTGTCTGAATAAATAATGTGGATGTTTATTGTTTCCCTCCCATTCCCTTGACTCTCAATGGGAAAAGCACTAAACAAAACAACAATTTGAAAAGCTTGTGATTAAAGTGGTGTGAAGTACCCAACTATAAAATCCTGAGCAAAAACATATTCTACAGTACTGGCCCAAAGACATACGATGTAACTGTCCTATTGAAGCTAAGCTGTTCTGAATCTGCTCAGTGTCTGGTCAGTGCTTGAATGGGAGAACTCCAGATAGCCTGCCTTGAACTCCAAGATGGAAAACTGGGGATATAAATGTATTATGCAAAATACATTGGAAAGCATTGCAAATAGTGAGGGGCAGAAGTCCCTGTACACTTTAGGAGGCATTTTAACTTGCTTCATCCTCAGGACCATTACATTATCTGTGCACTTCCAGATACAATGGTGCCTCGCTAGACAATGATAATCCATTCCACTGAAACTGTTGTTTAGCTAAATCATTGTCTAGCAAAAAGCATTTCCCCATTGGAATGCATTGAAACCTGTTTAAGGCGTTCCAATGGGGAAGAATCGTCGTTGTCTAGCAAGGATCGGCCATTGGAAAGCCACTTTGCAAACCGCCGATCAGCTGTTTAAATTGCTGCCTTGCAAAGCTTAGGTCCTGAAAACACCTGTTTTGCAAGCACAGAGGGAGCTATCAAAATCATTGTCTAGCAAAAATTGGTTTGCGAAGCAGGGACCAAACATTGTCCAGCGAAATTCCCCCATAGGAATCACTGTTTTGCGAATCGCTATAGCTATCACAAAAAGTCAGTGTCTAGCAAAAAAAAACTGTCAAGTGGGGTAACTGTCTAGTGAGGCACCACTGTATCCATTTAAAAACAAATCAACCAGGGAAACACAAATGGCTATGATCTAGGGCTCTTGCATTGTGTGACCTATCCACTCACCGCTCATACGACATCTTTCCACAGTAGCACACAGTGTAATAAAGTTTCAGTAAAGTTTAGTAAACTAAGTTGGGTGAGAGAACAAAGAACAAGAATACTCCAGGATGGCACGAGTGGGCAGAAGGCTGTCTAGACAGTGATTCTGGTATTTCCCTTCACTCTACAGCTCTGCAAAATGACTGGAAGAGTGGATGGTAAGGGAAGCATAAACAGCACAGTGACCTCAATCTGAGTCCTCCCTAGGGCCTCAATAGTTGGAATATCCAGAGAAGATCTGGGCCTTTATTGGAGCTTCACCTGCCACTCATCTTCTCTCTTGGTACCAGCTGGGCAGTCTACTCCATTACTTTTGATTTCCTCTTCCCCCATTTCCTCAGTTCCTATCTTTGTAAACTTACAAGTGCTGGATGGGATATAAAGAATCCATTGTGAACTGCTCACCCCTATGTGTTTATGGTGGCCCCTTGCCACCATTACAGTCAACCCAGAACTGCACAAATACTCTGATTCATTCTATTTCTGTGCATTTGTCCAAAGACAGCATTCTGCTGATAAAGCACAACTTGATTTGATTTGTTGTTATTCATGAAAGGATTTTGAATGCAGACATGGATATAGGACTGGAAGGTTGCCCCGCATTAAGTTATTAGCATTGGTTTGTCTTTCCAAACCCTAGTTTGCAAACACTCTCCAAACCCTTAGGCAGAGATATCTACTAACACTGCTAAGTGGAATGAAAATACCTTGGGTTGAATACAAACCTTGTAGATGTTGGAACTGTAGCAGCCTGCATATTAGTGTATGACTTTGGGAGGCTTTGATGGGAGGGACTTTGAGTGAATGTTAATCACATAGTAGCAGCCCATTGTTTCCGCTCTACTCCAGATCCCTTTCCTTTACTTTTTTACTCAGAGTTCTGAGTCTGCTTGCAATGTCAATGTTCTGTGTTTGTTAGAGTCTGTTACTCACGAAGTCAGCAGTTAAGAGTCTGATTGAAGGGTTTATGTAACCAGCCAGTTAGTGAAGCAAATGAAGATAACCAGTTAAAATATTATACTACATAGCAAGTGAATATGTTGTGTTTGTATTCTGATATACATGAAGATTTTGTGAGTAAAAGAGATGCATTTTTAAAACCTGTGTTCTTCTATTGAGTTCTGTACCTTCCAAGAGGACATATATCTAGCCAGCTATCTTTCTGATATGTCAGCCAATACTGATGTACAGCATCAGAGCTTGCCTAAGGTACCTGCTTGTGTAAGTCTGGAAACTCTCCAACTTCCCATGTGATAGAGTATTACACGAGTATAAGGAACAGACAGAATTATACCCATTGGTCAAAATCCACTCATGCAGTTAGGACAGCATAAGGCTCATGACATAACTTTTGGAGGTGATTTGCCTTGAATTAAGAAATCACCACAGGTGTTATCTGTGATCTACACCCACAGATGTACACCCTCCATGTCTGCAAAGATGAGGTGCAGACATGGGGGTGTCCCTATGCAAGAGGATTTAGGCCAATGCTTATTCCATTTTAATCTTACCTATCTCTCATGTAGTTTAGAAGGGAATTTATTGCAGACTGTTAGTAATCTTGGAGGGAATGCATGCATGAAAATACTGTAAATTCAAATAGTTTAAGTTCCTGGCCATACCATTTGTTCTTCAGCGCAGAAAGGAATAGTGAGTGGCTGCTAAAATTAATTTTTAAAAAAAAAAATGATACTAATCAAAGTTCTCTTAAGAGCAGGACAGTGGTGTGCCCCCTGAAATTTTGAGATAAGTGCCCCTCATCCTGGTCTACACATTGCCCCTGATATTTTAAAAAATCAGCTTGTTATATCAGATGGTGAACTATACTAATATAGATCACTGGTTCTTAACCTTGGGTTACTCAGGAGTTTTGGACTGCAACTCCCAGAAGCCTTCACCACCAACTGTGCTGGCTGGGGTTTCTGGGAGTTGCAGTTCAAAAACATCCGAGTAACAAAGGTTAAGAACCACTGATATAGATGATGTTGACAAAGGATTCCCACCAGGTTTGCGACTGCAGCCAGAAGTGGGATGCTGTGTGTTACCATCTAGTCCTCCTTTTCATGGTTAGTGGTGTGGGGCATCCCAATGGATGACACAGCTGACACTGATCCCCATATGATTTTCTTTTCAGCCTGGCAATCATAGTGCAGTTTGACTGGCTTGGGAGGTGGGTGGGCCTTTTGTAGCAGACCTGAAGAGGTAGTCTCCTCCTCATATACTCTGGGAGCGTAAAAGTGGGTTCCACCTCAGTAGGAAACAGACAGCCTAGCTCAAAGTTTCCTTGCCCACCCTCTGTTTGCTTATGGAATGGGAAGGCTAGACCGCTGTAGACTAGACTGCACTTCAAGTGGTGCTGCCTGTCTATTATTTATTGATTCAAACAGTAGTGACTGGCAACTTCCCTATTCTCTGTCATAATTTGGGGTTCATTGTTTTGGCATGGACATGCATCTAATATGGGGAGCAGAACTGTTCTGCATTCCCTGTTCTGGGGGGATCCCCTTAAGGGATCTTGTGGGAAGGCTTCAGTGGCCCACCCAGCTCAGAATCTGTGGAGTGCCTCAGCCCCAGATAAGATGAAGAACCACTAGAGTCATGCATGCAGGTGGACCCCCTTTTCCTCCCATCCCACAATATTATCCATCAGCAGTTGAGTGGCTGGTCATTGGATAACAGGCAAGCTACCCAATGGTTAGATCTGATGCCCACCCTGTGTCAATGTTCATTACAACTTTAATCAGTAAAGCTGTGGCCATATTCTATTCCATCTATGCAAAGAAGTGGTGTTGTATGCATTTCTTTGCTTTCTTGTTGCATGTGGCTTGCCATGAATGCTACAGACCTTGCAATATCTGCGTGGTACCATTTGGCTTCTAAAAACTACAAACAAAAATACGGAATGAAAGTCCTTGCAGTGCAATGAACAGCTGGAGTATGGGGATAAACATTTACAAGCCACTATTTTCACCAGATAAATGATAAATGATACGTAGTTAGGTAGATTGGTAGGAGAAATATAAATGCATTTCCACAGAAGAGAGAGCCTCTATATGCAGAAAGCATAGGGGTGTGTGTTCATTCCATTATGATGACCTACAACCTCAGAAGATGCATATAGTCATCTCTCCTTGATATGCATTTGACAAAAGAATATACTTTTCTTAGTAACCAAAGACACAAAGATCATCATCTTATGTACAATACTTAAGGATCTTGCATTATTTTCTTTTGATTTTCTTGATATTTTCCCCTTTACTGCTTTCAAACACTATGTGAACTCTAATTTTCTTAAATAAGTCCCATTTTGCTCTTTGATTACCATAATTCTATGCCCAGAGTCCATTCACATTCACATTTCCACATATTCATGTTTGAATATAGTGCTGGGAGTTTGAGAACCCTACCTTATTGAGCTTACTATTTGGGATGTCATACAATTATCTTTGTTGTTTTGGTCCCAGCAGATCCAGCCATTCGAGAACTGGGATGACTTTAGAAACCATTAATTTTATATCCTTTTGTAGTCTCTGTAACATTGCCTTAAATTTGATTTTCCACATTTTCCTTGAGAAAGCTCAAGATGGCATGAACACATATTTATTGATTTAACATTTCACCTTCTTCTATGGGGACCCAAGGTGGCTCACAACATCTTAGAAAACAAATATAGTATTTATAATATGAAATTACAGTATTAGGGCACTATTAAATGAATCATCACCTTAAAACATGCATCAAATTAACATAACTTCAAAGCCTTTCAGAAGAATGCACAAAGTCATCCAATATTATCCATCAAGTAAACTTATGAGGAAGGTTTAACTGAGAATGATGACATTTAATAAACTAAAAGAACCTAGAGAATATCTTCCAAACAGGAATTGTAATTTAGATTTGTTTTTTATAGATCTAGTATATTCCCTATAATAGCAATCATGCTATGTCAATTCTGACTTATGGTGACTCTTTTTCCAGGTAGAAAATACCCAGAAGTGGTTTACCATTCCCTTTTTCTGGGGGTGCACTGGAACTGTGCAGCTTACCCAAGGCCACACAGGCTGGCCCTACTCATAGGAGGCACAGTGAGAAATTCAACTCCAAACTTTTGGCTCTACAGCCAGATACCTAAGCCATTGAGCTATCCAGCCAGCTTATACCCTTGTGTTTTATGGCTAGTACCCAATTCTGTACTTCACCAGCAGTTTACACATACCATCCCTCATTGTTTCTGCCAGAACTGTTGCTCTCCAATCCCCTGTTACAAGTTTTCGGAAGCAAGTAAAGCAGTTTTTATTGCTGTTATTTTGTTGCTGCTGTTAGGAGGTAGTGTGTGTATATGTGACAACAGAGGTCTGCAAACAGTCCTATCTCCATTGACATGGGATTCAGAAATACTCCATTGGATCTTAGCCTAGGGAAGCTGGTCCCCACTGATTCAGCTTCATATTTTGGATATGGAAGTGAATGAGCATTTCAACTCCTAATGGAGGAAAATAAATGCCGCTGTGTCCTAGATCCTCATTGTCTGGTTAAAATAGTATTTCAGGTGAGCACATTTTCTGATACATTTTTAAAGTGCAGAAGGAAGCCACTGTAATTCCCTACATGACCTTCTGCATTTTGGGAGCCACAGAAAGTCACCCATTTGGCCTTATATCAAACCAAGTACTTCTGAAACAACTGGGGAATGTCTTTTAAAAATGAAATACTATTTTACTTGAAACAGTTTCCTGTGGGAAGGCAACTTTCACTTGCCCTGCGCAACCTCTCAGCACTCAGCTTACAAGCCACACATGCAGATTTCCAAGTGAAAAGAGTTGGATGCTGTGCTACTGTCAATAATTGTGCTTTTTAAAAAAGGCACTTAAAATTGTTAAGGACAAGAGTGAAGCAAAAGAAACAGCTGACAGAAAGAGGGCCAGAATCTAGAATGCAGCTTTTCAGCCACTATCACAAAGAGACAGAGAAAACTAGTGCAAAAATCATGCAAAGAAACAGAAGATAAAGACAAAAGAGAGAAAACAAGTGATCTTAAAGATGTGGAAGATGGGCACTGAACAAAGTCAAAAAGAAAAAGATTGATTCATTTGAAACAGAGTGTTGGAGGAGAGTTTTGCAGATAGCCTGGACCACCAGGAAGGCAGTCAAGTGGATCTAAGTTCAATCAATCCTGAATGCTTCAATAGCTCTTCAGCAAAAATGATGAAACTGAGGCTGTTGAGCATGTCACAAGAGGACAAGACTCACCAGAGAAAGCAATGATGCTGGGAAAGCTGAAAGGTAGGAGGAAAATAGAAAGGCCAAGTATGAGGTGGATTGACTCTACACAGGAAGCTATAACTAACTCTGCAAGAGCTGAGCAGGTCTATTAATGAGAGAACCTTTTGGAGGTCACTCATTCATAGGACTGCAGTAAGTTGGAGGCAACCTGCTGGCACATAGCCTTAGTACAGACCTGGTCAAAGTGCGGCCTGAGGGCCACATACAGCCCGCCAGTCGTCGCTCCAGTCCGGTGTTCAAGCACTTGTTCAAGCCCAAGACAGACTGGATTTCTCTCACTGAACAAGTTGAACATCAAAACCATTTATAGCTTTTTGTCTAAAGCTGATCAGTTGCTTATCTTTAACATACCGCAAAAACCTCTTTAGTATTTAGATTAACAAGTTTAAAATAAAAACAATCATAGCATCACTGTTTCATTTTATTTTTAAGTGAAGTTGGTTCAGCCCTCAAATACAGTTCAGATGTTTCATGTGGCCCCCTACAGAAATTAATTGCTCACCCCTGCCTTAGTAGTAGCAGCAGCAGCAACTTTTTTTCCAGCAGCAAAATATTCAAAGTAAACTTAAATTTACATATAGACTTCTCTCATATCTTGAGTTAGTTATTAAACTATGGATGACTCTTCAGTGCTGGTGGTGACCAAAAGATGCATGTCTCTGAATGAGAAGAAGGAAGAAGAGAAGGAAGAAATACCTCCTCAGATTTCCAGACTGTCCTTTTTCTGCTCTGCCTGTGCTGATCTGAAGCTAGTAATTACAATTTGGAGTTCCATCACTTTTCCAATCTCAAATGTATTTGCTTTAAAAACTAAAACTTTTTTCATTGCCTAGAAAGAAGTGTGGCCATCATACAAAGAAAAAAATGTAGTTGGATAATCATTCTGTTTTTTAAAGGTCTGAAACCACAAGTTAATGTTGCTTCTGTGTCATATTTTTGGTTACTTTGCGACACATAGACTCTGTGCAGTAATATGTCCTCATTCACTTTCAGTGCCTCATTTTCTCATGGTTTTGAGAGTTAAGTAAAGGGCAAAACCCTTCCAGCCTGGAATTTGTGACAATTGGAAACTGACTGTTACTGTGTTTGTATATCCTTACCATGAAGACTCTATAGTATTAGGCAGGTTGAGAACGGAACTTCAATACCTGACCTCCCCAGATTCCCAGACTGTCCTTTACTTGCTGTGAACTGTGTTGATCCTCCTTCAAGCTTAGATTGCTATTCTTATGTGTTGAAGATGCCACTTCTTTATCACATTTTTTCTTGTCCCTCCAGGGAGAAGCCATTTTTTCTTAGTTCTCTAGAGATGAAAGGGGCAGCCATGGTTTCTGACATTGTTTGTCCTATTTTCCAGGAGCCACGTGTGTTTTATATAAAAATAATCTATCCCACTCCTTTTTCAAGCTGTTCCACTCCTTTCCCAGTGCTAAGGCTGCAGTTTATTTGGTGCAGTTAAAAGCACTCCTGATTATCCTGTTCGGCAGTCTGTGTGGCGCCTTAATTCACTCCCAAATAGAGTTGTGGTTGATATTCTCTTCAGTAAAAACCCTGTGACATATGCAGTGAGTTGAGGCAGTAGAAAGGACAGAAGGGAAACCTTTTCAACTATTCTCCTCTTCTCACAATTTTAAAAATATTTTCCTAAGTGGCACAGAGCTATTTCAGATATAAGAGAGTATCTGTATGAGTCTGATGTATTGTTGTAGCGCTATGCTTTTACTAAATTAAATAGAAAAATCATAGAATAATAGAGTTGGAAGGGGCCTATAAGGCACTGAATTCAATCCCTTGCTAAATGCAGGGATCCAAATCAAAGTACATTTGACAGATGGCTGTCCAATTTTCTCTTGAATGTCTCCAGTGTTGGAGTGCTCATCACCTCCCAAGGTAATTGGTTCCATTGCCATACTATTCTAGTAGCTAAGAAGCTTTTCCTGATATTCATCTAAAATCTGACTTCCTATAACCTGCGTTCATTATTACCTGTCCTTTACTCTGGAATGATTGCGTATTTGAAAAGCGCTATCATATCCCCCCTCTGTGTTCTCTTCTCAAGGCTAAACATGTGCATTACCCTCATGTAGATGGTCCCTAGTCCAATAATTGGCACTTCTAGTTAGAAGGATCATTTAGCACATGGGAGAGGGATGTCCCCTGAGATATTGAAGAACTGTCAACAAGAAAAAATAATCCTACTTTAAATTGATAAATGATGTGACTCTGTGTGTGTGTGTGTGTGTGCGCGCGTGCGTGCGCGTGCACATGCATGTGCACGTGCATGTGTGTGCATCTACATGTGCATGTGCGCGCGTGTGTGCAAATTTTGGTAAAAGGGGACAAAATGTTAACATTTGGCAAACGCAACTGCAAAATTATGTATGTCATTGCCTGGCCCTTGCCTCTTCTTTAAGCAGTTTTCCACAGTGACACTTTGGCTGAAATCTTGTTGCTTAACTCATAACTTATATGCTAAACTCATAACAAGGTCAGGTCCACTCACATCAGTGGAGCTTACAGAGGAGCTGACTCACCAAATCCCCATTAATTGAGTGGGCCCAATCCAATGTGACTTACTTGCAGGTTTTCAGGTATTTAATTTTTCCCTACCAGTGGTCCGGCTATGTCTTCTTTCCATTTGACACATGGCCCTTGTTTTAGGGTTGTTTCATTAATACTGAATTTATTCCACCAAAATGTGTAAAATATTCATTGATAGTCTTGCCACCTTTAAAATTTTGCTGTCTCCATGTGCTATCAATAATTGTTAACTGCAGGCAGAGTACTTCAGAATGTCAATACCCCAGGAAAAAAAGTATCAAATGAAAAAGGTGCTAAGAAAAAAAAAGTCAATCAAAAGTTGCCAAAACAGCTCATGCTGGAATGAATTTCCAGTTGGGTGCCTTCTGAGCCAAGAAATTATTAGCACGCACATCTGGAGCAAGCATATTATAAAGCAGTCTTTAGAAAGAGAAAATTAATATATATGTATATTACTAAACATATGAAATTGTAAATAAAAACACTGAGCAACAGGGCAGAAATAATTCCAAATGGATTCTAGAAATTTTTTTGCTTCTTGCTGTTTTCATGAATTCCATCCAGCAATGGCATATATATCCATTACAACTATTATCCATGGTGACAATGCCACCATGTTGTTGTTTTAAATGCATTTCATTTCTTAGCACATTTAGCATCTGCCCTTCAGTTCTACAGAACTTCTGGGTTTTAATAAATCGTGACAATCAAAACAGAAAAGAAACAGTAGAAACAACATTAAAATGATATTGCACCTAATTTACCAGCAGCATTGAAAGTAAACCAGATTGAAAGCCTTGGCTGAAAAAAAGATAATACTTCCTAGCAAATCAAGATCCGTTAAGTCTTATTGCCAAGCAAACCTCTCTGGGAAAAGCATTCCTAAAGACCGGGTGCACAACAGAAAAGGTCCTATTTCTGTTCATTGCCTTGAACAGGGGTTAATGAATTGGTATGGACTGTTTCACTTTAATAGTTATACAGTGGTAAAACGCTGTCTAAAGGGCAGTTTTCATGTGAATATATTTTGAAGGAATCCTCATAGGTATTTTAGGAGTGGTTGTTTGCTGAAGAGGTCTTTTCTGTAAGCATTGTAGAAGCCCAGCATAACCTCCAGCCCCACATCGTCCCTTGGCTTTAATGTGTAAAACTGTCGAGCCAGGTCTGCCAGAAGCATGGTTGGTTCATCTGACCAGGAACCCTGGTTAATAGAATTCCCCATCTCCTAGTGCTGGTCAGTTGAAAGTGCTTCAACTGGAGCAAAATGCAACAGTAGATAGATGGAATACAGCAAGTAGATATTCCAATATCAAAAATATTCACTGCTTGCCATTTGGTTTCTGAGCCCAATATAATAGTTTCAGCCTTTAAAGCCCCCAAAAGATTTGGGGCCTGGCTATCTAAGCAAACACCTGTCTCATGATGAACCTGGTGAGACATCAAGATCTTCTGGAAAATGCCAATACCAGTCCAGGTCCACTTGATAGGCACACAGATGAAAGCTTTCTCCTCTGTTATGCCAAGAATCTAGAATGTCCCCCTGCCAGAACTATGATCAGCTTTCCATTCTTACTGCTTTTGGGAGGGTTGTAAAGACATCTTTCTTCTATCTGGCTTTTTAAACTGTTTCGATGCCTATTTGTTGCAGGTTGAAACTCTGCTGATTTTTTATGCATGCAGAAGACAAATGATGTCATATTCAGTCACTTCTGACAACAAACAAGTTGCCACTGGGATTCTTCAGTGGGTGTAGATGTGCACAAAGCCTACGCCTTTCTGTGCGCTCAATAATCCCAGTGGGGACTAAATAATCGTTGGTCAGAAGGCACTGAAAAATAAACTGTTTGCTCTCTACATGTGTAATAAAGCAACCAGATTTCACTCACTGAGACAATATTAATGGCTTTATTGTTTAAGTTGCTTTTTGGAAAGGCTATTTTTCAATGAAGCAACTTTTAATCAGAAAAGTGGAACAAAAGTAAGAACTCACATATGATTTATATACTTGTATGTTTTGTGACTTTTTCCATTGCCTGTAAGCGGCAACATGTGCTTCAGTTATTGATTTTACACATATTTCTAGGTCTTGTCTTGTGCTTACAAAAGATTGTGCTAGTCTGGATTATGGAATATCAGACTATAAACCACATGAACTCCCAAGGAGCATTTTGCCATCCTACAAAGCTGCTTGAGTGTCCCCCCCCCCCTTTTATCTCAGTCTTGATCCTTATCTCATGTAATTTCCAAGTCGTTTTCACATTGTGGGTACACGGAATCCAGTGAACCTCTCCATAAAAGCTAGAGATAGCATCAGCATACTTCCTGTTCCCATTTTCAATGTGGCCAAAAATGACCATTTCTGAGGTCAACCACAATGAGGTCTGCAGGCCTCCCAAGGCTACCCGTACCAATGGTAGATTGATAGTGTTAAGGCTATAACCACTGGGGTTGGCATAGAGGCCAACTATCCTAAATATGCCTCTGACCTTTCTTTCAAAAGCAGGGAGAAATTGGTTGTTAAATTCACTGGGCAAGATGTGCCCTTCCTGTGTACATATTTATTTCCTGTTCAACAATATATGGAACTTGTTACGAAAATTGTGCCTTGTCTTTTTTTCCCCAACTTTCAGTGAATGACTAGACTAGATAACTCTTGGACATGGACCAAATGACCCCTGAAGGTATCTTCTAGCTGTAGAATTCTCCTATACACTCACCACCCATCTTACATTCAGGCAACCTCCAACTCAAAATGTCTTCTACAGACCTGGTAGTGATCACTTGGCATTAGCCATGGGAGTGTGCCTTCTTGAGTTAGAATTCTATCACAGTTTGAATCATGTTCTGTTCTGCACTCAAAACAATTTAAGACAGCTTGGGGGGGGGGAGCAACAAGCACAAAAACCAAAGAGCGATGGTTTCACTAGCAAATACTTTGCAGGGCATGCCATTTGTTCATGAGAATGGATCAAAAGCTAAACAAACAGGGAAAAAATGGAATCCAAACAAGACAAAACATCAATGAAAGGATTGATTTCAATGTAAAGAAATGACAGAATAACTGTGTAATTCAAAATGGTATGTGGAAGACAAATATACTTTTGCAAACGTGGTTCTAAATAGGCAGCCTCAACAACTAATACAACATTATTCTTCTGTTGTCCGCTAAACGTAGAATTGCAACTGACTCCCCACTATTTTTTCTCCATATGAGTGCCTGTAGTCCTATTACAGTATAATTTTAAAGGGTATAGTTTTATTATGGGTAGATAGTCATTGCGCAATATATATTCACTGTTTTGCTATACCCTTTTCAGTTAGCATAGTTTTATCACCAGTTTCTGTTTTTCATCAATCTTTTAACTTTGAATTATATGAATGTAAAATATTAACAGCAAAGTACCCCTTAAATGTTATATCTCTATAGCACTGTAATGCAATAAACGAGTGAATCATATACACAAAAACATAGACACAGATTTAAATTCCAGTGGAAATCTTTTCCAGTAACAGCCATTTTAGCAAAGTAGAAGTTGTCTGAGAATTTTCACAGATATCTTTAGCAAAGTGGTTCCCACTCCCCCCAGTTTTTTAAAAATGATTTATAATAACATTAGCAAACTATGGTCCAATACTTCTATAATGCTACAATACTTTTTCTCCAAACTAACATGATGGGGATATTGTGTTATAATCCTACGATGCTTTAAAAATGATTTAAAGGGCTCAGAAATCCCCCTAACACATAGAAAAAGGATAACAGTTACTTTGTGCAATTTCCATTTTCTTTTCCAATAAAAAAAGAAGACTCTTTCTAACGGTTGTTTTCAATCAGAATTTTACTTCAACAGGATTTTTGTCGGATTAAAGAAAGCAATGAAGGCCCTTCAGCAACCAGGCCAGAGATCTGCACAGGTCAGCCAGCAGTGACTTGTTTAAATAGTGTGAAATTGTTCTTTATGAGGCCAGTCACCTTTTGGCCAGAGAGGCTGGCCTTTTTGCAGTGTCTAATGTTTTCTTTTATCCCAGATGTTATTTGTTCAAGAGAAGAGAGAAAGAAAAGAGAGAGAGTCCAATTTAGGCCCAGTTGTTCAGCATTTAGATTGCTAAATGTTAAGAGCTTAAAGATAAAATGCCCTGCGTTGTAGGTGAAGGCTTGACAGGGATGGAATTCACGGGTGGCTAATCTTTTGGTTCCCTGCTGGGGATTTTAACAGCATTTCCTTTTTGGAATTGCAATTTGTACTGTTTATTGCTCCTGTGTTCAGCATCTTGTAGCATCTTCAGAGGAAAGTGGAAGGAGAAATGGGAGCTGTAGAAAAGGCATGGCCCTCAGCTGGGCAAGGAATAAAGGGCTATTGTTTGCCACTGTTTCTTTGTTATGTTGAACGGATGCTCCCCAAAGATGTTGGGCAAAGCCCCCAAATGCTGCTGTGTTTGAAACATTTTTTATTTAAGTAGGGGCATTGTTTCAGATTTCAGCAAGGAGGTGAACAAATATTTATGTAGGCATGGAGGAATAAGACCCTGGACTCAAAGTGATAGTCTAAGATTAAAGTGGAAAAATATGAGAGTTTATTGTTGCTATTTGTATACTAATGAACAACTGCCTCAGTGTCGTCAGGACAACAGGTCAAATAGCCACTGTTTTGAAACCTTGATGTGGCTCTAATGTATAAGAGGGCAACAGGCAGGCTGTATGCATCAACTCATGGTCATTTTTGTGAGGCTCAGCACGCTGACCTGACAATCTCCTCGCTTCACAAAAAGATAATTTTTAAAAAAATTTTAAAAGTAATATTTTGCTCAGAAAGTCCCTTTGTGCCGTCCAGGGAACATGGAAGAAAAATTTGCCATGTTGTAAGGGACCCTCAGCATCATCAGGGGCCTCCAGAGCTTGCCAAATACTTTCTTTAATTAGGGGACCACTAACGGAGCTCAGGGGGGCTTTTTCAGTTAAAAATATCCCCCTTTTTCAGTTGAACCCATTTTTCAATTAACAAAAGCACATTTTAGGAATATTTGCAATATAAAACAAGTGCATTAACTTTTTTAAAAATTTAAGTAAATATGTGAAATTAGCCTTTGTAGTCTTCATGTGATCCTTAATCTGTTGTGGGTCCTCAGAAGTCCTTTTAAAGTGTGGCCCTTAGGCTACTGACAAATCTGAAAGATGGCCCTCAGCAGTGCTGAGACCATCCACCCAACCTTGCACATGTTTACTCAGAAGAACGTTTACTCCCAGAGCAGTTATAGGACTGCAACTTTGCCTCTGAAGGCTTACCTGTGGAGGCTGCCCATCTGAAATTTTTAGATGACTTCCCCTCTCATTCCAGTCCATAAGCTATGTGCTTTGTGATACTATGTCATCCCATTTTATTTAGAATTAAGTTCCACTCTGTTCCCTGAACTTGCAACCATGTAATACTAATTGTGCACTGAACTGCAGCATTAATTGCATGTAACGTATCACCACCACTAGTAATTTACAAGTAATGTTGGCTGCCCTTTCTCTGACTGTATATTCACAGTCCCAGAAAGGAGAAAAACAAAAGAGATTTCCAGGCCTCTAGTGGGCCAAACTACATGGATTTGTATGTATGTGTTTAGCTTCATAGGTCACAAGTTATTACAATAACTGAGAGTCAAATTAGATATTAAGGAAAATGTATTTCCCCTGTGATCAACTCATGTTCTCTTCTGCAATATATATTTCATCAGAGAGAAGTACCTCTACAGACCTATGGCCGTGTCCACTTCCAGTGACTAATGACAAAACACATCACACTAGAATGCAAGATATGGAGATGAGGGAAATTCAATACTATGACAAACAAACATTTTTTACCACTTACAAAAACAAACTTCTATTGTCATTATACTCATATCTTCAAGTTTTAAGCTTAGGTTAAGCGTGTGTCTGAGGATGATGATAGTGATCTTGACAGAAAATCTTCAAAATCATTACTAGATGTGAAATGCGACCAAGCCCCACTATCCTTTTACCTTAGAGGCTTGCATGTATTACCATGCAGTCTCTGTATTCTAACTCTTATGCTCAACAAAGTTCCATGAAAGCTCACATTAAAATCTAGCAGTTGGTTCTTAAGGTGCCACATTATCTTTTTTTTCCCTTTTGTGTTTTGTGTTTCTTATTGAAATGCTTGAACATCTCATTATGCACAAGCGAAATTTTCTTTACCAAAATGCTGAGGACCCACAACAGATTAAGGGTCACATGAAGACTTTGATCCACTAATGCTAATCACACAAGCATTGGTTGATCTATAGACCTGGCCAATAGTACAGCATTTATTGGACAAACTAAACAAATTCTATGAACAGATGCCTTCGGTGACAGATCATCTAGGTTACTGAAATTATTTTATTCACATCAAAATAGCTACTCCTTTTGTTGTTTATAATGAAACTACAGTGGTGTCCCGCTTAACAATTACCCCGCTTGATGACGAATCCACTTTACAATGATGTTTCTGCGATCGCAAAACAATGTTTTAATGGGCAAAATCCGCTTTGCAACGATCGGTTCCCTGCTTCGGGAACCAATTCTTCGCATTACAATGATCAAAACAACTGATCGTTGGGTTTTCAAAATGGTCAGCATAGTGACTGGGAACTTGTTGGTCTTCCTCTGCATTTCTAAAATACTACTTTGCTGAACTACAGGAATCCTTGAAAAGTGAAGAGGAGGCAGATTAAACATTTAAAAAATACAGTGTTTGATTGCCCTGAGCATGCTAATGGAAGACATTGCCTGCTTTACCCATTCTGGCTGTGACCCAATCTAATTTTCCTATCCCTGCTCTCGATGATATAATGACACTGCAATTTGATCCTGTCTTTGCAAAATAGGATGCAGGTTTCACTCCTCATATTTGTTTTGTCTGGTGACCTGATGGACCTGGCATTCCACTTTGATCAGTAAATCATTGGGATGCCCTCTCATGCCCTCTCTTTTGATTCCTTTTTAATGAAACTGTCCTGAGGAAAATAAAACTCTATAGAAGAGACAGCCAAGACAACCACATCATCACATAGGCGACAGACACATAGACTTCCTTTTATGAGAAAGACAGAGACAGAGAGAGAAGTTTTAGCAGACCAATTTTTGCCTAAAAGGCACAGTCTTAAATTGATTAATAAGTGCTGAGGAGGTGCTAAAAGCTAGTGTCAATTAGGCAGACATAGGACACTTTTACAAGTCATATTATATAAGCAGCAAGAGATCTTGCTTCTTCTTGTGTTCTGCACAAAGCAAAATAAAGAATGCTTCACAAATCAGCAGTGATGAGAAAGCAGAAGGACTTGCGAGACTTCTCAAAAAAATGACAACCGGAAAGACCATGAGCAATAAATATGAAGCCCAAGCTAATTCAGTCTGCCCTGCTGCTTCTGACAGGGCTGACTTCCCCTGCAAACGAAGAATGTACACCACAGTCTCCTGGGATGATAAAGATAGTTTTGACTGTGGAATAAGACATGGAAAAGAAACGGAGATGGTCTCCAGGCAAGACATTTGGGCAGCCCTACAGTGGTGATTTTGGAGCTGATGGGAACTGGATTCCAAACAAAGCAACAGCAAGAGGGTAACAAGTTCCCCAGCCCTGATTCAGAGAATCATGTCACTTGACTTTACTATGTCATAGGCTTGAAGGCTCTGCCATTTCAACATGCCCCTTATACAGTATGTAGAACAGGAACAGAAAATGGCCATCCTGGCTGGAGAGTTCATTTCTAAACTCTGAGCACAGCATGGAGGAAGTTAGCATTGCAACTAATTCCCTCCGTGGCATGTCAGCTTTCTTTGCGAGAAGAATGTTTTGAGGTGTGCAAACATACACTGTGCTGTGAACAGTTAAATCCAAGAAAACTAGCATCACAGAAAACAGCTGTGAATGTAAGGTTGGCCTCTGCTACCTTTGAGAGGGAGCACAAGAGTAGTGTCAGATGTTGGAGAAAGCAATACAAGAGTCATTATTATAATCTTAGAAGTGCAGAGCTGGAAGGGACCTTATGGATAATCAAGTCCAGTCCTGGTAAAGGAAGCACAATGGAGAATCAAACTCCCAACCTTTGGATACACAGCCACTTTTCCTCCAGTGAGATCCAGGAAGAATACATCTTCTCCTCACTTTGTCCTCACAAAAAACCCTGTGAGGTAGGCAGGCTAAGGGAGAATCACTGATTCAAGGTCTTGTGGCGAGTTTTATGTTTCTTTAGGAACTTAAAGATGACTCCTCAGCTCTATTCTGTCATTCTGAACATTGCAATACATGGTCTCTGCTTAGTGAACAGGGTGGTATTATCCCTCAAGAGGAAGGATCTATTTCATAATTCCTTAGCTGGTAAAGGAAAAACTTAAGAACCAAAAAGCGGAGGGTGAGGTATATATTTAAAATGCATTGCTGCTTTGAAAATGACATTCATACATATAACCTCCGATAGACCTGACCGCAAAATATTCTCAAAATCCACAAGGGTATCTGTG
The DNA here is from genome assembly GCF_051106095.1 of Pogona vitticeps. Taxonomy (NCBI): domain Eukaryota; kingdom Metazoa; phylum Chordata; class Lepidosauria; order Squamata; family Agamidae; genus Pogona; species Pogona vitticeps. The sequence continues at coordinate 42,083,314 of NC_135786.1, forward strand.
GAGAAAGTCAATCTCTTTTCTTCCAGTTGTCAGATCTGTGTGAACAAGATACATAGCTTGCAGGGCCTATAACCCAGACTCACCAGAGTTCGGTATAGAAATAGATAAAAGAAGTTAGCTAAGTGCTCAGTGTATGATTGGGGGGCAGAATGCTAATGACTCAGGACAGCGGTTTACAGAGAAAGCAGTCTGCTGCTCTGGCTCCTTTGCCTGAAATAAAGTAGCAAACGGCAAAATGGGTAAGTGTACTGTATGCCAAGAATTAGGTTTGCCACCTGTCTGATGGCCTTAAGCCAACATAGTTACTGTATTTTTTGCTACTTTCCTTGGTGTGACAAGAAGCTATTCTGAGTTAATATTCTTCTCTCTCTCTCTCTCTCTCTCTCTCTCTCTCTAAATAAATGCAGGAAAATTGGAAAAGTTGGAAACAACCATGATATTTGGGGGGGGGGGGGTTGGAGAGAAAATGAAAATAAACAGTGTAATGTATTACAGAGGGAAGCAACTTATGCTGTCCAGAGTTCTGCCTTGCTACACCCATCAGCTTTCTGGAGAGAATGACATTGTCTGTGCCCTGATTTAAATAATATGTGGCGAATGACAAATTCTTTGGTTCCAATTTCATATCGGCCACCCCATCACACTCCTCTGCTACCCCTTTCATGTTTGGGGGTAGTAATAATAATATTGTATTCCAAACTCATGTGAGAGTTAATGCACATTGAAAATGTGTTGGACAAATGTGATTATCATACATAATTGTGTGCAGTCAAGTCAATTCAGACTTATGATGACTCTTTCCAGGGTTTACCATTGCCTTCTTCTGATGGTGCCTGGGAATATGCAGCTTACCCAAAGGCTGGCTCTTCTGGGATACACAGTGGGGAACTGAACTTCCAATCTCTGGCTCCTCAGACAGATACCTAACTCTGAGCTATCCAGCTGGCTAAATGTGGTTTATACCTAAGAGCTATTAAAGATAATGTTTTCAATTTTTGGGCTCCATTGGTGAGGGATATAGAAATTATATTTATAGTTTGTTGTGCCTTTTGTTCCTTGCACAAAAATAATATTGTCACAATTATCCAAGTAATAGTGACATCACAAGAAGTTGCAAAGAATTCTGAAATTCCAGCTAGTGTAAAACTGGCAAACTTTTAGTTAACTGCTATTAAGATTGCTAGGTCAGCTGCATCTCATTTCCTAAGATTTCATGGCCAAAATTTGGGACATGGAGATGAGCCCCTATGATGTTACAGAGGCCACCACTTACAATGTCATGAAAGCAGGACACATTGAGTTAAGTAGGGGCAAGGACTGTCACTACTTTTTTAAAGTGGCAGAAAATACTGTTACCCTATTCTAGATAGGCTAATTTGCATATTATTCAAATTAGAGTCTAATTTGGATACTGTGCAAAATGTACTAATTAATGCAGGATTTTTAAAAAAAACATTATGCAAGTTAAATGCATTAATTGTTGCAGTATTTTTCCACCAATATATTTTAACCCTGTAATCATGTATACAGTGAACACGGATTTGAGGAAGCCAGGATATTGTAATGGCTAGACTGTTGGATTTGGAACATAGGGACGAAGCAGGTTAAAAGCCATGCCCTGTCTACTCACATTATTGAGTCAGTCAGTAATTCTTAGCCAAACCTACCTTACAGGGTGTGTTTTTTTCCAGAATAAAATTATAAGAAGGTACTATATGAAGCAGCCATGTACTCTTGTGGTCCATAAAAATAAGCGACAATTTTCTGTGATGCACCTAGAATCTCTTAATCAGAACAATCAATGATTGTAGCAACAGGGAGATGCTGGAATCTGTAGTCTAAGAAAGTAATTCTACTAGTGTCTGTTTCCTAATAAATACAAATGTAGCAATTTCCCGTACATTTTATTCAGTTGGACATATATCAGAGTAAGCAGTTCAAAGCAGCACATTGAGACAAATCCATATACAGTGATGCTTCGCAAGATGAAAATAATTCATTCCACGAGTCATTTCGTATTGCGAAAATTTCATCTTGCGAAGTGCAGTTTCCCATAGGAATGCACTGAAATTTAATTAATGTGTTCCTATTCGTCTTGCAAAGCACGGCCACAGAAAAATTTGTCTTGCAAGTCACCAAAAATTGCAAAATGCTTTCATCTTGTGAGTTTTTCGTTGCGCGAGGCATTCATCTTGCATCTGTAGATAGAGTTAACTCCTTCTGATTATCTCTCCAGAAGTATAAAGTACACAGGAGCCATAAATGCAGTAGCAAGGGGGAAAAAAATAAAAAGCAGAATATTTCAAAACTTTGTACTCTCCAGAAAAACATTTTCTGGAACTTCTCAAAAAGTGGTAAGAGCTCATAAGAGAACATATCATTCTTTATTTATTTATTTGATTTTTACCCCGCCCCTCTAGACCATGTCTACTCGGGGCGGCTTACAAAATAAAACAGAACAGTATAAAAATACATAAAATCATAAAATTACAATTTAAATTTCAATTTAAAACAATTAATTTAAAGAGAGGATTACCAAGATGGAATAGCGAAGAAAATAAAAAAGGAGAAAGACTTAATTGACTGGAGGGAAGGCCACATGAATGATAAAGCTTATGCACAAATAGTGGCTGAAATCCAATGAGAAGAGAAGGTCCATTGACTCAGTGGGGATTTGATGATTTAACTCCTCTATAAGTTCCATTGATTCAGTGGGCCTACTCTAGTTATGACTTACTACTGGGTTTTAGCCAGTGATGTTTAAATGGCATATAAGATATATCCGGTCTACACTTATATCCATATCTAATCAATCCTTGTTGGACTTTTATTTCTTTTAACTTGCTCTAGTAGAAGAAATCCAAAACAACAACAACAACAACAATTTACCCAGCCAACTTAGGATGCCTGCACATGTGTATGTGCTGTTGTTGTTCCTTCAGTTGCTGGCTGATGGTGTGTGTGCTTTTAGACTTAAGCTATTCCAATACCATAGATTTTTGTCTCCATGTGTGGGTTATTATCCTAAGTGCTCAGCACTGGGACATTAAGCAGCTGAAATCTGTCAAAGAAAACTCTCTCAGGACTCCTCTATGGCAGAGGAAACCAAGCAAAAGAGGCGCTGAGGTCTATTTTAAACATGCTCAGGCATTTTTTTATTTCCTATGACCTACTTCTTTTCTAATAATTGAAGGAAGCAACCATGTGTCTTCCATCCTGATGGAAAATTACTAGTACCCTACATAAACCATGCCTGTCACGGTGACTTGTGAATAATGAGGCATTATGTGCTTTGGGATGGATATTCAGAAATGTTATTGTGACATTTGTGTTCTAAATTCAAAAACAAACAAACAAGCAAGCCCAATTAGGATGTGCTTCCTCCCCAAACCCTTATGGCATTGTGGATGTAAAGTAACAGTAAATATTCATTTCTGAGTAACTTGATTCAATTTCAGCCACTAGCAAATGGTCAGAAGAAGAATTTACGGCTGCATTTATTTTACTGTGGTCATTTTTCAGAAACTAGTTAGACATACACATAGAGAAAATTCTTTGAAAAACATATTTTTATACTCAACCCAACCTCAAGCACCCGGAGTTCATCACTGCTGCAGAAGTCTCTTTGAAATGGGGTGTTGGGCTGGGAAAAGTAATGGGTTCTGGCATGTGCATTGCCTCATATTGTTTACTATGGCTATTATGTGACCAGTTATTCATTTCCTGAGGACTCTCACAGTAAAAATGTTTATTTGCTAAGACAATGGGTCAAAAAAAATGTCTTCAGGCTTCTGATATAGGATGAAAGCTCTGTTTTAATTTTGCTCCATTAAACATTATGGGGGAATTGTGCTGGCCCTTAATGACCACTCCTACAAAAAAACTGGCCAATAATCCACTTCATGCTTGCTTTGTTTGATGGAATCTGTGACACAGAAACACAATTAAATCAAATAATTGCTGACTAGAATTTTTTTAATGGTCAGCATTAAAATTTTTACATATTCCTGGGGTATGTAATTGTGACCCTCCAGATATTTTTGAACCACATCTCCCATAATCTCTCACAATTGGTGGTGCTGGCTAGGGCCAATCAGACCAGTGGACCAAAAACATCTGCAGGATCTCAGCTCCTCATGTCATCACTGAGCCCCGTGCCAAACTCATCTTGGCACAAAGAGAAAGTGGTGGTCAAGACATGCTAACAGCATACATCATGCAAAACCTTTTGGAGTATGAACATTATGAGTTAGAACAGGAGGAGCTGTGGGCCTGTTTCATTGTCTACTGTTGGTGACAGCTTCACAGTGGCCACAACTTCTCATGTTAGGCTGCATGGGTGCTCTTTGAGAAGGGCAAGAGGCATACATTGCACGTTCTACATCAGCCACAAGATTCATTTCAGGACCAGTTCAGGGGAAAAAAAAAACAACTGGTTCCATTTGGAACAATTTATAATCTGTCTGATTCTACTCCAAATTTTGTTCTCAGATCAAAAATCCAGCACTTCATGCTGATCATCACTGGGAAATTATTAGAATATCACTGACATTTTGGTGCATAGGAGCCCATTAGGAAGGAACTACCCATTAGGAAGGAATTCGTACAACTCCTAAATTTCAGATGAACAGGTATAGGAATAACTGTGCTATGTGCCTTTAATTTTGTTTTAAAAGATAAGTGTTAATGGCAAAATTAGAAGAGACTTGCAGAAAAGTTTTCCCTTTTGGAAGGATTTACTCTGATCAGTTTCAGAAGAATGAATGAAGAGAGCTTTTGAGCAAAATGTCTAAAAAAGGATGCAGATATTTCCATCATGCTTGTACAGGCAATTGTGATGAAAAATGCATGCACAATAGAAGTCCTTGTGGTTTTAGATATATCAAATTTTGAGTATGATAGGAGTGTTCAAGCTATTCATTCCTCCCAGTGCCTTCTGGGGCAACATTTATGGGGGGAAACATGTGTCAGAGGCAAGAAACCAATTTTGAAGGAAGATAAGTGCATGGGCTAGGTAGCTATGATGAATGATGAACCATTTAAAATGTTGGTTTTACTTTCTTTGTGGTGGTACCAAGGTGATGGGAAATTAAATAGGATGGGTGGATGAAGGTTGTGCACTGGATGATACAATGATGGAGGCAGAATGGGCTGAAAGGACTTGGTCATGCAGCATTTTAGCAGCAAGCAGCCAGTCTTACACCCTCCCATATTACATGGACAACATCAAACAGTTCTGATATTCCCATACTTGAGAAGCACAACTAATAGAAACCTGGAGAAACCAACACTGATTCAAGCCTTTGATTCTATAAATTCTGTTGCTTAGCACAGTAAGTTACACTAAAGTAGGCTCATCAAAATATTGGGGATTTGTTGAGTTTATAAGTTCCATCAAATTGCCTACTGTAGTTGCAATTTACTACATTAGGCAACACTATTTCAACATCCCTTCTGGAAAACAATGCATTTGAAGGGCTTCAATAAAGCCATTCAGTAAGCCTTGAAGCTAAAAATGCTACCATGAAATGCCATCCCATCATCTCCCTCTTTTTCCTGCTCTGGTAGTTGCCTTAAACAAGAACCCGAGGAGATGGCAAAGCTTAGAGAAGTGTTTCGAACTACAGTTGTGAAGTATCTATTCTGAACTAGTTTCCCAAACCCTTTTTTCCAGCATGCTTACTGGCTGAGAGATTCTGAAGTTGTAGCTCATAAAAGAAACTTTTCCAAGCTCTGAGGGAGAAAATACATCAATTCTGGAGACACAATTTTTGGGCATCTGTGTACCTTCAGATACAAAGGGCTAAGGAATCTTCAAGAGTTTTGAGGATTAGATCTGCTCTACTTCAGAGGAGCCCTGCTTTGACATTTCCCAGATCTGATCAACAAGTCTATCCGTTCTCGGATTCCAATGAATTTGAAGCAAGTCCTTACTACTTGGGTGCCTATCCAGAATAACAATCCGACTGTCTGAAATTTCAGCCCAGTCTCATCGAACCTGCTTGTTAGTTATAGCTATGAAAGAAAGTTGATGTTTTACTTTCAGCTCAACTAATTAACCCAGTGTTCTTTTCAAGCAAAATATCACAGCCTTTAATTAATTTTTCTCCCCTGTTAACAGTTGGCAAATATCATCCATTACCTAAACATGGCATATCTGCCTTTTCTGAGCCACTGAAATCATATTCACTGTCACCCTCTGACAGGAGGATGGGAAAACTGCATTATTCAAATTGGATATCAGTCACAAAAATTGAAGAGTAATTTGTCAAAGTCACAGCCGGGCTCAATAATCATTTGGAGACAACTAAGTAATTAATCAATAATGCATTCTCACCTTTTCATTTCCCTCAATTGTCAGCACTGCTGCACCCAGGATGCCTTGAAATAACAGAATGAAATGTTTGGTACCAGCCAGGTTGACAGCTCACATCCACAGACGGGAGCATTTAACACTGCTTGTTTGCTTCAGGACTTGGATGCGGTTGAGGATTGTCTTCACTAAAACTATATAATCACAATGATTTATGAAGATGGAGATTCCATTACCACCTCCAAGAGGGTAGTTTCACTGATTCCAGTGGGGTAGCACCAGTATGTGATAACCAAAATGGTCCCTTTGATTGTAAAAGTGTCATTTCCCCACCTAATTTCTTAAGTCATTTCCTACTTGTGGACTGTACCGGGTCTTGCTTACAGTAATTGTTTCTGATATGATTGCAGTATCTTTACTAATCTAGTGCATTTTAAACTTTTATAGTTGACCTCTTGATGCACTCTTGTAAACTCTGAGACCATATTTACAGAATGTCATAATCTGGATTATGGATTAAGCGGTATCTACAGCAATATGTAAAAGGGAAGTTGATCAGAAAACAGACATGTGTGGCTCACAAAGTGTTATTTGAAACATGGTTTGAAATCAAAGAACACTTCAGATCTGTGCTTTCACATATATGCCAACCACAGTTTTGCAAACTGCAGTTTGTGAGCCCATAGCATAAACTTCCAGTTAGGGTTGCGAAATATAGAATCTTCATATTAAGGTACTTTGCAGATTTCATGTAACTGGAATTCTATTGTCACAACTTTCAATTTATTTCTGTACATTTTTTCACAGCTCTTGTGAATATCATCATCTTTTTGTTCCTCAGAATGGGCAGGCTTCCTCTATTTCTTGAATACAGTCTCGTTTTAAGCTACATCAGCCCATTTCTATTCCTTTCTGTGTCATTTCCCCTCCTCCAAGTACCAGTGGAAAGCTTTTGCACATTCTCTGTGGACAGCTGAATACAAATTACTTAAATCAGGAAAAGATAATTAAATCTAATGAATCTGGATTCTGCCCAGGTTATAGCTCTACTAAGGCATTAATCTTTCTAATTACTTAATTTTACTAACACACTATTCAGGGAGTTCAACAATGCATTCAATGAATCCAGCTCTGTGGAATGACTGTATCACAATTGATTTTGAGTTTTAAAGTACTTTAGGACTGCAAATCTTACTACTTTATTAATGTAATTATCACTTTTAGGATATTTGAGATAAAACTCTTTCAGTCACAAAAGCAAAATCATTCCATCATCATCATAATCATCATCATCATCTTAGAACTGCAAAGCTGGAAAGAACCATATTTTATTACTGTAGTGAGTTATTCTACTCCAGAGATACAAGAAAATAAAATAATTTAGTTGAAATAAACATTCTAGTCATTAAAGCATTGTTTAGATAACTTGGAAGACTCAGAGATTAAACCACTGGTTCATCACTATGCTTTTTAGCCCCTCATTTGTGTATTATACTGTTTTTTTCCATCTGCTTGGCTCATCTTGGCACAAGTCACCACATGCACTCCCTTCACTGTAGAGAGAAATAATGCTGATAATAGTTTAATATGTCTCCTGATGAATATACAACTGTGCTTGCATTGCCCAAAGCTGCATTTGCTTAGAAAACTACTATGGGGATCAATGTATTCGCGAAGGCTTTCACGGCCAGGATCTAATAGTTGTTGTGAGTTTTTCGGGCTCTTTGGCCATGTTCTGAAGGTTGTTCTTCCTAACGTTTCACCAGTCTCTGTGGCCAGCATCTTCAGAGGACCACACTCTGTGCTCTGGTGTAGTTGGCTTGGGAGTGGAGTATTTATGGCTGTGAGATGGGCTTTTGTCTTTTTCTGTAGATGACACACTAATCACCCATCTTTCATACAAGCATACATATAAGCTGAGATCTGCAACTGCTTATAGTACTGTGTGAAATTTCTTAATATTATTCCCTAAGCCCCAATGACTACGGGGACCACTGAGGTGTGTTTCTTCCAGAGGCAAGATGTTTCAATTGCCAGGTCTCTGTAGTTTGTTAATTTTTCCAATTCTTTATTTTTAACTCTGGCATCCCCTGGAATTGCAATGTCAATTATCCAGACATTTCATCATTCTATTACTACTATCTCTAGAGTGTTATGTTCAAGGTATCTATCCGTTTGGATCCGGAAATCCTACAAAATCTTGACTTCCTCATTATTTGATACCTTCTCTACCTGATGTTCCCACAGGTTTTTGGAGGCCGACAAGTTACATTTTTTTGCATAATGACCAGTGCACTCACTTTGTCACTCTATCATGTCTAAATTTGCAATCTGTTTGTACAATCTTTGGACATTTGAGGTGATGATGATGATGATGATGATAGTTTTTAGCTGAATTGACAAAGCTATTGCTCACATCACCTCAGTAAATAAATCTGACAGGATTGTGTGAAGTAAACATGTGCATAGGAAAACTTTAAATGTGCTGAAATTTATTTCTTAAGTATTGTTAAGATACTCAATACTGTGTTACTAATAGACCACTTTTTAATCCTAAAGTTGAGTCCTTATTAATAGAGTTCAGTGCAAAGAAGTGCATAGAAACACCTTGACATCCAATTTCTCCATTAATATTCACCCTACTGTAACATCTACCCTTAAAGAGTGCTTTAACTAGATAGTAAAACAGGAACTGGAGAAAGTCCCATTTTAGGGAAAAGGACCAATGATTTATTGCTATGTCAAAATTTCTACACCTTCTATAGATCTGTGAACTGATCAAAGCAAAGGAACAGATAAACAAAAAACTGTGTAATTTTGTTCAGTGGTGTACAATGTCCTCAACCAGTGATTCATGAAGGTGAAGCTAGAAATTTGTTCAAGAACATCCTGCCATCTGGACTTGGTGCAGAGAAGTACTTAGTCAGGGAGAGCATCCTCCACTGAACTCATCCTTGCATACCTGCTTTCATTAGTCAGAGCAACATCTGATACATAGCTCTGTACTGTCCTCTTGGGCTAGTTTTATGAAGATGCATGTCTCAAGCAGGCCCCTCCACTTTCTATCTGACTTGGTTCCTTCTGCCATTTCAGGAACAGAGGGATTTTGTATGGGAAGATTAATCTCTTTAAAGAGGAAAAGGAATGGCAGCGGGCAGCAAGCCCAAACTCTGTATGAAGATCAGTTGTATGGAAGGTAGCAGCAAGAGCAGCCTTTTCCCTTTTCTGCAAAAATATTGAAACAGTAAAAGAAATCCATCATCATTTATGTTATTTGGGCTTCCAGGTTACTTGGCAGCTTTCTGATTCAAAAAAGAGTTTATTTTCCAGTTGTTTCTTTTGAATAAAGTTTCAGCACGTTCTGGGACATTTACTGGTTATTGATAAATCGGAAATGGGATTTACTACTTTATATCTAGGGTTGAAGTTGATTCAATGAAACATCCAGATGCAAAAGGGGAAAGAGTGTCCATTAGAGATGGGAATGAAATGAACCACAAACCAAAACAACAACAACACTCAGTTCATTTTGTGGGCAGTTTGGGGAACCGCTCTTGCATGGAGTGAAACAAAACACCTATCTTTTTCACTCTTGGCATTTCATTTTGCTTTGCACACACACACACCCCTGAAATTTCCCCTTCATGGCCCTCAGAACCTACTGTACTCATCTCAGGCCTCCTCAGTGCCACTCCTGCTGCCCAGCTGGGTAGAGCAGTCTGGAACCTACTTCCTGCGCCAGTGCTTTCTGACAGGCTTAGGGTATTTTGGGAAGTGTAGTTTTGCTGCCCATTGGGCTACATATAGGGAACCTTCAAAGACCTACACTTTCCACAATACCCTATGCCTCCCAGGAAGCACTAGGGCAGAAAATAGACCCCAGACAGCCTACAGCCCTACTCAGCTAGGCAGTAGTGGAGGGGAGGAGGAGGCCCAGAGCAAGTAGGGTAGGTGCTCAAGCCCATGAAGGGGGGCTTTCTGTGTAGCTGCACCACAAACCATCATTGTGCCATTCATGCCTGTCTCTAGAGCCCATGCAATTAGGTGTATGAAAAGGATATGAGGCACCTTTGTAATATGGGACATGGCTTATTTTGGTTACCTTAAACAGAAACATTTAAAAGCAGATCACTTCTACATGGAGTCCAAAGAAGCTCATGTTTGGTTCATCTCCAAGGGAAATAGCCACTAATTGCCTATTTGTACATAACAAGCAGCCTGCTGTTGGGCATGGGCTATTCATATTCATATCCCTGGGGATACAAACATAAGTCTCAGCACCACAGGTGCCACGGAAGCTCATTCCCTCCCTTCAGAACTGGCTAGTCCATTCACCAGTTGCCACACAGCACTTAGGTCCTGCGTTGTCTGGGAAGGCTTCTGCCTGGCCAGCACTTCCCCACCTCCCCATGCAACTGACCACTCCAGTGAGGAGGCAGGGCAGGGAGTCTGTCCTCTCAGCTAATAGGTGGTTGGCTGGCAGGGAGGTGCCGGCTGGAATCCTTCTTGGATTGGCCCAGTGACAATGACAAAGGATTTGAGCACTGCACAGCGACTGGTGAGTTGGGAGGAAGGGAGTGGGCCTCCATGGCACCTGTGAAACCATGATTCATATCCCAAGATAAATGAATATGAATAGTCCATGTCTCATTAAAAGCTGAAATCCATTAGTATGCTTAGGAGACCTACTTGATGGAACAATCATATGTGTAAATGATGCCTAAGATAATCAATCACAAAACCAAGAACATTAATTGGCAAAGGATAGGAGATACAAAAAGTCCAGTTGTGAGAATCAAACATGTTCAGCAAAATATCTTCTTCTAATACAGATTAGTATAGAGTTTATTACTGAGAGCTTCAGGAGCTGCTTTTCTGTGTGCCATTTCTGTTTGACCTTGGTGTATAGATTACAGAATTGAAGGAAGAATCTTTGCTACTAAGAAACCAGATGTGCCAGAAAAAAAGAAAAAAGCTATGTGGTTCTTTTACACAATCTGCAAACAAGGTGGACAGTAAATGCAGGATTCTTAACCAGGGTGGGTGTTACAAACTGGATGGGCCTGACAGTGTTGTTTAAAGTTCCAAAATGGAGGCTGAAGCATTGTAAAGTTAGTTGGGGCAGCAGGTTTCAGGTTTCATCCCAGGTGAAGTAGATTTCAAGAGGCATTCCCGTCCCCTGAGGGCCAATGATATTTGCATTTATTACAAAATGTGCAAGCCATACAAATACTTTTCTGGGTTATCAGATAATTTTAGCATATTGCAAAAATGACTGAGCATTCAAGCATACATTTTGTAGTAAATTATTGTCCTAATTTTCATATATTACATTTTCCCCCTTACGAAATATTGAAATGCCATCAAACTTTGTCCCATGGCACCACAATATACAATTGTGCTTATCCATATTCATAGTCACTCAGCTTTTGTGATGCAACTATTTCTAAAATCATACAGTGTTCTTAGAAGCATGCATCCATAATATTTATTATTGTTATGAATGGAGGACTATTTCAGCATGTTTAATAACTGTAGGATAAGATTCTCAGTACATTTAAATAATTGATTGGCTTAGACATTTCACACTAATGCAAATGCATCAACAAGTATTTAATTGGATCACTGCTTGATCCTAGCATCGTGCTATGGCTCACGTTCCTTGTAAATCAATTCTACATTTTATTCTGTCTATTTCATATTTCTAAGACAATATCTCAGCAGCAGCTCAAGAGAGATTACTACAAAGTTAAGCATCCGTGCTATATTGTGACAGCATTGCTTTTAGAACAATGTTAATTTATATATGCTAATTTATTTAAGGATTCTTAATATGTAACATTGAGCTTAACCTAAAAAGCAACATCTGGCAAGGTCAGCTGGGAATCAGCAGAAATGAGACACATGGCTTTCTTTTCTTCTAAATACTTTCAGATCTGAATGTTGCAGATATTCCCCTGTTCCAGCCCATATCTCTATTACCAGGAAAACAAGGAAATACTCAGTGGTCTTACTATCAGTTGCTCAGTGCTGCAGCTAAACTGGTGACTTTCAAACCCAATGGATTTCAGAGGTGGCGTATGTGCTGCAGTGAACATGTCCACAGCAGGACATTTCTGAACTTACTGAGATGCTCTGTAGCCCTTACTATGTACACCAAAGAGGAGACCTCTAAGGTCATTTCTACAAACCACCCAAGTCCCATGAAGCATCCCAAATGCCCCCCCCCCCGATGAAATAGCATAATTACATTCAATACAGGTATTTGGCTTGATCATATATAGTTAAACAGCCCTTCTATTTTATGTGCAAAAAGCAGTCCATCTCCCACAGGAGCAACTCATGGTTGGAAGAAGTGTAAGGTTGAAACAGAGAAGAGAGTAGTGGATAAAACTCAAAAGCAAAAACTCATTGTAGGACTACCATGACAAGAAAATGTTTTGAAAGAAAATAGGGCTACCTGTCTGGGTATTATTGTTGTTGTACTGCTTATTTTAATGGTCTATTTTTGTTCTCTTTCTTGGATCCCCACCTTATTGTGATGAGAGGATCTGAATGTGTCAGAGAAGCCAAGAGCAATGCCATCAGGAGACCAGAGTCTATTACAAATCTGGGCTTCTACTAGGGTCACCCATGACAGAATGTTTACAGCTGAGGCGTTGGTCTAAGAGGCGTCCACCATCTTTAGGGGTAACAGCTGCATCAGCAGAACAAAATGAATAGTTCCAATAGTGATGTGGGCAGAAGAACTTCAGGGAGGCAGCTACTTGGTAGCAATGGTAGCTGAAGGTGAAGATGGTGGAGGATCTTTCATAGACAATGGCTGTGACACTCAAGGTAACTTTTCTTAGTGCCATGTAGAAGAAGGCAATACTAAACTACTGCTGAACTTTTCTTACCTTGAAAACCCTATGATGAGATGGGCTAAAATGAAGCAAGAGATAGTGCTGGAATATGAGACTCCCAGGTTAGAAAGTACTCAATCAGCTACTGTGGAAGAGTGTCACGTTCCCGGCAGTTACAATAGCTAAAGTCCAGTAAACCAGTCCAGGGTCAGAGATACCAAGAATGCAAACCAGAGTTCCAAAACAAACTTACAGAGTGCAGTCCAAAATCAAAGTCCAGGGTCAGATACACAGTCAGAGTCCAGAGTACATAGTCCAGGGCCAAGGTCCAAAGTTCAATACCAGTGCAAGTCCAGGGTCAAGGTCCAGAGTTCAGGAACAAGAGACGTGGATGCCAGCCAAGATGTTGACTCCTTGCTTCCACGAAATTTCTTGCTTCACTGAAGCTCAAGCTCATTTTATCCTAAAGCAGCTCCCTGAGCTGTTGGAATGCTCTCTATTCTGCTAGTACTCGGGGCTAGGTGAATACAGGTCCCTGTGGAAAGCTTTAGAGCGATCCTCTGCTCTTCTTTCCCTGAGTCTTTTCCGAAGCCTGCCCTGAAGCCTGTCTGCTGTGGAGGGAGAACCTGGAGGCTGCTCAGCTGTTTCCAATCTCTCCACATTCTCCTTAGCCACAATTAACCCTTCTGGGTCCAGATCTTCGGTCGCACTCATGACAAAGAGGAAAGGACAACTACAAATAGTGTTGTCACTAATAACAGAACTAGTTTGAAGCCGAAAGCGCGTATAGTGGCTGACATGCACAGAAGTGAAAGCAAAGTCCATTGCTGCACAACACAGACAATTGGAACATGGAATGTGAGAAGTAGGAATAAAAAAATGTAGGAATGCTGTTATACAGTTGCCTTGCTCTCAGGATTGGCAGGGGCTAACTGCTTTGCAGTGGTTTTTTATTTAGTAAACTGCTTTTCAAACCTCATTTTTAAAATAAAATGTATATTTTCAGGATTTTTTCCCCTACACTCCCTTAACTATTTTAACAATTTGTGTCACATCTTGCCACAAATTTATGCCAATAGAATTTTGGACTCAGTTTTATTGCTGTACTATGATAGTACTATGGTGTATGTTTAAAATGTGAGATTGCTTTTTTGTCATTTTTTCTCACACACAAATTCAGAAGCTTACATTGCATATAATAGTACTGGAAACTGGGACATAGATTTGTTAGCAGGGTTCTTCATATGGCCCTCTAAAACACCCTTATTCTATTCCTCCAAGACGATTTGAATACATGATCTAAAATGATGGTGTACCACCACAGTGTTTAATTAATGCATTGTTTGATCATCAGTCTTATTTTTTGTTTATTGAATAATTTTTCCAACAGCCTAATACCGAACAATGTGCCTCTGCTCATACCCTTCCTGCTGTCTACCAAACTTCATAATTCCTAGCATTATTTATACCTTTCCTTGAGCAGCACAGAGACAAAGCTGTCAGCATTTTGATCTGAATCTTGTTGTGGCATTATTATTACGTGCTTATTTCTAAATGTGAATGTCTGCCATCACCAATAGCATATATCACCACAGATATTTCCATTCGTTCTCCCCACAGAATGAGTGCCCACAATTTATCAAAGAAGGTCTATTAGAATAAGATGAGGTTAGCTATATATTTCAGACTCTACATGGTTTAGAAGCAGAACAGAAGCCCCATGAAGCTTCTTTAGAGCCTGAGGTAGAACACATTTTGCTTCCTCAGAAATTTGGTATGAAGTCTATCTTCTGAATATGAAAAACATTCTCGTCACATTTCTAATGTTCATTTATTTGGGGATGGGGTATAAAATGGCTGGCATATAGCCTGTATTTTAAAAACAAGTGGGATACAATCTTGTTTTTTGCTGAATCAACCTGTTCTGTTGCTGAAAACTCTCTTTTCTGTCCTCTGGAGTAGGATGTAGGACTTGTCAACAGCTTCTGAAAGGTTCAGAAGCAAAAAATAAAGATACATTCTTTTCTGCTGCTTGAGTCCAGTATTTCAACTTCAGTGGTATATTGCTTTCCACAGAATCTTAGGGAATGACTCCCTTTTCACAGAGAATAATAATTCAATCATTTGCACAGTGAAGGAAATTCAAAGCTATATCATCATCAACTGATGTGTTTCCAGCTTCTCCAGAGAGTGAAAGCTTCTAGGTTAATTGGTGCAGTCCTCAAACAGCTTTTACCATCAAGATATTTCTCCTAACAACCCACTAAGACATTGTCTCCTTTATCTTAAAACCATTAGATACTGTCCTACTATCTAGGGCAGCAGAGAACAGCTCTTTGTCCTCTTCTGTGTGACAATTCTTGATTCATCCGAGGAGTGCTATGAAATTGACCTCTCAATCTTTCCTTCTCGAAGATATATAGTATCTTTTGTCCCAGAACTTGCTTTTCATACCACATGGTGTCTTAGTTAACCATCTTTCAACCTGTTTCATTTTTGTCAACCTCTTCTTAAAATATAGCAAGTTATGTGAGTGGGGTGGGTGGGTGGGTGCTTGAGTGCACGCAGGCATCCGTGTGGGCGGGTGGAGGTGCAGGCAAGGCTGTGTGTGCATATGCAGATATGTACACACGTATGTGCCCATGCACGTTCAACCCTCTAAGGTGTTGAAAGTATCTGGTGTGGCCCTCAGGGTCAAAAGTTTGAAGACCCCTGATCTAAACCAGTGAACCTGAACCAACCTGAAGCACAAACTTTTTTTTTACAGTTTAACAAACTTCCTGATTGTTCTCCCACCCACTTCCAATGCCCCCGTTGCCACCCTCCCTGGTCCTGTTGTCTCCTCCTCTTCATCTTTCACCATCTTGAGACACAGCAGGCCTAGCTTTCCTTCCTGGGTGCCTATCAGCTGAGAAGCAGGTACATGCACAGAGAAAGCAGGCCCAGCTTTGGAAGGGAAACTTGGCTGCTGTCTCTCAAGATGTAGAGTGGTGCAATGGAGGAGAAGGAAGAGAAGGAGGCAGCAGGACCATGTAGGGAGGTGACTGGGGCAGTGGGCAGGCTGTGGAGCTGTAACTAGGTGATCCAGCACCTTGCAATGGTGGGTCACCTATTTGCAGTGATGGAGGAAGAGGAGGCAGCAGGAACAGGTAGGGAAGTGATGAGGGAAGTGGGACGGGGAGAGACAGGTTGTGAGGTTCCAAATAGGATATCCAGCACTGTGCCAGATCACCAGATTGCCTGTTTACAGCAATGGGGGGGGAAGTGGAGGAGGTGGCAGGACCAAATGGGTTGGTGCCGAGGTGATGGGAAGGGGGTGGAGGGCAGGCTGTGGGGGTTAGTTCCCCATCTAACAAACCTTATTAAAATGATCCAGTTCATAGTTCTTTTTTTTTTTTTTTGGGTGGTCCATGAGCAGCCATGAACCACCACAAACCACCATTTTTGTGGTTGGTGCCCATTTCTAAGCAGTGTGGTTCTTCATCCAAACCGGTCTCCTAGGTTCTTCTCCTTCCTACACTTCTTTTTCCATTTATTTTGCCTTGAATGACTATGACTATTTCATTTTATGACCAAAATACTCTCTTTTTTCCTGCATTTCCTCTGCCTTATGAGTTCTTGATATTTACTCATTTGCTTTAGTACTTCTTTCACCCTTTCAGTCTATGAAATTTATTGATTGATTTGATTTGATTTGTACCCCGCCCATCTGTCTATAAGACCACTCTAGGTGGCAAGAATATTTTTAAAATTCTTTAAAAAATATCTTAAATTGTTATCAATCAATCAATCAATCAATCAATAAAATATATACAGACTGAAATCTGCCCTCCTTTTGGAGGGCAGTCCCATCACATTGTCGTGAACATAGAGGTTCTGTTTATTTATTGCAGCTAATATAACCATAGGATTCTCTTTTAAGCTCATCTCTAAGTCGCTGGCCATCAGTATTTAATTTTTATTATTATCCATCAAATCAATTATGATTTATGGTGATCCTTTCCCGATACAGAGTACTCAGAAGTGATTTACTATTCATTTCTTCTGGGGACACTCTGAGACTGTGCAGCTTGCCCCAGGCTACACTGGCTGATTTTTATCTCAGGAGGCACAGTGGGAAATTGAACTCCCAAACTCTGGCTTCATAGCCGGGTGCGCAACTCATTAGGATGTATCTATCTGTCGGATTTATATATCGTCCCTCCAGTGAACACGGTACTCTGGGTGGTTTACAAATTAAAAAGTCAGAACCCCACATGACCCTAATTGTGGTACATCAATATGGCAGTTAAACAATCTAGGTCTAAAAATTTTCAAAAAGAAAAAAAAAAGAAAATTTAAAAATATTACTCTTAGTGGTCATTAATTCCCTAATTGTGGGAAGAAACATTGCTTATGTTTTCTTTTTCTCCCAGAGTTTAACCTTTGCTATTAAAAGCAGAGAGTTCTCAGGAGCGTGGGCTGCGCATCTGTACTGAGAATCGGATCTCTAAATGCTGATATCTCATTTATTTTTCAGGATCTGAAAAATCTGGATAAAGGTTATAAAACCCAAGCTCTCACTGAATCCTCCTCCCCGCAGGTAGGGGAACGAGAAATAGGAAGACATTATTAGCAGCAGTGGAGCATGTGCTAATTTGCTCATGTTTCCAGTCAGCAGGCATTTATTAAGACTTTCTAACTTCATTAATATTTCAGTAAATGTAATAATATTATCATACTCAAATGACACATGTGGAAATAATGGAAGTCCAACTATATTTTAAATAAAATAAAATTCACATACACTCTCCAGACAGTCAACCCAATTATCTATATTAAATGGTGATGTCCATCTGTGAGTCTCAATGGGTCCCCCTCTGAATCATCCACATTCAATTTTGGGAACTGAACTGATCATGACTACCCTAGTGTATTGCTTGACTGCTAGAGTAGTGAAGTCCTACCCTCTTGCTTTCACTGGATTTTCAATGGTATTTGATACTGTCATCACTCATCCTATTGGACTGGCTTAATGAGAAAAGTATTGGAGGCACTGCTGCAGATTCTGGTTCTATCTGCAGGTTGAAAAGATAGAATTGGGAAAAGGCTTTTGAGTCTTGTGATATGGCCCATGGATTGAGAGATAGCATAGGCCACTATTTGTTCCACAGTGCTATTTACATCCATATAAGCCATTGTGAGCTGTCACTAAAGGATTTGGAGTGAGTTGTCATTGGTACTCGAATTAGAGCCCAATCTATTTCTCTGTAACTTCAGTTGTGAACTAGATGACTTCCACTAAACTGGAAAGATGGAGACTTTTGTGGGTAGTGGAATTATGTTGTACCTGCCAGAAGGATCAAGTATATAGTTCAGAGCTGTCACTGGAAGCATGGGTGTTTAGCTGATGATAAACATCTGTAGCCACTGCACAACCATTATATTTTTGCTTTGCCACTATAGAAGCAACTAATCTTGCTGACAAGGAAGAATTAGTCATGTCTAAGAAAATGAAAATAACTTTTTAGCTGCATACAGGACTGTTGTGAAAACCAGCTTATTATTAATGTATATGTGTAGCACAGTCACTGTTTAAACCACTTTGGAACTTACAGATATATGCCAATTCAATCATCTCCCTCTTAAATTGGGTCCTGTATAGAGATGGGTGGGAACTGCCAAAATGGTGGTGTATTTTGGTTTGTGGAAGTCCATGGACCATGAACCACAAATTTATGATTTTTCCCCTGAACAAACCAAGAACTGAGTTGTTGATGCCTGTGCACATGCATCTGCCTCACACCAAACATGCCCAAATCCCATTTAACAGACAAACCAGGAAGTTTATTAAATAAAAAAAGAGTTGTTGGTTCAGGAATGTTTGGGTCATCCAGTTTGGAATGACTCGAATCTATGAATCAATGATTTTTGATGGATTTCCTGGTTTGTTTGTTTTTTTATTTGTGTCCATCTCTGCTCCTGGGTCACTAGAACTTTCTAGCCCTTGCCATAATCATCATAATATATGACGGGACAGAGTTTTTTTTTTTTTTAATATAATCAATGAATGGTACATGTATATCAATTAATATTATTATGTGTTTAGCCTTCCTCTTTCCTTGCAGAAATCCTTATCCAGATCACACCCTCCTCGCTAGTAGTTTATAGTGCAAAACAGAGCTATGTTTGAGTCTACTGATCAGTTATGTTACATAAAATTTCTGGTTCAGAAGGACAATCTGTACTGAGACTACAGCAGGGGAAAATAACTGCCTGTTATGCCACGTTGTGCGTGATCATGGAACAAAGGAAGGCTAATTGCCTTAGAACAAAGGAGTCTACCACACGGATGTCCGAACCAGCGGAGCCCTGCAGGTAAGGCTCTGAGAGCTCTTTTTATTGACTTAGCATGAGATACATAGTATGTTATTAGAATTCAGATAGGATACTAGTTACCTAATCGCCACTAGGATTGGTTGAAATAATTCTTTGGTCTTATGCACTACCTCTAAGCGAAAGCTGCTACTTCCTTCCAGGATTGTATGCACATCACTGGAACAGAATGCAGCTACAACCTTTAAGCAGAAGTTTCCCACACCACGTCCCCAATCCAAATCTGGGGCTTTGTACTAACTTTAGACTTTGAAAAAATTAAAATTAACTGTGGTCAAAATCACAACATCGGTGGTGATCACATAGTAGTTTTTACCTACTGGCGGAACTATCTTATTGTGCCCATCTAGTGTGAGATGCATGAAGTGGGACCTGCTGGATGGGGACTGCTTACACAATATCCTTTTACAATCATGTATGTAAATGGGTCTGTGTCTTTGAAGTAAAATCTGCTTTCATCCTCAGTTCAGGATCAGAATAAGATAATGCCACAATCTTCAGATTTCTCCTTGTAGCACAGCTAAAATCACCTGGACCATTAACATACTATAGTTTTCTGCATTATGGGAATCCATCCCACACATGCCTGTCTTCTGACAATAAATACCACTATTACTATTTCTAGGCAGACTAAGAAAATTGTAGGAAATCACAGGGAAAAAAGTAAGACAGCACTTGTGGGAAAGAGATCAATTGCACATCCTGGAATTCTCCTTTAATTCTTTTCTTTTTTTAAAAGACAACATGGTGGTGCAGATTATAATTATAGAGACAACTCCCCTCCCTCCCAGCCCTTTATGGCTCAATTATGGGTTAATAAGTGCACTTTGGTGGATGTCTGGTTTATTACGGAGGATGTCAGCTAAAGGTTACCTTGCCCTGTTAAAACCATGCAATAAGATGGGGTCAGCCAGACAAGGAGAATCACTTTCCTTCACATGCATGGGATGCAGAACCATAGATGGATTTATCATGTTTTTTTTTATTTAAAATATGTCGTGTATTGTTCAGGCTGTTGTTAAAAAAGAATTGCATCCTGAGAAGACAATTGAGTTTTCAATTGTAAATTTCACTAACAGTGATGTGGCCACTTAGAAGAGAGAAGAAGTGGGCAGGGCAGTAGTCCTCTGAAAATATCATTAGCTGGATTTCTTTCTTTCTTTCCCAGATTGGAGTGAGTAATAGTGGTAGCAGGCTAAATTGCCTCTTGAAGCAAGAGAGCAAAAGAAGAAGAAGATACTCTTTCTGGGTGGAACTACAAAACCACTTTCAGTTACTTGAAGAGTCTGTCAGACAGGACAAAGAAGAGACCCCCAGAGGAAGACATGAGTAGGGCTGAAGTGCAGCATAATACAATCGCTGAACCCACACCCTACAGAAAGAAGAGTAGTTGTAGCAGGGGACTCCCTCCTACGTGGAATTGAGACTGAAATTTGCCAGGAGAATCCATGGACTCACCAGGTATGCTGTCTCCCTGGAGGATGGATAAGGGATGTGATGGAAGGATTGTCATCACTCATAAAACTTACAGATACATATCCCTTTCTTCTTGTAAACATGGGAACAAACGACACAACCAAGAAGAGCTACTGAGAAATCACATCTGACTTTGAAGCTCTCGGAAGGAAACTCGGGGACTTTGGGGCCCAGATAGTTTTTTCTACCATCCTACTAGTCCTTGGAAGAGGAATCAAAAGAGAAAGGAAGATCCTCTGGGTGAATGACTGGCTACAAAGGTGGTGTCGACAAAAGAGATTTGGTTTTTGGGACCATGAGCTAAGCTTCCTGGAGGAATGGCTGCTAGCAAGAGATGGCTTGCATCTAACAAGGACTGGGAAGAAAGTGTTTACCCACAGCATGAAGAACTTCATCAGGAGGGCTTTAAACTGAATTGGAAGGGGGAGGGAGATGCAGGCACAGAATTAAGGGTAGATGAAGCCTTACACACAATAAAAGGAATGGACCAAACTGACCAAAAGGGCAACAATAATAACATTAACAATAATAATCACAATAATAAATACAACAATCATCATCATCATCATATTCATAAAAATGTACAAACAAGCCACAAATCACACACCTTCTGATGGCTGTATATGAATGCCAGGAGTATGGGAAACAAACAAGAAGAACTAAAAATTTTAATTTAGGAAGGCAAGTATGACTTGATAGGAATAACTGAAACTTGGTGGGATGACTCCCATGACTGGAAGACAGCAATTGAGGGATATAAACTGATCAAAAACAACAGAGAGAATAAAAAGGGAGATGGAGTTGTAGTATATGTCAAAAATATGCATTCCTGCATGATTCAAACTAGAGGAAATAAATTAGTACCGCTAAAAGTTCTTGGGACGTTAATCACAGGATATAAATAATGTGACCATGTTTCAGGGCAACAGAGGTATGGAAAGTATCAGAAAAACTAGAAAACATTTCCATTGTGTGGCCAGGGCCTCAGTCTTATGTTGTTCCAGTCTTCTTATCTAAATACAAAATAATCCTAATGTAACTTTAGTGAACAGAGAGCAATTATGATTACAGAAAAAGTATCCACAACTAAATTGCAGAACTAGATTTCAGAAATGCAGAAATGTGATTCCAGAAACATGGATTTTGTGCTTTGCATGGGCCCTCTTCAATCATTAATGTTAAGGAATGCCAAATAAGTGTGGGAGCACTCAGGTCCTACTTACATCAGAGAAATTGGCAAAGGTGAAGAAAAATGAGAAAGATAAATGTTGGAGATGTAAGACAATAAAAGGAACACTGTATCATATGTGATGGGGTTGAAAATTTATTAGGAAATTTTGGAAAGAAATAGAAAAAATAATCACCAAAGATTTAAAAATAAAAATGGAGATGAAACCTGAAACTTCTTTGTTCAATATGGTAAAGCTAAACTCAACACAAGAGACAAAAATTTGTTTATACATATTAGGCGCGGCCAGAATTCAAGTGGCAAAACAATGGAAAGACAAGGAGGAACCTTTGGTGGAGGATTGTTTAATAAAATTACAGGAACTAATATTAATGGACAAACTAACAGACTCACTGAAAGGAAAGAGTAGAACGGAGCACGAATCCCAATGGGGGGAAGTAAAGAATTATCTTAAAGAGAAATGGAGGAAAGATTCTAAACCTGTTCCAAGTGACTTAGGCTTAAATTAGAAGCAGAACTGCTCTCAACAGAAGTAAAAACAAAGTATTATATTATTAAGATTGCAAAGAAAATAAATGTTTGGTGGAAAATAAGGAAGTAAAAATGTTAAAGACTTGCTGTTTTGCAAAAGAGATAACAGAAAGTTATTTTGGCTGTGTGCTAATATTGTGATAATTACTTACCTATTTTTATAATTTCTTTTAAAAATGCAATAAAGATTAAAAGTTAAAAAAAGTCCTGCCTTCCTATGTCTCTGATTTCATTGCTGTGAAAGCATGGCAGGCAGTGAATCTGAATAAAAGAGTCTTCTCTATATGTAGGACCTCTTAATATGAACTAGCACCCTAGAGAGCACCCACAGATAGTGGAGGTTCTCCTGGTCAGACTCAGTACCCTCCATGGTGATGTACAAAAAATGGAGTTATAACAAAAAAGGGAGTGGGGATAGGGCATGTGAATATTCTTCTTTATCAGTGGTTCCCAACCTTGGTTAACCCAGATGTTCTTGGACTGCAACTCCTAGGACACCCTGCCAGCACAGGTAATGGTGAAGACTTCTGGGAACTGTAGTCCAAGAACACCAAGAGGAGCTAAGATTGGGAAGCACTGCTCTATGTAAACAGCTCAGTAGAACTTTAGCACACACATAAAATATATTATGATTTCATGGAACTAGTGTATATGCTTCTCATTTTTTTAAAAAAATTATGGAATGAGGGTAGATTCTTGTAGAGAAGCAGTATTGTTTTCAACAGCATCCCAGTGTTGAGCATAACACAATTTCCTATTTAAAATTCTCAATTAGCCACAAAACGCTGTGTAACAGAAAAGCTGAAGCTAGAAACCGCTATGGCTTTGCCAGATGCCTGGCCCAGCTTGGACTTGACTTTTTAACTTATGCCATTCTGCAGTGCTCTGTGCAGATTGATGGACCTCTGTAAATAAATAAATAAATAAACAAATCAATAAATAAAACTCTCTCCCTGCTGCCATTTCCTGTCTTCCTCTGCTTTGTTTTCCAATCTCCTGTGTTACATAGGATATCAGGGCTTCGCTGGAGAAGCAGCACAGGGAAGAGCACAAAGCAATTCTTCACCTGGGCATGATGAGATTTTGACTGAGTGGCTGCAGACTGGAGAGGGCTCAGAAGCTTTCCTGCAGAGAGCAAGAATAATGAGCATGAAGCCAGTCAGAAAGATATTTTCTTTTTCATAGAAAAAGAGACAACAGAGAACTATAGGATAGATGAGCCTTTGTCAGAAATATTTGCCCAGGTTCTGAGGCACACTAACATATTGAGATTTCACCACTGACAAAAAGGTCAGGAGTCAGAATTTATGATTGACTTGAGAGTAGCATGGTCGTTCAGTGAGTTGGAGTGCACAAGGAGCTGGGAGTTCAAATCCCCGCTGTGCCTCTTCAAAGAGGGGCTAGTTGAGTATGTGTGGCTAATGGAGTTATGTGCCCTTCCACCTGTGTGGCTTTGGACAACTTTATGGTCTCAGAGATTCACTCGAAAGAAGGACTGATAAGCAAGCTCCAAGTACTTTTGTATGTGAAAAAGTCACCATAAATTGGAATTGTGCATCACTAGATGATGTGTTTGCACACTTTGTATACCTGTTATGTTTTTTATAAAGGAGAGAACAACTGGTTATATGTTTCAAAGATAATAGAAGATAATGGGTCAACACAGCACCAAAACAAAGTCGGGACAGGTATCATCCTTCTCCCAAGGTTCCTCTGTTTTACTAATTCCCAATTCCTGGTCTTCAGTTGTGGTTGGATTTTACCTCCGAGAAGTCCCAGGTTGTATGATCAGTGGTCAGAGATCATGGGAGTTGTAGTCCAACATATGTAGACCACACTTAGGAATCACTGTTCTTTTTAATTCAGGAGAGGGAGGTTCATGCCATTTCATTGGTGACACATTCACATTCACTTCCCCCACCCCTGTGTGTTCACTCACTCACCAGCCAGTTCATACTGCTTTTTCTCCTGCTCTTTGTGCAGTCGCCCAGTCACAGCAAGAGCACAAACTTCCCTTCATTTCCTCCAGCAGCTGCCCACTCAGATGAGGAGGTGGGGCAGGGATTCCTGCAGCACTGCCTTTAAGTGGGCAGCTGTTGGAGGAGGCGGAGAAGGGAAGTCTTTGTTCCTGCTGTGACTGGATGATTGCATGAAGAGCAGGAGAAAAGCAGCATGCACCTGCTAGTGAGGGAGCCTGCAAGGGGGGGGAGTGAATGTGTGGCACCTGTGGTGTGATGCCAATGAAGCAGCATGAAACTCTAAACTGAGATTCATCCCCATCTCAAATACACATCCTTTATCCTCTCAGTTAAACTAATGTTGTCATGCCTGCTTCGTCAAACGCAGACTGGAAAGCTACGTTCCAAGTTTATATCCCTTGCTTTGAATTAGGCAAGGTGAAGAAAAAAACAGTATTGGACCGAAACCTTTACAGATATGTTGTGTACATATTTTCTCTTTGCTTTTTGAAATAAAACAATTAGGAAGAGGTTGGAGTTAGCAAAGAATATCACTGAGAAGCAAGGTCAAAATCATGCATACATTGTAAAACGAAGATAGTGAAGAAAGACAGGGACAAAAATCAAATCATTTGAAATGTGGGGTTGGCAGAGATACTAAAGACAGCCAGAAAAGTAGAAAAGTGGGCGCTCAATCAAGTCAAGCCTGAACTCTTACCTGAGCAAAAATAAGTGACTTGCATCTATCATACAATGCACATATAGTAAAAATGTGAACATTCTAACTGACTGAATTATTTGCGTAGCATGGCATTCTGATACATCAGAACGTCTCTGCAGTCATGATTTCTGTGTTTTAATCTATGACATAAATGAGGCCTATGACCGGAAAATGGTTTAGGGATCATCCTAGTTAAAAATCATGTTGATCCATGAGGATCCATGCATCACATTCATGTTTTGCACCACTGCAAAATTATGCGCTGGGGGACCCATGATTTCTGTGGTGTTGTTTATGGGCACAGATGGGCCCTATGACTGGATAGTGGTTTGGGGATGAATCTAAGTAAAAATCATGTGGATCAGAGAACTGCTGAATAACTCAGTGGGTTTGGGTCTTTGAGAGTTCAATTCCCCACTGTGCCTCTTTGTCAGAGACTGGACTTTATGATCCATAGGGTCCCTTCCAACTATGCAGTTCTAAGGTTATTATTGGCATTGGCATTAGGATTGGCGGTGCCTTAGATCAGTGTTTTGCACCATTGCAAAGTCATGTACTGGGAGACCCATGAGCTCTGTGGTGTGGTGTGTGATCACAGATGGGTCCTGTGATTTGTTAGTGGTTTGGGGGTGATCCCATGTAAAAATCCTGTGGCTCCATAAGGATCCATACTTTGGATACATGTTTTTGCATGACTGCAAAGCCATGCATGGAAGGACCCACAATTTCAGTGTTTGTGGGCAGAGAATGGAGCCTATTATTAGACAGTAGTTTGGGCATAATCCTCCATAAAAATAATGTGGATCCATGAGGATCCATACATTGGTTCCATGTTTTTACACCATTGCAAAGACATGCGTTGGGGAGTCCATGATTTCTATGTTGTAACCTATAAGCTCAACCAGGGGCCTATGAGTCTACAATTGTTTGGGGATAATTGTGCAAAAAATAATAATGTAGATCCATGGGCATCTCTTATTATTGGTGTCCTTTGCCACTGCAAAGCCATGCACTGGGGGACTCTGTCTTGTAGTCTGTGGGCAGAGATGGGACCTATAATCGGACGGAAGTTTTAGGATGATTCTGTAGAAAACTCATGTGAATCTATGAGGATCCGTATGTTGGATCAATGTCTTTAGATTAGATTAGGCATCCTTCAGTCTTGAAAGACTATGGTAACGTGCTCTGCATGGAGGACTTGGAACAGTGTCTAGTGTGGCTGAGGAGGCCAATTCGAGAGTGACAACCCCTTCCACACTGAAGACAAATACAATCGGTCCGCTGTCCAGCTCCCTGATTTTGCTGCTTTCATGACTGCCTCTTTGCCTCGGCCTGCTGGACAAGGGTCTCTTCAAATTAGGAGAGGCCATGATGCAACACCTGCCTCCAGGCTGAATGCTCAGATGTCAGGGTTTCCCATCTGTTGAGATCCATTCCTAAGTCCTTCAGATCCCGCTTGCAGATGTCTTTGTATCTTTGAATTGGAGTTTGTTCATGACTTTGTGTACCTTGGCTCAATGATCTCTGACACACTGGATAAACACACTGGCAAAGCAGCTACCATGTTCTCTAGACTCACAAAGAGAGTATGGCTCAATAAGAAGCTGACGGTATACACCAACATCCAGGTCTACACAGCCTGTGAGCTGAGTGCACTCCTGTACTACAGTGAGTCCTGGATCCTTTCTGCATGGCAGGAGAGGAAGCTGAACACGTTCCATATGCGTTGTATCCAACGCATTTTTGGTATCACCTGGCAGGACAAAGTTCCAAATAGAATAGTCCTAAAACGAGCTGGAATTTTTAGCATGTATACATTACTGAAACAGCGACATCTACGTTAGCTCGGGCATCTCATGATCATGGCTGATGGTCGGATTCCAAAAGATCTCCTGTATGGAGAATTAGTGCAGGGAAACCACCCCAGAGGGAGACCACAGCTGTGATACAAAGATATTTGCAAGCAGGATGTGAAGGCCTTAGGAATGGACCTCAACAGATGGGAAACCCTGACATCTGAGCGTTCAGCCTGGAGGCAGGCATTGCATCACGGCCTCTCCCAATTTGAAGAGACACTTGTCCAGCAGGCCGAGGCAAAGTGGCAGTCCCAAAAGCAGCAAAATCAGGGAGCTGGACAGGGGGCAGATTGTATTTGTCTTCAGTGTGGAAGGGACTGTCACTCTCGAATTGGCCGTCTCAGCCACACCAGACACTGTTCCAAGTCATCTATTCAGAGCACATTACCATAGTCTCTCAAGACTGAAGGATGCCTAACAGAAAAAAGGTGTTTGCCTGTGCATGAGGTAAAACAGTGTTGTTGTTGTTTTAAAAAATCACAATTGGAAAACCCTCTAGCTAAATTTGGCACAGAGCAAGAGCAAACTGGTGCTGCTCCAAGGTCCCGTTTCACAGTTATACTTTTTTGTTTGGGTATCCATATCTTTTGGGTTTGCTTGTAGAATGCTTTTTATTGTGCGTACACAAAATATGTGGTACATAATTGCATACCAACTAGCTAAATATAAAGGTTCTGCAAATAAATATATTCCCATCTTCTAGAATCACAAATCTATATAATCCACACATTCCTGCATGTTTGGTTGCGAATGCTTCTAGAAAGTCTTGGGCTCAAGCCTTGTTTGCATTTAAAGCCTTGGATTTTTGCAGAGGCCGCTGAAAAATATTCCAGGCTGGGTTGAAGTATATGGATCTACAACTGAGTGCAGCCAGAATTAATTACATAGGATGAGATCCACATGCAATGAAAAGGGGATAAGGTTAGATGCCGTAATCAAATTAAGTTATTCAGAAGAAACTGGTCCCACTTGAATAACCCTGAAGGGTTGTTAGACTGCAAGAGAGGTCATAATATAATGAAAAAGAAAATGATGTTGAGCATACAAAGCAGCAGTGATCTTGTGACTGTGAAAACACTTTAAAGACTTGTTTGTAACTGGCATGAGCAATCCCACTTACACCACCTTATTAAGTCTGCTGAATATAATATTGGACTGACTGGCTAATATTGATTAATACCCAGTAATAAGTTGCAACTAGAATAGGCACATTGAATCAATGGATTATGTAGAAAGGTTAACTCACCAAATCTCCATAAGGTTACATTAACTGCCTAGGGTGCAACTAAAATTCTGATTCTCTTTGATTTACAACTAAATATGAAGGGTCCAGATCCACATCAAGGCTATCACATGTGGTTAGTAAAGTTTTAACCCTTCTGTCCATGGCTAGTTGTAGCAGCTGGTTTTAGAAGAGTTTTAATTATTTCCCGCAACTCACCTCTAGAGTTGATTTCCCCAAAACACACCAATATCAATGTGTGTGGGGGGGAATCACTATGAGTTGTGTTTCTGCTTCTCATAGGGGATCTACCGTATGTGCATAGAACAGGGCAAACTAGATTTGGGCAATTTTAATGAAAAACAATAAATATCCCAACCCTTTCTCGAAAGGAATATCTGAGCACTCTATAGCACCCAAAGGTATTTTTCTTTTCCCTGATGCTGCCTTAGCTAGAATCTGGAAAAGGGGTCTATTCTAGAAGCATTTTATGCACAAACTACACAATACTGTTAGCATGTCACTAGAAATGGAACTTCCTGAAGTGAGAAAAGATGTATGTCCTGACAGAAGCTTGCCTCCCTCTGTATTTGGCAAATGGCTTGAGCTTGCTTTTGTTTTATGCTTCATCGTCTGGAGTAAATATAGGCCTCATTTGCACGTCTGATTGCTCTTTGAAAGAATGGCATGCTTGAAAGGAAACTGTTGTAATGTTAGGAAATGCTCTTGGTGTGTGATTTAACCCTTAACTACTGTATATCTTGGACAAGTGTTTCTGCAGATACAGTCATGTGAAGAAAGACAGCATGGCCACATGCTCATTCTGCTGCCACCATCACATCTTGCACTGGCCGCTTTCCCAGTGTCATCCATATGTTTCAGAAAGGGAAATTCTGAAGATACCAGGTTTCTTTGTGAGCTGAAGCTCTGAATGCTCATTTTACATTAGGATTTCACTTTTTTTAAAATTGAAGAAGTGAGAACTGCTGAGGTGTAAAATCAGTCACTGCCGTGGCTTGTTGCCTAGCCACTACCTATTCGGTCTTCCGTAGTTTAAGAGAACTACCAAATGTTTATCCCCATGCGAATGGTGGGATAGTTACCACCTTTGCCTGGTCATTTCTCATTGCCTTTACTGTGACAGGGTTGCAACACCAATGCAGAGAAGTTGACACATCTTTGTTAGCTTGGTGCCATTAGATGAATCTCAACATAATTTCAATACCTGAAGCCTTCAATATCTTGCACCTCTGAAGAGTCCTAGATCAAATCAAGCCTGAACTATCTCTGGAGAAAAAAAATGTTGAAACTGAGGCTATTGTACTTTGGGCACAGCATGAGAAGGCAGGATTCCCTGGAGAAGACAGTAATACTGGCAAAGAAGGAAGTCAGCAGGAAAAGAGGAAGACCAACTATGATATGGATTGACTCTCTAAGGGAACCACAGCTAAGTTTTTGAGGACAGGATATTTCTGAAGTCCCTCATTTATAGGGTTGCCATAAGACAGGTAATTTGAAGGCAAATAGTAACAACAACAATGAAGGTTAATTAAGACATTAAGGGGTTAATAAAGACATTCCATGTAGGATGCTTGTTGCTTAGCTACTACCCTTGCTCCGGTGGAAGTAAAATTTCCAGTCTTTGTTAAAATATTCGAACAGAAATATAACAGCTGAAGCATTCTAAAGATACTGTATTCTTCTAGGTTTCTGATTTTTTCTTCTTCTTCTTAAATCTGTCTTGCCACTGGAATGATCTTTAGACATCAAACTTTTAAACTTTTGAGTTTGAGGAACATATTCCTTGAAACAAGACACTGTACAGGACTAATGTCTTTGGCCAAAAAAAGAGAGAGAGAGAAATGCAGAAAAGGAAGGCACAACAAGAGCTTCCTGCTTTCGAGCCCATTCTATTAACTGATTGGATCAAGGATTAAAGTAGACGTTCATTTTTTATAAAGTGATTTCTAACCTTGTTTCCCTGCAGTTCTAGATGGGGCCAGCAGCAAAGCCACTGGTTTGTGTAAGGCACAATTTAATTTGTACATTTCCTAGCCTATTATTAATCTCCTGATTTATTGCAAGCATTTGATTTCTGCAGTATTGCTCCATAATAAAGGGATTATCAAGAGCCAGAACTCTCTCATACAATGCTCATCTGTTGTGGATTATATCTCCAATATGTTGTTAATTAATGGGTCATATAAATAAAACTGTAGACATGGAAGTCAACATTTTCTTGGAAAAGAGAGCAAGGCTCAAAATGAAGCAGCAAGAGAGGGTTTCAGGGCAATTACTGGAAATTGAAAAGCAGGTCCTTGGCTGAATGACCTCAGATTTCTTACCTAAATATACACTGGGGAAAACATTGGCACTCTAGCTCAAGAAATTCTGCAGAAGGAATTAAATGTTCCAAGTGCAGATATTGCTGGGTGATTGGTCTGTCATCCCGCATGACCAAAGTGGAGTTATGTCTCTAACAACCAGCGATGGGCTAACCCTGGGTAGAGGCACCATAGACTGAACTGATGGATGCATCCTGTTGAACTTGAGATAAACCTGAGTTAATTAAAGTTTCCATTCACATCATATGACATATTACATCGTGTCATGATTTATTTTACGAAACTAAAACCAAAATGGAGAAACAACTTAGTACACCTTATGATTCAATAGCTTGTAGAACCACCTTTAGCACCAGTAACTTGAAGTAATCATTTTCTGTATGACTTTACCTGTCTGACATCGTTCTGGAGGAATTTTGGCCCACTCTTCTTTACAAAGTTGCTTTAGCTCTTGGAGGTTTGCAGACGTTTGTTTATGCACAATTCTCTTAAGGTCCCACCATAGCATTTCAATCAGGGTGAGGTCTTCACCAGAGTTGATGAATACAAAGTGACAAATATTATACAAATCAGTAATTTCTGACAAATATCACAACTCAGTTTTTTATTCTTCCCTATGTCTATGTTTGACATTTCACCACCACCAAAAAAAACCTCATTAGGTTTGCCTTCTGCCTCCTGTCTTTGAAGCAGCTGGAGGGAATAACATGGGAAACTTCCATAAGCAAACCATGTACTCGGCTGTTTTGCTGGATATTGATCAGCATGATGACAGCAATGATGTGCCTACTCTTTTCTCTCCTGCAGGTGTCTCTGCCCTCTGGCTAACAGTGCTGGAGGTGCAAAACTGCCTGCAGGGGGAAAAGGTGTGCAGTGAAAAGCGATCCGTATAAAATGCAAAATATGTTGAGCACTCTCTAAAAGCTGAGAGAGAGTCTCGCACATGCAGACCATTTACAAAGCACTGTGATCCTCCCTCTTAATGTTAATGGTGCTTTTAACCACCAGAATATTTCACAGGAGGCTGAAATCATCAGCGTGCCCAGTCTGGATTCAACAGTGGCAGAGAAGAATGATTTCTTTGCTGCCACTGCTGCTATGGTGTAGGCTTTCCAATGAGCTCTAGCCCATGTTTGAATGGATCTTTTCCAAGTCTTCTGCTATTGACACTCCAGGCCAGGCTTGTTCAACCTGTGGCCTGAGGGCCGCATGTGGCCCAGGTCAGCTCGTAATGCGGCCCAGTGCAATTTTTTATTTTTAAAGAAATTCCAAAGTTTCAAGTTACACTACTGGCGCTTGCGGCCGGAATATGGCGGGGCATGTCACAACAGTAGAGGGGGAGAGAGGGAAGGAAGGATGGAGTGGGAGGGGAGGGGACAAGGGGGCTGCGTGACTGCATTGCACCATCCCCATCAATAGGTGGACCCCCTCCCGGCCCCATAAAGCCACCAGAGTTGAAGCTGGCAGCCTCTGCTGTCTGAGATCGCAGCTGCTGGTAAGCGCACTTGGAGCGGGGCTGCGGAGGACGGCTAGGGCTGCCCCCCCATGCGGCCCAAACCAAATGTAGGTGCAGCCCAAACCAAATTTTCATCTTCTAATGTGGCCCAGGGAAGGTGAAAGGTTGGACACCCCTAATCTAGGCTTTTTCTGGCTGGATCAGTGGCATTAAAAGAAAAATGGGGCAAATCACATATCTCTCATCTGGGTGCCATTCTGGTTCCACACACAATTCAAAGTGTTGCTTTTCATCAATAAAGCCCTAAATGCCATAGATCCAGGCTGAGAGAATGTATCTCTCCATATGAGCCTCCCCATTTTTTAAAATCTTCAGAGAATACCCTTTCCCCCCCGTCCCACCACCCTCAAGTATAGACACAAGGGAAGGGTTTCATGGATTAAAATCTAGCTATGACTTTTCTTTGCATGGTAAACTGCTGTTAGGATAAGCCCATTTGAATCCATGGAACTTATGCAGGAGTGTAGTCACTAAATCCCCATTGATTCAATGAACCTACTCTAGTGTAATTCATCACCCTAACGAACAGGATTTGGGTGTCTGTATATAACCAACCACGCGACAGAGTGAGCTCCCGTTGCTTTGTCCCTGCTCCTCGTCAACCTAGTAGTTCGAAAGCATGCAAATGCGAGTAGATAAATAGGTACCACCTCGGTGGAAAGGTAAACAGTGTTCTGTGTATAGCCACGCTGGCCACGTGACAATGGAAACTGTCTTCGGACAAACGCTGGCTCTATGGCTTGGAAACGGGGATGAGCACCGCCCCTAGAGTCAGACACAACTGACTAAATGTCAAGGGGAATCTTTACCTTTACCTATATAACCAACCAACCAACTAATCAGATACATGCATACACACACAC
Source organism: Pogona vitticeps (assembly GCF_051106095.1). Lineage (NCBI taxonomy): Eukaryota > Metazoa > Chordata > Lepidosauria > Squamata > Agamidae > Pogona > Pogona vitticeps. Next base: position 42,116,524 of record NC_135786.1, read on the forward strand.
ATACACACATACATACATACATACACACACATACATACATGCATGCATGCATGCATACATACACACACACATACCACTTGTCCAGAATGTGGCAGTTTTCTTGGAGCATGTCAGAAAAAAAATGGAAGACTAGCAATGGTATTCTATCCAGGCAGAAGACTGGAGGATTCTACATCGAGGTGATGCTTGCAGCAGGGAGCAGCCCCCTTGCAATGGCTTTTATTGTACATTAGGTGGGAGCATAAATATTTCATTCATTATGTTCCATGAGAACATCTTCTCCGATTAATAAAACATGAAGCCGTGTTTTTGGCATCTCCTTGGTTGCCTCCTGAATAGGCCCCCTCACAGATTCATTAAGCAGAACAAATACTTAAGGTTCATATCTTTAATAGCATTGTTCTGAGGGAGTCACATACAATGTAATTTCACAGCAAGATGTGTTCTTGGGAGTCTTAGCTGTGCTGGAATAGTAAGATGTGTGCAGTCATCAATAAAAACTCAAAATATCTACTTCAGAAGTAAGAGGGTGAGCTCTCTTTTCCTGGATAAACTGGAATGCTGGACCAGCTGTTGATTCAACTTACAACCTTCTCTGTACAGTAGTAGCTAAAAACAAAGACTGTGAAATGGCAACCAAAAAAGAAGACAAAAACAGAAGCATGTCTCCATATGTTAATCTTTATAGAGCCAAATTTAGAAAATATGCTATAATTTAAATAGATATGCAATTGATTTCATTATAGTGAGAAAGAGGGCAAGCAGGTGTCCTGTAGATGTAGATGGTATTAAATAGCAAGGAGAACAGAAGCAAACTGTAGGAGACCCTCCTAACTGCTGATAGGCAACTTTCAAGTCCCTGCTCTCCCTTCTAGTGCTTATTTATTTTCACACTGGACCATGACTGACCAAAGTACCTGACAGGTGGCTACATAAAAGACAGAGTATACTTGCTTTCTTTTTGTTGAGGATAACCCAAATTTCAAGAAAGGCAATTTTGGCTGAACATTAGGAAGAATGTCCTGGCAGTGGAACGGGTTACTTCAGAAGCTGGAGAGAAAAAAAATGAACCTCATGGTTTGTGCCAGTTTGTCTTTTGGTTGAATAGATTTTTGTCACACACCCCAGTCCCCCTGTTTGTTTTTCTACACACCCAGGATCCCTTTCGGGTATGACATGTATTTTTCACCCTTTTTCACTGCCACCAGAGGATATGTTCCTCTACGTACCAAATATGACTATTAGATCAGTGTTGTCCAATATAACAATGTTTATTTATAGGTTTGTAGGTAAATCATATAAAGAAAATCATGGATGGTCTTTTATTATTCATTCAATAAATGTTGTTTTGGTTACATTTATGTTTGCTTATGTAGATTGACTTTAATCAAGGTATTTATATATTCAACTCTTTATTTCTTAGCACTTTTAACTCTTTCCAATCTTAACCACATTAACTCTTCAAGGCTTGTCCTATACTTATCTCTTTCTCTATCTCTCTATTACTCTTCTCTCTAACACAACCATGGCCCTAACTGCCTAAACTCTCCTAACTATCTAAACTGTCATTAACTGTCTTTCTTTTTTCCTTTTATTTCCCTGGTTCCACCCCTTCTGTACTGTCACTGGTTATCACATCAGGGTTCTACTGTGGTGGACAGGCTAGGTATTTGGACTATCCATCACAACAGTATACTTGCTTTCTTTTTGTTGTGGATAACCCAAATTTCAAGAAAGGCGATTTTGGCTGAACATTAGGAAGAATGTCCTGGCAGTAAGTGCTGTTTTGCAGTGGAACAGGTTACTTCAGAAGGTGTTGGCTGGAGAAAAACATGGACGTAGTGGTTTGTGCCAGTTTGTATTTTGGTTGAATAGATTTTTGGGATGTCCCAGCCCTGCCTCCTCTGGTGGGTGCCCACTGAGAGGCAGCACCCAGTGGAGGCAGAGCAAAGAATTCAGGGTGCTTCCTCTGAGCGGGCATCCACTGGAGGAGGCAAATCTGGGGAGCACAGAACACCTCTTTGACTGAAGAATGAATTGGCATGAACTGCTGGAGCTGGTTCAGCAGTTTGTGCCCATCTTTAGTGGCAGCCTCTCCTTCACTGTAGGTTTCTCAAACAGGTTGGGTGAACATTTCTCAGAGATGTGTTTGCTGAATTTCCTGTACTGGTGGTGGGTAGAACTATATGATCCTCGATATCCCCTCCAAATGTACAATTTTATGATTCTGTACCTCTGAAGAGGCAGATAGATCCTTATGTCGAATAGAACTGGTTATTCTTAAAGGTGCCAAAAGCCTGTTACTTCTTGGAAATGTCTCCTATGCTATCAAATTTGCACCTTCGGATGGATGAGCCCTTCAAAATGAGCCGAGTGAAGGAACTTCCAGAGCTTTCAAAGTTCAAAATCTAACCCAGAATGTAGTCTAGAATTTAAATTGGAATTCTGGCTCATTGGAGGATCTGTTTATGGGAGAGCAGTAGTTGCACATAGCTAATATTTGCAGGTACAAGCTGAGTCCTGACCTCAGGAATCAGTTAGCATCAACTGAAAGTGCTTCAGTCCAATCTCTGGGGGGAAAAACCCTAGGTCCCTGGCTGAAGTAACAGATGGGCTTCCACAGGAAATTTCAGTTGAGGCCACAATGACATCAAGGTGTGTGATCTTACTTTCTTACTACTCTGGCCTGGAAAGGCAAGAAGAATTCACCCCTCATTATGATTTTTTTTATCCCTGTGATAAGATATCTAAGTGTCAGAAAGATAATTGGATGTTGGCTTCTAATGCAAAGAGTATCAAAAGAGATGCACAAGTGTTATTTAAACCTACTGAGCTATTTTCAGGATTTTACCAGGTTTCTCACCAAGGTCTTAGATCAGCCAATTTAAAGGTTATTTTATGGGTTATTTGACTATAGTAGTGACCTAGTAATCAGGAAGGTGCTTACATCTCTCTGGGGTTTCCAAATTCTACATTCAGCAGGGAACAACTCCTTTTAAGTCAGGCAAAGAAAGTAAAGGTAACAAACTTCAATCACATTAAAATTGACAGTCTAACACACACATATACACACTCTGCACCCCTTTCCACCTAATTGCCATGCAGCCCTTGTTGCTTCAGCCTTTCCAAAGGTCGTATCAGACAAGGCACTAGGGCAAAGCCGACAAAAATGCAAGATAGAAACTACATGCATACACAAGCTATCATAGTCATTCTTTCCAGCAATAACTATTTTAATTAAACCATAATTCTTCCTATGCCACCTAAATTGGTCACTTACTGCAGGTGCTGGTGTAGTGATGAACTTTCTGCAGAATCCCCGAGGCCAGGTAAAGAGTCCTGCAGAAATTGCTGCATGCTGTTCTTAAATGCTTAGCCACAAGCTAATTTTGCTGTGGGACAGAAAAGCAGCGAGATATGATGTTGCTGTTGTTGCTATATGCCATGAATATGCCTCCAACTTATGGCAACCCAATGAATGAATGACCTCCAAAATGTCCTATTGTTAACATCCCTGCTCAGCTCTTGCAAATTCAAAGTTGTAGTTTTCTTTACTGAGTAAATCTATTTCATATGTGGTTTTCCTCTTTTCCTGCTGCCTTAAATTTTTTATAATGCCATTGTCTTTTGTAGTGTTTTCTCTTGATGTGTGCAAAGTAGGATAGCTTCAGTTGTTTTGATTTGGATTCCTGCCTTGAGCAGGGGGTTGGGCTCGATGGCCCTTCCAACTAAATTATTCTATGACTTGATGATACTGTTTTATGAGAGGTACAATGAGCTGATGACTAGTGCTAGTACCTCACATTCCACTTGGTGCGTCTGTGGGCCCACACCTCTCTGGACAGATTGCCCTGGGTTATGGTATATCACAGAGTCTGTACCTATTCTGCTTTGCTACCTTGTTCTGTCATCAGCATTCAATTGGCAGTCCAGTTAGGCTTTAAATGTGGAAGGACAGAAGAGGGGGCATCTTTGCCCCAGGCAGCAAAACAACTTGCCAGCACTGCTTCTGCACATCTCTCTCTTTCTCTATAAAAAGCATCATTAACAAGACAATATTTAAAAGCTAAAAACAGTAGGTATATGAATATTTGAAAAGAATTAAGCAAATATTATATTAAAAGCGATAATAAAATCAATACTAAAACACATTTAAAACAACAGAGCAGGACATTCCATTTAAAAACCCTTCTCAGACCACCAGTTATTAAGGGAAAGCTTGCTTGTGTCACATTCCCAGGGGGTTTCAACAGGAAACAGTCCAATAAACCAGTCCAATATCAGAAGTCCAGAAGATGCAAAGCAGATACCAAAATGCAAAAGCCAAAACACAAACCATAGTCAGCAGTCAGAGTTCAAAGCCAAGGGTCCAGAGAACAGGGTCCAGGGTAAGCAAGAGCATGAATGTGAGCCAAAGTGCTGACTTGTTGCTTCCACAAGCTTGCAAGCCTCTGGGTGCAGATTTTATAGCAACAGCAGTCATCTAAACACCTCATCCTGCTAAAACTCAGGGCTGGTCGATCTGATGTTCCTATGGGAAGCATTCATGCGGGCTTCGGATCTTTGTGTCATGAGTCCTTGCTGAAGCTTCTCTCTCACTCTGGCTACTGGGGGAGGAGAATCTGGTGGTGATTCAGCTGCCTGCAATTCTGATTGCCCAGCATTCTCCTCAGCCGTAACTAACCCCTCAGATTCCAGATCTTCTTTGGCTGAACTCATGACAGCTTGAACAGAAAGGTAGCTTCCTGTGGAAGTGAGCTCCAGAAATCTGGGAGCAGCAACAGAGAAAGCCCTCTCCCATGTCCCCACCACCTGCACCTGTGAGGGTGGTGGGACCAAGAGAAAGGCTTCCCCTTATCTTAATGCCTGGGCAGGCTCATAGAGGAAGGTGGAGTCTTTTACATAGCTTGGACACAAGTTGTTTATATCTTTATAAGTTAAAACCAGCACTTTGAACTATGCACAGAAATGTCAGTTGAGTTGTTGTAACAAGAGGGCCTTTCTTTCTTTCTTTCTTTCTTTCTTTCTTTCTTTCTTTCTTTCTTTCTTTCTTTCTTTCTTTCTTTCTTTCTTTCTTTCTTTCTTTCTTTCTTTCTTTCTTTCTTTCTAAAAAACATTTGGGGGCCATTTCTGGACCTAGCTTCATCAAAGTTGCTTACTTCCACTGTAGGTTATTTATTTATGAAGTTTATTTATTTATTTATTTATTTCCATTTTTATACCACCCCATTAGTGTTGCCACTCTCTGGGTGGTTTACAATATGCAACAAAAACATAATAACACTATATAATAAATATAACAGTACATTAAAATACAATTTAATCCCGTCACTAGCTGAAATTACTTGTAAATTTTTTAAAAATACGTAAATTAAAATCCATTTGAACGTCACAGGAAAAATGTACACCAGTAGAAGGCAACTTTGTATCATTCATCCTTAATTAGCCCTAAAAAGGGAGAGAGGGCTGGTGCCTGGCAAACCTCTGTAGGAAGCTGGTTCCAGAGGAAAGTGAGTCATGTTACCATCCTTGCATAAGATTGACATGTCAGCAGACATTAAGTGGACACCAGTCTGCAGAGGTAAAAACCTGTTTTTTGGGGGGAACACCTCCTACTCTCCCTGCCCAATAAACAGCTGAGTGAGGAAGAAGCATGATCAGCAGCCCTAGGATGGCTACTAAGAATTCAGGAGTGGAAAATGGCAGCTTAAAAGAAAATGGAATAGTATATCCTGGAGGCAAGCATGGCTAGCAGATTAGAAGACTGATAAAGTTCTCTCAGCACTTTTTTTTTAAAGGTCCTATTTGTAGTTCATAGCCAAATCTTGTTGGGAGAAACCACACGAGGAAAGGTAATCACACGGAAATTTCCTCCTTTTGCCTGGCTTTCTTCTGAATGACCAGTGGGACACCAGTTGTAAAATCAGTCATATGAACAGCTGTGTTATGGATACTTCACCAAAGGCGGGGGAGGAAACCCAGCCTTTTGCAGGCGGTTTGTCCCAACAATGTAAGACTGCAGCCTACATTTGTGTCTTTTCATCACATACAGAATAACCAAATGCACCATTTCATTTCATCTGATCAAGCACACCCTGCCTACAGTGTTAATCCTTGCTATTATGGAAACAATGCATGAATACTCATTCTACTGTATGTATTCGCAAAGGCTTTCACGGCTGGGATCTAATGGTTGTTGTGGGTTTTTCAGGCTCTTTGGCCGTGCTCTGAAGGTTGTTCTTCCTAACGTTTTGCCAGTCTCTGTGGCCGGCATCTTCAGAGGACAGGAGCAGCACTCTGTGCTCTGGTGCAGTTTGTGGGATAGTTGAGTATTTACAGCTGTTGGATCAGCTTTTGTCCTTTTCAGGAGATGGGTGATTATGATTATCAGTGTGTTTTTGTTGTGGGTGTATTGTTGTGATAAGGAGGAGAGATTATCTGTCATTGTGATTGATGGGTGTTGTTAGCTGGTCTTTTGTGTGTAGTGATCACTGGTCCTTGTGGCTGGGTAGAGTTTGCTGACCTTTTGCAAGCTGTATTTTTCAGTGCTGGGAGCCAAGCTTTGTTGAGTTTTAAACTTTCTTCTTTTTTGTTGAAGCTCTGTGGATTTCAGTGGCTTCCCTGTGCAGTCTAATGTAATGATTGCAGAATATTCATTCTGTTTGAATATTTCCACAATAATGGTTATGTACCATTACATTGGCTGTTGATTCCAGCACCTCATATAAAAATAATCACTTATCCTAAGTGAAATCTATTATGCCATAAAGATAGTAGCTATGTATAAAGCAGAAAAAAAGGGGGAACTAGCTATACCATTTCACCTAATTTTGTCTCCCATTTCATTTTACATCTTTCAGTACAATGCTGAGTGGTTGATTGTGTTTCTATCTTTTCTTTTCTTTTTCTGATAATGCTCTCCTTTTTCTTAGTCTCAGCTTCTGAAAGATTCCCCCATCCCCTTCATTTTCCTTTCATTTCACCTTCTTACAGAGCTCTAAATTTAGGTGGCTGGTAATTTGAGGAATATTTTATATGTGATGCCATTATTATTGTGAAATAAAATGGAGCCTTTGCCTTTTAATTCACTTACTAGTAATTCTCCATCAAAGCTTTAGCACCAAAAGGTTTTTTCCCACCCTTCCCCAGAAACTAATTGAACTAGATATAATTATAGTACCCCAGGAGATTATAGTGTGTTTTAATAACTCTAACAATCCTTTACCTAAAAGCCCCCTCAAGGCTGCCACATCAGTTAGTACAGGATATGTTTAGAATCTAGTTTATTTATTTATCCATTTAATTTACATTTGGAAGAAAGCTACAGATACACTGCTATTCCCAACTGTGTGGACACAATAAATTCAAAGAGCTGGTGGTGAACTCCTGGCATTGCAGGATGTTTGGGGCCAAAACAGATGTCAAATTTAACATATCATTAAATGGCAAGTTTCCTTAAGAGATAAAAACATCTGCTCATCCAAGCATGAGCTTTCCTCCTTGCGCATGTTGTAGATCAGCTTGTTTTTCATTTGTAATAGGTCACCAGGAGGTAAACACTGTCTCTATCTGCAAGCCTGATTGCTCAGGCACAGAGTTTTGAAGGAACTGGTATGCCTGGAGGAAAAATGTAATAGTAGGAAATACGCATTTCCTTTAATGTATAACTTGACTTTTTGTCCATCACTGCTCATTTATTTTCAAACAAAAAATTCAAACGCAGGAAGTTTGAAGTTTCGATAGTACCTCATGCAGCTTTCTCCCTCCTCATTCCGTTTCTCCTTCTTATATTTTTATGTAGTTTGTATGCCTCTTCTTCTCTGACACAGAGCTGTCCCTCCCCTCAAAAGAATGAGAAAGTCCAGTGGTATATACTGGGCTACAGATTAAACTGACTAGAGCATATGATGCTTTCATCACCATCTTCCCCATACAAAAAGCATATTCCTCTTGATCCAGCAGCTGACTGTTAGTGCAACTTTGGACATGGATCACCATCATTTTAATCCTTAACGAAGTCACTGAACTAGGGGTTTTCAAGCTCATGGGGGTGGCTAAAGGGACCCCATGAACATTCCCTATGATACACTGCAATGTGAGCCTTCATATTGTAAATAACATTGTATTGCATCCTGGAGCAAAGACTACTTTCTGAAAGGCTGATTCTCATGGCATCAAGTTGGCAAGCATAAAATATACACCAGCCACAAACACCCCTCATTTCACATCATGGAAGCTACAATTCTCAGTATGCTAATGCCAAGTATACAGAGAGTTGCTTATTTTTAAAATACTCGTACTGAAATAGAAACCAGAACTTTCAATACAAGCAGTTTGAGAGGAAGACTGCCCAAATCTCTATATTCTCAGGTACCATAAATCCATAATTATTAATCGCTGCCAACCTGTTTTACGTTTAATTTTTCCAAAATCTATTTTTCTTCTTATTCTCCCCCTCCATTTTTTTTCTTATTCTCCCCCTTTCCTTCTTGAGCCAGATCGAAGGGAGTGTTGCATACATATCAGACAAGGCCTTCTTTCTGTCTAGCAGCATCTTTGAATTTAGTTACATTTCAGGGCAAGTGCTGGTGATTTTCTGTATTTATATGTATTACCTTGGTGGCAGTACTGAAGATGCAAGGTCAGCATTTAGTGCTGACACCGAGGGGCTATTGCCTTGCTAAAAGAACTGCAGGAAGTGAAAAATAAGCAGTAGAGGTAGCTGTTATGTGAACAATAAAATGGTTTTATAATACCAAAGTCAAGCCTCCAGAAGAACAGGTCCTTGGAATTCTAAGCACACTGCATAATCAGGCACTTTAGGGCCACTAGGGAACAGCACTGGTAGACTTGTATTCGGATAGATACCAATAAATATTTACAGCATTATAGTGTTAGGGTTCAGCAGTCATGAACATGCGTTGTTCCTATGACAGGTACTATAAGGTGTACCTATAAAGGCAGGGATTTTGCCTAGATTAAGTCAGAATCAATAATAAACCAAAGATACAGATATAAATAACTCTGTATAACTTAGATATATGCTGGGAGGGGGAGAGATTTTACCAATGGATGCAAGAGTTCCCATTATAAAATGTGGATTTTCAACATAAATACTTCCTGCTAAATGGTTTTCAATGCCAAAAGCATTGTCGTAGGTAAACTGAATCTATAGTAAGGTAGAATTTTTTTTCTAAAGAGCAAAAGTTTTTAGGCAAGGAAAATGAAACTTTTTAAATTAGGAAGGAAGGAAGGAAGGAAGGAAGGAAGGAAGGAAGGAAGGAAGGAAGGAAGGAAACCTAAGTCTATCTGCTGCAAAATTCTGTAACATATAATTGGCTAATTAATCATTGAAAAGTCAGTCAGTTTCAATAAAATTGACATCCTTACTATAGGCATATACTGTACTTCAATCATAATAATTCTGTCCTAAGGCTGACAGTACCAGGTATATTTCATCTTCAAATAACAATTCCAGTCTTTAGTATCCCATACCGTGGCAGAGGAAACTTCAAAATGTGGTAAGAGGGGAAAAAAAGATTATACATTCTCTGCATGCTTGTATATATGTGTGTGTACAATGGTGCCTCAACATACGAATTTAATTGGTTCAGGAAGATGGGCGTAAGTCTAAATGGTCATAATTCGAAGCACCATTTCCCATTGGAATGCACTGAAATGCAATTAATCCATTTCGGCCAAAGGAAAAAAATCACACACAAAAAAATCACTGCAAGATCAGTCGGAAACATGATCAATCCCTTCCAGCCAAAGGGGGGGGGGGGAGAAAAGCAAGACCCATTGCAAATGTAAACAAGAGAAAGCAGCAGATCATGCAAGATCAGAAATGAGGGCAGAAAAAACTAAAAAGCAAACCCCCAAGACCCATCGGAAACGGGGGAAACCCCAAAACAAACAAACAAAAACCCCAAGATCCATCAGAGCACAGAAACATAACCCCCCAATTCAAAACCTGTCATGAGTTCAGGCGAAGAAAATCTGGGCTTAATTACAGCTGAGGAAAATGCTGAGCAATTAGAAGCACAGAGAGCTGAATCACCACCAGGTTCTCCTCCCCCAGTAGCCAGGGTGAGGGCTAAGCTTCAGCAAAGACTCATGACACAAAGGGCAGAGGATCGCATGAATGCTTCCCACAGGTCCTAGGAACATCAGGTCGACCCGCCCTGAGTTATAGCAGGATGAAGTGTTTAGATGACTGCTGCTGCTGCTATAAAATCTGCACTCAGAGGCTTGGAAGTATGTGGAAGTAACAAGTCAACACTCTGGCTCGCATCCACGCTCCTGCTTACATTGAACCTTGTTCTCTGGTCCCTTGGCTTTGGACTCTGACTGCTGACTACAGTTTGTGTTTTGGCTTTGGCATTTTGGTATCTGCTTTGTACTTCTTGGACTTCTGATATTGGACTGATTTATTGGACTTTTGCCTGTTGAAACCCCCTGGGAACGTGACAAAACCACTCTGCAAAAATACCCAGAACAGTTTTTAAAAAGCAGGAAAAGCACCTTACTTTACAAGACAGCCCGAAGCCTCCCTGCAAACATATACACACACACACACCCAGAAGCAGAAGGAGGCAGTCCCAAGCCTCTGACGGCGCACAATCTCTAACTGCTGGGGCAAAAGAGCTACAAAGAAGCATCCTCATCGCCGCCTACAGTTAGAAGTTTGAATTCCCTGCCTTTTTCTGTTTGTAAGTGGAAGCTCCGGTCACAAGTAGAAGCAAAATTTTGTGGGTTGAGCTGGTCATAACTCGAAATGGTCGTAAGTAAGAGCATTCGTAAGTCAAGGCACCAGTGTATATTTATTGGTATGTCTGGTGAATATAAAAAATTCTGAAATCATAAAGAAGCTTTCAGACTTGGCTATCAATCTGATGTTTCTGATATTCATAATCGTATTGGGAATGAAATGCTTGGTGCTCTCCCTCTTGTTTGGCTTTGCAGTAGCAAGGGGCAAGTTGAAAACATCAGTTCCTCTCCTTCCACCCATTCTTTTCTTGGAGAGCTGAAAGAACAGCAAAAAACCTCTTCTATAGTCATGAAGCAATGTAGAAATGTGGGTAAGCAGGAAAAGCTTCCACAGTCCAAAAGGAGCTATTCTATTTACTAGCATAGTATGGAAAATAACTTTCTTAGACAACACCACCCATATTCCCTCAAGTGGCATGACCAATTTCCATTCTGGTGAGGGAATTCTGGTAGTTATAGTCTAAAAGATAAAACTCCCCTGTTTTGCACATATGCAGGAGGTTCATGGGATTTCCCCCCCCCCCCTTTAAGTTTTAAAGAAGCTAATTCTTTGCTTCAGGCAATGATTTGATTATACAGAGGAGCCTCCTTGTGAAGCTAGGAGGCTTGTAAATGCCTCAGGAGCAATGTTACATGTGGAATGCTGACAAACTACTTGAAGGAAGGCAGGCAGGCAGGGCATTCTTGAATTATCTTATCAAAGCAAACCTAAAGTCATCCCCCTACCTTATTGCCCCCACCTAAAGACACATGAGTTTCATTGCACATTTGTTGCAGAGCGAAGCTCTGACATGTTTTGTGACAGCAAGGTACAGTGGTGCCTCACTTAACGTCGATAATCCGTTCCTTGGAAAATCACTGTTAAGCAAAAACGTAAAATGAAAATAAAAAGCCCATTGAAATGCATTGAAAACCATTCAATGCATTCCAATGGGCTAAAAACTCACCGTCCAGCGAAGATCCTCCATATGGCAGCCATTTTCGGTGCCTGTATAGCGAGGAATCTGTCCCTAAACACAGAGGGGAGCCATTTTAATTACCCGGTGGCCATTTTGGAACCGCCAATCAGCTGTTAAAAACATCGTTTTGTGAAGAATCGGTTCCCAAAGCACAGAACCGATCATCGCAAAGCAAAAAAAACCCTATTTAGACCATCGTTTTGCGATCGCAAAAACATCATCGTGAAGTGGATTCGTCATAATGCGGGGTAATTGTAAAGCGGGGCATGACTATAAATCCTTGTTAGTCTTATCCTCATACATGAAGACGGGGATTGCAAATTCTTCTCACTAAGCAAGAGAGTAACATATTCCCTGATGTTCTTAATGATTATTCTTACATTGGTGAATTTCTCTTTCTCCTCACCCCCAATTTGTGCCCAACTACCTTGCGGCTGCTTTGTTGCATGAGCTTTTCAGGATAAGAAGCACTGGATGAGTTTTTTTGCATCTTCCTGAACAATCAGCTTGTGATTGCTGTGTCTATCTGCATGCTTTTCTCAATTACTTTGTGTACAGAGCCATTCTATGCTGGGGGCGGTGGCAGCATTTTTTGTTCAGCAGTCACTCAGGAGGTGAGAATCTTGCAAGGCTTGAAAAATGCTTGTTGGGAGGTATCTTGTCACATTGGGACATCCTGAATCAACAGGAATGATGAATTGGCCGAGTATTCTCCACATCCCTGTAAGTGGTGGTGAGAAAATGGTGATCCTACCAACAGTACACATTGACAGAAGTCCTGCTGAGCTGGGATGGGACTTGAGTTGCACGACTCACTGTCAATTCAGACTTTAGTCACACCAATGACTCAACTCCATTCCTCCCCCCACCCATGACATGGACTCAACTCAAGAGCCTCGTGGCACCGTGATTAAACTGCTGTACTGCAGCCAAAACTGTGCTCATGACCTGGGGTTCAATCCCAGGTAGCCAGCTCAAGGTTGACTCAGCCTTCTGTCCTTCCAAGGTCGGTAAAATGAGTACCAGCTTGCTGGGGGGGGGGTTTGCAATGTGTAGCCTGCATAATTAACTTGTAAACTGCCCAGAGAGTGCTTGAAGCGCTAGGGGGCGGTATATAAGCAGCACGCGTTTTTGCTTTGCTTCATAACTTGGAACCCACTCGCACCTCCCTTTTTTCAGTGGGGTGAAACTTGTTTTTAACAAGACCTGGTGCTTAGGACTCAGGTCTCAGTACCAAAGACTTGGACTTGAACTTGAGATTCAGACCCAAAGACTTGCCAGCATCACCACTGTTGAGTAGCTACATGGGTGTAACTCAGCATTACGTCCACAGTAGCCGAAACAGTGCCAAGGCAGAAGTGCTATCACTTCTGCTGGTGCATTGCACACTTATTTGTGATGGGGTAGGAACCATGCCACAGAATGCACAGCCAAATTGTGCAATCTGCTTTGCCTGGGCATAATTCTTAGCAAAGTTATGCCAACTTTATGTTGCGTGGTGATGAACATGATTTCAGCCATTGTCATGTAGCCAAATTTGACCACATGGTTCATTTGCATCCAGACACTTTTTAAATTCACTTCTCTTCTGAAGAAATCAAGATCTTTCAAAATCTCTCAGAAATTAGCTTCCATGCTGGATTGTTTGATAATGTCGAGCTGTTTTGCCTTCACCAATGCCCTGGTGCCACTGCTGCCACAGTTTTGGGATTTCTGTCTGTGCTCCTCCACAATGCCTGGTGCTTTGGGGCTTCCTTCCCCTTCTTGCTCATTCTTACACTGCCTCGTCAATTACACTGCCTCGTTAATCTGCCTTCTTCAGTTTTCCTCTCCATTTTTCTGCTAAGATCCCTTAGCATGGTGCTGTCTCTGGAGCAGGTGGGGAAAAAATCAAAAGGGAGAAAAAGAGACATAGTGAGTGAAGGGGGAAAATGCAGCTATGGCACAGTGGCACTAGAGAAGAGGTGGAAAAACAAGGGCACATGAAAGAAAAAAGGGAGTGAAGGGGACCAGAGAGGAAAGCAAAGGAAACATCGGAATAAGCAAAACATAGGTGTCACAGCAGGGACAAAGAGAAGGACACCAAAAGGAGGCAGCTACCAGGCAAAGAGGTTGTAACAAATAAGTGGGGGTGGGACAGAGGATGGAATAGAGGTCATATAGTAAAAGGGGGAGATATCCCCTCCCTGACCTGTTTAATAATAATAATAAAAGGCTTTGTAAGAGCTTCTCTACTTGAGTTTTGGTTTCATGGACAAATCTAGGAAGGAGAAATATCTATGACAGCTCACACTAAAATATAGCAGTTAGTCTTTAAGGTGCTACAACTTTTTTGTCTTCTTTATTTTTTATTTTCCTTTTGTTTTTGCCTGATACGCTAGCACAGGCTAACATGACTGCCTCTTCTGAAAATGAAGAGAACATGGTGAGCATGCATGAAGTAACAGGGCTTGGACAGTTATTTTTTTAAAATTACAACTTTCAGAATCCTCAACCAACATGACCAGCAGCTGTACTGGCTAGAGGATTTTGGACAATGTACAGTACTCCAGGAAAGTAAGTTTTCATGTAGTTCTGAATGACATAGGAAAAGCTATTTATCAGTGTGTTCAGAGATGTAGCGCTTCCCACGACTCTGCCCTTGCCAGTGACTGCATTACACAAGCTGCTGATTAAGATCCACACTGCTATTTGTGTTTATGTGGGGAAGGTGTGTGTGTGTTTGCGTAGGCACATCCATATATGTGGACCTGTGCACTTAGTTGGTGGTAGTGAGAATCAAAAATGTTTTTAAAACAGAAAATTCAAAATCCACTCGATGTATTGAAAGTTCAGAGAAACATAAACTGTGGTGTTGGAAGGGGTACGAGGTTCATTGTGTCCAAACTCTGTCAATGCAGGGAAATCCTCATCTAGAGCACTCATGACAGATGGCCATCCACTCTCTTTAAAAAATTAATCCTTAACAAAGGAGAATCCACCAGCTTCTAAAGTAGTTTCTTCTATTGCTGAACAACTCATACTGTCAGGAAGTTATTCCCAACATTTAATCAGAATCTTCCTTCTTGTAATTTAAATCCATTATTTCAGTTCCTACTCTTTGGAACAGTGGATTCCATGTGGCAAAGGAAGTGGACTCCTTCACTTGTCAAAGATAGCCCTCATACAACCTCTTGAGTCTTCCTTTCTCCAGGTTATACACACTTAGGCCCCTCAATGGTTCATAGAGTTTAGGTTTCCAAACTCTTTAATATATTTTTTGTTCACCCTGTTGATTGCCAAATTAGTAATCTGCCACGGCTGTTTATATCTAGGAAGCCTCTCCAGCTGCTGGCACTTGAGTGTCCAGGAAGCAGTACTTTGTTGACTAAAGATTAACCTGCATATGCTCTTGTTTTCATCACCGAGTGCTCACAAAATCTACACATTCTCTTGGCTTCTGCTATCACTGGCTCCCAAGGAGGGTGAGGTGGAGAACACATCTCGGCTAGCACAGTGGTACCAGAACATCTAACTGCCTAACATCACTGCCTTCTTTCCTAAGTATCTGAGACTCCAGCATGAATATATTAATGGTATCGTATTATTAATACATGTCTAGATCTAGATATATAGCTATATAAAAGCTATAAGGAAAGCCATCCTGGATAGTTTTCATGGTTTGCTTTCTTCCTGTTGGCAGAACTGCAATTTTCAAAATAGCTGGATAAATTGCCTTTCCTGGATACTAATCAGTCTCCTCTTATCATTAGATACTACTGTTTCTGTCTGCAGTTTATGTACTTCCCCCACTTCTTCTCCTGTCAATATTGTCGATTTCAAACCTGAGCTTGCCATCTCTGCCAGAAGTGTTGATCCACTCAGAAGCTATGACTGATTTGTTTCATCTTAGATGTAGATGTTACTGATATGACGACTGGTCTTAAGATATAGGGGCTGTTGGGTGTCTTCTCAATTCCCCATCCTTAGGAAGTAGTGCATTAAAAAACCACATTATCTGTCTCATTTTCTCATGCATGCACATAATTTTGGAATTGTTATATAGGAGCCCATCTCCTATGACAGCACAAGGGCCTTGCAATTGCTCTTATTTCAAATCATTGAATGATGTTTCCTCCCATTTTTTATTATCCCAGTACAGTATCTACTGTTGAATTCAGGGAAATGAGCAGTGGCAGGACTTCTCAGAGATGTTCCAGTGGCTAGATGAGGAACCTCAAAAGGTCACATTAGGGCTGGAGGGCAGAGGTGTAACAGTCCACATAGATTACATAGAGGCTCTATTCCTCCACAAAATGTGGAGAGATAAAAAAAGGATAACTTTGTTATAGATGACACATCACCCCATGTAGATTCAGGTCAGTTCAAACTGGAATTTGCACAGATCAAATTCATAAAGTGCTGATGCTTGTGCATCCATCTACTTACAGCCCAGGTATGGCTGGCATTCTAAATATACCAAAAGACAGGGTCCCATGGCCTTACATATGTTTAATTATCACTTGTTGGGTCCTAGATCAAATCAGGCCTGAGCTATTTCTGAAGGCAAAAATTTGGAAACTGATGCTTCCTGCCTGCCTCCTTGCTTGCTTTGCATACTTATGCAGCAACAAAGCTGAAGAGAACAGTTTCTTCTTCATGTGTAGATTTTACTCACGTGCAGGAACCCTGGAAAATCCTGCATGCAAGCAAGACCCTTCTTTTCTTCAGACACGTTGCTACTTGAGAGGGCTGTAGTTTCTCAGATCATTTTCACTCAGTGCACACACCTAGACAACTTTTCCCCTATAAAAAGAATTAGCGCCTGAAAGACTCTTTTTTTTTTCTGTTCTCAATTCAGATTTGGTTTTTTAAAAATTAATTCAAAGTGATTTTTTAAAAATGGGCTTGCATGTAAAAGATACATTCACTGCCATTCATGCAGAGTTAAAAGTGAACCTGAAACTAAATGATACGAAGTCAAAGCCCCACTAGTACTAATAATAATACCAATGTTGCCCGCTCAATATAGGCTTGCCAGATACGTGGGCATCAAAAGGACAACAAAGAAAAAAGAGGACAGAGGAGGACATATTGAATGTTTCATTTGAATAATTCCGGATTAAACCCGCAATCAATACAATTTTATTACAATAGCTGCCAATAAATGTCTCTTAGTGAACCGACCAAGAAACAGTCAAGTTAAAAAATAAAAATAAATTCAATGGAGGATTTTTTTTTCAAAATACCAAAAAAACATTATTTAAACAGCCAATTGTACAATTATTACTTTATAATCTTTATTAATTACATGACATATTTTTCGGAGGAGCCAATTTTTCACAGAAGAACTTCATTAGCAATCACATATGTATAAAACTGTTGACAGGTAATATTCTTCAAATTGTACTTCCAACTGGGAGCAAAGCAAATAAACCCACCCCAGCCTGGCTGCGGGATCCCCCAGCCGCTCGCACTCTGCACAGGCTCAGAGGCAACCTTGCTAATCTGGACACCAAAAGAAGGCTCTGGCACAGGCAGGGGGAAAGCGGTGCCAGGCAAAGACGAACGAGGCAGCCTCCCCTCCCCTGAGGGTCATAAGTTCAAGGCTAGGGAGTGTGGGAGTTGGAGTCCCTGAAAGGGACTTTAAACACACACAGTCTGGGCACTCGCCTTCCCATTGATGCGTTTGGGCTCTGCTTGCTCCTGCCTGGCTTGGCAGGTGGTGCTCCACTTGCTCTGCCTTTCTGAGCCCCATGTGGACTCGACAGGCATGGTGGATTGCTGAGTAGCTGCCGCTGCGGTGGGAGGAGGCGAGGGCTGCAGTCTGACGCCTGCAGCAGGTAATGGGGGGGCGGGGCCCCCAGGAAAGACAGGGGGAGGGGGTTCCTTCCTCTCTCCCTCGCCCATTCAAAATTATAACATGAAATATACAAAAGCTGGACATTTTAAAGGTTTTTATCTTTGTCTGGCCGACGGAGGACATTAGGCTAAAAAGGAGGACATGTCCTCCTTTTGCTAGATGTCTGGCAACCCTAGCTCAATACTTTGATCAGGCTACTGGTTTTAATGAAATAAATAGTAAAAGACTTAAACTGTAACATCCAAAACTTGAAAAGAAGGAATCTCAGAAATAAACAGGTATATCTCAGAATTCCTTTCTTGGCTAACCTGTAAATTTTCTTTCCTTACACCATCAAATACTCTGCAAATCAGTAATATTAATTATTTATACTTACAAACAACTGATCAATACGAAAGCCAGACACAGGTCACTCCTCAGGCAGGGCAGGATTTTTTCAGATGGTTAGTCTCGCCTTCCCCATACCATTTATCTAAATGTGGCCTTCATCCAGGAAGACACTTCAGGGCACTCATACAGTCTTGCCTTCAGTGTGCAAGCTGAACATCAGATGATTAAATTCTGAGAAGTAACTTTAGGGTTGCCACTCTACCCCAAGACCAAAGGTGCTATGCCATTAATAGCCACCTCTTCTTGATGTCTTCTGCTTCTGTGAGGTCTCTCCCATTTTTGTCCTTTATCATGTCCATCTTTGCACAAAATGTTCTTTTAATATCTCCAATTTTCTTGAACAGATCTCTGGGTTTTCCTTTTCTATTCTTTTCCTCTATTTCTTTGCATTGTTCATTTAAGAAGACCCTCTTGTCTCTCCTTGCTATTATTTGAAAGTCTTCATTCAATTTTCTATAACTTTCCCTATCTCCCTTGCATTTTGTTTCCCTTCTCTGCTATTTGTAAGGCTTCATTGGACAGCCACTTTGCTTTCTTGCATTTCTTTTTCTTTGGGATGGTTTTTGTTGCTGCTGCAGGACATGAGTGCAGAAGAGTTCATGTAATCCTCCCACTCCTGTTATCCAAGTAACTGGTATGCAGAGGCTAGTTGTCTCTAAAACTGGTAGCAATATATGGTCATGATGCTCATTAGGCATTGTTAAATAATTTTATTCTCTGAATTTGTGTAATACAACTTGGTAGCCATTATGACATCCCATGCAACCAAACTCCACAGCATAATTTATGCAAATGTGAAGAATTATTTGCTTGTACCTACCTTGAATCTTCACCACTCCACTTCATTGATCCCAAGTTCTAGTACTATTCACTTTCTCTTCACTATGTATAATTCTATATCTTTCTCACATGTCTTACAGTACATATTTTTCCTAAATATGTACTGTAAGACATATGATGCAAGAACATGAGAGCAGCCATCCTGAATCAGACCAAATGATGTTCTAGTTGAGCATTCATTTATGCTGTGGCCATCTTGTTGCCAATGGGAAGGCAGAAGCAGGACTGGAGTGCAAGAGCAATTTCCCTGTCCTCACCTCCACACTTGTGACTAGTGTCCACTGTTAGCTCCAGCCTCCAATGTTGTAACCTCTCCTAATAATTCCAAAAACAGTGCTTGTTTCAGTTCCTCATTGCAGACCTAATACCTATAATGTTATGAGGGTTCAAAGAATGTTGAAGACATCTAAGCTCTCTTCCAAAACTAGTTTTCAGAGATATATTGGAGAAAGGAGTCATGACGGTGCATAGTGCAAATATGTCCTTTGCTTCTTTTCACATGTTGAGAGGAGCCATTTGAGTTTTATTTCTCACCTCACCACAGCATTAAGCTACTTTTGCTTACACAGTTGACTCCTTCCTATCTCTTTCCTTCTGGGAGATGCTAGTGTATAAGCCACTAACACACACACAGTGCATTTTAAAAAAATAAAATAAAACCATCTCCCAGTGTTTGGACGGAAATAAATCAAGCAAGGTTCTTGCACCTACATATCAAAATCATGATCCAGTTCACACTGTTTTTCCTAAAATACAGTATTCCAAGTGCTATGAACATGGTGCCTAAACAATAAC
The DNA here is from genome assembly GCF_051106095.1 of Pogona vitticeps. Classification (NCBI taxonomy): domain Eukaryota; kingdom Metazoa; phylum Chordata; class Lepidosauria; order Squamata; family Agamidae; genus Pogona; species Pogona vitticeps. Next base: position 42,136,120 of record NC_135786.1, read on the forward strand.
AGCTATTGCAACAGTTGAAAATTTAAGAACCTCCGTTTAGATTTCCTCTCCTTCCAACCCATTTAGCTGAATCTTTAAATACCATTTTCCTATCTTCTAGGCTTCTTTTTGAATACATCTAAATTACATCCACATGGATTAATGCCATGTATTTCTCTATAGATTGTGACTAGCCTGAGGCACATGACTTGACTGCCTTTTCTGTCCCCTGCTTTGGACATTCTAGGATTCCTTCTTAATTCCTGCTAGTTGTTTTTATTCTTAATACTGCTGTGCTGTTTGTCAATGTAGAATGTTCACCATTTTCCCAAGCAATAGGCTCCAGGGACAGCAGTAAGCAGATTAGGTTTTCTTGGAGGAAGAGAGAAAGAGAAAGACAAAGACAGAGAGAGAGAGAGAGAAGATTGAGCAAATGGGAAATACAGCTAAAAATGTAACATGGTCTTCATAATGTTTGCTTTATTTAGAAATGCACAAAGATATAGGGGGGCAAAACACCCACCGTCAGCAGCAAATCTGCATCCCGCAACAGATCCTTATAGAGGCACTGTATTCTGAGATGTGTTCAGTCAACTCCTACCTTCTTCACTCCATTTCATGTTCTCTCTCTATTTCTTTCACCTCTCTGTTTCATGTTCTCTCTCTTACATCACTCTTGATTATTTTTTAATTGAAAAAAATATATTCTATCTTTTGATAAGATCACACACTGGTGTACAAAATATTAAAATTATAGGTAGTATCACCTTTACCAAAGTTGGCTCAGTAGACCTTTTGCAAAACAGATAAGATGTATCACTTCCAATGACATTTAACAGTCATTTTAGGCTGTTAATTTTCAAAACTTGCAAGCAAAAGGATGGTCAGCTCCTTCTATGCTCCAAAGAAATGGTCCCAAGGTGTTTTTATTCTAAGATTCTCAGATAGGGTTGAATCTCATGGCATAGTGACAATAAGGAAAGCATGATCATAAAAACTGTACATAACACACTGAAACACAGTATGAGCATCTTGATCCTTATGACAAAAGGGGAAAAAAGGGGTCACACACATCGTAGCCACTGTGAAGTAGGAAGAAAATGGTTTGTCAACCCAGTTTAATGTACCACCATGGAATGAAATTAAGAAAGTTGTCTAATGGGCTGGGAAAATTAAAGAAATATTTTCATACATGATAGTATTTCTCAAGAAAACAGCTCCATAAGCTTTTGTTGGATCAAATCAAGCAATGCAATATTTATATGAATGGTAAAATTGGCCGAGGTTTATGAAGCTAATCTAAAAAGCAATAAAAGACGCAAAACACCAGACCATGCACCACCAAAACACAGGCTGAAAATGAACTGCTGAAAGTTTCACAGAGACATTAACCAGAGCGAGGGCTGGTGTTCTGCAGTTCCTCATGAGGCAACACATACCATTACTTATTTATTAAATATTTTGCTATTTAAACTGCTTTACAAAGGACTAGTGTGTTTGTTTTGTTTTGTTTTATAAAACACCATGCAAACTTATTCTGTAGTCAAAACAAATGAATGTGGCTCTGCAGACCAATATTACAACTCTCATTAGCCCCTGCCAGTATAGGCAACGATAAAGAATACTGTGGGTTGCAGTCTAGTAGCATGTGAAGTATGTAACCCGGTTGGGCAGACTTTGCCCAGCCATGGTCAAAGGTAAAGGTAAAGGTTCCCCTTGACAATTTTTGTCCAGTCGTGTTCGACTCTAGGGGGCGGTGCTCATCCCCGTTTCCAAGCCATAGAGCCAGCGTTTGTCCGAAGTCAATCTTCTGTGGTCACATGGCCAGTGCGACTTAGCCACAGAATGCTGTTACCTTCCCACCAAGGTGGTCCCTATTTATCTACTTGCATTTGCATGCTTTTGAACTGCTAGGTTGGCGGGAGCTGGGACAAGCATCCGTTGCGTGGATTCGATCTTACGACTGCTTGGTCTTCTGACCCTGCAGCACAGGCTTCTGCAGTTTAGCCCGCAGCGCCATCACGCTGCCATGACGCCATGGTCGAAAGGAAGCATAAAATTGTTCCAAACTGGCCAATCTGTCACACAAGCCTCAATGCTGCAGTTCATTTAGCAGTAAAGGTGGATGAAGAAACTGGCAGTGTGGAGGAACAAGTTACTAAGTAAATTTAAAAGGAGAAAGGGAAAAAAATAAATAACATGAGACCATTTAAGAAGTATGACTAATACAATAATATAATCTGGCGTAAAAATATCATAAATAATCTAAAATGGAAGAGAACATATTGAACAAGGGAAAAAGGAACACAGAATGAGTAAGTCAGTTAAACTCTAAACACTGGGACAAGGTTGTAATCAGGCTCTTAATTAAATTAGTAAATTTTGTTGATTAGCTAATTATTCTGGATTAAGTTCTGTAGCTTTGATAATATCACAACAAAGGCCCTAATCGTCCAGTCCACCCACACTAGTAAAAGGTGGGGACATTCGCATCAGAGTTTCTGTAGAGCAGTGTTCCCCAACCTTGGGCCTCCAGATGTTCTTGAACTACAACTCCCAGAAGCCTTCACCACCACCTCTGCTGGCCAGGATTTCTGGCAGTTGAAGTCCAAGAACATCTGGAGGCCCAAGGTTGGGGACCACTGCTGTAGAGGATCTTAACAAGAAGGCAAGTTCTTACAGAGCATTAGGTGTGTCAAGTAACCTCATCACAAATCCACTTGATGCCTCAAAACAACTGATAGCCACCAGACCACCATTAAACAAATGGGGTTTTATTTATTGATTTATTTATTTTATTTATTTTATACCCCGCCTATCAGGTCAATATGACCATTCTAGGCGGCTTCCGGACATGTAAAATACAGTAACATATACTGCACATATAATGAATGAAAAGTAAAAATCAATAATGTACTATAAGCAATAAACAATAAACAATAAGCAACAGACAATAAACAATAAACATATTCTTCAAGATGGCAATATAAAAAATAGATTAAAGAAGGAAAAATTAAATGTTATCTGGAGGAAAAGCCTGCTTAAACATCCAAGTTTTTAGATGGGTCTTAAAAATACCCAGCGACGGGGCCTCGCGAATCTCTGGAGGAAGGTTGTTCCAGAGGCGAGGAGCCACCACCGAGAAGGCCCGATTTCTTGTTTTTCCCTTTCGGGCCTCCCTCGGCGTCAGACTCCTCAGCCTCACATCCTGACTCGATCGAGTGATACGGATAGTTCTTGGTGGGAGTAGGCAGTCCGACAAGTATTGAGGTTCTAAACCGTTTAGGGTGTTATATGTAAGCATCAACACTTTGAAGTTGATGCGGAAACAAATAGGCAGCCAATGCAGTGCAACCAGAATGGGTGAGATGTGTTGGTATTTTCTCACTCCACTAAGAAGTCTGGCCGCCGCATTCTGCACCACCTGGAGTTTCTGCAACAGCCTCAAAGGCAGCCCCACATAGAGCGCATTACAGTGGTCTAATCTTGATGGCAATGAACATCTTAAATCCTGGTGAAATAATTTCAATTCAGTTTCACATGTTATACTTCTGTATTCTGCTACTGGTTTCTGAAAAATCTTCAATGGCAGTCCCTAATAAAATGCAATAATGTAGCCAACACTGTCCATAAACAAGACATGGGCAGTTATGGTAAAATGGCTTCTCTCCAAAAAAAGAGTTACATTTGGGAGCATCAGCTGAAGTTGGCAAAAGCTGTTACAAACTGCAGAAAGTATTCAGGTGCCTATCTTCAAGGCTAGATCCCAAAAACCTAATCCTTCACATGGGGATATCTACTCAGGCATACTATCAATCAACAAAACATATGCCTTGTCTAGCCTGGAGAGCTAGTAAAGTTCTCCCTGATCTTCATGTGTGTTCAGTCGTTTAGTCGTGTCCGACTCTTCGTGACCCCATGGACCAGAGCACGCCAGGCCCTCCTATCTTCCACCGCCTCCCGGAGTTGTGTCAAATTCATGTTGGTTGCTTCGATGACACTGTCCAACCATCTCATCCTCGGTCGTCCCCTTCTCCTCTTGCCTTCACACTTTCCCAACATCAAAGTCTTTTCCAAGGAGTCTTCTCTTCTCATGAGATGGCCAAAGTACTGGAGCCTCAGCTTCAGGATCTGTCCTTCCAATGAGCACTCGGGGTTGATTTCCTCTAGAATTGATAGGTTTGTTCTCTTTGCAGTCCAGGGAACTCTCAAGAGTCTCCTCCAGCACCACAATTCAAAGGCATCAATTCTTCGGCGGTCAGCTTTCTTTATGGTCCAGCTCTCACTTCCATACAACACTACAGGAAAAACCATAGCTTTGACTATTCGGACTTTTGTTGGCAAGGTGATGTCTCTGCTTTTTAAGATGCTGTCAAGGTTTGTCATTGCTTTCCTCCCAAGAAGCAGGCGTCTTTTAATTTCGGGGCTGCTGTCTCCATCTGCAGTGATCATGGAGCCCAAGAAAGTAAAATCTGTCACTGCCTCCATATCTTCCCCTTCTATTTCCCAGGAGGTGATGGGACCAGTGGCCATGATCTTAGTTTTTTTGATGTTGAGTTTCAGACCGTTTTTTGCACTCTCGTCTTTCACCCTCACTACAAGGTTCTTTAGTTCCTCCTCACTTTCCGCCATCAGAGTGGTATCATCTGCATATCGGAGGTTGTTGATATTTCTTCCTGCAATCTTAATTCCAGCTTGGGATTCCTCCAGTCCAGCCTTCCGCATGATGTACTCTGCATATAAGTTAAATAAGCAGGGGGACAATATACAGCCTTGTCGTACTCGTTTCCCAATTTTGAACCAATCCGTTGTTCCATATCCAGTTCTAACTGTTGCTTCCTGTCCCACATATAGGTTTCTCAGGAGATGGATAAGGTGGTCAGGCACGCCCATTTCTTTAAGGTCTTGCCATAGTTTGCTGTGGTCCACACAGTCAAAGGCTTTTGCATAATCAATGAAGCAGAAGTAGATGTTTTTCTGGAACTCTCTGGCTTTCTCCATAATCCAGCGCATGTTAGCAATTTGGTCTCGAGTTCCTCTGCCCCTTCGGAATCCTGCTTGTACATCTGGAAGTTCTCGGTCCACATACTGCTGAAGCCTACCTTGTAGGATTTTGAGCATAACCTTGCTAGCGTGTGAAATGAGTGTAATTGTGCGGTAGTTGGAGCATTCTTTGGCACTTCCCTTCTTTGGTATTGGGATGTAGACTGATCTTTTCCAGTCCTCTGGCCACTGTTGAGTTTTCCAAACTTGCTGGCATATTGAATGTAGCACCTTAACAGCATCATCTTTTAAGATTTTAAATAGTTCAGCTGGAATGCCATCACCTCCACTGGCCTTGTTGTTAGCCAGGCTTTCTAAGGCCCACTTGACTTCACTCTCCAAGATGTCTGGCTCTAGGTCAGCAACTACATTGCCTGGGTTGTCCGGGGTATCCAAATCTTTCTGATATAATTCCTCTGTGTATTCTTGCCACCTCTTCTTGATGTCTTCTGCTTCTGTGAGGTCCCTTCCATTTTCGTCCTTTATGATGTCCATCCTTGCACCAAAGGTTCCTCTGATATCTCCAATTTTCCTGAACAGATCTCTGGTTTTTCCTTTTCTGTTATTTTCCTCTATTTCTTTGCATTGTTCATTTACGAAGGCTCTCTTGTCTCTCCTTGCTATTCTTTGGAAGTCTGCATTCAATTTTCTGTAACTTTCCCTATCTCCCCTGCATTTTGTTTCCCTTCTCCTCTCTGCTATTTGATCTTCATACCTTGCACTTTATCCTTTTGGCAGTGTAGCTCGAATAGGCAAATCCTCTTGGTCATTTAGTACAGGAATTATTTAGAGGGGCTCTATGCTTATGCTATACAAATGAAGCTGCATAATCTTATCCGAGCTACAGTCCAGAGAAGAGCTTCCACAGATGTAAATGAACTCTAGGTTCACATATAACTGCTCAACGTTCTTTTTGAAAGGTAACATTAATGTTCCAGGAGGTTTAAAAATTCAAAAGGTTTCAAAATATAGAAATGGAATATCATATAGGAAGACTCTAAAGAAAAATCCCATCACTGTCTGAAAACAGAACTTCAGTTTCTAATATTGGTATACACTATCCTCAGAAGTCGAGCAGGGTGGGATGGGGGCATTACTTCACCATTTCCGAACACCAACACTCCAAAATGTCAAAAGGGACAGTAAAACCTGATGAAGGAGTCACTCAGGGGGAATATTCTTTATTTACGAGAAACAATCCTCCAGTTTCAATTATCAAAGCCTCCAAATATGCAGCCAGAATGTGCTGCTTCACTCCCTTTCCTCTAGAAACCCTTTTGAGCTATAGTTGAGATTTAAATAAGATGCTCCCCCCCATTACAGTGGTACCTCGCTAGACAATGACCTCGCAAAACAATGAATTCGCATGACAATGAGGTTTTGCAATCGCTATAGCGATTTGCAAAACAGTGATTTCAATGGGTGATTTTCGCTTGACGATGATTTGGTCTGTGCTTCACGGACCGTTTTTTCGCAAGACGACGATTTTTACAGCTGATCGGCAGCTTCACAAAATGGCTTCCCTATGTTTTTGGGACCGATGCTTCGCAGGACAGCCATTTTTACAGCTGATCGGTGCTTCACAAAATGGCTGCCCTATGGGCGATCTTCGCAAAACGAGTCAGGCAAAGCTTAAATATGGAATCAGTTTGTAACTTTCACACAACCACAGGTACAGTAGTCAGTTTAGTGGGCTACCTGGCCCAAGGAATTCTGAAATCCTGGCCTGAGTTAACAGATGAGCCATACACATTTGAAACTCTGACAATAAAATTGTCTCAATAAAAAACACTGCAGAAGCCCATGTACATGGTCATATGTTCCATGATTAGACATAAGCACAGCAAACAAATCAAAGGAATAAGCATTATAGGATGTTTAAAAGGCACAGGAGAATAAATGGGGGTTAATATAGCACTATATGTGACTGTTGTTTTTATCAGCCATCAAGTCAGAACTGACTTAGAGCAACCATAATAAGCTTCAAGGTAAATGAGGTATTTAAGGAGTGGTTTTACCAGCTCTACCCTCCCTATGAGTTTCCATGGCAGAGTCAAGAAACCAAACCCAGGTTTCCTGAGTTCTAGTACATTACTCTATCCAGCATCCTGGGTACCAATAAATTAATATATTATCAGTATTATGCTTGGCCATCTCTAGGAGACCAATTGCCATAAACAATTCCTTGCTCAGCTGCACAACGCATTATTTCACCTCACCACTTTCAAGTAAATAGTTGCAAATAATATATTTAATTATAACTAGGTCTTTTGGGGATTATAATAATGCAAACAAGGTACAGTGGTGCCTCGCAAGACGAGCGCCCCGTTTAACGACGGAATTGCATTACAACGAACTTTTTGCAATCACAAAAGCAATCGCAAAACGATGTTTCCTTTAGGGGAATTTTGCTTTGCAGTGATTGGATCCCTGCTTCAGGAAACGATTCTCGCAAAACGATGATTTTTGGCCAGCTGATCGGCGGTTTCAAAATGGCTGCCAGGTTAAAAAAAATGGCTCCCCTCTTTTTTCTGGGACGGATTCCTCGCTGCACGAGCAGTGAAAATGGCCATGCCATGGAGGATCTTCGCTGGACAGTGAGTTTCAAGCCCATAGGAACACATTAATCAGGCTTTAATGCGTTTCTATGGGATTTTTTTTTTCGCATTACGTTTTCGTTCTACAGCGATTTCGCTGGAGACACCACTGTACATTTCAAAAGTAGCATCATGTAGCTAAAAACATATTCCTGTAACAAATACAGTTTTAATTGCTTCCACAGGTCACATTTTAAGGCCCTAATGAGGAATTTTAGAGGCATTTTGACACAAAATGCTTCATATTTTGTTATTTCTTTACCAATCTTGTCTGACATGGAAATAATAATAATAATAATAATAATAATAATAATAATAATAATAATAATAATAATAATAATAATAATAATAATAATAATAATAATAATAATAATAAGAAGAAGAAGAAGAAGAAGAAGAAGAAGAAGAAGAAGAAGAAGAAGAAGAAGAAGAAGAAGAAGAAGAAGAAGAAGAAGAAGAAGAAGAAGAAGAAGAAGAGATGCCAGACAAGGGTGCATTTCCTCACCCTTATCTATTCAATCTGTATACAGAAACCATTCAGACTAGATTCAGATGAAGGAAGAGTGAAAATTGATGGATGAATAAATCCAAACAGAGACTGCTGCCAAGAAATCAGAAGTTTGAGAATCAGAAAGGCAGCAATGAAGGAATTAGAGAAAATTATCAAGTGTAAAAATGTGTCACTGGAAACTAAGACCATGATCAACCACAGTCTTCTATTCCCGTTCACCATGTATGGATATGAAAGTTGGACAGTGAAGAAAGCTGACAGGAAAAAAATGATTCATTTGTAATATGGTGCTGAAGGAAATCTTTGCAGATATCCTAGATTTTCAGATGTATGAAATTGAGACTGTCATACTCACATCACGAGAAGGTAAGGTTCTCTGGAAAAGACAATAATTCTGGGAAAGGTTGGAGGCAGCAGGAAAAGATGATGACAACTGACTTCCTAAAGGAAACCACAGGCTTGAATTTACAACTGAGTAGGGCTATTGAGGGCAAGGCGTGTTAGGAGATCTCTCATCCATAGGGTCACCATAACTCTGAGGCAACTTAATGGCACGTAACAGCAACATAAATTTCCTTTTCAAATGCCATTTTGACTACTTCAGTGATTTCAGTGAACAAGATTAAACTATGGTTGTTCTGGGTTTTTCGGGCTCTTTGGCCGTGTTCTGAAGGTTGTTCTTCCTGACGTTTCGCCAGTCTCTGTGGCCGGCATCTTCAGAGGACAGCAACCTGTACTCTGGACCAGAGTACAGGTTGCTGTCCTCTGAAGATGCCGGCCACAGAGACTGGCGAAACATCAGGAAGAATAACCTTCAGAACACGGCCAAAGAGCCCGAAAAACCCAGAACAACCATTAGATCCCAGCCTTCGTGAATATAAGATTAAACTATGTTTTTCACATTATTTAAAAAATGAAAATGAAGAAAAGAAACAGAAACTCTTCAGTATCCAAACTGAACTGCCGCTGTCTTGTTCATAAACTAGTTGAGTATAAAAGCATGTGTGAAATTACAGGATCTTAATTATGGAAATGAAGATCCTATAATTAATTCAGATGCCATCTACAGAGAGGCTGAAATGCTAAGTGCTTCTGTTAATTTTGGCTGCAGAAAATGATGTTATAGAGATTATACATACTGTATGTGAAGGAGCAAATTCTGTGCACTGTAGGCAGGCAGTGTATTGGCAGCTTCCAAATGTATTGTATTAAACACGTGGCTTCTTCCTCAAATGACTCTCATCTCCTAAGCCAGAGGTTTTTCATGGCAATAAGAAATGGAAACAGTCCAATGAAATGAGCTCACTTTACATTTTTTTATTGTCATATTCCATGCTCCAGAAATGACCATCAAACCAAAGCAGTGATCATTCTTCTACATACAGAATGAACATTGTTTTATGGGAAAAGTCCAATTCTCTATGAAGAGGCATTCATTCTTTCTGTGCAATCTTAAATTTTGCTTCACAGCTAGATTGTAAGATTCTTGTCATTCCACTTAACTGCTCTTGTTGGAAGATTAATTTGGATACCAGACAAATATTTAGTTGAAAGTGCATCAAATATTCAGAAAACTTCCCGAATTTTTTCTCAGCTAGAAGAGTAGCACCATTCTCTCCTCCCTCCACCTCAAACAACCAGAGCATTTTAACAGACTGCTCCTCATGCTTTTCCTCAAGCAAGCTTATCTCATCCCATTGACTTGTATTGGTCAAACTAAAACAGTAATTTTTTGTCTTTGTATATGAAATTTGTTGATGTGATATACCCTAAAGGAGGGAGTAAACCTGCCAGACTACTGACTCATAGCTTCAGGACCTTGTGTAGTAGGCACTTTTAATCCCCCCCCCCGTAAAAGTGGAGGGGCATCCATTTGTGAAACCATCCAATTTGACTGTGCTCTTAACACAAATTGATTCACATATGCACTTTGATCCAGCCAGGAACCAAATTTAGCCATCCCATATTGATTCAGATTGCACACAAATTGGGCTGATTTGGTTTGAAATTTGGGATTTGTCAAAATCCAGTGTACCGCTCTGCTTCAAATTAACACATAGTTTCAATCTGACACTGACCCTCTAAATCTCTGAGATTAAGAATTTGGAAGGAGTCCAGTTCTTTTTATGATGTGAAGTGACAAAGCCCCAAATACTCCAAAACAGTCCTCTTCTATTATAGATTCACTTTTTGTAGAATCAGACATACACACCCCTTTCTGATGAACATTTCCACTGCCTCTCTTGCACCTGTTTCTTACCATTTCCTGCCTAGTCTGCTATTGGTACTCACATCCTAAACACTTTTCCTTCAAACTAATCAAAATACCCAGGTCCACAATTTAATTGTTAAGCCACCAGTGACCCACTTACCCCATGTAAAAATGTAAGTGGCTCAACACACATGAGGAAACACAGCTGATTATGAATGAAAAATTGTTTGTTTATTGGTAGCTAAATTAATCCCAGGCTATAGATAACAAGCAGGAACAACATGGTAATGATTACTGTATTAAATGAAGCCTGGGATTAATTCAGCCACCATTGTCATTGCCTACAGTGCTTCCTGGGAGGGGAACTGGGTATCAGCAGGGGTTTTAAAGGTCATTGCCATGTCATTCTTTATGGGCCATGTATAAATATCTGCCATGTACTTCCACTCTTATGTCTGAGGAAGTAGACTTGGTCCACAAAAGCTCACACTGAAATATTGCAGTTATTCTTTAAAGTGCCAGAACATTTTTTTCTTTTTCTTTTTTCTTTTGGCGTAATATGCCAGCACAAATTAACCTGGGGATCTCTTCTAAAAGTATCAATATATTTGCCATGCACAGGTACTACACATGCAGTGAAGTGGACTGACATGAAAGTTCAGTCAAAAGCCTTAGGGAGCTACCTAATTTTGTTTTGGAAGAACAAAAGTCAGGCAGGTTTAACATGGGAAAACCATGCTTTTTACATCCCTGTCTGACAAAATGCTTTTCATTCATCTGGAAGGTGACTTCAGTCCTCTGCAGCTTTTTCCCCAAAGCCCGTCCACCTGATATTTAAATGAACACATCATTTTTCTCAGAGATTAAAACGAACTTTAATATTTCACAGTCTGGTATTTACATCGCATCGGAAGCAGGTACAACGTAGTCTGTTACAAAAACATTTAGGTAATAAAGTCAGCAGATTGTACAGTCACAGCATGGAGGCCAGGCCACTGCAGAACAACGAAGGGCATGGCAGAGTTCCAAAGGTGCAGCTGTTTGCTATTCTTCCTGGGTACTCTAGAAATCCTTTAATTTTACTTGGAAGGAACTGTTTAACTTTGGGTTATTCTTCTAACATGTGCAATCATCCTCAGCCCCAGGTTAAATCAACAGACCTTCATGAATCAAGGTAGCCATAATAGGACACAGACATGGATCATGATTATGGGTGTTGATTAAATGGGAATGAATCTCAACAGTCCACTTCGAAAAACCAACAATGACTTATGTAAAGCAAAAGCAATCCCTTCTATGTTTGATATTACCACTTGCTGTAAAATGTTCAGCATGTTCTGAATATAAATTTCTGCTTTAGGCACCAGGTTTCTTATACATCAAATATTTGAGATAAATTTCACCAAAGTGACACTCTTCTGTGTCCACTGATCTCTCCTACCCCCACCTGAAAAACATTTTCTCAAACCTTCCCCCAATCTGCTGAAGTCAAGTAGAAGCCACCACTAACATGTTTATATCAGCAGAAACAGAAATAGAAGCATAAGCTAGAGAGTTTAACAGAGTTCTCATCTTATTTTCTTATTTGTCGGAAGAGTTTATTAAGAGCAATTATTTAGTCCCTGAGAGGGACCTGTGTCCATTACAGTTACCAGGTATGCATTTTGATTTATTACTGTGATGGTCTCAATGATCCATAAGGTCCCTCCCAGCACCACAATTCAATGATGATGATTATATGCAACTAGCCTATCCGAATGCCCCAAGCAAAATTCAGACTGAACCAAATACAATAGAACAAACAAACAAAAACAACCTGCCCCTAGCCTTTGTAATTTCTCAGCATAATTGTGACAGCGTTTTAGAGATATGGGGATTGCCTTATACCAAGCCAGACAGTTAGTTCACATAACCCATACTATCACCTCTGACTGATAGCAGTTCTCTGGGTCTTCAAGGCATGATTCTTTTGAAGCTCTACCTGCAGATTCCTGCTATTCCCTTCCAAGTACTAATGAGGTCCAACTCTGCTTAGCTTTACAAAATCAAATCATACTAGTATGTTCAAAATGGTATGGTGTGGTTGACTTTGACAAAATAGGAGAGACAAGTCTAACAGCCTCATTAAAGGCATTGCTCATGGGGAGGGAGGAAGACAGAAAAAGACCAGGGGAGACCTGATCTTTTTCCTTGTGAAAAAAGAAACAGAATGCACTATATTTGTTCTTGCATTTCCAGCAACGAATAATGAACTGCTGCCTATAGTGGAAATTTTCCCATGCTCTATATAAAGAAGCTGAAGCTGGTATTTCAATATATGTTGGAGCAACTGCATGGTGTTTCTTGGATCTGGTGCCTTTTGAGTCTCTTCAAGTGCCCTTACTCAAAATCTGCTATGAAAGCAACAGGACATAAACTGGAAGATTTTGTAAAATCAAAATCAAAAACAAAAACAAAACACACACACACACACAAATTTTATTTTAAATTATGAATGCAAAACTCACTCAATACCTTGATTCTCTTAGCAATCATCGTAGCCAGCCTAAAGACACAGGGGAACTAACAAGAAGTAACATTGCCTTTTCTTTGTAGCCATCAAGAAGTTCTATGCAACTCCACCATTTAACGGAGCAGAAGGGGAAGAACTGTATTTTTCTGGCAGGTACATCCATGATACGAAAAGAAAACGTAGAGAAAGGAGTTCTTGTAACTGCATTCAGGAACCATAATTGAAGATTTAGTAGCAACTGGTGGTTAAATACCTTACAAGCTGTACTGAATCTGTAGTTGATGCAAATTTTTAATCTTCAAAATCAAGGCAAATTTCCCAAGATTTTGTCCATGCAGCGGTGTCCACCCTTTTCTGTAATCCTTGATGCTGTTCTATCAGGAGGGAGCAAACAGCAGCAGCACTCCCTTGGCAGACATGTTTGTGAGGAACAATAAAGTGCCCATAAAAAATGCTCATCCTTTGCCAAAAATGCCTTCTATCCAGTGCCAAGGAAGTCATCCTCTTTCCAGCTCTGCAGAGCATATGAGGGGTATCCAGCACCGGAACAAAAGCCATGTTGTGCCATTTTTGTACTGTTGGCCATGTCAAAGCAACTCCTAGGAGGTACAAGGAGCAATTCCCAAATCTATCGTGTGACCTGTGGACAAAAAAAAGAGAGTGTCAGACAGAACCCCGTCAAACTACAGAATAATCTTTGATCCAGACCCTGATGAGTGTCATTGTTTACATACAGAGCCCTTGTATGGATGCAGTTTACAGAGATTATCCCTCAATATACAAAAATTAGGAAGCCTGGGAAGGCATGGTTGCTCTCTGTGCGCACTTTATAAGCAACTGTGTTAGTAAAGGACTGGAACGGAGAGACTGATTCATTTTTTCTTTCTTACTATTTTTCAAAAAGACAAATAGTAAGAGCCTCGTGGCGCAGTGGTTAAAACGCTGTACTGCAGCTAAAACTGTGCTCACGACCTGGGGTTCAAATCCCAGGTAGCCGGCTCAAGGTTGACTCAGCCTTCTATCCTTCCGAGGTCGGTAAAATGAGTACCCAGCTTGCTGGGGGGGCAATGTGTAGCCTGTATAATTAAACTGTAAACCGCCCGGAGAGTGCTTGTAGCGCTATGGGGCGGTATACAAGTCCAAAAAAAAAAAAAAAAAACAGTCAGAGGTTGTTTAGATTTATTTTTCTTTCCATAGACCTAACATGAGTTTTTTTTTTACATAAATAATATTCAATCATCTATCTATCGACAAAAATCCTGCTGTGTTTTGATGTCAGTGTCATGCAAATAGTTTAAGTCTTGGCCCTGAACTGTCACAAGTTAAAAAGTTAGTGAAGGCATTTGTTGTGGTGCACAGAGCCACCTGACGCCTAACACAACACAAAATGCCTGCAATAGTTTCTTGAGTTATGGTAACCTGCTGCTGAGATTTATGCCCTAGTTATACCCTAGTTATACCCTAGTGGGCATAACTAATAGGATTTTCCCATCATGCAGCACACACATAAACAATACAAAACACATAAATAAAACATTCAACATTTTGGCTGAAATCCAATTGCAGACTTCCACTTGCACAATAAGGATGATGTCAGCAGCGGCGGCAGCATATTGCCACTGATTAAAGGCTTCCTTTTGTGATTTCAGAGTGTACACAGCTCATACATAGTGCAATGAAATAGTGTAAATCTCAAAACCATAAAAGAACACTTTTAATCAATAGCAATTTGCCACTACTGATAGTATAATTCCCACTGAACCCACAGGACAGCATTTTGGTCATCCTGTGTGACAGGGCTAACTAAAATGCCTAGTTTTTTCCCCCAGAAAACAGCTGGGTTGGGAAATAGTCCAAGAGGTAAATCAGTTGAAATTATTTTGCATCAATAAGGGGTGCAGACCAAAATTTTAACTCATGGCTGGCTCAAAAACATACTCCTATTAATCAACTCCCATTCACACATATTTAGTGTCAACCTTTAAAAGAACTAACATATTTATTGCATTATGGGCTTTTGTAGATAAATGCCTACTGGACTGGATCTATTAAGGGGATACTCAATATTACATGCTGGGTGAGGTTTTGATGAGACCAATAATATTCCACGTCCTATGGCTAAATCCAGTCCTTTCTGTGGGTAATATCCATTGCCTTTGCTGTCCATTGTATGCAAATGATCAAACAAGCTCTCACCTATGCAAAATAAGTTTGGGACCAATAAAAAAATCCAGCTCTGGAGAAATATTCCTGAGATCTAGAATTCAAAAGTTCGAAGCCATGATAGCCTTTCATGCAACCAGGGAACTGGAAGGCAGCCAACCACCTTCCTGAAAGAGGGTTTCATGTCTTCCATATGAGCACAAATGTATTGTGAGTTTGCAGCATATTCAGAGGAGTGTGGTCCTGTGCAGGGCTCCTGCTTTAGGGCTACAAGGAATGCATGCTCTTATATGCATATCCACAAAGGGAAGCAATGAAAGGTGCCACTAAGTCAAACATCATCTAAGATTCAGTAGAGAGAGCAGGGAAGGAAGACGTGCCGAAGAAAAATAGGTATGGCATTTATTTGGGAGCAGGCAGAATCTATTCCAAAATGCTTAAATATTAACATTTCTTAGAATTTTAATATCTGCATGTGCTCCTAAGCTTCCAGTTCCAAGATTACCTCAAGTGACCTTTTTAGCAGGCAAAGTGCAAGGTATGTCTTTTTATTTAAAATTCGTCTAGCAGAGCTGCATTTACTTTGTTCTGCCAGAAAAGAAAACCAAGAGCATGCCAACTCTTCAAAAGCATTTATGGAGAATGCAGATGTGTTTTACAAGTGAAATTGTTCAGAAAAGACCTGAGAGAGGAGCAAAAGGAAATGTTTGCTCCATGTGCAGCTAATTTATGTGAAACCCATCACAGGCCCCTCTTTGATTCTACATGCCCTGTGTACACAGTCAATAATCTAAACAAAGACTCCTTAAATAGGAGCCTGAAGATTGTGATTCAGCCTTTGAAACGCCATATTATTCTGATGCCTGTGGATGATTTTATACTCCTCAGATGTTCCATACCCTATTTACCCATTACAATGTCCTTTCTTATGGATTTCACAGTAGGACTAGTGATTTCTGTCAAAGCAGCCATCAGAACTATGGATGCATTTGAAATACTGCTATTTAAATTCTATCCCTGGCCTTGTGTGCATGCCAAACAAGAGGCACATTCAGCAGGAACAATTTAGCAAATCCATTGGAAAATAGCAAAGAAATCAAACTGAGAGTATTGCAGAGGTGTGTGTGTGTGTGTGTGTGTGTGTGTGTGTGTGTGTGTGTGTGTGTGTGTGTGTGTGTGTGTGTGTGTGTGTGTGTGTGTGTGTGTGTGTGTTTACACAGTAGAGACCCCACAAACAAGAAAGAAAGATATGTCTATTATTTAACTACTCAACTACAAACACCATAGCAGTTCTACAGAGAGAGCAGAACAAACAGAGACAATTTGCTTTAATGCAGAGACTGAGACATCAGATTGGGGAAAGCAACTCATAAAACTCATGCTGTTCTTTGAAGCTGCACACACAGATAAAGTAAGGTGGAAAGGACAAAGCTACTTCTACTTATCAGACATGAGTCACAGGTATAGGATACCTGCATGCACATATTTTTAAGGAAACTGACAATATTTACCTCTTTTCCTCTGCAACCTATACATGCTAGTGTGAGCAAAAAAAACACACTAGCCCTGCAGTGAAGGCAACTGTCTTCAGCAGTGAAGCCCTTCCTTTATCCTGTACTTCCTCCTGTATTGCCTGCTTTTGCCTTCTGTTAGAGGACAGGCCTGTCCATGGCACACAGCCCTCCCTGGGCCTGCTACCCTAGTTTGCTCCATCAGCTGAGATGCAGAACACTATTACATCACCAGTTTTTGGAATAAGATTCCAGTGCCATCTCCGTTGGCTTTGGTATTTGCAATGTAGATGTGGTGGTATCTTGTCCTTTTCCTCAGGTACGAACACATATTGAACTAGGCTTGCATCCAGCTGTAGGTGGGTATCTGATGCACCCTCCTCAACTTAATTCATTACTTTAGTATTTCTTGTCACCCTACCACAGCACCAGTTCTCTATTATGATTTCAGTCTTGCCATTTCTGTGCAGTCTAAGCACTGAACCTATATGTCCTCTGTTCCTGTGAATGAGTTCTTTCAAATTGACCAAACAAATAAATGTTAAGTTATGTTTTCAATGGCAATTGTTTGCATCATGCTTCTGGAGTACATAAAGCCTCAAGTATAAAACAGATCAAGGCAATCTAACTATTTTAGAAATATGCCACAATGACATACATTGTTTCTTGTCGGCATTGTTAGGAGTGTGGCTGCAGGCCAAAACTGTTGCTACCATGAGTACAGCACTTTGACAAAACCAAAATACAGTTGTGCAAATAAAAACGTAGGAAACTAAGCAAAAGGGAACGGCCACAAGATAAAACAAGGTTCATGGTGCAAATCTTGTTGGATTACTCAGCAGTGTTTTGACACCTGAGCCACTGGAAGCAGCTCTGATGTTAATTTTTCTTAAAATACTTTGCTGTGAACATGTTATTTGTGGAGTAAAAGATAAGGGGAGAAAACAAGACTTTGTATTTCACAGAATAATTTTTATGGGGTGTTCGTGTGGAAAAGAGATTGAAGTGCGAAGCAAGCAAAGCCTGAAGAATAATTACACTCCACTGTATGAACAATGATTACAAAATTATGCAACTGATTAACCATGACATACATGTAATTACTAATGAGTTTGATAAAATTTTAATTATACCTTGTTCTTCAGGGTATTCAGCAAGCCATGAAAATAATAATCATGTAGCTCTCTGTCACAGATGATTGCTCCAACTGGAGGAAGTGTGACAGGCTGGAAAGTCCTTGGATGGATCATGATGAAAAGAATAGGAAGCCTGCTCCATCAGCCAACAGGCAGTGGCTGGCAGAAGTCTTAGAAATACATGGACACAACTCTTACTTTTATTAGGAAGAACTTTGCCTCCATATTTACCTCTCTTGCAAGAAGTGATACTGCTAAACACACTTGAGAAGAGACAACCTACAAAGCCATTCCAATTTACTGGTTTATGTTTGCTTTGACGAGGCAACTGACATTTTATTATGAGCACTATAATCGTCACTTCTCATCTGTCCTTCTGTTCTTGGATGCTGTGCAGCATATATAGGATACATTTAGGTAGAGGGTTTGAATGAAGTTCAGAGTAAGCTTGTCTCAGTTTATTCGTGTGAGGAAGGATAGCTGTAATCACATCACTTAAACACATATTTTAACAGCAAGAATATAAATATGGTTGCAACTGCGGGTAACACAGTTGTGTCTGATATTTTTCAAACAGCTTCATATACATTGGCAATGTGTCCATGTGTACTTATGTGAGATGAAGTCTTTCCTATGCCCATACACTCTCCTTTTGAATTTTTTCACACTGAAGCTCCTTTGAGTTCTCTCAAAGTCTCTGCCACTCAGCTGTGGATCTTAGTTGCTTTGCTGACTTACAGCCTCTGCCATAATTCTCTTCCTGTACATCCTGCCATTGCACTGACTATGAAAATCTTTTTTTAGTTACCCCCACTACAGAAGCTGCCTAATACCAACAGCAGCAGCAAGAGCACCAACAAATTATTATTCCCTATGTTGGAATAGTGGTAGACTTGCCTATACTGTATGTTGCATCCTAATTCCCTTAGTCATTTTATCATTTGCTTAAATTATTCCATGTAAATACAAATAACTACTTCTTTTTACCCTGCAAAGTGATGTTTGTAATCACATTCTGTTTCATTTTCAAGCCCAATCTTTAAGTTGAGTTGTCTTGTGAATGGCTGAGACATTCACCACATAAGTCTGGGCTATTAAAAAAAGGCCTGAGAGATACATAGTATACCACATCAAAATGGTAACAAAATTTGCTTTTTTGTGGGTTAAAAAAAATCAGCCCTCAGGTGTTTCCCTCTGGTTTTGGATCAACACTACGTCAAGGAGAAATTGGCCAAGAAATACCTTGGTTGTCTTTACTTTGTTTCCAGTACTGCAGCTCCATCCAGACAAATCTGGTAGCACTTTACACTCCTCACCTTCTAGACATGGTTGCATTTGGCACCACCACTTCTGAAGCACTATGGAGGCTAGATGAAAACAAAAAAGCATATTACAAAAAAACCACAATAGCAGTAACACACCGGACACTACAGTTTTCTGTTCCTCAAGCGAAAGTATATACAGCCATCAAAAGAGTTAACCAGTTTTCTGTGTCAGCAGAGGTCCAAGGTAAATTAAGATTCTACTCAGCAAAGCACTGACAAAAGCACTGAGTACAGTTTTAAACTTTATCACATTCAGGGTAGCTCAGCTCAGCAGGGAAACTAAAGGCAATTCCCTCCTATTATAGAAAGCGAGAGAATGTGAAGGATTATATAGACAAATGAATTGTTTGAAATCCATTAGTAAGTTGCAACTACAGTAGGCTCACTAAATCAATGGAGTTTACAGAGGAGTTGACTCATCAAATCCCCACTGACTCAATGGGCCTACTCTAGTTGTGATTTACTATTGATTTCAGCCAATGAATCTCTGAGTAGAAGTGAAACTGAATTCACCAACTCCACTTCTGATATTCTGGCCACATTCTCCTTATGAACAAGTGATAGTTCATACAAACACACAAAAGCATACCAGAGTAAACAAGAGGCTCACTGCCATTATACTAGTAACCTCTTGTTCAGTCTGACTTACAACAGCTCTTCATGTTTCTAACCAAAATTTCCTAAAAACTTCTATAACCTGAATATATTTGGAACAACTTGCTGCATTCCCAAACAAGGAAGCTCAGAGGTTACTTGCTACAAGCATGAAAGCAAAAGAAGTAGGAAATAGTTTTCATTGGTCTAGTTTAAATCTTCCAAATGGTTCTTCCTACAGACGTCTATTTAAACATAAGCCCTATTTGGACATTACATTCAATTCGAAGTGCTGGTTTTAACCTATAAAGCCCTAAATAGCTTGGATCAAAGTTACTTCAAAAACAGCATCTTCCTTTATGAGCCCGCCCAGGTTTCAAGAAAATCAGGGGCTGCATTTTTCTCACTCTCACAGGTGCATAGGTGGAGACTCGAGAAAAGGCCTTCTCTGTCACTGCTCCCAGACTCTGGAATTCCCTTCCATGGGAAGCCAGGCTGGCCTCACCTTTGCTGTTTTCCGCAAGCAGGCAAACTGCAAGCAGTTTCCTCTTTAGGCAGGCCTTTTTTCATGGTTGGCTGTAAAAGAGAGGTTCTTAAAATGGGACTATTGTATTTCTGTTGTTTTTAATTAGTTTTTCATGTTTTTAAAATTATATTTAATTATTTTGTTAATATCGCAATAATTTATCATTGTTAGATTTTAGTACTGTAAGCCAGTGGTTCTTAACCTTTGTTACTCGGATGCTTTTGAACTGCAACTCCCAGAAACCCCAGTCATGACAGCTGGTGGTGAAGGCTTCTGGGAGTTGCAGTCCAAAACTCCTGAATAACCCAAGGTTAAGAACCAGTGCTATAAGCCACCTTGGGTCCTTTTTAGTTGGAGTATAAATATTTCAAATATATATACACACACACTGAAATCAGGTACAGATTAAACCATGGTGGGGGCAGGGGCATGTGTCTAAGTCCTGCCCTCTGAATCCACACCTCACTCAGAAGTTGTGCAGACCTGCAGTGATGCTTGTAAGTACACTCAAATGCCTACCACATTTCTGTGAGTGGAAGCCCTTCCTTATCAGATTTCTCAATTACAGAAATAATTTAAGGACACTCAATGGAATGAACTAAACAACCACCACTGGTTGTCACTGTGAATACACAAATGATGTCTAGGTGGGATACGGATATGGGGGTTGGCACTTACATGTGTCTCCATGCTATGATCATGCTTCAAAGCCAACCCAATTCTAGTGTTCACTATGTCCCCGTTACGTTTCATGCCCAACCCAGTTTCTGACATAATGCCTGGATAAGGATATACAGGTACACCCTAAAAACTGAGAATACTTAAAATGGCCAAGAGTTTAACTTTGTTGTTGTTTAGTCGTTAAGTCATGTCCAACTCTTCGTGACCCCATGGACCAGAGCACGCCAGGCCCTCCTGTCTTCCACTGCCTCCTGGAGTTGGGTCAAATTCATGTTGGTAGCTTCGGTGACACTGTCCAAGCATCTCGTCCTCTGTTGTCCCCTTCTCCTCTTGCCTTCACACTTTCCCAACATCAGAGTTTTTTCCGGGGAGTCTGGAGATTTTAAACTAGCAATTTCCACACTCTGCCAACACACACTGAATGATTTTTGAGGAGTGAACAAAAAAACCCCATTACTTTCTCACAGAATTTCATGGATATTATATCAGGATAAGATGTGCCTCATTAGGATGAGAAAACATTAAGCAATATAACCCAACTCTATATACCAGGCAGGAGTATCATAAACCTCCCATCTGGTGCCTTTACTGTCAGAAGATTGTTACCAAAACCATATAAAAAAGGAAACTGACTGGCCTTTCTAAGGAACCCTACATATTTTCTCCTCACTGATCATGTCCTGTCTACATTGCATTCAATATAGTGCTTTTAGTCTCACCAATACTGTAAGTGCTAACTTATTTTCCCTAATACTTTAACACAAACTATTCCTTCTCTCCTCTATCCTATTTCATTCTCAGTTTTCTTTTTAATCTGCAACAAATAAATGCTAAAGTATGCATGTATTTGCTCATTCATTGGTGAGAGGTTGCAATTAATTGTCACTTGAAAGCTTGTGTGGTGATATGGCTGGACTGTTTATGTTTAAACTTGGGAAGGCCAGTTGCAAATGGCACCTAGTTCAGTAACTAATCTCACCAGAAGTTCTAGACACAATCTCTTAGAGCTACTTCACTGCAATTTCTATCCTGCCTTCTCCCCTGCCCCCAAGGAAAACTGCTCCACAACGAACACTGACTCAAATCTACAGCTGTCATGGATCAACTGAATGCATGGTCCATATACATGAGAAATATGCATACTGGGAACACACTGCAAGTCTCATCATATATGAATCTGACCATATCTAGGATCATCTGCAATAAATACATGATGATCTCCATGCGGGTTTCATGTATTTTCCCCAATATTGAAAGTGCTGTGTATGAAGCATAACCTAATTTTACGGGATTGTTGGAAGGATAAGAGAGAAAATCTGCAAAACACTGCCAAAAAAGTGGCAGAAATAATAAATGACCAGATGGATAAGCAGCTAAACTCAGTAGGCTGAAACTAGCTTAACTCCCCCTGAGATCAGATTATATTTCAGACGCTTTATGGCACTTCTTTGGAGGGCGAAATCTGCTCTGCACCAAGTCTTGATAATGGAGGAGCCTGAAAACAAAAAAGCAATGTGAACTCTTTTTTCAGGGAAGCATGAATGCATCCTTCACCCCTTCTCCTACCGATGATACAGCTCCGGCTGGAATCACAGTCCAGCAGAGCAACCCTCAAACTTATTTTATGTGTTATTTCTTTACTGACTGTGGGGCATTTCTTCATGAAAACCTGCAGTGGGATACTGGAATAATCTGAAGGAAGAAGAGCCTACAAGAAGGACCATTTCCATGGTGACCCAGATTTCATCATCACCTGATCAAAGTTGGGAAGACTCGTCAATCAAGTACTTTGAGGGCAGAGGAAGAAGATGCACAGAGAGAAAGAGCAGCAGTGTTCCATTATTAAGGGAGGAAAGAGGATTGAATGAAGTTGGCAGGAAGCACACACCATGGCAGAATCTGTGGGAAGAGATGTCTTGTGGCATTAGGGCTGTCCTGGTTCGTGACAACTTCAAACAGGGAAGACATGTTAATGACAACTGGCCAAGAGCAGGCAACCTTGAGAGGATTATTGCAATAGGGACTTTGTGGTTAATGGTACCAAGGGGCCTAATTTAATCACAGTGATGTCTGTTTTCTCACGGTCTGTTCCTCTGCCCTGCTGATAAAGTTAAATACGGATACAAAAAATCCTTCTGGCTGAAGTTTCCAGGAAAAAGGATTCAGACTGTCTTCCCCTGGCATGGTAGGAGACTAAAGCTGCTCATGCTGATTTCATTGAGACTGTCAGCTCATTCTCAGCTTAAGACAAGACAAATGGAACACACAAAGTTCAGAATTCAAAAATGAAAAGTATGGAAAGATGGAACAAGAAAAGAGACAGCTCAGGTCTAGATAGACCCTAAACCAGTTTGATGCTCCATGCATGAGCAACACCACATTGCCTCCAGAGTTGCTCATTAAGTCACACTGCTTGTTTGGACAAATTGTGGTTTGGGGGCAAATACAATGGAAGTGGGGAGGTGAGACAGACCTCCAAGGTCTTGGGTGGGTGTGTTCGGTCCCCACACCTCCAGAAGCAGCCCGGCTCTAGTATAAATCTTACTGCATACTGATACAGTCAGATATAATAAATTCATTATTTAATTATTTAGGTTATTTTATTTAAATTATTTGCTAGCCACTCACCAGCAAAATCTATTTGCAGTATACAGAATGTATGTATACATACATATATATATATACATACACATACTGTACATATACACACACACAAAATAATGATTAAAACAAATTCACAGCATGCAGGGCTTTTTAAAAAAAATTGTAAAGCAAAACAAATTTACACATTTATTTGTTAAAAATACTCATATATAGCTTTTCAGCTTGTGAGGAGCTCTTACAGTGATACACAATTATTTGAAAACAGTCCTTAAAACAGATTCAAAACAATTTGAACACTAATGTTAGAACTCAACATCCTTTAAGGTAAAGGTAAAGGTTCCCCTTGACATTTAGTCCAGTCGTGTCTGACTCTAGGGCACGGTGCTCATCCCCGTTTTCAAGCCGTAGAGCCAGCATTTGTCCAAAGACAGTTTCCATGGTCACGTGGCCAGCGTGGCTAGACACGGAATGCTGTTACATCCTTTAGTAATAGATAAATAACTAAAATCAAGCTTGAAAAATATCTTTACACACCAAAGACCACCTTCATTGGCATCTGTTTTAATTTCTCCTGCTGGCTATTATATTTGTTCAATGTATGTATTATTTTATTTCTTTGTGTTTGATATTGCGCTGTTTGTCTTGTTGCTAGCCACCCAGAGTGGCCTGGTTGCTAGATGATGCGGGGTATAAATTGAATGAATGAATGAATGAATGAATGAATATATCCTCTTGTCCAAGAAAAACCAGGAATGCTCCATTCTTTACAAGTTATCAGCAAACAGCCTATATATATATTGGCTGTTTGCTGATAACTCCTAAAGAATGGAGCATTCCTGGTTTTCCTTGGGCAAGAGTTCCACAACTGAGATGCTTCTACAGAGAAATAAAAAGGGTTCCACTTGATACCAAGATGTGAGAGAAGTCAGGAGGTGAATTTATCTGGGAAGGGAATCTAAGAAGTAGGGTGCCACAATGGAAAAAGCTCTGGTTTGGGCCACCATTTGGCTGACTTCAGATGACAGAGGAGGCAAGCGCAAGCTATCTCGGGGATCAGCCTTGAACAGATTCATGCATTAGTAGTTAGTCTTTTTGGGAGAAACATCAGTGTTCCAGATTAATCACTCAGAGACAGGAATAGATAGAATAAGATATTTTATTGATCCAAGTCAAAGCATGGGAGGGAGGGGACAATAGCAGGTGTCCGCTAGTTAACACTGATCAGGCTGAGTGGGAAAAAGATTCGCAATTTGTAACTTTTTAAACTTAGCAATATTGAGCCAGGTAATTCAGAATTACTATTCTGTGAGGAATTAAGCCCCCCTTCCTAGAAGGAGAAAAGAGTTATATAATAGCTGGGAATTCTGTCCCCTCAAGAGTCTCCTCTGTAACTGAAGAGCAATTTTTAAGGGGGGTTGGTTTAACCATAGGTAGGGTGATGGAACCACTATCTTCACAAAGTTTTTTGGGTTATTTGGAGGAGAATAGTTTAATTAATGGGCAAAGTGTATTATTTCAGAGGAACTGACTGGTCATTTGACTGCAATAGCATGGGAATGGGGAGCGAGCCAGTTCACGGACAACGTGGCTGGGCAGTTCAAATCCAGATGTGGAATTCAATGCACACACACATACTCCTGTTTTAGCATATATGAACCTTCTGCCCACTAAGAGTATGTACAGTTCATCCAGCCTACTGTATGTGCCCTGCACAAGGTCAATCACACAACTGGCCCTCCAATTCCTTCCAATGACTTTACTGTGAACCATCAAGCATCTCTGACATTCACAAAATTATTTTGCTTTAACCAGTAGCATGACGGTGACAGGAAGGCAATGAACATGCACAAAATGTTGTAGTATATCAGAAACCCACCAAATCCTTTTTTTCTCCCCGTGCTGTTTGCACTTTAATGGCAGTATTGTATCAGTGAGAACTTTACATCTGGGCTGTTATTCATGGTTACATGGTAATTCCCATGAAATTACAGAGGATGGTTTATGGGGAAATGCTTTGTTCACACAACAGGAACCACCTTGGTGAGGCTGCCTGGGAATGCAGCCTTTCATGGGAACTGTAGCCTATATTTTCAAAGTAGTTTCTTGGCATCATGTACAAATCCATTTGCACCAGTCAGGCTGCCAAGCCAATCAATAATGCACCAGCAGAGGCTTCCAGCCACTTCAGATGGATCCAGAATGACACTGCTCAATAAAATATAGATGGGCTTTTTTTCTTCTTCAGTGCTTTGCACAGGTGATTAGATGGTTTATTTTTATTCATGTGTTCTGCACCTACATTGCAGTAATAGGCTTTTCCAAGTTTTTTTTTTAAATAACCAACAAAAGAGTTCTTTGGCCTATGACTAAACTGACAAAATAAGGACTATATGAAATAGTCTGATTCAGAATTAGTACAAAAAGTAATTTAATGCCTATAAGGGCATTAAATATTAGTTTCACAGTCCAAAACTGAACAAGTTAATTAATGTTTCACTCAAGAAGTCATTTATTTAAAAGAAATCTTGATAAAATGCATACTTTTTTCAGAGTAAACCACCAGGTTCATTAATTGAATTGACCCAACCATTTAATTGACCCATTAAAACATTAACATATGCAGTGGTACTGAAATCTGAGACAATAACAGGACATTATATCTTATATTCTCCATAGACCAGGTGCAGGATTTGACACTCTACAAACTCCACTTTACCTGGGAAAAAGGCAGAATGTACACCTGTAATTAAAGGTTATGTATATTATATCAACATTTTTAAGAGGTCATTGATAATATACAATTAGGAAGTAGCATTAAGTATCTATTGGATCACATTTACACTTTCTCCTCCCCACTGTATTGTTGACAAATATGGTGAGGCTGTCCTGGATTTCTAATATCCCACATCTGATATTATTCCCAGCAAAACAAGGTATCTGTGGCCTCAGTGTTCTAGAAACAGCAGGAAATCAATGATTCCCCTGCTTCCAACACATATATTCAGTATGGATCCAGGTAAAAACTGAAGTGATTCCCTAACTAAGGACATCACAAATGCAGGAATGCTCATTTTGTGTCCATTTCAGGGCTTCAAATCAAAAATCATAAATGCATGTTTGGTTGGTTCACTGACAAACTAGAGGCTGACAACATGGACATTTAACCTGCTCTTTGGTCTGCTGTGGACACAGTCTTAGTTTACTCCCAAAGATGGTGACCAGATAATGTCTTTGCTGGAGTGAATCAGCCCATCTGAAGAACAGTCCTACCAACACCTTTCTGGCCCCTGTCAGGAGCTTCTACTTTGTAGTGTGGGTAGATCTGTTTTCAGCATATGTGATCACTGGAAATAAATCAAAGCAAGCCTTCCTCATTTAATTTGCCAATATTGTTAACTGAGCCACTTCACACTGGCAAATTAAATGCTTTTGTAGCTCTGTGGAGGTGCTGAGGAAATGGAAAAAAACATTTTTTTAAAAAGTGCATATTTAGAGCAGCAAATATGTGTTGTATCATTTGAAAAACAGCATAAGGAATGTGTATT
The DNA here is from genome assembly GCF_051106095.1 of Pogona vitticeps. Taxonomy (NCBI): domain Eukaryota; kingdom Metazoa; phylum Chordata; class Lepidosauria; order Squamata; family Agamidae; genus Pogona; species Pogona vitticeps. Next base: position 42,163,059 of record NC_135786.1, read on the forward strand.
GCTGTTTTTTAAGTGATGCAGTGCGCACTTCTTCCTATAATACACACTTAGTTTTTTTCATCACTTCTTTAGCTCTTCCACAAAACCAAGGAAGTGTTCAATGTGCTAATATTGTGAAGTGGCCCTCTTCTTCAAGCACTTCAAAATATTGGCAAATTGACAGCAGGCTGCTGAAAATCAAATAGGGTCACTTGAGGTCCATATGCCATTTAGATATGAGGATTACACCAAATTGCATACCATAATTCCTAGTGACCCTATTTAGCTTGCTCTAGTTGCCATAAGTAAAGAAGGAGACAGGCAACCAGTCTGCTGTTTTATAGACACCAGTGCAGAAGATCTGAACTCAGGAGGCTGTGTGATCATACTGAATCCCAGATTACAGGATAAAAAAGGATTCCCCTGCAAGTTTGTTTGACTAAAGATTGATTGTAAAGTTACATGTCCCAAAATGTGTTGCTAATATAAAACATGGGGGGAGGGGAGGGGAAGTTTTGGGGGTTCTTCAGACATCTTCTGTCTTTTCCCTGTGATGCCAGAGTGCTCTTCTGCATGTGTTGCCAGGTCTGAATGTAGGAAAATTTAGCTCAAAACTAAACTGAAATTTAAACTCACCAGGCAAGGCATATGCTACCAGTCTGCATCCCCCATCCCTAAAATTAAAACAGTAAGGACCTGTTCCAGTAGGACATCTGAAGAACAAATGGGTTGGAATTAGAATAAAAAATAATGTGGTCCCAAGCCTCTTTTTTTCTCTGTGTGCCACCACTGCTGCTATCTCGTGCTCTGTTAGTACATTGTGAATCTCTGCTCCTGTCCAGAATGTGTAGCATAATCATCACTTTTGTCACCCACATAAAAACAGGGAGGGAAAAGAAAGGCTATGAAAAATTTACCTAGGGTAAAACTGGGGTGGAATTGGATGAGTTTGGGAAAAACACTGAGCCTCTCAGTGGCCCTTATTTTCTACTGTAAAAATGAAGCATTCGTTGAAGAATGCTCAACTCACCCACAGGCACATACGTATAATAGCTTTAATTAAGGGTGTGCTAGCTGGATATGACATGGTTGTAATCCTGCTCAGCCAGCTAGGTTGTGTATTGTTGATCTATGTCAGGGGTTTCCAAACTACATCCCGTGGGCCACATCTGGCTCACCTTGCTGTTTTATCTGGCCTGTTCCTTAACCCCGTGTACGTGGGCAGGGAAGCGTGTGTGCATGCATGCATCTGCCGGGTGTGTGCGCATGCATCTGCAGTGTGTATTTGCATCCATGCATCTGCACGTACGTGTGGGCATGGGAGGGTTACGAGCGAGCGGGCATACGCGTGTACATGTGCATGCATGTTCCTTCAGCCCTCTAAGATCTTGAATGTATCTGGTGTAGTCCTCAGGGTAAAAAGTTTGGAGACTCCTGATCTATACAGACTGGCAAAAGATTCACGAACAAGAGTCCCTGTTATCTTTCCATGCAAGGATTTATATTTTGAAAGTAAATTAGCATGCTTCCTCAGTCTCAGTCTGGCTCTGACCTGCACAGATACTGTGGTGTCATTCATTCATTCATTCATTCATTCATTCATTCATTCATTCATTCATTCATTCATTCATTCATTCATATCCCGCCTTTCTCCTCATGAGGACCCAATGTAGCTTCCAGTATTAAAACAAACAATATTAAAACTAGAAGGGGAAAGGCATTGCTCCTCTTAGGCAACCAGTTACTGAGAAAAAGACTGCCTGAAGAGAAATGTCTTTCTATACCTGCTTGCAGAAGGGCTGAAAAGAGGGGAAAATCTGGCCTCCTGAAGGAATGGAGTTCCACAACTTGGGAACAATGATAGAGACAGTCCTGTCTTGTGTCATCACCAAACACCTCTTTCAGGGTGGCAGGGCTGAGAGAAAGGCCACCCATAATGATTTTAAACCCAGAGAGGCTCATAAAGAGAGATATGGTCTTTTCCAGTTGGTTGGACACAAGTCACTTAGTGTGTTGTAGGTCAAAACCAGCACTTTCAGAATGAAAGGTGAGAACAGCAATGTCAGTCAAACACAACTGCCTGGTATACAGAATGGTTGATTTGAGGTGATAATGGCTTTTTGGATGCCCACAAGTGAGTCACTGGCACTTTCCTCCTGAAGATCTTTATGTCTATTTGAATACAACTTTATTCAAAGTTAAATGAGTCATCAGAATTAGTCTCTCCAGCTGACATTTATCAGTTATCAGACTATTATATATGCTATCAATTTGGTGAATCTTTTGTACCTTAAAAGAACAGAAGATTGCCTGAAGTCATATATACAGCTGCCTATATTAACCATATGGCCTGAAATATTTGATGTAAATCTCCTGACTGGCACAGTTATCTAGACTTAAAGGCTTTAGAGTTATGAATGTTTGTCTTCATCTGTATCTACTCCCATATCTGTATGCCCACTTTATGAAGGCTTATGTACTTACCATCTACACATGAAGGAGCAGCCCGTGTCGTCCCAGCCACCTGACCTGGAAAGCAGGAACATTTCACTGTTTGCGAGCGCTCTTCTATCTTGTTCTTATTGCAGCATCTGTGGGCAGCAATGACTTCACATGTGCCAGGCTCTATGTGCACTGCAGAGAAGCAAAGCATGGCAAATTGCACAGAGATGTGGTAGTCAAATGGAATTCGTCATTTGCATTACAGCACTAAACAAACCACACAACACTGGATATGTGGTGAAATAATTTTAAAGGATTTATCTGAGCATGGAAGAAAAAGCCAAACACATTTTTCATATCACTTCCTGTTAGTTAAAAGATAGTGTAGAAGAGTGAAAAATGTATATAAATTCTCAGCAGCCAAATATCACAAGGTAGAAACCAAACAGAAATCTAATAATATCTGTCACTAGCTGGTGCTAGGCAGCTAGGACTCAGAGGAGTTTAAAGGAATGGTGCTAGGCACCTAGGACTCAAAGGAGCTGACCCTTGAAATTATTTTTAAAGGAAGATGTGTAAAAATTATTCATTTTAAAGCTGGAGCCAATGACAGAGTCCATAAAAAGACATTGCAAAGAAGGATTTTGGTTTGGAACAGTTCACTGGTAGGTTGCTCTTGCTCAGAATCTGCTAGTGTGCCAACTGCCTCAGTATACTGTGCTACAAGCTATAAAAAAGCCACTTCTGCATGTCAACATCTGGATGATGTGAGCAGCCTGTAGCTCTACTTCATTCCTTTTAAAATCCAAGACTCAGCTGAAATTCAGAAGAACTGCATTGGAAGTGTTAAAAAGCATGTTGAAGCTGTATGAAAATATGCCAGTAAGCCCTAAGAACTAGTTTATCTTAGAGATGGCTTTATGAATCCCTCTTCCTTTATAATTTTCGAGTTTGCTTTCTTCTGCTTTTCCCCCAGTTTTAAACTTATCTTTTTTGAACAGTGATGATTGAAACAGGACTCCAAGTTCCATAAATAAGTCAATTTGTTTTCCTAAGGGAAGAATTATGTCAGCAGTTGACAGATGTCATAGATGTCAACCGTCAGCCCTCAATATCTTCTATATCCTTCCATATTGTGTCCCTTATGTGTCAAAAATGCTCATGATGCTTACAGTGGTACTATTAAATTCCAATCCCTTTCTGATGCTCATGAATCATCAAATGCCTTATGCATATTTTCCATTCTCAACTGAATTCCCTTCTAATTGTCATTTCATTGATATTGCTTGTATCATCAAAGCTGTCAACAAAAACATTTAATAGAAGCAGTCTAGAGAAAGACTCATATTCCAGGAACTCAGCTGGGAGATCCACAGGGTAACTGTCTTAGCCTGTTGCAGCAAAAGCAATGGGTGCTGTGGTACTTTAAAGATGAGCACATTTTTATTGGACATAAGCTTTCATACACTGTAGTCTTTGTATCTGAAGAAGTACACAAACACATGTGCCAAGTAAACCTCTACAGTACTGCAAGACTCTTCATTCTTACAACTGGAAATTCTTTTCTTCAACTCACAGAGTTGCCTTTCATTTAGCAGTACAGTATCTTTTATTCAAACATGAATCATGAATTCTTCCATCTCACAATCCAAACATTACTTCAATTTGTAGTGTTATTTTCCTCACAATATTGTATTCAATATTTTGCAAATCTGCAAACACATTCGTTTTATTTCATCTCCTTTGGTTTAATTAAAAGTGTTTGTAGTGGGTACACTTGCTCAGCTGTAATGATTACTCTTTGAGAGATTAGCTATGCAGACCCACAGTTGTGACTTAAACCTTGCACAACACTCTGCAGGAGCCTGGTCTAAACAGATGCAAAACAAAACAGATTAAAATATCTAACAGAAGACATTGGATAGCATCCACAGGGAGAAAGGTGGAGCAGAAAGTAAATTAGGGCATAAGGAAATAAATCCAGTGACAATATTCTCCAAAAATGGCTTTAAAGGAGGAGGAATCCTCTGGAGTCAGATGTTTAAATGGTGCAGAAGCTCAAAGAGGTGGTGGAGAAAAAACAGCTTTTTTGTGAACAAACAAGGAGGAAGCAGCTCACCTCTAGTATGCTGAACCAGCCTTCCCCAATCTGCACACTGGGGCATGATGCTCCAACATGTTTCTTGGGACAGTTGTTAGAATCTGTCACAATTCTTTTCAGACTAGTTTCTGTTCTACCCATGTGAAATAGTCTCAGTTTCCCCCTGCTCTTTTGTCTGCAATACCACAGTACGATTTCCCTAATCAACATTCCATGGACTTTAGTACATTCTTAATAGTTGCCTATAACTCCTAGGAGCAAAAGTTCAGAACCTTTGCCAACAATGATCACTAACCAAGTACCAGCAATCATTGCTTACACAGAGTGCAAACAAAATCTTACTAACCATGGAGCAGTTTACTCCATAACAAGTTGCTTCTGCTTCTATTTGTACTAAAGTCCATTTTCTTTTGCATTCTGAAACAGGATTCAGGTTTTCATTAAAACTGAATTATGATGGCATTTAAAAGAGAGAGTCAAATTTATGGCCACAAATGTTATTACTAAACGCTTCTAAGATAGGTAATTGTGTAATTATTATGGGCACAAATGAAACTGATGGTTCATTAGTAGAAAACGTCCATGAAATAACAATAAATAAAGCTAAATGAAACCAGTAATGCAGAACCCACATTGGCTTGAGCCAATTGTTTCTTTAGGCATCTGGTACAGCAGATTTTAAACTGTTGCTGATGTTTTCCACCTGTACCGAAAACTTTGATTGTGTTCATGGGACTTACTCCCTCGTAAGTACGTATATGAGCAGTTTAATTCTGAATGCCACAGCTTAAATTCCAGTTGGGAAACTATCTCTGTGGATCTCTCCCAGAGCCTGGAAATAATGTGTTAAAATTAATGCAGTAACATTAAATTCCTTACTTTTTGGAACTATGTTTTAAAAGGCGCTTGAAAGCTAATCTTTAAAAATTAAAAATTAAAATGTTACACTAATTGATGTTTCACTCATTTAAATTGTTAGTACTGAATACCCCTATGCAAAGGGGACATGGCAGTTCACATTCCACTTTCCCAATAGCTATAGGGTCTATACTGTTTAAAAAATCCGGATTTATAGCCAGCTCTTTTTTTATCTGCAGCCAGATGGGAGATAGCCAAAAAGAACTGGATTCAAAATGTAGTAGCTTAGCTGACTCTTTCTGCCTGTTGAACAGTACAGCTGTAATAAAGAGTCCCTCACTGAACCAAGAGAGATTTTATTATTTTTATTTTTCATATTCATCAAGCAGACATCTCCTTTTGGGTTTCATTCAACCCCCCTCCAAAAAAAAAATTGTGGGCATGCATGTGATGGGCAATTCAATGAAACTTTACACAGCAGATTTGGCCTTCTTTAGCAGTATACAAGAAAGCTTCAGGAGTGTGTTGTGCAAATCATTTGAGCTTCATCATGCACAAGAGCTGCTGGCTTGTGTGGTTTTGCTTCAAATGAGCTTACTGTATTTCTCAAACATCACTGATGTTTGATTGTGGGACACTGCCTTTTCTCTTATTTGGGTGCAACATGAAAGGAGGGTCACTATAAGTTGAGTAGCTGCCCTGGAATGAGTTATGCAAGTTCCTGAGACAGCTTTTAACCACACGTATACATTCTGGCAAAGTTTGTTCCACCGTTATACCAGAGATAGATAGGGATGGCCAAGTGGCTCTTATAGATCAGTAATTTACTATTACAAAAAAGAAAGGAAAGGAAAGCCGTGTGATACTTGTCCATGTTATGTTACGAGGTACCGTATTTTTCCATCTATAAGATACTACTTTTTTCCTAAAATCATTACACTAAAAATTGAGCAGCATCTTTTACACAGAAGTAAGCTGAGGTAGCTGAGGAGAGAACAAAATGGCACATACATTGTCTCTGTAAACAGACTTCCTTCAGTCAGGAGGTTTAGTTTCTTACAATCAGGAGACTTAGCTTCTTCCAATCACGAAACTGACATCAACTGATGCTGAACAAACCAACACACCTCCTTGGAGGTGGAGCCTGTAGGTTCAGATTCAGCAGAGACTCAAAATATCCGATGTTCTGAGCTCAGAGGCTGAATCCTCAAAGCTATGTTTTCTTAATTTGGGGGTTAGAAAATTGGGGGGGATGTCTTATAAATGGAGGCATGTTATAAATGGAAAAATACGGTAATTAGGATACAACAATGGTCCTTTTGCTTATAATGTATTATATAACATGACTAATGTTTCCCACAAAACATTAGTTAGTTATGGGCCATTGAGTCAGAACTGGCTTATAGTGGCCTTCTGAGGTAAGTAAAGTACAGTATTTAAGGAATAGTTTTACCAGTTCCTCTCCCTAGTGAGCTTCCATGGCCAAGCAAGGTTTTGAACCCAGGTCTCCAGAGTCCTAGGCCAACATTCTGCCCACTATAAAACACTGGGTTCCCAACAAGTACATTTACTTGTTATTTTTATGTATGTGTGTGTTTTAAAACTTTCCTCAGTATCACTGGAGAATGAAATACTTGGGGGTGTCCAGAAGGTTTTTTTGTGTGTGTTTTGTTCTGTCAAGTTTTCTAATAATTCAATAATTCTAATAATTCTCTATGAAGGAATAAAAAAGGAATGAGGAATGCAACAAATTACCAAAAAAAATAAAAAAAAATAAAAAATCCAGCATCAACAATTTACTGTCAGAGGACTTTGTAATTATTTACATAACAAATGATGTTACAAAGTGTAACTTTCCAAACTCAGATTACTAGATTACTTGCAATTTGCAGAATCTCTCCAGGATTTCTGGAAGCAGGCTTTTCCAGACCTATCTTGAGACATCAGGGATAGAACCTGTTATTATTTGCATGCCAGTCATGCGTCCTGCCACTACAAGTTACTCCCAGTTTAATGCGGAAAGTGATATACCATAACTGTTGTAATAAAACCTCAATATCCAGAGAGCTGTGAAATATTTGGCCCTTCTTCAAACCTCAGTGGCAACTGTGGGCTTCATATTATGCAGATTCATAAAAGTGGATATCTAGTAGCGCATCATCTATTCAGACAAGCTGTCTCAAAATAGGCAATCATATCATGAGCCTTTTTTATGTTCTTTCCTGAACATGTCCTTGCATTTATGCCTGGTTTGTATCATGCAGAATTCGGGATGAAAGCATTTATTTTCAGGTCCTATTGAAAGCTACTGTATATGATGGCTGGATTACAGTAATCTAAACAAATAAAAACCCATTCTCGGAAGGTGGGAAATACTGAACGTCATGTGTCGGTGCTTTGTTCCTATTTTCAAAGTAAAAGCAAGTTCTGATTCTGAAAGAGTGATTGAACCAAGGTACTTTCAAAGTTTTAAAAGTGTCTTATTGAATGAGCTGCTCTGCTGATTCCTATAAGGCATGCTGTGAGTGCTCTCCTGCTTATCAGTCCTTATAATCTAATAAGCAGGATGCCAGGGAGGCAATATACCAGAAGGGGCCTCCGGTAAACTAATTCTAAAACTTCTGAAGCATTACATCTACCCCTTGAGGACACTTCCTTAGTGGCTGAAAAGAAGGATATTGTACATGCTGTCAAAGCAATCTTGATAGAAAATGGTAATGAAGGAGACTCTGTACTATTGTGAATTAGGTACAAAGGAAATACCATTTATAGACTTGCAAGACCTTTTCTGTATTAGAGCTAAAGCCAGACAATTGCTCTGTCTCTCATCAGTGGTGATTACATGCACCTTCAAAACTCTTTTCTTTCTGCACTCTCTACTGCCCACTGGCTGATCAGCAAGGAAGATAAGTGCACCCAATTTCTCCAACTTATTTCCCTGCCGACATTGGGGGTGGGGGGAAGCACTCGAGTGGCTCCTTTGGAATATTTGGGGCCATTGTTCAGAAGACGGACATGCCTAGCTGAAGACTTCTGCTCATTCTTCTCAAGCCCCCTTGATTTTCAGAGTCATTTTGCCTGTTCCTTTCCTCTTTTCCTCCCCAGCCGTTAATTTAGCTTTTACTTTTTTGCTTGCCATTTCTATAGCATTCTTTGGTGTGTTCATCTACAGACAGTGTCAGCATATGTAACTTCATGCATGATCTGTAGCCTTGGATTAATACTAGCGAACTTATAAAGATCTGTGTCTACTATGTTTTCCCCCAGTTCATTAATTAGAGAGCCATCGCCCAATCTGCTTTTCAGGCAATTCTGCCTGTGGTTTTAGGGATACACACAAAGAAAATTTCCATATCTCTTCATTTTGGGTTCTTTTGGGGGGGGGGGGTGACTCTTTAATTTTATTTTGTATCTGTCACATACGGGTCCTTTCATTTTACATGAAAAGGAAAAGCCTACAGATTTCGTACAGACATACAGATTTCGTGTCATTCATTTTCTGCACACACAACCCATGTTTCCTGGCACTGCGAAAATTCTAAAGAACACTCTAAAACTATTCCAGAAAGTAGAGGCAAGGTGACAGATAATCAGTTTACTCCAAAAGCAGGAACATGAGGTTTTAGGCACTAATTTACATTACCAACAGTATGAATTCAATGCCATCATCCCAGCACAGTGGAGACTCTGAAGAGAACCTCTAGGCCTGGATAGCACAATTTGAAAAAGCTGAGGAAACAGGCAACCAGCCAGATGCTGGTTTACCAGAGAAACCAACCATAACACAATACCAAGGGCAAGATGAAAGAAATGCCCACCCAGCTGAGGAGTACACTGGCTTGGTCACAAAGTCTAGCCCTTTGACCCCCCCCTCACAGAAGCAAACAAAATAGTCCCACAGACTCCCACCAAAATATGGACCTTTAACACAACCATACCCCTTTAATAGAATAAATAAACAGTAAATTAATCAAACAACAGTTTTAGAAAATCAACCATAAAAGGACAGCTACACACATACATACACACACGGGGGGGGGGATATTGCAAATTAAATGAAAGATACCTAGTGCTGTCTCCCCAAACCCAAGAATACCAAGTAACCCAATTAAGGCAAAATTACAATCAAAACCACTTCCCAACCAATACTATTAGGATATCAGGAGATGCCTTTCCCTCTTGGTACCTCCTGTTCTCTTCTTTGACTTCAGCATGAAGCAGCAGACAAGCCAGCCAGGCAGCAGCAAAAATAATCCAAAAAAGAGGAAAGGATAGAAAGGCCCTGCTCAAATGAGCTTACAAAACAGATAAAGTGAGTTGGGGCAAGGTGAAGGCAACAAAGGAAAGATACAAGGGATGACAAGAGACTAATCACAGTATTTCACTGGCTATTGACAGGCTTGGCACATAGACCCAAGTCCATAGATAGCCATATATCCACTAGGTTAGCTCAGACAAGTTGCTATCCACCTGACTTCACCATGTCTAAAAAGGAGGAAGGCATTCCACCTGATTCGCCAGTCAACAGTGCAATGTGTATTATGCTTTAAACCAGCACTGAAGAGCAGAGTTGAGGGAATGGTTGTTTATCCACAAAGTTTGAATCTATAGCTGGGATTCCTCTCTTCTTTCTTTCATCCCAACAGAGACAGTATAACACATGCAAATTAGGAACTCTAGCATAACACCAACATCTGCAAGTCTTGCAATAAAATATGTTTTATAAACACTGGATAGCATTCATACCTCCTGCTCTGGAGGGGCAGGGTCTGAAAGCTATTCTGGGTACACTAGGCTTATAATTCCCTGGTCCCTCCACATTAAAATGCAGCTTAATTGAAAGCAGTAGCCAAAAGCAACTGAATAAAAGGAAGGGACTAGTAATGGGTATATGGCACTGTCCTTTTTGATGTGTTTTTATCTGCTTTAAACCAAGCTGCATTTTAATAGTATAATGTGTTTAATTGTGTAATAACAGATTTTTAAAAATATTTTTATCAGTGCCCATTGTAAGCTTTCCTAAATTTGGCTTTGGGTGCAACGTGGGATATAAACTCCGATCCTTGATTCCACCCCCCCATGCAATTCTCTCTCTTCCATCACCACACACAACTTCTGATCTCAAACGGACACTCCATCAGAGAGGACACTGAATCATGTGGCTTCTCTCAATCTTAAAAAATGGGGGGATGTGGGGGAAATTATGCAAACTCTGGGTTTTATCCCACATGAATTTGTACTAGCACAAAGCACCTGTCCACACAAAATGGTGCATTCAATTTACAATGACTTCCTTCCCTATTTACTGCAACTTTCAGCACCGTAACCCATACAAGTTGTGGAGTACAGAGCTATGGTCAAGAACAGCAGGGTGGTAGTGGTGATGATGAAAACGAGTGCTTTGCCCTCCTCGTGTGTGAGCACTTTCCAGCACTGCAAAGCCACAGTTACCTACATACCAGCATTATAACTTAGTGTTTTTGTTGAGAAACCAATTCTAACTACAGCTTAACAACAATGATCTGACCCCAATATAGGTTTGTAATTGCTAACAATTTATTCAAAAGTATTCATTCATTCCTAAACTAAACAGCAATTTTAAAAGCGTTTCCTAAGCAATTAAACTGTAACTTTTGACAAGCATTTTAAAATGTAAAAAGACTGCTTTGAGACAGAACAAATGAGCATTCTGAAGTAGTGGAATCTTTTATTAAAGATTAGAGAGATTTTTTTTTTTGCACTGGTTCTGTTTTGCTCTACAGTGAAGTGTACACACTTGCACCATTTCAATGGATCCAGCACAGGGCTTTTAAAGTGGTCAATTATTTAAGTGTTTAGTCAAAAGAGCTCCTAAAACAGCTCTCTGGAAGGGTTAGTACCTGGGAACAGGGATAACACTTCACAAGGCATTTTACCCTTTGTTTTAAACAACTCACGTATCTGATGCCTTTTGTTTCCTCAGCTTGTACAAAAGTTATTCTGAGGTAGCCACTTGAAGCAGGCAAGAATTCTGCCATTTGGTGAAAATGACCTAGGATGACTTCTGCTTCCTCTTGGTCATGTCAGAGGGCCAAAGGGATTTCATAAAACATCCAGGGCTATGAGACCGACAGCACTGGGAGTTAATGCGGCACTTCAACATTTTTTTTAGTACGAGTTATGTTATCTTGTTTGGGAAAAGGCTGTTTGATGATGTGGAAATTCTTTCAGTCAGCTACACGGCACTAATCTGCAGTTTGACAGATGCTCAATTTAAATAAACATCTGGGAGAGAAAATTTTACACTGTTCCTTTTACACTGTGCTAATTATTTACTAATACAACAACAAGACACATTTGGGATTGGAGGTAGCAGCTCAGCAGGGTGAATATAATTTAATATAGATGCAATGCAGACATCTATGACTGTACCACTTAAGAAAGCAAGTGGAAAAATCATGGAACTAAATGCAGTTTCACTTCAGAAATTCTACACACACACAAAGAGAGAGAGAGTTCCCTCTAAGGTGTGGGGCTGTGTGAGCAAGTGTGACTCAGCCCGCCTTCCACACAGAGCGCCTCCTTTTCCACGCACTCACAGTGATAGATGGGCTCTGGTTGTGACAGAACCCATGCAGGTGGGTGGAATTGCACAGGGGACAGAGTTGCGCAGGGGTGGAGTCATGCATACGAGGAGCAGAACTCATCCAGTGGGTCTGAAAAATTAGAGGGAACATTGCACACACCTGATTTATTTAAAAGACATTGATCCTTATTTTAGCTGTCAGGTGTAAGGCAACTCATATTATTTTTTAAAAGTATCATAAAAAGTCAGTATTGTAACCCAGGAGAACAGAACCATGACACTCAAAAAACAAAAAACAAAATAACTATCAACAGCAGGTGTAAAATGCTGTCTACAAAAGCTCATTCAATGCTCAGATTAAAAGAACAGCTTTTAACTGGCCTGCAGAAGACAGAGAGCAGCAGGAGGATGGATAAGGTGACCATGGTCTACAGACAAGGCTCCAATCAAAAGCTCCAAGTTCTGAAATCATATACCTATCTTACAGAGGTGTTCAGATATATATCTTCACATCTTGTAGTTTTTCAAGACACCTTCAAACCCTGGTCATTGAAGGATTTATCTATAAAACCTAGTATTATAATCTGAGTCCAGAAACACACTGGTAACTAGGAAGCACATACGGAGCTATGCATTTACTGTGATCATTTTCAATGTCCAAGGAGTTTGAGCATTCTGTTATTCAGCAGTACTTACTGAACCCTTTAAAATGGTGATCAACAATAATTAATCAACAGGAACACACTGTAGGTCAGAATTCTGTTGTTTTATGGGACTGGATAAGGGCAGTCATGCAAGTGGTGGTAGAAATTTCCTGATCAGTTTGTTCTGTTTCCAGTCTTTCCCGAGTTTCACAACCAATTACACACCAAGGGCAGTCTGGAACAGAACATACAAAAGCACTTCCATGAATTAACTTCTACATATGCAAAATGTCAACAGGATTTTGGCCACAGCATTTAGGTTGCCCATGAAATAGATAGCAGTTTGGACTATACAAACTGCTGTTAATGCTTTTTTTGATTAACAGATTAATGGTTTGTTTGATTAATCAATTAAGTGCACTTTTTCCAAGTGTCATTGACAAGACTGTTTTGTCCAGAATATGTCACTTCTAAACGTGAAGTGAAGTTTATAAAAGGCAGCAGGAAGCTATTTTACATCCGCATGTACCAACTAGTCAATGAAGGCTTTCCATCTGTGTTGTGTGGGAAAGGCAAAATCCAATTTAGAAAAACCACATGCACAAATGGCCACATTCATTGAATGAAAATGCAAAACATAGACTTGAAATATGATCTTAATTGGACGTATATCCTGTAAAAGTGGGTATTCAGTGAAGACCCCAAAGTAGTAAGAATCCACATTATCCTGTTAAACCATACAATCCGTTTCAGACCCTTCTCAAAAAATTCATCAAGAATCCTTTATTTTTTAAAAAGTCTAAAACAAAAAGCTCCCAAGAATATGAGAGCACTAGTAATATGGTGTGATAATACCTTGAAAATAATATCTGAAAGGTGTATATGATATGCATGTAGACATGTTAGAAAGAGCAATAAACAGCATAGCAAGTACTGTTTGGTAAAGGTATGTAAGCATTTGGAGCATATGAAAGTATCACATCCCCTTGGGCACAGCGTGCGAGAAACATGCATTCCTTACGTATACAATAAAGGGGAAAACCGTAAGACATCTTCCCTGCAAGCAACAGATCTGTCTAATGTATTTAGTCTGAAGGAATAACTTTTATTTTAAATGCCACAAAATATCAGCTCCCTTGTTTGACTGCTGTATTTATTTTAAAATTGGTTGATCTGCTAATCTGATGGAAGTAAGACACATAACCTCCTACTGTCTGACATGGTTCAATCCTGGTATCTGATGGCTCCCAAAGGTTTTGCTTCCAGAAGAAAGCATTAGTTGCCAACTTGTCTAAATTTTTTCATTCCTTTGGAGAAAGGGGATTTCACCTAGAGTTGTTATAGACTTGAGGGCACTGGAAGAGATTCACCTTTTGTACTATTGATCTCCATGCAAGACTCAAGCGACTATCATGTTTTCTTCATGCGCTTTGGTGTAGAGCTCTGTGGCCTGAGTTTAAAAAGAGACCAGGCTTTGAGAAGTCATGCTAAACATGATTGTTATTATGTGCGGTTAAGTCGGAACTTACTTATAGTGACCCTAATAGGGCTTTCAAGATAAGTGAAAAGATTTCACCATATTTCCCCCACTTTGGCCGCCTTATACTGACTACCTATCCACTTCCACATTGATTTCAAGGTGTTAAGCATTACATATAAAGCCCTTAATGGTTTAGGACCTTAATACATGGCAGAGCGCCTACTTCCACCCAATTCTACCCATATCAACCGCTCCACTCAGGTTGGGCAACTGAGAGGCCTAATGCCAAGAGAGGCCCGGTGGGAAAAAAAAAACAGAAATTGGGCCTTCTTGGCAGTGGCCCCTCACCTCTGGAACAACTTACCTGTTGAAATCCACCTGGCTCCCTCGCTGAGGATCTTCAAGACTAACTTGAAGACATGGCTATACAGGCAGGCCTTCCCTACAGCCATTACCTAGCCTATCTCCCCTTTTCCTTCTCTCTCTCTCTCTCTCTCTCTCTCTCACTCACTCACTCACTCACTCACTCACTCACTCACTCACTCACTCACTCACTCACTCACTCACTCACTCTCTTTCTTCCTCCTCCTCCTCTCCCCCCCCCTTTCTTTTTTCCTTTTCCATCTTGGATTAATCTGGATTTTATCTTAGTTTATTTTTATATTATGTGTAAACTGCCCAGAGTAGACACATTCTAGATAGGCGGTATATAAATCTAATAAACAAATAAAAATAAATAAATAAGTGAAATATTTAAATAGTGGTTTTACTAGTTCCACAGCCCCAGTAAATTTCTATGGCTCAGCAGAAGTTCAGCTGCTTTGCGCAAGCGCAGGAGTGCCTGCATGCCTGCATGCCCGCCTGCCCACCCCTTCGCGTGGGCGCATGCATGAAGGGGTGGTGGAGTGCTCACGCTGGCGCTGGCATGTGTGTGTTTGTGTGTGTGCAAAGCAGCTGTGAGGAGGGGAGTGTGTGCAGGGGGGTGGGAGGTCTGTCTCTGTGGCCTGGTCCAGCTCAGGCCATGGACTGGCACTGGGCCGCGGACTGGAGGTTGACAAGGTGCCATTGATGTTGATGTTCCCATTGCTCAGGCAGAGCTAAGCAACAGGATACTGACGACAGAGTTCTGTACTGTAGTACCATAAAGACTGCATGATAGTGAATTAAGTCTTTCCATTACTGATACTGGTCAGCAAAACAAGCAAAGTATTCCTGTCCCATCAGTACTTCTCCACATTTGCATCAGAGCAGCAGGAGAACCATCTGGCTCAGATTTGGGGGAGCTCTATGATGAGAACATTGCGTTTCACTTTATAACACAGTGAAAGCTTCTGCAGACAGCTGCCTCACTGGTTGAACCACTAAGCTAATTTGCAATTCCTCCTGAATCTCTGACTCCAAGTTTGTGTGTGTGTGTGTGTGCGTGCATGCGTGCCTGCACGCAAGCGCACATGTGAGAGACAGAGCAAAATGTTCACTATGAGCACTCAAGTAAGAATTTTCAGCCTTCCTCGGAGTTGCATGAAGGATTTCGCTTTTTTGCAACAGAATTTTGTGTTTGTCTTTTATGGCATTTGTTAGAAGAACACTATTTCTTAAATGACATTGGTATTTCGAAATTAACATTTGGCTGCTTAATTCTAATAAATTATTGATTAACCAAAGAGAACAAGAGAAAAGCAATAACAGCATGTGCCTTTCCTTCCCCAAGGGCAGGGAGACACAATACTGACTACAAAAAATCTACAGTGTTTTCAGTGCTCTCAAATGGTTCAGACTTATGGAGTACCTTCATTGAGTCTAATTTGCTAACTATCTAGCAATGTACTTGGAACAAACGTTTCACTAGTAGCCCGCCAAATGAGGGTCTCCAGCCTCTTAAAACTGATGGTAAATTTGGGGTTTTGAGAGAACATCATGGGCATTATCACAAAATGGCTGTCACAGAGACATGCATAGCAGTTTCTTCCACATCCTATAATGGTCACTAATACAGTCACTAGACACCACTTTCCAGCAAAATAAACTGCTGTAGCTAAAGATAAAGTTAACAAGCAAACAAATGTGATGACAAGGCAAAGTGCAGTCTGGAGTCCAAAATGTTTTCTGCTCCAGCACTCTTTCCCAGCTGGCAAAAAGAAAGTAACCAGGCTGGTACCCTGGAAAAGACCCTGATGTTAGGAAAGTGTGAAGGAAAGAGGAGAAGGGGACAACAGAGGATGAGATGGCTGGACAGTGTCACCGAAGCTACCAACATGAATTTGACCCAACTCCGGGTGGCAGTGGAAGACAGAAAGGCATGGCGTGTTCTGGTCCATGGGGTCACGAAGAGTTGGACATGACTTAACAACTAAACAACAACAAACTCAGTTCAGGTTAGAGGTATGACACATGTTTGCCCATAATAAAGCTTACAAAAGGCAAATTGATGTTATACAGAGAAATCCAGGCAAGCAACTCCCTCAATCAACAGAAAACATAGAACTCCCGTTTAAAAAAAAAAAAATCAAAATGTCCCACTGCAAAACTCTAACCACACTGAAAGCAGAGAAAATACACACACACACACAAACACACACACACAAACTTTCCCTCCCTTTTAGCCCTCTTTCCACATGCTAGCCACCAACAGCCAGCTTACCCTTTTGTTTTTATTTTTTCCCTCCAAATTGTTTGACTGGGCTTGAAAATGAAATCCTGAACTGTAGCTGCCCACCGTTTTCTTTTACTAAGAAAATCTCTGGGGCTCAAAGTGATAAAGATGATAGTGCTACATGACACTTCAAGCTCCGTACCAAGGCGACCCTGTATCTCATTTTTTAAAATTATGAAATTAAAAATATCAGGAGCTGCAGGGAGGCAAGGAGACATGTATTAGAATCAGGGGTGTCCACAGGCTCCATATATGAGACCACAGCATGAGATTCAAATGCTAAAGTCTCACCATATTCATTTCATCTGTGTACTGAAGAAAATACCAAAGGCGTTCTTCCTATAATAAAAGTATAAACCCAATAGAACTTAAGCCTGTGTTTCTTTCAGCGATTTAGAAATAGGAACAAGATGGTGTGGGGTCTTTGTTTCTGGCTTTGTTAAGTTAGTGAGCAGATGAATGTATAAGGAGTCTGATTTCCCACTGTCCCTCCCGGCAGAAGAGCCAGCCTGTGTAGCCTTGAGCAAACTTATACAGTCCCATTTACACACACCCCAAGAAGAAGGGATTGCTAAACTACATCTCAGTATTTTATATATCCAGAAAATCTTGGAAAGAGTTCCCATAAACCAGACCTGATTTGATGGCAAGTAATTACTATTTTAGTGACGCTCCAAATAGGAGTAATGCCAATTGTTGTAAGCCGCCCATAGACCTTTGGGTAGAGTGGGAGGCACATAAGTTAAATAAATAAATAAATAAATAAATAAATAAATAAATAAATAAATAAATAAATAAATAAATAAATAAATAAATAATAAATGTCACATGACACATTTAATATTTATTTATTTATTTATTTATTTATTTATTTGATTTTTTACCCCGCCCCTCTAGACCATGTCTACTTATGTTATTTATATACTACCCCATTAGTGCAAAAGCACTATTCTGGGCAGATTAACAACAGATTAAAACAAAAGACAGAAAACTAAACAAACAGTTAAAAACACAGTATAAAAAAACCCAATGACACCAGAAAAATTTACAAAAAGCAGCAGGACTCAAAATGAGCAAAATATCAGCCCAAGTCAGTCTGAAGGGCCTCCCTGAAAAGGAACATCTTCAAGTTTTCATCTGAATGACAAAAGGGAGGGAGCCAGGCACCAGCTACTCTGGAAGCTGATTCCATACAGTTCAAGTCACTGTGGAGAAGTGGAAGACTTTCAGGCATCCCTCATGGTGGCCACCCAGAGGTGTCTTGTCTGGGAGGATATGGTGGGTGAAGCAGGTGACATTGTGGTAAGGCGCTCCAACAAGCGACTTTGTTGCAAACTTTGTTGTAAATGTCAAAGTATGTAACTGATTGTAGAACAAGGTATCATGGATAACAGTCTGTCAGATAAATGAACTGCGAAAATTCCTATAGAATTAGGTAAGAGTGACATGGGTACATATTAATCTGTTTCCACCTGCAATAAGTGATGTTTGGTGGGTGAGGGAAAGGTGGAAATGGAATTTGAGATGTGTTGATTTTGAAAGCAGGTGTTTGTGAAAGTAAAAAGGACATATACACAAATTAGGTGGTACAATTAACTCGGTGACTCTAGCAGGGACAGTCAAAATTTCTTACAATTTACATTGCCTGAATTATCCAGATTCTACATGCCAAGAAGGTGGGGGTGGGATTGGGTGTCCATGCCTAATGTAAGGGAAACGTTCCCCTTGACATTTAGTCCAGTTGTATCCAACTCTAGGTCGCGGTGGTCATCCCCGTTCCCAAGCCATAGAGCCAGCGTTTGTCCAAAGACAATCTTCCGTGGTCACATGTCCAACGTGACTAGACATGGAATGCCATTACCTTCCCCCAAGGTGGTACCTATTTATCTATTTGCATTTTTACATGCTTTCGAACTGCTACGTTGGCAGCAGCTGGGACAAGTGATGGGAGCTCACTCCGTCATGTGGATTCGATCTTACAACTGCTGGTCTTCTAACCTTGCAGCATGGAGGCTTCTGCGGTTTAACGTGCAGCATCACCACATCCCTTACATAGTCGATTGCAAATGAATGAGTATGGAGGCAGAATGAGTACAATTCTACTGAGAAAAGGACAGCAGAGCTCATCAATAAAAATATGTTTATGAAGTTCAGATCCAGAGAACACAGAAATAAATATAAATTACAGAAAAAAGATACATTATAGAAAAAAGTTCTATAGAGAAAAAGGTATGGTTGTTTGGGTTTTCTGGGCTGTTTGGCCATGTTCATAAGGTTTTTCTTCCTAACATTTCACCAGTCTTTGTGGCCAGCATCTTCAGAGGACTTCCTATTCTGACTTCCTATTCTGATTCCTGTCCTCTGAAGATGATAGCCACAGAGACTGGTGAAATGTTAGGAAGAAAACTTTAAGAACATGGCCAAACAGCCTGCAAAACCCACAACAACCATCGGATCCCAGCCGTGAAAGCCTTCGAGAATACGGGGGAAAAAAGAGTTGGGATAATCTCGACAATCTCATATATGTCCCCATTACAGCTCAGATATTTGTATATAGATATTAAGTGCATCTCAGTCAGAACAGCTATCAATACCAATAATACAGATACCTGTATTACAGTTGCTGAATGTGGTTGAAATTTTAGGAGTATCTATTCAATACTGGCTACCTTTCAGCAACAGATACCCTTGCCATCAACTTTCTTGCATTTTCTGCCTCACGTCCCAGCATGAAATATTCTTTATTTTCCTTCAATTGATGCCTCCATAATTTCAAAGGATGATCTGGAGTGGATTTCTGATTCTAGCTGAAAGAGTGTGAACCTAACAGATTTTGCCAGCTTGGACATCGTGGCAAACAAAGATTAACACTAAACAAAACAACAATGGAAGCAAAAGCTATCTGCAAGTGGAGATTGGGGGGAAAATCATAAGAGCTTGTGAATTCATTTCAATCCTTCAAACCCACGATTTAGGATGATTATCTTAAGTGTGCCCTAAGTATATCAAAAAGCCGTATTAGAGAACTGAAATTTCAACAATCAAAATAAATTCCCTGATTTGAGAGCCAATCTTACAAATGTAGATAAAATACATAACACAAGGGATTGCCCTGATTCCGAATGCAGTAACAAAAATGGTGTATTTGACTGCACCATCAGAACAGGATATGTCTATCTATGGCTGAGTTTGCACTTTCAAGGATTTTTCTTTTTTTTAAAAAAAGGCAAAGCATTTAAAGTGATGCAGTCCACTGTCAATTGTTCTTTCCCAGACAAAGTGAAATGAAATATGGTTAAATTAGAGAGCTGCAGTACCATAGTTGCTGAGAGACTGAACTATGAATGTAGTGTTTCTACTTAGATACAGTGGTGCCTCGCTTTACGATTGCCCCGCATTACAACAAAACTACATTATGACAATCTTTTTGCAATTGCAATTGTGATCACAAAACGATGGTCTAAATGGTTTTTTTTCGCTTTGCGATGATTGGTTCCCTGCTTCGGGAACCGATTCTTCGCAAAACGACAATTTTAAAACAGCTGATCGGTGGTTTCAAAATGGCGGCTGGGTAAACAAAATGGCCCCCGCTGTTTTCTAGGATGGATTCCTCGCAAGACAGGCAGCAAAAATGGCTGCCCTGTGGAGGATCTTCGCAGGATGGTGAGTTTTGACCCCATTGGAATGCATTGAAGGGGTTTCAATGTGTTTCAATGTTTTGTTTTGTTTTTTTGCTTTACGATGTTTTCGCTTAACACTGATTTTCCTGGAACGGATTATTGTCGTTAAGTGAGGCACTACTGTATATGAAGAATATTTACTAAATTTGTCCTCTTATCACAATGTAGCCCATCTTGACTTGACCAGACACCTCAATGAGAAAGCCCTGCAGGAATTTTTGTTTTCAAGTGAGAGTGAGACAAGGACCACATTTTTTTTCAACAAATTCTTGCAGAAATTGCAAGAGACAAAAACACTGTGGCACCACAAAGACGGCTATATTTTAATGTAAGTTTTCATGAATAATGCCCACTTTTTCAGCCATGAAAGTGAAAGTGAAACTATGTGGCCATCATATTTATGCATGGCCCAATGACCAGATTGGGATACAGCTAATGACGAAGTGACAAGAGTGTGTTAGTAAAGGAATAGAGATATCAGGCTGTGAATAATTTCAATTATCAGTCTACAAGGTAACACCAGCATAATTAACAGATGTGGCTAACCTTAGGAAATCAATGTAGGATTTCACACTTGGCAATGACTAAAGAACCCTTCACTGACAGTCCTTTTTAGTTGGTCTCTAGAATCTTATTTCAAATATTTCTCTTTCAAGTCTGGTTCTGTAGTGTTTTTCCCCACAAAACGGTCACTTGTAGGTAACTCAAAGAGTCTTGAAGTAGACTGAAATGTTCTGAAATAGGTTTTGTGTGTTGCCATTCGTGATGCCAGATCTATGTCCATTAACTCTTTTGAGTAGAGACTGTCCTTTTTCTCCTTTGTATAATACATAAGGCATTGTTGGCCAAGGATGGCATATTAGCAGAGAACACATAAATACACTCTTGATGTTATGACATTGTTGTGGCATGTAACTGTTGCTGGAATAGATGTGGGGACAAAGCTAGCATATTGGTTTGCATCAGGGTTTAGTTCCCACCTCTGTATCAGTGTTGCATAATCTACTGTGTGCCAATAGTTACTTGAAACTGGGGGGTTGTCTGTAAGCAGGTACAGACTTGCTAACCAAGTGTTTGGGAGAGTGAAGCATTCTTGTCCAGAATTGGCTGAAGATAATTTATGATGTATGTGAGTGGCCTAATGCTGTTCAGTCATTTTTTCTTCTGCATTTGTCTTGCAGAACATTGCTTCTGACTTCTGGGTATTCATCTTGCTCAGTTAATTTGCTCTTTACCCATACTGGGTGGGTAATGTAGTCTGAGAAATGCTTTCTGTAGATGAATACATTTGGAATATCTCTTTTGTGGGTCCAAACAAATTCAGTTATATCTAATAACTTGGTTTAGATAGTATATATTGTGGTTTGCTCAGGACAAAAACTTGATGCAAGCAAGTGTATCAGTTGGTGGTTTTTTTAATAGAGAATAACACCCATTACACCAATAATGGTATTGATGCTTGAAACAATGGGCCTACCAGGTTTGCCAAGTTTGCATATTTTTGGTAATAGGTTGAAGGTTTTGTCACATATATTTTCGGGGAAGTCTTTCATCAAGTTTTGTAATTTATTTCGGCATTGGGCAGTTGGATCTGTTGTGCTTAGGAGCTCATAAAATAACAACAGCTCCGCCCTTATCTGACTCTTTGTTGATAATGTCATATAGTCTTACTGTTACGTCTGAGGAAGCAGACTTGATCCATAAAATCTCACATTAAAATATAGCAGTGGATCTTTAAGGTGCTGCAACATTTTTATTTCTTGGGCTTTTGTTGTTTTGTTTGCACAGACTAACAAAGCTATTTCTTTGAAACGTGGAATACAAGTGTCTTTTCACTTTGAGAAGGAATGTACAGTATACACATAGCAAGCACTGAACTTTTGGCTTATTGTATGAAGGGGAAAAGATGCAAATAACCCATCAAATAGGAAGAACAACCTTCAGAACACAATCAAACAGCCCAAAAAACCTACAACAACCATCACATCCCAGCTGTGAAAGCCTTTGAGAATACAATTAACCCATCAAATACTTTTAATATTTACAAGTCCATGCAACAAAGCATCAGCTATCATTGTTTGGCACAATTTGTATTACTTTTGTTTCAAACATTATTTGCACTTAATGAACATAAAAATATTCATCATCATTTTCTCCTTTTGTCAAGAGAGTCACAGAATACCTTGACTCTCCTCACACCTCATCTTCGCAACAAGCTGGTCAAGTAGGGAGATATGACTGGACCAAGTACACTCAGAGTTTCATGGCTTCGTAGGGACATGATCCCAAACCTTTCAGGTTCTAGCTCGACACTCTAACCACTACCCATACTGATTTTGAGACGTTGACACTATAGCATCTACGTAAATGCTAACACCATATCTATACAACATGATTATAATAGTTTGATTATACATTAATTAACATTTAACAATGATCTTGTGCACTGCCTTGAACCACAGCAGAGAATTTAAGGGAGCTCTCCAAACTACAGACCCCAGTATGACACAGAACAGGGCCATGTCAGTTAGGCTGGCTGAGTTGGGAGTTGGGGGCACTGCTTTATGGTAGTTTGCTCCTTCCTGGCTGACCGTGTCCAGAGGGTGGTGCTGGGGGACAGTTGCTCTGCCTCATGGCGTTTATGTCATGGGGTTCCTCGGGGCTCAATACTGTCCCCCATGCTGTTTAACATCTACATGAAACCGCTGGGAGAGGTCATCAGGAGGTTTGGGCTGAGGAGTAGGCAATATGCTGACGATATTCAGCTCTACCTCTCATTTTCCACCAATCCAGGTGAGGCGGTTTCTGTGCTGAACTCGTATCTGGACTTGATAATGGACTGGATGAGGGTTAATAAATTGAAACTCAAACCAGACAAGACGGAAGTGCTGTTAGTGGGTGCTTCACTGGACAGGCTGGAGGGCCATTTCCCTGCCCTGAATGGGGTTACACTCCCCCTAAGGACAGGGTCCACAGCTTGGCGGTGCTCCTGGACCCCAGTCTTCAGCTGCATAAATTATACCAGCTACAACCCTACCTGGACGAGCAGAGTCTCATGACAGTTACACACGCACTGGTAACATCTCGCATAGATTACTGCAATGTGCTCTACGTGGGGCTGCCATTGAAGATGGTCCGGCGACTGCAACTGGTCCAGAATTGAGCTGCACAGCTAGTGAGTGGTGGGACCGCTAGAAAACACATCAAGCTAATTGTTTAAATTACATTGGTACCAGTTGCTGCCTGGGCCCAATTCAAAGTGCTTGCTTTGAATTATAAAGCCCTAAACAGCTTGGGCCCTGGATACCTGAAGGACCGCCTCCTTCCATATGAACCTACCCAGCAGTTAAGATCTAGCCAGGGGGCCCTTTTGAAAGAGCTGTCCCTCAAGGAGGTAAGAGGGATGGCTTGTAGACAAAGGGCCTTTTCAGCCGCTGCCCCCAGACTATGAAATGCCCTCCCAACTGAGATTTGTCTGGCGCCAAAGCTGGTGACATTTCGGTGCCAGGTCAAAACCTTCCTGTTCCAGAAGGCTTTTAATTAAAATAATATCAACTGTGGGTCCTGATGGCAATTTTTAGAATATATATTTTAATTGCATTTTAATTGTTTTGTCTTTTTATTGTATTTTAATTGTTGTAAGCCGCCCAGAGACCTTTGGGTAGTGTGGGCGGCATATAAGTTAAATAAATAAATAAATAAATATTGTTCCTCTCATCCCTTATCTTCTTTTTTAACCCTCCTTTCTTTTTTATTATTCACATTTCAAAACAGGCATACAAAATCAAAAATGTTCATAGTAATAGTACAAGTCTTCTTTTTCCAGCTTTTTAAATAAATCAAGGCATTCATACCAAAAACAAAAAAGCTTGTAGAATATTCTAATGGGATGAAGAAATCAGCACCAGTCTTTGAGTAACAACCCATAAACTGACATACTATAGCCCCAAAAGGAGGAAAAACCATGTAGAGAAAAAAAGGGTTCTGAACCATCACACAAATCCCATTTAGCAGCCTGTGGCTCACTCTTGCCTCACTTCACAAGCCTACTAAGTACTGCCTGCCTTTTTTCACTTCCCTCTTTCAAACCCTGCCAGCCTCTCACAGCTCTCAGTAAAGGATTTTGGCCAGCTTCTTTCCTTTGTTCATTAGACCTAGCAACCAGGCTAGAAAGCTGAAAAGAGCTCAGGTAATAAGAGGCACTCAGAGATGTGCAAAATGTTGTGGAGTCTCAGGTGCTCGACGACCCATAAAGAATTTCAGGAATCTATTCAAGAGCTGCAGCTGCCTCAGTACAGCCACAACATAAGAGAAGAGAGTCAGAGATTTCAAAAAAGGAACTAACTGACTTGGTGGGAAGGAGCTGGTTAGACAGAGAATGACAAAGGTAAGAGAAACAACCTCTTCTCTCCAACAGAAGACAGTGTATCTAATTAGGACACCAGAGTTGTACAAAACCAGCTTTCTTTCTGTGTATTGCTAAGAAAACTTCCCAGGGCTTCATTAAACATACACAAATGTGGCTAGGATGATTCTGAATTATAAGCCTGTCCTCTTCTGGAGCGTTTGTATCTTCTGTAATTTAATAAGCATTCTCTCTTTCCTTTTGTCCAACTCATTACAGATCATGTTTTACAGTCCGGGACAAAAAATATATATAGTAGTGCCTCGCCTGACGATGTTAATTCGTTCCAGCGAAATCGCTGTAGAGCGAAAACATCGTCAAACAAAATGAAAAAACCCATTGAAACGCATTGAAAACCGTTCAATGTGCTCTAATGTGCTGAATACCTGCTCGTCCAGCGAAGATCCTCCATACGGCGGCCATTTTCGGTGCCTGTATAGCGAGGAATCCATCCTAGAAAACAGCGGGGGGCCATTTTGAAAGCCGGCTCCCATTTTGAAACCTGACGATCAGCTATTTACTGACCGTCGTAAAGCGAAAATCGGTTCCTGAAGCAGGGAACCGATTAATGCTAAGCGAAATTCCCCCATTTAAAATGTCATTTTGTGATCGCAAAAGCGATTGCAAAAACATCGTCGTGAAGCGGATTCATCATTATATGGGGCAATCATCCAGCGGGGCACGACTGTACTTACAACACTATTTAGATGTTCAAGCTGTTGTGAAACTGAGCATGTGAGGAAAGAGCACAGACTAGTTGTGTTGTGTTCTATTGCAGTTCAATTCATGTGGAAAGGGATAGTCTAAAAGGCAGAGAGACTCTCCACATGATCAATAACTGTAAAAAATAGAACTTCTATTTGTATAGAAAAGCTGGACACATATAGGTTATAGACTAGCACAGTCCTTGTGAAGACAGTGACTATAGAAAGGGTAGAATTAAGCCTGCTCTCTCTCCTCACAGATTCAGGTTAACATACTACATTATCTTGAATGCCTGAATTCCCTGCTATAGTTACTGCTTTTTAAATGGATAGTTTTTAAATGTATTCTTCAATTAGCTACACAACACCCCCTAATTCCATGTTGTTATTTGCTGGTGGATTTGATGCATGAAATATATTCAGAGTCACATTAAATTTAAACTATCTAACATAATTATCCACAGCCACTATTTCTTCCACCCATTAATTGGAGGTAGGATTGAACAGCCATCCACAAATTCGGAAGCCATCGTTTATGAAATCTAGAATGAGTATCTGGGTCAAGTACTCTCCCCTTGAATATTGGCTTCAGACTTCATGCCTGGCTTGTGTTGAGATATTCCTGCCATGCATTCATTTTCTTATGACCAAATTGAGTGACTCTGGCTTAATTAGTTCAGAAATCAAGAAAATCTACAGGCAAATATTTCATGGTGGAGGCGAGTATGCCCCCAAAGCCTGTTCCCAGTGCTATAAGGCATGATTTATGAAGCTGGAAAAAATAATCTGAATCCTACCTTTGTGGTTTATAAAGCCATTCTGGGACACTGATTGCCTGTCATTACCCTTATATAAGCAAAACAATGGCTTCCCATTTCTAAATCCTTTAAATATTGCCTAATACAAAGAGGAAAATTTGCAAATACAGGCCTTTTTCTTTTTATGTCCCCCAGGCTACTTATTTAGGTGACTCAGACTTGAGTTAGTCATGGAACAAGCATGTGGAATGCCAATATATAAAAGGAATGAGGGTTTCCTACTACACACAAAAGTCCAGCTAACAACACCCATCAATCACAGTAACAGATAATCTCAACCCCCTTATCACAACAATACACTCACAACAAGAAAAATGCTGATCACCATAATCACCCATCACCTGAAAAGGACAAAAGCTGATCCCACAGCTGTAAATAATTATCCAAACAAACTGCACCAGACAAAAGAAAGAGTTCTGACTCCTGTCCTCTGAAGATGCAGGCCACAGAGACTGGCGAAATGTTAGGAAGAATAACCTTCAGGACACGGCCAAAGAGCCTGAAATCCCACAACAACCTACTTTTTCTTTTTCTTGGTCTTCTGAACAACAAAGACTCAACCCTCATTCCTTTTACATATTGGCAGTCCACATGCTTGTTCCATGAGTGGCTAACTCAAGTCTGAGTCACCTAAATAAGTAGCCTGGGGGACATAAATGACTGCCTCGAGGCTGCTGGGAGCAGATATCAAAACTTTTTGAAGTGGGGGAAGAGCCAGAGGACAGAGAGCAATCAGCAGTTCTCACCAGGGAAAGAGGAGGAGGAGAGAGAAAATTTATACCACCTTTCTTCTGTTCATACAATACCCATTTTATTCCATAATTATTTCTGCATGGCTGAGCCTTTTATATACCTAGCACAGCTAGCAAAAATAGCACAAAAGAAAAACTATGACAAGGTTTTTGCCTTGTAAAAGCTAATGTGAGAGTTAAGATCCAATACACAGAAAGGTGGGAACTCATCTAAAACAATGCAAATGATGGTACTCTAAACAAAGACGCTGAGGAGATCAAAAATATTCTTTGAAGTCTCAACTTTCAGTTTTCAATTCCTCCTAATATGTACAATTCCTAAAACTAGGTTTCTGTCCACATGCTTAAATAAGAGAGACCTCTTCTTTGTATCTGCTCAGAAGTCCCGCTGTATAGCGTTCAAGAACAATTCCTCCCAGCCATGTTTTTATGTTGTTATGTGTCATCAAGTAGCTTCCAACTTATGGTGACCCTGTGAATGAGGATGCTCCAGAATGTCCTTTGATGAACAGCCTCCTTAGCTCCTATAAAGGCTGTGGCTTCCTTTATAAAAGTCATTCCATCTCATATTTGGTATTCCTCTTTTCCTACTGCCTTCAACTTTCCCTAGCACTATTGGCTGAGTGAAGTAAATTGCACTAGAGTAAGCCCACTTAATCAGTGGGGATTTGGTGAGTCAAGTACTCCACAAGTTCCATTAATTCAAATGGGCCTACTCTAGTTGAGGCATATTATGCTAAAGTAAAACAAGTCTTTTACAGCAATGGTCCCCAACCTTGGGCCTCCAGATGTTCTTGGACTTCAACTCCCAGAAATCCTGGCCAGCAGAAGTGGTGGTGAAGGCTTCTGGGAGCTGCAGTCCAAGAACATCTGGAGGCCCAAGGTTGGGGACCACTGTTTTAGAGCAAGCCATCTCTTCTTGTGATCAATATAATCAAAGGCTTTGCTGTAGTCTATAAAGCATAAACTGTACTTCTGAAATTCTTTGGCATTCTCCAGTAGATATAGAAAGATCCTCCCTGAAGAATCGAAAGCATTTCAAGTATACTCAGGTGTTTGCTGGTCAATGGTATACAGCCAATTAATCCTTTCTATCCAGAAATATTGCATAGTAAACCTGCTGATGAACCAATGGCCCAACCATCTCTTTTCAGACCACAAATGACAATAATTTATATTAATGTAGAGGTCATCTCATTGTTATAGAGGAACTCCAAGATTTACTTTGTCATGAACAGAAATGTGATATCCTTTGTGTCCAATAAACTGACTGAAACAATTGATCATCATCAACCAAAATTTCTTGAGATGTGGCTAGTTACTAAGAGGCACCACTAACAATACGGAAGTACCATTTCTGTAAGAACATTTATTGTAGTCCTCTCAATGGACTATACTGAACTCCATACATAGACAGCATAGAAATCTTGATGGTTGATCTGGCAACATGTATATTAACATTGATTTATAAACCACTTAATATACCATTCTGTTTTAAAAAACCATCTAATAATAATAACAATTTCATAGAAACAATGCCTAGATGCAGCTATGCTTCAGACTTGTCCCTCAACCAGAGAACTATTAATTTGAAACTTTCATTTTGGAATGTTCTCATACCTCCATTCCAAGAGGGTGCCAGGCCAACTAATTCCCAGATCTCACACTGGAAACACATGCTGAATGATTAGATTATTTCACACTTTGAAGAAAATCCTTTTACTGAACAAAGAATAAAAATTGGGAGAAATCTGACCTCAACTCCTGCAGAAACAAAAACAACTCATTGGACAGACACTAGAGATGGGCGTATTCATACTCGTAGATGAATATCCCCGCACAGGTGGAAATAACGAGGGTTATTTCACTTCTGCCATCAGCTCTGCAGAGCCTTCCTGTTGCGCCATTCTCCGCAATCGGTTACCCACTCCTGCCAGGAGGCGGGATGACAAGCGTCTCTGCTAGGTTGCAGAATGGCTAATCCATTGCGAAGAATGGCATGACAGGAAGGCTCTATAGAACTGGTGGCAGTGGCGAAATCATGAGTGGACAGTGGAACCTTCATTTCCATTGGTGCGGGGATATTCGTATTCGTATACAAATACCCCCATCTCTAATAGACACTATAGCAGAGCTTGACATGACAAGAAGCAGCTGGAAAGCATGGAGACTATTGAAAAGAATGAACAACGATCCAAACAAAAGCACACTGTATGCAAATATAACTCCCAACCAAATGGCACACCAACTACTGACAGGGAAGACCAATCAACATATAATAAAAATAAAACATCAGAGGGATAGTCACAGCAAATCCAATGAACTTTCAATTGTCTTTATTTTGGCGGAACTAGGAAAAGCCATAAGACGATGTAGGAATTGCAAAGTAGTGGGTCCTGATGATATCTGAATCAAGCAAATTAATTATTTCAGGCAAATTAAAAAAGGAATGCTCCTTCAATTCTTTAGTAAGTGCTGGACAAGGAATTCCAAAAATATGGCAAAAGACAAAAGCAATCACTATACTGAATCCAAGCAAAGAACCACCAGATCTCAAAAGCTATAGGACAATATCTTTACCATGTCACTTATACAAAGTGCTTGAATACTAAATCATCTAGCCCCTAGAATTGAAGTTCTTCTATATCCAGGACAGGCAGGCTTTAGACCTAGCAAAAACTTAAGACTAACACAGCATATAGAAGATGATTTTGTAAAACATAAAATAACTGGAGAAGCATTTTGTCAGCCCATATGATATGTTCATCATCAATTGCTATTCAAAAAACTCTATCTCCTTAAAAAAGATTGAGGACTAGCAGATATGGTTGCCTTCCTACTTCAAAACCAAAGATTCTTTGTTGAATTTCAAGAGAGGCACAGTCACTGAAGAAATTAAGGGTATCCCACAGGGTAGCATCTTGGTACCATTATTTTTTAACATTTACACAAATAATCAAGTGATATTCCCATACTTCAGGAATTTCAGGATAATGTTGCCTTGACAGTCCAGGAAGAAACTTCTGAGGCCATCAATTACCAGCTAACCTCTTAGAAGATCTTTCCTTATACAGTATTATAAAAACAACCAGCTTAAACCAAACCCTATAAAAAACACACAGGTCTGTACCTTCCACTTAAAGTATACTCTGGAGCAAACCCTGACTTACAAAAAACATTGTCTAAAAACTAATCAGAAAATTGCCACAAGAAATAGCATAGAGAACTGGCTGAGCTGGACTAGACTGCACATCCACAAAAATATGAACAGCTTTGTCCCTGTGCTACAGCAGAATATGCTAGTCCTATAAATCAGCATATGCTAAACAAGTGAAATTTGCTCTTAATGAACATGCAGGATTTTTACTGGCTGTCTGAACCTACTCTCCCTGAAAAAGTCTATTATTTGGCTGGCATTGCTCCTCTAGAAGTACATTGAGAGATACTAGAAAATAATGAATTAAATAAGGTAATGCAGCACCAAACCCATCCACTTCATGGAGACCAATCCCCTAGGTGATGACTAAAAATGAAGAATATTTTTCTGCACACATCTCAAGCTCTAAATGTTAAAACGGAAGAAACTAGGCCAAATCTATGGAGGGCAAAACCAGCAAACTTCGCCAAATCGATGAATGTCGAAGATTCTGGATGGACCTTCTGGAAGTCACTTAACAGACTTTGAAGCAAAGTAGTAAGATCAGAAAATAATCATGTAAAATGGGGCTACTTGAATTTTCTACGACTGTGGAGAAATTCAATCAGTGCTGCACTAATGTGCATGCAATTTATGTCCACCACATGCACAAAAGAGGATCTAGAGAATTGCTAAGATAATACTATTGACGTAGCCCACTTCTAGTCAAACATAGTCTAATCATTTTAATATACTAAATTTGTTTAAACTTTATATTTCATATATGCCCATAATTTAAAACTTTGCAATGTTCAGATATGGCTAAAGAGAGACAGGAGCTAAGTCTGTGATTTTATTTCTGGTACTTCTTGGTGCCTTTTTATTAGTTTTTATTCGTTCTTAATAAACAAACAATTATTTGTTCACACATTCTTTGTAAATTTAAGCAACGATGTACTAGATGAATCTGGATTTAAATCATAGCTGAGTAGCCAATGTGAAAAGTACCTGTCTTTAGTAGTGCTATGTCTGGATCCAGCACAATGCTTAGAAATGAAAACACCGTGGCCCCAACCATATTACTTATGCAATTGGTATGAGTCCATCACCATAAACTTCAGCAACAAATTTATTTATTTTATTTTTATTTATTTATTGCACTTCTGTGCCATCTGTCTCCCAGCAGTGGGTCTCAAACTGGCTCACAAATAATTTTAAAAAGACAAAATTACCACCAGTTAAATAATTGCAGACATTCAGTGTTGCACACCAGGTATGTGACTTGGCACATAACAAATGTCTACATAAACATCTTAACTGGCAATAATTCACTGCTGAAATATATGCCAATGCACTTACACTATTGTAATTCACATGGATTCTGACTAAACTTTGGGATGAATTTCCTTTGAAAACGGGGGGGGGGGGGACTCTCCTTCATCAAGATACAAAGTGTCTTTTAAGAGCAGAGATCAGATAGTCTTTAATTTAGGAATGCTCTAGCACACTCACAAAGGATTGTCTTCCAACTCTTTGATTCTTTGATTGCTTCTAGACCAACGGCTCTTACTGCTCACAGTGAAAAGCAGTAGCTGTACAACTATTCCGTCTTTTCTCCTTAACAGATTATTGACTCATGCATGACTAATATCACCAGCTATGGAGGCAGCTTATATACCTGCACAGGATGGCAAAAAGGCACTCTGAGCCATCTCTGCCATCAGATCTTAAAAGAATACAGCTGGACCAAGCACTACCACCAAGTTGTCAATTTACTTCATCGAGAAGAAAATGACCATCTTCAAAACAAGTTGGGCCTACAATTTTTGCAAAACAACAGTACTGTATTTCCTTATTTGTATCAAAGTGCCCTTTATTAGCCCATGTCCAAGCCTTCATTTATTTCTGGTCCCAACTAAGCACCTTTACAACTTTCCTGTCATCTGACTTAAATGCTTTATCCAATTACAGTGGGGTCTCAACTTACAAACGACCCGACTTGCGAACAATTCGAGTTACAAACCTGCCCTATAGGGAAAGTAAGGACTCGACATGCGAACTTCCCTGGAGTTACGAACAGGGAAAAAAGTCCCCCCTCCCTCCCCTTAGAGGCTTCTGGAGGGGGGAAAAGGGTCAGAAACTTAAAAATAAATACTGTACTGTTAAATAAAGTCACTTACCAGGCCTTGGTAGCCCCCAAACCACAGGAAAAAGAGCAGGAAAGAGCTAAAAGTCGACACCCAGAAAGAGCCTGGCAGCCATTTTGTGGTTTTCCCCTCCTCTCCCCGCCTAACAGCTGATCGGCTGGCTTTGAGCAGGCTTCCGGAGGCTTGCTCAGCACCTAAAAAGCCTGCCTGAGTGCCTTTGTGCTGAAAAAATCAGCACAACATACTTTAAAACATTATTTAAAATTGGCTTCGTTTAAAAAAAAAAAAGAGTTCTAAAGTGCTGCCTTAAGTGTTCCCTGCCTTCCCTGAACCTAAGGGGAAAAAAGAAAGAAAATATCCCCCTCTAGTGGCAGAAGGCAGAATAGCAGCTTCCCATTAGTTTCTATGGACAGAAAAGAGCAGATACGGATTAAATGGTTTTCAATGCATTCCTATGGGAAATGCAGATTCGACTTAAGAACTTTTCGACTTGAGAACCACCTTCCAATAAGGATTAAGTTCTTAAGTCGAGACCCCACTGTATTGATAAAACTGAGCTAAATCCAATTTTAGTACTCTTACAGAAAATCCACTTAAATAAATGGGACCTTAATACCCAGTGTGGTGTAGTGCAGTGGTTCTCAAATTGGGGTCCCCAGATGTAATTGGACTGCAGATTCCCAGAAGTCTTCATCACTTGCTGTGCTGGCCAGGATTTCTGAGAGCTGCAGTCCAAGAATATCTGGGAACCCAAGTTTGAGAACCACTGGTGTAGTGGATAGAATGATGGATGTTTCCACTCACTGGGGGTGTGGAATTAGTAAAGCAATTCCTTAATTATCTCACATACGTACATTGAAAACCCTATTAAGATTGTTGTAAGTCAGTTATCACATAACAAGGCTAACAAAATTAGTCTTGTCTAATGAGTTTCATCAATTTCAGTTATGATGAACACTGGATTGAGGTCCCTAAATATCACAATATCACAAGAGACAAAGTATCTTGTTTCACTGCTGTACAATGATACTGCTTACAGGTTCAGCAAAATATTCAAAGTTCAGTTGAATTTTATTCAGTAAAAGTGTTTCTTCCTTGTCTTAAAATAATTCATAGCTACAGCACTGACCATGATCAAAAACAAAATAAAAAAAAAGGAAAAAGATAGGATACAGAACTGTAACAGTTATAATCGGAGGTAGATAAGTTGCATCAAAACTAATCAAACATATGAACAAAGACATGTTTTTAATACTGCAAAAATTCAGGCAAGTTAATTGTGTCAACTAAACACAGTATCACAACATCAAAAGGGTCATTTCGTATCCCCATCATTTCTTGCGCAGTATGATATTCCTATGTTGACATGGGATGGGGGGGGGAACTGAACATACATTGTAACCAATGGCTGTTTTGCATTTTTGTTATTAACTAATTTAGAACAATGTCAAGTTAAGCCTTATTTGCAAAACTCTCCTTAAAGTGGAACACAAGTGCTACAAGACAGCATAACTGCTCCTTAAACCTTTATTGTAGCACAGTGGTGCTACAAGGGAGACAAAGTCAAATTCAGGCACAAAAGAGCTCTTAGTAAGGCTTCCCCATAAGCCTCAATGAGGATAAGCATCCTGCAACTAAGTTGGGATGAACCAGAGCCATCTGCATCCAAAGACAGAAGATGAAAAGAATTAGCAGTGGTCTCCGAGGATCTGGTCAGAACTCAGTGGTGGCAAAAACAAACACAGCTAAGAAACCGTGACGTTTGATCTTCCAGCACTGCAGACTTCATCCACCAAGCTTTGTTAAATCTCCTCAGCTTATCCCTTATAATGCCTGAAAATACTAGCTTCCACAAATAACATGCCAGCCATGCGACTTTAATACTCTTCCTCAAAGAATGACAAAGAGACATGCAGAGGGGAAAACAAGACTCCACCATATATAAAGATGAAAAGGCAAACCAGTAATTATTCCAAAACACCTGCAGAAGACCTGACGGTATGAAAGTAGATCCTGGCGGGGGGGGGGGGTAGGGGGAATCAAGATGTCATGACTGACACAATTAATATTAGCTGAATGGTGCATTTCCTTACTTTGTAGAGTTTAAACTGAAGACTGCTTTAACCTGAACACTGCATTGGAAGTTTAGCATAGCAGGATTTGAAGATGGGTCTTAAAAGTTTCTGCTGAACTTCAGCATATGGGAGAGTTAACTTTTGGTGAAGATTGCAGAGGAAAAACACTCATTTTTACCACTTGCAGGCTTCTTATTTGTTCCAGGAAGCCCTTTCAGTATTGATATGGAAAGACAAGATAATTAAAGGAATCAGTTAGAATCTTACAATGAAACTCCAGTGTATAGGGCGTCCAACAAAATGGGTGAGATAGTAACTGTATTGTCTCCACACCATTTGAAGAATGGATGTTCTCAGATAGTTGTCCAAGCAAGGAGGGACTCATTTTGTCAGACTACAAGTGCACAATGAGTTGGAAAGCTGTTTCTATGAATGTATGCATTCCAGATGAGTACCCATCATTATTGTACTTGATATTATGAACTAACAGATTTGTGGCATCTCAAAAACAGGCAGAATTTATTGTAATGTAAGCTTTTTGTCAACTACAGGGCACTTCATACACATTTGAACAATAGGTGAGATATTTTGAACCACATGTAAGAGGTAACAGCATGTTACATCTGTATCCTTGAAGGAGTTCTAAGCAACATTTTAGCCTTGTGAAATCTGTGATCCTGGTTATAGTGCAAAAGAGCATGTCTGAGCATGCCAGAAAGTTTCACAGTTGAGCATGGATTTCATTTTGGTTCCTCGTATTCAAGCCCAATCTTCTAACCAACACAGCTTCTCTGTTGTACTTTGCGAAAGAAAAAGAGAGAGAGAGAGAGAGAGAGAGAGAGAGAGAGAGAGAGAAAGAAAGAAAGAAAGAAAGAAAGAAAGAAAGAAAGAAAGAAAGAAAGAAAGAAAGAACACTGATAGATGTAGTTTTCATATACTAATTCAGATGGGTAATGCACATTTTAGAAATAGTTACTTAATACAATGCATCTCATTGGACCAAGAGTTTCCCCAAATAACCTGCATGCCTGCTCAATTATTCAGCTATGGTTCAGTTGGACAACTTCAATCTCCATGATCCCCATTCATATGGAGCTTTAACTGTAAACTAAGTTTTAACTGGACAGCCCTTTTAGATGAAGGCCAGTTTCTAACAGAGGGCTGTCCTCTTCTGTTTCCTCAAATATTGGACTCCTTTCTGTGAAATAGCTTCAAAGCACCTCCGAGTCAAGCTTAGTGACAGCAGCATTGCTATATAGGAAAGCAAATTGACTCTTGGCCAACACAGTTTTCTTTTCTTTTTTCTTCTTTTTTCTTTCATAGATCTTACACTAAGAGAAGCATCCCCTTCAGGCAGCTACAAGGACTTCCATCTGTTACCTACTCCCACAGTCAGGTAAGCTTGCAAGGCAGAACAGCATCTGCTAAAGTGAAGTTTAGAGCACCTCAAGCGCATGTTGAGAGGGGATTTTAAACCCAACACTAGACCTGGAAGTAGCGAATGGTGGCAGCTTGGAATCATTACATTTGGCATAACCAAGGACAAAACTGTTTTCCTATGAAGGACTCTTTCCAGAGGAAAGATGCAACAAGAGGAAAAACTTGAACATCTAAAATCTCTGCCATCTGTCTGCCTGTTAACAGTCACAATGCCCTTGTTGGGAAAAGACAAAAATTATGACAAATCTGGTCTAAATCCACTGGCTATTGAGCTTCTGCCAAGAGGAACTTTCACCCTGCCAACCCAGGAACACAGGAACAGGCTATGAGCGCATGTGCTACCACTGCACCAAGTTGAACACCTGGTGCTTATGCAAACAGTGTGATGTTTTGTTCTTACACTGATGGGAATCTCCACTCATCCAGAGTTCAGCGTTTGTCTACACTGCCTCTTTTGG
The DNA here is from genome assembly GCF_051106095.1 of Pogona vitticeps. Lineage (NCBI taxonomy): Eukaryota > Metazoa > Chordata > Lepidosauria > Squamata > Agamidae > Pogona > Pogona vitticeps. The sequence continues at coordinate 42,199,396 of NC_135786.1, forward strand.
AGCAGCTGGTATGGACTAAATAGTTACTTGGGGTAGTGGGGAGGTGTGAAATATTGCTTGATGTGATCCTCACATCCAAATGGCATATCACAGTTCAGGTGACCTTATTTGGTCTGGCTCCTTCCAAAATTATGAAGTGGCTTAATAAGTGACCCACTTCAGGATACTGTATTGAACATTTCATCTGCTCCTTGGATTTAGCTGCAGGAGTTTCTCAACAGGCCCTCTGGATAAACCAAACTGTAGCACTGGCAACAGAATTAAAGTGGTCCAATCTGAAAATAACGCATGACAAAACAAGCCAGCATTCATGACTCATCAAGATGCACACAGCTTGAGCAACAAAGCATGGGGATCAACTCTGCATTTGGTCCTGTTATCTGGAAAAAGGCAGCATTCTTTCTCTAGTTTGTCCCTTCCATCAAGCCAGGGTGGCTGGCTGGGTGGGAGCCAGGTTTACTCTTGGTTTTTTCTCTGGTTAACAGGCAGGGAACAGAACAGAGAACAGAAACTACCTTCTACCAGATAGTATGAGAAACCAAATAGACAGGGAAGTTTCATGGACACGTGTGCACCAGGAGCATGCTACTCACTCATGATATGACAGGGTTTCTGGAGAATCCAAGCTTCCCATGTCATGCAACCACACTGTTATTCCTGTAGGAAGATAATTGTAAGACAGCACCATAGACCATAATCTTTTTATTTAATGAATTCAAATTATATATTTTAGTTTGTTGGATATGTATTTTTTAAAGAAGCAATGAACATACAGGAATATAATTAGTATAGAAAATAGAACAAAAACAAAGTGCAACATGTGAAAACAATGGGCTGAATTCAATTTAATCACACTTAAGAGTAGACTCAAGGAAATCAATGTGACTTCAGTGATAACTAACTTGCTTCAAGCTTCTTATCCTGATGGATCCTCATTCTCCTGACCTTAGTAACACCTTACTCTAGGAATCCTATCTGCCCTTGGATGGCTCAGGTGCATCGCATCTTGGTTTTGCCACATATTACTACTATTAGACTACATGCATTTTAGACTGTTTTATCTTGCTTGGCCTCAGCTCCTCCTCTTGATCATGCATGTTTCATTGATCTGGTATCAGAGCTATATTACACCTCTCTGATCTTTAGTTTAGTTTGTTCATCACCTCCTGCAAAGTCAAGACAACAACAGGAGAGGACACCAACCCTGTGGTAGAGACAGAGCTTATGAAAGAGACTCTCCCAAGTTATAGTAAAGCTCTTTTTCACTTTTTTAAAAAAATAAATCACTTAAAACCCATTACAAAGCTGCAGAGAATGGACGGATTGTGAACATATCTGTGACATCACAGGCACTATCTAGTAGGTACCACAGTATATACCCCTGCACCATAATGACATTCAATGCATTTTGAAAGAATGGGATTTTAAATTAAGTACTCCTAAACAGATCATCATTTTCAGGAAGTTTATGTCTAGGCTAAGGCTAAAAGGGTGATGATTTCTCAGAAAGTAAAAGGCTTTTTAGGAAATTATTTTTAGATAATATTTCATCACTGCAAGCTTTCCAACACTTCTTTCTACAGCAAACTGGTCTTGTTCCAAGCCACCTTCTTCAAAAGATACACGACCCATGTTTCATTTGTAGCTGTAATAACAACTGCAGAACAGGCTGCAAAGTGCAGAATCGATAGGCAGCATAAACAGGTGACACAGAGAAAAGATTAGACCATAAAGAATATGTATGAAACTGTTCTGACCCTCTAGTGCTGGAATGGCTGCTATCAAGGGACACTATTTATCCTGCTGTCAGTATGTTTTCCAGTTGCTAATTATGTTTTCCCCACTCACTAATGAGCTCCAGATCTCCAGGCAAGAAGCCATGAAAATCCAAATGAGCCCCAAGCTCCATCAGGAGAGAAAGCCTGGGTCAGCAGTGACACAAGCAAATTACGGACCTGAAATGACAATGGAATCTGAGACTATTTTCTTGGGAAAAGAACCTCAGCAAACAGTCCGCAGAATTTAATCCTAAAGAGCCAATGGAACACGAACATAATAATTTTCTTCTAGCTTAGAAAGCTGATCTAATTCAACTCCAGCACACCTGTCATATGATCACAAATGTACTGCTTTTAAGCCCCTTTCTCCTGCAAATTTTATCAAGCATTTATTAAGATTTCAGCAAGGGAAATTACAAATAGGACATATAACGAGCATGAGGACAGCACTGCAATTCAGAATGAAAGACAGAAGATTATCCAAAACATTAATAATGAATGATTTTCTTGATTTTGAAAACAGCTCAACTTTTAATACACGGATTCAACAATATGGCAGTGAGACATGTGGTGTTTCCTGCTCCCTCTGTGAGTTATTAATTTGCAGTTTATGAAATTTCTGAAATTGTTTTTAGTGGTGAATGCAAGCTGCCTTAAGTACTATGCTAAAACAATCTATAAAAGGACAAACTAAATCAGAAATATTTATATATACAGAAACTGAAAGAAATGCCATGAGCCTAGCAACAACTAATTAGTAATTACTTGGCATCAAGTCAATTCTGACTTCTGGTGACTCTTCAAAAAAAATATTTCTAGGTATAAAGCACTCATAAGCAGTTCACTGCTCCTATCCTCCTATGCTACTCAAGGACTCAAGGCCACATAGGCTTACTCTTCTGGAAGGCACACCAGGATTGAACTCCTCAACAATTGCTCATACACTATCTGGCTTCTACAACAAGAAGAATATAATTGTTGCTGATCAACAAATACAGTCTATATCAATGTACAAGTTCCCTGCTTACACAGTTAGTCCAACTGTATGGATATAACAGGCAGAATTTTAGGAAACACAAAGTGTTAACCACTATGTGGGAGAACACTCTACATTCAGACACTCTGTATATTCTCCTCCCATTGAAAACAAACAGGCTTTAGTATGCACCAGTAGGTAGCAAATACCCCATGGTGTAAATGTTACATAAAAGGCAACTGCACACAGAACAGGATTTGAGAATATGTTGTGGAGCTATATGCATAAGGCAGCCTCCCAGTATTCCAAACCTCCCTGGCTCCACTCCTTGTTGTTTAGTCGTTTAGTCGTGTCCAACTCTTTGTGACCCCATGGACCAGAGCACGCCAGACCATCCTGTCTTCCACTGCCTCCTGGAGTTGGATTAAATTCATGTTGGTAGCTTCGATGACATTGTCCAGCCATCTTGTCCTCTGTCGTCCCCTTCTTCTCTTGCCTTCACACTTTCCCAGCATCAGGGTCTTTTCCAGGGAGTCTTCTCTTCTCCTGAGATGGCCAAAGTATTGGAGCCTCAGCTTCAGGATCTGTCCTTCCAGTGAGCACCAAATCAGCACAAAGACGCGAAGGGAGACATTAGGTGTATTCAGATGATTATACTGTAATTAGAAGCCTCTTCGCAATCAGTAACCCTGAACTGTATCAGTATATTTATTTACCAATCACAAGATTTGATTCAGTGATTCAGCCAGATAGGACTCAAACCCATTTAGAGGCCACCTGGCTCAACTCAGGACCTAAACCATGATTTAGAATTGCATGTCTTTATATTTTCCAGTGACTATCTTTGGAACTCAATAATTCCCCCCCCCTTGTCTGTCAGAACTAGATGAAATTTGCATACATATGAGCCCCTTATGAGCCAATTAAGCCTGTCATGTTTCAGACACATAAGCCCAGGAGTTGCTGTTGGTTTGCCAAGTTTCAGATGAATAATTTTGGGATGTTTATGCCAAAGTAGCCCTTACAATTGAGCTTTTCATAACAAGGATGATTGTAACCTATATGTTTATGTGGTTAACTGTTAGGAAAATTACATACAACTGAGATAGAGGGCTTTCATTTCATATCATACATCTGTACAGAGAGAAAGCCCTGCTCCAGAGAGCATGTATAACAAGCGAAATAGGATTTGTTTTCTTCCAACCTCCTCACTTTCCCTTTTTTGCTGACCCAGAAGAAACCTATCATTTCTATCTGAGAAGGCAAATCTGAGTGAGTGTTTAATGCTGAGCTGCGGGAAACCATTTGAGAGCCCAGGACAATTTCCTGCATGGCGCATAATGCTTTTCACTCCAGTTTAGCTATTATTTTACCTCCAGAACTTTTTAAATGAAAAATCTTATCTTGCAGGAGGATATAAGGATTGCAAACGCACAATGTTTACAAATCTCGAATATAAATTTAGCATTAAAAAAAATTAAACCATGTCCCTCTTCCTTTTGATTTTTAAATGAGCAGACAAACACTCTTATGGCATCAACTGGAACAACACAGGCTCCACTTTCCTAGAGGTGTGAAACTGCCCCACATTTCACTTGACCAAACACATATACACATGCGTTACAAGGAGCTTTGAGAAATTAATCAAGAGAATCAATTCTGCATTGCCAAACTAACCCACATTATAAATTCAGACTGTCATTACAACTAAATACAGGCTCTAGCATCACTCAAGACAAAGAGAGGAGAAAAGGAGACACCGACTTCCATAAACATCTGAACACTTTAATTAACAGGAAACATGAAAGGAGCCTCCTCGAAGTATGGAAAGCATTGTGAGTACACCTGGGCAATGGCACACAAGTGGCGAATTTTTTCTCTTCCAGAACTGTTGCACTGCATACTTTCTGATGAGCAACATGACCCAACAATCCTTTTAGGGCCACCAATGACCATAATTTCTAGCATTTTAATTTATTTTTAATTTTTAACCTATATTTCATATACATCCATAGTTTTAAATTGTGCAATGCTCCAGTACAAATAAAGAAGAAAAACCTCAATTAATAAGCCCAAATCTTCTTGTTTAAATTATGCCAGTATTGGACAAATGATATCACTTGCATTAGCACGATCCACATCCAAGAAATGACTTTTTAATTAGTGGCTGCTAATTAGGGACCCCACTGAAATCTTTTACTACATGAACCTTGGAATTCAAGCCAAAGATTTAGTGATCGGCTCACATGAAATTAATTTAACTGCAATTAAGATTCAATATTTGGTAGCATATGATTCACAATACTTCCTCGTTCTGCTGGTAGGTGCCCAACAGTGGACCAGTCACTTTTCCCTACCTGCTCTCTTGCTATTTCATTTGACAGGAATTTAGAGCAGATAATAGTTCAAAAGATAGAACACAGTGTCTTCTTCCTAGTGGATTTGCTATACGGCCTGAGCTTCAATTTCCCATTTATCAAATATGAATGATAGAGTAAGACCATAGGGCTTTTTGTGAGGCTGCAAACAATAATTTGTTTTCTTCTTTCATATATCCCACCTCCCTCCTAGTAAAGGCACTCAAGGAGGCTTACAAAATACTTAAAAGTCAAATACAACTTAAAACTATAATTAACTGCACCATTTAAAGGCAATTAAACAAAACTTTCCTTTAAAAAAAGACACACTAAGGGCAATCACATAGTGGTCTTGCATGCATTACTTGCTGCCTGTTGAACAATAAAGAGAGTCAATAGGCATCCATCTGCTTCCCTGGCCAGAGAAAACTAAGCAGGACTACACCTGTCTTGTAGAATAGGTAGGTAAGCTAGTAGAAGTGCCTCCATGAAACAAAAGTGTATTACGAAAGGATTTTAAAAGTGTGGCATCCCTGAGCATCCTCTATAATGACTATGGATTACCGTATTTGCCGGCGTACAAGATGACTTTTTGGCCCTGAAAAACATGCCGCCAAGTGGGGGTCGTCTTGTACTCTGGGTGCATGTCCAGCAAACCCTCCCTCTCTCCCAGCGAAATCACTTACCTGGTAGTAGGATCAAGCAGAGCCCCGCTCCTAGCCTGGGAACAGCCTGATTCTAGCACTGAACAGCTGACTGTCGGGAATAGCACAGAGGAGGCAGCCATTTGGAGATGCGACCACATGGCTGCTGCCTCTCAAAATGGCTGCTGCCTCTCTGTTTTTCCTTCTTCCAGCAAACCCTGGCTCTCTCCGAAAAGGAACCAAAAGGGGCAAAAGGAACTCTCCCCATGATGCAGCCAAAGCAGAATCACGCATGCGGAAGAGGGGGTAGTCTTATACAGCAAGTATATAACAAACTCTACATTCTGAGTGGGAATGTTGGGGGGCTGTTTTATACACCTAGTCGCCTTATACACCGGCAAATACGGTACAGTTCAACTGAAACATACAAACTGCTGGATTGCTCAAAGGTTTAGGCATCTAGCAGACTGTGCCTCCCTAACAAGGGCCGGACTCAGTGATCCATATGGTCCCTTCCAGCTCTGCAGTTCTAAGATTACTAGATTATTATTAGATTATTATCTATAAAAATACTAGTGCACCTCAAATACCTCAAAAACCAGTCTTAGGGCATTGTTGTCAACTATTCTAGAGCTATAATTGGTTTGTGTCTGCCCCTTGAATTATCTAGCCTTAATCTTCATATGCAATCCATGTCAAAAAGATGTATTATCACTTCACATATATGCACGGTCGTAAATGGCAGAATACGATAATCATTAAATATGTAATTCTAAAACCAGTCTCAGAAAGGATAAAAACTGGAACAGCAAGCTTTGATTTTAATTGGCAGGCAAATCCATGGAAGTTCTAGTCCCATAATAAAATCAGCTTCCCTCATTAATCAGTGAGTCTGTGACAGAAAGCTACAAATCATTGAAAAGGCCATAATGCAAAAAATGCCTGCTTTCTTCTCCATTGACATATCTGGCAGCAGAAACTAGCTACCAAGTGTGACAAACCCAGACCTACTGGGATCTGCCACACGTTAACTAAGCTGCCACCAACCATTCCCTGTAAGAAGTCACACAGACCAGGGATGGATTTTTAACCAATAAAAGAATAAGGTTTATTTAAAACAACACACAGGGAAAATAAAATGATCAGGTGAATAAAATATAGTAACGTGGCTTAGTCTCATTCATACATGCATACAGTTTGGTTCACACAGAACCCTTAACTTGAAGCACAGACCCTGAACCTATCAGTTCTGGCTAACCAACAGACACCTGAACCTATCAGGTTGGTACTGACACACAGTAGTACCCTGTCTGACACACAGACTCCCACACCAGCTTCTTCTTCCCAGCTGCTGCTTCTTCACATCCCAGCGTCTAAACTTCTCCACACACGCATCACATATATATACAGTACAGCCCCTCCTCCTGATGTCCCGCCTTCCACTCCCCATAGGATGGAACTTTCCCTCCAAACCCATGACAGACAGGTAACATCAGTGCTGTATGTAACACCTCCCCTCTTTATAAGTTGTTTTGTAGGGGGAAAGCTAAGGTGCTTTTTCCCAAAAAAACAACCTGGATAAAACACACAACAACAGTTATACATACCATATCATACTTACTTATACTTACATTCTAAGTTAACCATAGCAATTAGGCATTTAAACATTTACCATATACATTACATCAATTTACCTTTATTCATACAAACCAAGATCAAAAAACAGGTACATTTAACTTTTTGTCATCAATATATATACATAGTCCATGTTTCTTTCGCCGTCTTCATTCTTCAGGTCTTCTTGACAAGGCGTCAGCAACACAGTTCACTGACCCTCTGACCACCTTCACTTCAAAGTCATAGTCCTGTAGGTTTAAAGCCCACCTCATAAGTTTGCTATTGTGGGTTTTCATTGTCTTTAACCATTGCAGTGGTGAATGGTCAGTGCACAGAACAAAATGTCTTCCCCAGATGTAAGGCTTGGCCTTCTGGATCGCGTAGACTATGGCCAAACACTCCTTCTCCACGGTTGCCAAATGTCTCTCACCTTTTTGAAGTTTCCTACTCAGGTAGGACACTGGATGCTGGTCACCATTCTCATCCTCCTGGCACAGAACTGCTCCTACCCCGCTGTTAGACGCATCGGTGTAGACGATGAACTCCCGGTCGAAGTCTGGAGCACGCAGCACTGGATAGTTGATGAGCGCCTGCTTCAACCTCTGGAACGCCTCCTCACAGTCGCTGGTCCACGGGATGCGGTCATCAGCCTTCTTCCTCGTCAGATCGGTCAGCGGAGCCGCAATCTCGCTAAACCTCGGGATGAACTTTCTGTAGTAGCCCACCAACCCAAGAAATGATTTGACTTTTCTCTTGGTGGTGGGTCTAGGCCAATCACGAACTGCTTCTATTTTGGCCTCCAGGGGTTTTATCACTCCTCCCCCTTCCATGTGACCCAAGTATTTTATTTCTGGGCTACCCAGCTTCAGTTTGTTCTCTTTGCAGAGCCTAGGCCAAAGCACTTCCTCCCCTGGATTAAAGCGCCTCTCCCCGGCTCTCTGGACACACCAGGCTTTCTTTCTGACTTTTTGAGCTTGCAGGGTCTCTGCTGCCAGCTCTAGGTTTCTCTTTAGGTCCTTCCTCAAAGGGTCTATATATGTCACAACACCTTGTGGGTCATCCTGGGTGATCTGCTCCCAATTTTGTTTGATCAAATCAAGGGGCCCTTTCACCCTTCTCCCAAATAAAAGTTCAAACGGACTGAACCCGGTACTGGCTTGTGGCACTGATCGATAAGCAAACAAAAGGGATTGCAGCTTCTGGTCCCAATTGTTTGGATTCTCTGCCAAGTAAGCCCTAATCATGCGCATTAGAGTCCCATTGAACTTCTCAGTTAACCCATTACTTTCAGGATGATAGGCAGTGGTTTCCTTGTGCTTAATTCCACAGATTTGCCATAAGCGTTTCATGAGCTTTGATGTGAACGATGCGCCCAAATCTGTGATTATTTCTGAGGCAAATCCCATCCTGGACATATACCCCACCAAGGCATCTGCCACTGTGTTAGTTTCAATGTTAGTCAAGGGAATGGCTTCAGGGTACCTCGTGGCATGGTCCACAATGGTGAGAATGAACCGGTTCCCCCTCTTTGTGGCCTTGGGCAAAGGTCCCACAATATCCACCCCTATGCATTTGAACGGAGTGTCAATCACAGGCAAAGGGCACAACTTTGCTTTGGTCCTGTCGCGGTTATTCCCCTGCCTTTGACACACATCACATTGTTTACAGAACTCCCTGATCTGCTTTCCTATGTCAGGCCAGTAAAAATTCTGTGTGATTCTCTGCTGTGTTTTGTTCACCCCTAAGTGCGCAGCAAACATGTCAGAGTGCCCCCTTTGTAAGATCATGGGGCGATACTTTTCAGGTACCACCAGCTGACTTCTGATCCCATCTCCCCCTTTTGAGATATTCCTCAGGGTCTCTCTATATAAAATCCCCTTTTTCTCCAGAAATCTCACTGGGGTTTCAGGTGTTAGCTGGGCGTCTGTCACCTGTTCAAAACACTTTTGGAGAGTGGCGTCTGCCTTTTGCTCCTGTCCAAATCTGCTGTCTGTGGTTAAGGTTTCCACCACAGCTTCTGAACTCCCCTCTGCTTCCGTCTCTGGCTCATCATTACCCCCCTGAACTGTCCCCGTGGTGGCTTGTGAACGTGTAATCACTAGCACCCGTTTCACATGTTCAGCCAGGTCATTTCCCATGAGCACGGCTGCTGGCAGAGTCGATGAAATTGCTAGCCGCCAAACTCCCCTCCAGCCTTGAAAGTTCACAGGTACCTCCGCTACTGGCAGGGAGATTACCTGCCCCTCAATCCCTGCCACCTTCATGCTCTCATTTGGGATTACATACTCCCTGGGAATAATATCTGGATGGCACAGGGTCACCTGGGAACAAGTGTCCCGCAGCCCCCGATACTGATGTCCAAGTATTCCTACGTCCACCCCTGCTGTCTCAAACAATTGAGAATCTGTTCTCACCAGCAGGCAGCGCCTGACCTCCACAAGAGGACCATTTTCCTCAGCCTGATCAGCAGATGTAGCTGTTCCAGATTGAGTAGCCATGGCAACAGGCTCCCTCAGTGACAATGAGCCTTGCTCTTTCTGGACACAGAACACAGCTTTTGGCTTGGTCCCACTCGAATCCTGAGGCACAATTCCTTTTAGCTGCTTTAATTTCTCACACTCTGAGATTAGATGGCCCTTTCCCTGACAGAAATAACATTTTCTGGTGTATTTTGATTCTCTCTCATCTTGTTCCGTTTTTCCCTCCAAAATCTGAGGTCTTGGTTTCATGTCTGAGGGCTTCCCTTCACCATGGGCCCCTCCCCCTTGCTGGTTTTTCCCTGGTCCCTGAGAGTACTTGCTGTAGGTTTCTTTAGGTTTCCCCATCGCTTTCCCCTCACCCAAGGGCTTTCTTATTTGGGAAATAAAATCTGCAATCTCGGCGGCTTCTGCCACAGATTTTGGTTTCCTTTCCCTCACCTGGAATTTCAGTTCCCCATGCAGGACTGAATAGAACTGTTCCAGCGCTATTAAGTCTTTGAGCTGCTGAAAGGTCTCTGTCCCCTCCTGAGATAGCCATTTCTCTAGCAGCCTCACCAATTGGGCCCCCACTTGGGTAAAAGTCTGCTCTGGTTTCTTTGTGAGGGACCTGAATCTTTGCCTCAGCTGTTCCGCATTTATCCCATGTCTTGCAAACACCAGTTTTTTAAACTCTGCAAAATCTTTCATCAGTTCCTCAGGCATCTCGGCATAGACTTCAGCCAGGCTACCACTGATTAAAGATCGCATGATGGTCATCTTCTCAGTTTCCCTCACTGAGAAGTCCACAAACGCTCTTTCCACTAAGGAAAAGAACACCTCAGGACAATCTCCCTTGTGGTACACAGGGAATTTCTTCAGGTCAGCCTTAGACAATTGGCCTCCCTCAGAATCCCTATTGTTATTATTGTTCTGGTTCATCATTCCCAATTTTCTTAATTCAAACGCCATTTTCTCTCTCTGCAATTCCAATTCAATTCTCTGTCTCTCTATTTCAAATTGCCTTTGTTTCTCTCTTTCCCTTTCCTCCATTTCAAATTGCCTTTCCCTTTCCTCCCTTCTTTCTCTCTCTAATCTTTCCTCCACTTCAAACTGCCTCATCCTCAGTTCATGCTGTTGGGCTATGAGCAATTTTCTGAGTTCTGGGTTCTGTTCTCCCGTGCTGTCACCTTGCACTGAGCCAAATTCATCCTCAGAACCTTGGTCAACCTGGGGGTCTTTCACTTCACCCATTTCTGCCATTTGGCTTCGAGTCAAGGGCATAATCCCCCCTCAGAACAGGCTGCTTTAAAAAGTCAAGCCTCAAAATAAAACGACCACTTTTTTTTTTCTTTTGCCTCAGAACCAGCTTTCCCTATAGATTGCTGCTGTCCTTCAGCACTAATTGCAACAGTTGCGAGCTAGAGTCTACCCCCCTCTGCTGGGCCTCTCAGCAGGCAAGCTAGCTCACTTCTATTTCACAGTTTTGCCTCAGCTTTTTTCCCGCCAAAAACAGGCTGCCTCAGAGCACCCTAATCTAGTCTCCCCAGTTGGCACGTTCTTCTACTAGCGCACCTCCCCGTGAGGTACACCTAGAAGATTACCTACGCGCCTCAGATTGTCCCTGACTAGACCCCCCTTGCTCTGGGCACACTTGCCAAGGCTTTGCTGGACCGCTGGACAACTGGACCAGTCGTATCCCACACGCTGGACACCAATCAATGTGACAAACCCAGACCTACTGGGATCTGCCACACGTTAACTAAGCTGCCACCAACCATTCCCTGTAAGAAGTCACACAGACCAGGGATGGATTTTTAACCAATAAAAGAATAAGGTTTATTTAAAACAACACACAGGGAAAATAAAATGATCAGGTGAATAAAATATAGTAACGTGGCTTAGTCTCATTCATACATGCATACAGTTTGGTTCACACAGAACCCTTAACTTGAAGCACAGACCCTGAACCTATCAGTTCTGGCTAACCAACAGACACCTGAACCTATCAGGTTGGTACTGACACACAGTAGTACCCTGTCTGACACACAGACTCCCACACCAGCTTCTTCTTCCCAGCTGCTGCTTCTTCACATCCCAGCGTCTAAACGTCTCCACACACGCATCACATATATATACAGTACAGCCCCTCCTCCTGATGTCCCGCCTTCCACTCCCCATAGGATGGAACTTTCCCTCCAAACCCATGACAGACAGGTAACATCAGTGCTGTATGTAACACCAAGTTAGCACATATTTTGACTTTCTGGAAGAGATTACTGGGGTTATTTCTTTCAGCAATATAGCTGCAGCTGACATTGATAAGCTGCAGACAATGTCCATGTGTTTTTTAAAATTTGGTCCTTCTGTGAAGGTTCTTTTAAAAAAAAACTATTGGGTTAGAGTTCTATTTGGAACCAAATCTATATTCCAGGGACAGGGTGGCACTGCAGGCTAAACCGCAGAAGCCTTTGTATGCTGCAGGGTCAGAAGACCAGCAGTCGTAAGATCGAATCCACACGACGGAGTGAGCTCCCGTCGCTTTGTCCCAGCTCCTCGCCAACCTAGCAGTTCGAAAGCATGTAAATGCGAGTAGATAAATAGGTACCATCTCGGTGGGAAGGTAAGCAGCGTTCCGGGTCTAAGTCGTACTGGCCATGTGACAACGGAAGATTGTCTTCGGACAAACACTGGCTCTACGGCTTGGAAACGGGGATGAGCAACGCCCCCTAGAGTCGAACACGACTAACTAAATGTCAAGGGGAACCTTTACCTTTTACTATATTCCAGATTCCTTTTGAACTGTAAGTTACACAGGAAACTCTTCAGTATCAGTGTTTTCCAAAACAGAGCTGGCAATATATAACAGCATTTACATTTCATGAACTATTCAGTAAAAAAAAGAAAATCACATATCAAAGGTCTAGATATAGCACAATTTAGGAACCTAAGTACAGAACAGAGGAGCAGATAGCATCAAGATTACACCTTACCTTCCCAATAACAATAAGGGGAAATCATAAAGAGACTGCAATATAAATATAAGGAAGGAAGCAGGGAGGGACAGATGGAGTAATCATATCTGTGTGCAATTACAATATGCTTGTCCCCATGACTTGAACCATAGTCCACCTATGTCCACTAGGATGGATTGACTAATAGTTCAGTATGACATCTTTCATGTTCTCATTGTAAGTCCAAAGAGATGGAATGAAATTTGGGAGACAGCAAAGTGGATAACCAGCTCATCAGTCTGTGCAAACACTCCCTCCATTTAGAGTGAGAAGCAAAGCAGGCAAGGAGTTGTAGGGAGAGGAGTGAGTACAAAGTGGCAGGGAAATGAACTGAATTCAGAGTCAGGGGCAACAACAAACCCCTCAGCATTAAAATCACTGCAGACTTAGGTATTAAATCCTATGTTGTTGGACTACAACTCCCATCAGCTTTAGCTAGGAAAATCAACATTTGATTAGTGGCATCTGTAGTGCCATATGGTCCCCATCCCTGGGTTAAATAACTTGGGTGGTTTGCACCTCTCAGCCAAATTTGTAGGCACATGGCTACACTTGGAAGGCTGTCCCAGGATGAATCCAGTCAGATCGAAGTCTCCTATCACATTTAAAATCATTGTTGTCATTCACACAGAAATGTTCAAATATCCCAGCTAGTTGTGGGCAAGAATCCACACTGCACCTCAAATCACTACAATCTTATGAGGATCACAAGTCATTCATCTTCCTTTGTCACTAGCACCAACTTAGCTGTATGTCATATAGAGTCAATAGAAAATACACTGAATTTAATCATGCCAAGTCCAGCACAAACTGAAGAGTAAACTGTGGTGTGGTCACAAAGTGGGTTAAAATAGAACTGTAATCTCTGAACAAATGTCCTTGTTATAAACAATGAGACATTTTAGAGTTAGGAAATCACTTGGTGCTAAGATATTACTGCTAATTCTAGTTCATCCAGCCTGCTGATCTGGGATTTGGCAAACTTCTGTTTCTTAACTACTGACAACCAAATCTCAAATCAGAGAACTAATTCTGCTAATTTCCTCCCAAGCTAACTGCAAGTGAGAAATCTGTATTCAATGCTTAGCGTGGTACAATGCTGCTGCTAATATTCAATGAATAATTTAAAAAAATTAAACTCACTTCTGCCTTTTGCACATATATTATTAAAATGTCTACCAGAGAGAAGTAGACCTGCTTTTTATTGCTGATTACTACCACACCTTAACAGAGCATAGAGGGCGGAAATGGATTTTTAACATCTTGTCACATCGGATTTGCACAACACGTAAGAATAATCCACATGAAGGCATATATTGGCCCATCTTTTATAGAACAATTTACATGGAGAAGCAGTGTCATTGCATAACTGTTGGCTCTTGACTAAACAGATTTATCCCCTCATCTTTATATGGCAATGTGTACTACAGTGGTGCCTCGCACAACGAGTGCCTCACACAACGATGAATTCACACAACGATGCCTTTTTCTGTTAAATTTGTTGCCTCACACAGCGATGTTTCCTATGGGGGATTTTCACACAACGATCTCCCTTTTCGCTCCTGTAAAAGTGTCTTACAATGTTTGGACGCTGTTTTAAATGATTGCAATGGTTAGTCCACCTCCTGAAACCGATGCAAACTGATTTTGGTGTTGTTCTGACACTTTATTAATTTATGATGATTTTTTGAATTTTCTCCATTGGAAACCATTGGATGGTCTGTCTAATGGTTTCCAATGGAAAAAACAAAAAATCATCATAAATTAACGAAGTGTCAGAACAACACCATAATCAGTTTGCATAGTTTCAGGAGGTGGACTAACCATTGCAATCATTTAAAACTGCTTCCAAACATTGTAAGACACTTTTACAGGAGCGAAAAAGGACTTCACAAAGGCATTGAAATGTATTGAGTCGGCTTCAATACATTCCAATATAGGAAACATTGTTTCACTCAACGATGTTTCCTATGGGGATTTTCACTGACCGATGGCAATCCATTCCAACTGGAACGGATTAACCAGTTTTCAATGCATTCCTATGAGAAATGGTGTTTCACAGAACGATGTTTCACACAACGTTGATTTTTTTGGAACCAATTAACATTGTTGTGTGAGGCACCACTGTACTTCACTTCACAGAATCATCATCACCTTAGAACCACAAAGCTAGAAAGTATCCTGTGAATTACCAAGTTCAGCTCCTGACAGGGAGGCATAGTGGGGGCATCAGCTCTCAACGTCTGTCTCCACAACCAGATACTTAAACTAGCAAGCTATCCAGAATCTTAGAACTGTAGAGTTGGAAGGAATCTCAAAAGTCATCAAGTCCAACCCCATGCCAATTCAAGAAGACCATAGCTAAAGCATGGCAGATTGCCATCCAAACTCTGCTTAAAAGCCTCCAACAAAGAAGAGCCCACCACTGTGTGAGACAGCCTGTTTCACTATCAAGCAAGTCTGTCAAGATGTTCCTCCTTATGTACAACTGAAACCCTCTTTTCTTCTAATTTGAATCCACTGGTCTGAATCCCACCTTCATGAACTCAGAAAAACAAGCCTGCTTCATCGTCTCGGTGACATGCTTCAAATAGCTGAAACTTTGACTCATTTTGGTATTCATCCAGAGCATTACATGTGAACACCTCCATTATTTTAACTACTCAAGTTCTAAACGGCAGCACTGAAGTCTGGTCCTGATGGATGACTTCCAAACATACTAAGTGAATATGTTTGTTCACATCTGTTGACAGCTCATAAAAAAGAGACAATATCATATACATTTCCAAGTTAAGTTGTGCTTAAGAGCCTTGCAATGATCAATGCAACTGAGATGAGTAGCATGCCATGCGCAAATTCTTCTTTCTCTCCTTTAACGTAGATCTAGAATGGAAGAAAATTACCAACTTGTCTCTCGATGTGTTTTCATGTTGCCAAACCCTTCAACTTCCATTTAAGCAACATTTACCCAGCTGGGTTAGCAGGCATGAAACTGTAGCCTACAGGAAGAGAGAAGGGGGTATAACCAATTTATCCTTTTCTTTCTCTTCTTCACCATGTTGTTAGTATATCCAAAGAAACAGCCTCAGGATGTGTAATGATTCCTGTAACTACAGTTCTGAACTTGATTGCCAAAATTGTATTGGCTTCAGTAATAAATAAAACATTTTATTCCACTACCCACTTTTTGGAAGTAGCACCACTTATTTTCAATAATATTGGTTGGATTTAATCCAGTTCAAAGCTGAGCTGAGGAGCAGGGAAGTTGCCCATTGCTAATTCTATCACACTCAAGAAGAATCAGGGCCTTAGCTGTGGAACTCAAAAACAAAACCACTTTTTAAGGACATTAGATCTGTCAGCATTTCTAATCACCAGCTTTCAGTCAACATGTGCTTTATCAAAAACCATTCCCACTACACACAGACAAAATTGTTTTCGGAAATGGGATCTAACGAGCAAGGCCAAAGCCATGCAGTGAAAAAGCATGATAAGACGGCATCAAGTGCTGCTTTCAGCAAGCAATTGCATTTAAATGGACACATACATCAAACAATGCGATTAGGATATTGCTATATGCAATAGGAGTAGCATTAAGCTTGGCAAGGTAATGAATTTGCAGCTTAAGTTGCCAAAGATCTCTTAAACAGATGCAGTCAGCAATTTCCACTTGTGATCTTCAGTCCTCATCATAAGATCATGCTTTCATAAAAATCCATCACTAACTATGAGGACTGTGGAGTGTGCAGGGAGATATTTGCAAAAGACTTTCTGTTCTGTATTAGGAAATCTGATGCATTTGAAATAGTTATTTACGGCCAATATCATGCTTGCAGAATCTAATCTTGTTTTTGTTTACTAGGGCTTGCAATAATCTGCAGCAAAGCTTTTTACTGCAGGTTAGCTGCAAACAGGCATGAACCCATTTGCAACATGTGTCTTATTTTAATGTGATCCCCCCTCGCATTAAAACAAGATGTTGCCAACTGGCTAGTGCTTGGAGGCTTCCCAGCTATTGACAGAGCCAGGGTCAGGGCAGCAGCTGAGGATCATCTCCATTCAACATGCTGTGAAAATGGAACTGCACTGGCAACAGCAGCAGCAGAAGGACATGATTCACTGGGAGGTGGTCAACCTCCCCCAAAAAAGGCTTGAAGGAAGAGCTCATATTTGGGCAATGGAATCCTCAATGGAGAAGCCTCTTTGTTTCTAGCTGTGGTGGCAGGAGAAGGACACAATTCACCAGAAATGACCAGAGGGAAGAGCTCACGCTTGTTTCCTGCAGCAGCACCACCACCAACAGGATACAATCTGCCAGGAGATGGAAAGAAAACTGAACTGCTGGGGAATTATACCTGAATGGAGAAAAACTGTGCTCTCCCCTCCCTCCCCAGATACACCCACATGTCTTCCTAAATGGTTAAGTTCTCTAGAAGCCAGAGATTCACCGACTATAATAAAAGACATACACTTCAGAAGTATAAATAAAAATCTGAGTCCTGGAATTTGTTTGGTTTGACAGTAAAGAACTCACCGTCTTTCCACACAAAGTACCAGTCTTGGACATCAACTATGAAGGTCACCGGCTGATCTTGGAACAGTCACAGTCTCTCAATACTGTATAACATATTTCTTACTCAACTTTCCTGAGGGTGTATCTGTTATTAGCATTCCTTACCTGGTGATAACTCACCACTGTGATTTCCAGTATTTGACTTATGCCAGTGTATATAAATAATAGGTTTTTGGCCACTATGGGTTGCTAGTGTAAGCAATCTGTCACCCCAAGTCCATATGACTGAACTCTGGATGGCAAGTTACAATTATCTGAAAAATTCATTAAATAAAACTTTATAAATGAACAACTGGACTGTCTAAATCATTCCTACCTACACAATAGAAGCTTATCTCATTCTGCAAACTGGGACTCCTTCCTAGAACTTTATTCCAATAAATATGAATCTGATGAAATGGTCAATAGTTCATGAAAGCATATGTCAAATGAAGTTCAGCAGCCTTTAAAGTGCCACAAGACTCATTGTTGCCTTTGCAGCAAGAGACTAATGCACCTACACAAACACCCTGGAAATAAATTTCTTACAAATCCCCTGAGAGATTATATCCCCAAGATAACTATAAAAATTGCAGATAACAAGGGTTGTGCTCACACCAAAAATAATTCCAGATATTATTATGAAAGTTTATCTTTCTTTCACCTGATTAAAGGTTAGGAAGAGGATAAAGAAAATGGATGTTCACTTGCAATTTGAAATGGTCACAAAGGGAGATACAGGTTGGTTTTCACCAATGAGGCCAGGGGATTAGAAGATTAAAATTGTTTTATCAACAGGGTATAGGACTGGTACAAACAGAAGAGGAGATAGGCGTGTATCATAAATAAGAGTATACACTTGCAAATTAACTCTTCATCTTCTCCTACATATTTCACTTTCTTGCTTCCTCTGGTAGGTGTTTACAATGTTAATGCACAGGTCAAATCCAGCATTGAACATACACAGAAATGTGGCAACTACTGGATTCAAACTGAGTGTTCCACAGAAAGTGCAGATAAATACAGAACTCAGCTTTTAAATCAAGTTGTAGGAAGAACACAATGTCCCATTTGCTGTCACATTGTCAAATGGCTTGTCAGATACTTTTGATGCCTGCTTCATGAGGCTGCCAGAAAGTGACAGTCAAGGAAACCCATACATTTTATAAAGAGATTATGGAACAGGCAAATGTGCAATTCCTGCAAACACTATAAATGGAGTTATTAGAGACTCCAGCGCTCTGTGGAACTAGTGACCTTGTACTGCTAGTAACCTGAGTTGTATTGATCAAAATCCTGTTGCAGTGTGGATGGAACATAATACTCCAGACAAGACATTCCACAATCTTCAACTCACTATTGAAGAAACCAAGAGATTGCCCTGTTGAAATGAATGGTCTCCCACATATAAAAAGAGGTACTGGATATCTCCTTACAGAAGCTTCAAAAAATAAGAACAGTTCATATAACAGATAGCTGCATGAGGGAGATGGAACAACAAGTTGTGGGGAATTACATTTTATGAAGTGGGTGACAGGCCACAAACCTCATGTCAAATCAGGGTGGATAATTAATGGTACCTTAAAATTAAATTGATTTAAATCAGTTTACATTTTAAACGTATTTTTTAAAAATTTCGAACAGAAAAATCGGATTTAAATAAAATGCACTCTGTGCCAAATAAAACTTTTAAATCTTTTTAAATCTATTGTTTGTTGTTGTTGTAACTGTTATTATTGTTGTTGAAACAAATTAACATGACTATCCCTGCTTGGGATCCTTTTATGTCTGGACATCAGCAGGCAACAGAAGCACAGAGGACAGAGTCACCCTATTGTTGACTCAATGATGTGAGCATGTTCAATGAATCAAAAATGGAAACCTGTGAACCACTGCACATAGCCTTGCCCAGATAATCTAGTCAACACTGAAGAAAATCTGGAAGACTACTGCATGGTCTTCACAATGTTATTTTCTAGTTTCCTAATGTAAGAGAAAAGCAACTGTAAGAATCAAGATGAGGTATGAAAACACTTATCTCAGACCATTCTCTGGGTCTTGTGCTGCAATTTCATCTTTCTTTATTTGGCCCACTTACTTCACATTCTCCAACGGGAAAGCTTACAATGGTTTATTTGGGTTTCTAGGCAGTCTCTTTTCCAGGCACTTAACAGGCTGAGATCTGTTTAACTTTTTACAACATAACAGCATCTGTTCTTTTCCAGCTTCCCTTGCTACAATTTCCATGCATGGAAATACTCCCAAAAGTAATTCTTGTGTATGAAATCTTAATGTGACTCTAAGAAATACAAAAGTATTGCAATCCTCTTGAAACATCTTGGCAATATCTGTGTGCAACTCTCATAGCTCCGCATGTGTAGCTGGCTCTTTCACATTAAATTACTAAAATCAAAAACAATTTAGAAGGACACTTTTATTCCAAGAAGGCAAAACATGGACAGGATCTACTGTAGACAACCGTTGTTGCCTCAAATCCACACAATTATGGTAAGAAACAAAGCACTGAAGCAGAACTATTTTAAAAGCATTATTTCTAAATGGAATGGAAAATTCTGCTGAATTTCTTGTTCTTGCTGATTTAGGTTGCCTGGAATTTTAAAGCCCCGTGAGATAACTTGTTTCAAGCCTTTCTCTCAGTTCTCTGTATTTTACACACAATGTCTTTAGTGTGTCCCTTTGCCTTTGAAAGGAAAAGCACACACTCACAAAAGCACAGGACTCTGGAAGATTGTTCAGGAAGCTGCATTTCACAGTCTTGCATAAAAAAGCAATCACACTGAGGCAATTTGGGGAATTCTGCCCAAAATGGACACTTTTGTGCATAGACACACAAAAATAAAAGTGGAAAGTTCAGGGCAAAAAAACGCCATTCTTGCCAGTCCAGGAACTCTTCTGAGACTGTCATGAAATTCTTCAGCCACCATGCGTAGAAAAAATTATTTCCCCATTTTTGTATGAAAAGACAGGACAATCAAGGATTTGCATCTCTAGCGTTAGATAACAAGTATGCAATAGATGTGCGTGGAATTCAGAACCAAATCAATAGTTTTCCCAGCTTTCATCAGCTCTCTACTGCAAAAGAAAGAACCCTGCTTACAAATAAGAACTAAAAAATAACTTCTCTCTCTCTCTCTCTCTCTCTCTCTCTCTCTCTCTCTCTATCTCTCTCTCTCTCTCTCTCTCTCTATCTCTCTCTCTCTCTCTCTCTCTCTCTCTCTCTCTCACACACACACACACACACACACACACACACACACACACACACACACACACACACACACACACACACACACACAAAAGGAAAGAAAGAACTGTATTTACTGCACAGCTGGTTACATTGCTGATATACCTCAGGAGCAGCATCTGCTTTTATTTTCCCCAGAAATATGCTTATGATGCATTTCTTGATC
This sequence comes from Pogona vitticeps, assembly GCF_051106095.1. Lineage (NCBI taxonomy): Eukaryota > Metazoa > Chordata > Lepidosauria > Squamata > Agamidae > Pogona > Pogona vitticeps. The sequence continues at coordinate 42,220,221 of NC_135786.1, forward strand.
AATCTGTTTACAAATACAGTACCTGCCACACTCTGAGGCACATTATAAGACAGTAGCAACAGGATTTGAACCCCCACAGTAAAATACAAAAGTTTCCCCAAGCCTGTGGATATAAATGGCTCCAGAACTTCCCTAAGCAGCCTCTCAATTTTAATTGCTCCCTGTAGCATGAACCAATTAGGGAAGCAAGTCTCAGGCTGAAATCCTTTGAAGTCATCACATCTTGTACTTCATCTGCCTACAGCTCCATAGCACACAACTCAGAGAAGGCACAACAGTGGGACAGGTTTTAAGCATGTAAAATAGAACAAATACAGTTGTATTAACTATCTACAAACCTAGCTATCTCAGAAAAAAATTCAAAATTCCAGTCTAAAGTATTTAGATAATTTCTCACAATTCTAGAGCTTATCTGCCACCTTGAAGAATACTCATGAACTGCTCACCTGTACTAATACTAATATGAACTGCAAGGTCAGGCATTCTGAGATACCTATTCTTAAATTCTTAGAAGCAGAACCAATAAGACAACTTATCTCACTGCTTTTTAAAGGGTGAGTATATTTCAAGTCTTTTTTTCTTCTTTTTTGCTTGCAACTCCAGGTTTTAAATGATCCAAACTGGCCTCTTTGCCTTGTTCAGCAAAATTAAAAAGGAGGCCTAGCAAATATGCCTTAAAAGCCTGAAGGAAGAAACAACTGAGAGAAAACAGATTCATAATAAGGCCAAAAGACCACATTGTCCATATTTAAAGGCCAGTTGAGATCCAGAGCATAGAGGGCTCTGTCAGTTTGCTGACACAATTACACTTACAGAACCCAGTTGAGGACTATATTCAATAGAAAACTCAACACAGCTGCCTGTGTACAAGCCCATACAATTCTGTCTAAAATTGTGTAACCAGCTTGCAGAAGTATACACATGCAGGGAGACCAGCTCCTATGTCTGTTCTATGCTCCTGGAAAAAAAATGATGAAATTATTCCTCAGACATCTCTATCCAAAAATAAGGTCATCAATTTTAAGAGTCAATTTGTACACAGTTACAGTGAAAATGCAAGTGAAACTTGAGTTGCCGCTCTGAGTCAACAACTAGCAGCAAAAAGCCCTGGATGATCAGATGGCCTCCCGTTACTAGATAATTTGTAGGCTTTTTTGATATGCATCAGACTTTGATGGGGAAAAAAAGCAGTTCATGTTTCTCAGAAATCTGCAGGGGTTTTTTTATTTAAAAAGAATGGATTTTACAATATTAAAAACAAAAACACTCATATACATATACACGTATACACACCCGGGGATTTTCATAGGTTTTTCAGATTAGGGTTCACAAAATGTCTTGGTTGCACACAATAAATATGCCAAGCATAAGAACTTCAAGAATTGACTTCTGTTTTAATCCCAAATATTTTTAAGAAGAAAATTCTGAATGTTAATGAACAGATTCTTCAATGTTACTGCTGTGAACTGAATTTGAAACTGAGTTTATTGTTCTATAAAACTCACAATATTGTATGCAGCCGGAATGCCAGATCCGGAGGAAAAAAAAATCTTCCTTCTCTGCATAATATTTGGTCACAAAGCAGCAAGTTGTACCAACATCATAACAGACACCGCTGCAAATAAGTAACTATATATGTGGAAAGTGTCTTGATATTTTCAGGAAGCAAGAAAAACTACCAAATGCATAAAGGAAACTAAGAAAGTAAAGAAAGAGACCTTCAAACCTATGTACCTGAATGGCTTCTGTGGTGCGTTGAGGCCAGTGTTAGCCTTCCCCATAGTGTTATAAGGCAGAGAGAGAGTACCAATACCCCTTTGCTCAAGCTTCGGATATCCCTCTCACTCATTCTGCCAAGAAAAAAGATATAATAGTAAAATGCACATGTACATTACTTCAACTGAGAGCCAAAACATCACATTAACTTGTTCTTCTTGAAAAGGGCAACATTTATTTGATATTTCAGCATTTCTTAGTACATTCCTACCCCATCAAAAACATTTACAGCAGCACATATGTTCTTTGAAAATACAGAGTTGGCTGAAGTCATGAATTATATCCCAACTTAGCCATTCAACCATAAAAAGCTTTTGATCTAACAGATGATTCTTCTGGAAGAGGAAGTAATTTCCACCCACTACCCTTCCCTAGCTTCCAGAGCAGATTTCTGGAGGGCAAAAAAAGGAACTGAAGGAGAATGGGAGTTTTTGTAAAAAATTGTCTCCAGCACCTCCACTACAGCTAGCTCAATATCTGAGCTCATGATTTTTCATAAAAATATTTTGATAACATTTTTTGCTTGTATCTATTTGTAACACACACTACTCTCCAGTGAGGTTGGGAAATTTCCTGGAAATTCTAGTGAGCCATTGTGTACTGCCATCAACATGGAAGCCAACTATTTTCACCACACGACTGTTAAATTACAGTCAGGGGAAGGGGAATAATCCAGTGGATCCATGTAGTAAGGAGCTACATCTTGATATAAATAAGACACCCTCCTACAGCAAATCAAAGGCTTATCTAGCCTAGCATTCAGTTCACACAGTGATCAATGAGCAGCCTACAGAAGCATACAAGAAGGACATGAGTGTAATAGCTTCCTCTTTTTCATGGGCCCCAATAAATGGTCTTCAGAGATATATTTATGTCTGTATTTATTTGTTTTAAAAATGTTATCGAATTTTTTTTTAAAAAAAGGACCCAAGGCAGTTTACATCATTAAAAAGACAATATTTAAAAGCTAAAACAGTAAGTATACAGATATTAAAAAAGGATTAAACAAGTATTATATTAACGGTAAATAAAATCAATACAAAAACACATTTAAAACAAGAGAGCACAACAGTTCACTTATAATTTATGCTTTATATAAACTATATTTCTTTATTTCTGTTGGATGCCACCTTGAGTAGCAATTTGCTAGATAGGCCGTATAGGAAGGAAGGAAGGAAGGAAGGAAGGAAGGAAGGAAGACTCACCTCCTACTGGGGCTTCACAGCTACTGTCTGTGCATTGGCCAATCTCACACAGACTTGGTATTTGTAAGGAAGGGCAAACATCAGGACACCTGAAAATAAAGAAATAAAAGCTTGGCAATTTAATGGATCCAAAAAGTGCCAGTAAAATGTATTCACCATAATAATGTGCAAATATAGACATCACACCTCACTGACACAATCCTGTCAGCTAGATATATGATAGACCATTCCTCTCCTTCCCTTCCCATATTTGGCTACTTGCCATGTTCTCTGCATGACTGGGAACCTATGTACTCTCTCACTTTCAGCTCCATTAGGCAGGGGTCAACCTCTTGCACATGCGACTTTGCTCCTGCACACATGTGCGACTCCCCCCCACGTGTGCATGGTTCTATTGTGACTGGAACCTAACGTAACTGCTGTGCAGAGGGGGAAGATGGCTGTGCAGAGGAAGGCAAAAGGCATGCACGCACCCAGCTTACAGGCAGCCTTGCTGGGAACCCAGGATTCCTTGTTACACCTGAATAAGACTGTACAGAGATTAGACTTCCAAACTCCTATCTATCTGTAAGCAGTTTTCAGGATACTAAAATCAAATTGGTGCTGTGGCCAGATAGCCTATTATTTGTTCCTTATTACCAAAAGATTTGTAAAAGTTTATCACTTTTCTGCACTTCAACAAAAAAACTGGGGAAGCAGAGAAGTGGCAAACATCTCCATCACCTGAGAAATACTAAGAACCAACTTGTCAAGTGATTATATTCACACTATGTTAAGTAAGTGACTGCATTCAGCACCAAAGGAAGAGAATTGTCTCCAGCTGGAAAAGTCCAGTCTCTGAGCTTTCCTGCACCCTATCTCTCTTATAGTATTACACATCTTAATACTGACCAACATTTCTGCTCCAAAAAAAGAAGAAGAAATTTATGGAACTTACAGCTATCCTACGCAGGCAGAGTTCAGGATGCCAAGACATCAAGATTTGCTGAAAACCACCTACAGATTTAGCAGAAGTCTGACTGACTCCTCAATCGAAATTCAAGAACCGAACTGGCAACTCTTTGAGCCCTAGCCTGCCTACCCACCCACAGGATAAATGGGACATCTGCACTGCTACTAAGAATCTAGTTCTTCCTCAGATCTGCAGAATGACTGGCTGAGAACAGCAGTGAGGGACCAGTTAGGATGACCCAACTCCCTTGTTTCCATTTTAAAACAAGGTATGTTCGCCACGTGCCTTGTTTTCAAAGAAAAATGCTAACAGCGTGACAAGTTCAACTACAGTAACAGCAGGAACTAAGGATCCTCTATGGGGACCATGCCTGATCTAAGCCCACTGCTGGTACACTGTTCAGAACTTTATTTTCTTAAGTTTCTCATGCACACGCTCTTTCTCTGTCACACACACAGACACACAGAGACGTATATACACACACTGCCTTTCTTTGTATTCATTCAATTTCTGGTCTTCAAGAACATATTGACAAACAGGAAACATTAAGGGACAGCAAAGCAATCACAGAGAAAATAGCCCTCTCTGCACATGTTTTCCTTACTAGGAATAGAGAAAAACTGCAACATCACTGTATACTAACTGCTGGGATTTAAGAGGGTCCAGAGTGAACAACCACAGGAGCTGTAAAATTTTAGTGCTCAATCACAATTTATTAACAGTGAGCTAGACAGTGAATGGATGTTTGTGATGATGTAGAGCCCTGACTGGCACAGGGCCAGATCACAACTGTTTCTTATCCAAATAAGCACTGGATTATTTATTTACAAGTATTTTAAATCTTTCACTCTGCAGCAACAATTCTTAAGCTTTGTTTTATTGCAGCCCACTATTCTCCTGTGCTTTATTCTTTAGAAACCACCACATTTTATTTAAAAAGTTTCTGGATGAAAGCTTTGCTTCTGCTAAATTCTGATGCAGCTGAAATGTCATGCATCATGTTACTGAGCTATATTTGCCAGTCAAGGCACTGCTCTTCAGAATAGATGGAACACAATGACATGGACATGTCATTGGCCCAAATGTGCACGAGGAGTTCATGAACCATTGCTTAAGAACTAGAGTGATACAAGAACAAAAGCAAACTAGACATTGGTCAAATGATAATAAACTGGGTGCAAAACTTGCTAAGGGAGCACTGGAAAAAAATAGTAATTGCTCTCCCAAAGGAGAATAAGTCCAATGGGAAATTTGAATTGGAAGCATAAGACTTGATGTGATCCTCAGACAAAACCAAAGTATGAAAAGCAAGGGCAACATTAGCCGAGAAACATATCAATGCCTGTCTTTCCACTGCACTGGACTTTTAAATCTACATCTCAGAATTAAGCCATCAAGAATAAACATAAGCATTAATTCAAATTTCAAGATACAACTAAAGTCCACAGAATTCCTTGCTTGCCATGGATAAGCCAACAAGTTGGGCTTCCACCTTCCAATAATCCCACTTGTAATGGGAAGAGCTAAAGAAGCCATGAAGATTAAGTTGTGATTTGTTTACGTCAGTGGTTCTTAACCTTTGTTACTCTGATGCTTTTGAACTGCAACTCCCAGAAACCCCACCCAGCACAGCTGGTGGTGAAGGCTTCTGGGAGTTGCAGTCCAAAACTCCTGAGTAACCCAAGGTTAAGAACCAGTGGTTTACGTGACATGTGAACTGAGCAATAGAAATCTGATCAAATATTGTCTTTTTAATGATATAAGCTGCCTTGGGTCCTTTATTAAGAGCAAGCCAAGGTAAAATATTTTACGTAAATAACAAATATAAATAAATCTCAACAGTTTGCTATTTCAGTAATATTTGACTGTTGATTCAAGTCCTATATCTTGAAGCTGAAATGTGCAATGGCTTGAGTATGTTTTGTCAAATTCAGAGTTCTGAATTCCCATTAAGGATCAACTGAGGCAACTCAGCGCATCATAAGCAATCATATGTCTATGCGGACAGCATGCCTTCCTTAACCTCATCATTTTAGCTAAGTGGTTGTAAGTGGTTCAGAACCTCTGGGAAGGGCACCACATTGGAGGAAACTAGCAAAGATATGCATAATCCACCCCTTCAGTAAAGAAACCAAATGTCAAGGCTGAGAGGAGAGAAACAGAGAAATAGATCATGGTTGAAGGAAGATATATGGTTAAAAAATTGTACAGTACTGGAAATCCCACAGGCAAAGACTAGGGCAAAGCTCTCCTTGTTTAATGCAAGGGGGGCATGTGTTCCCATCAGCTAAATTGAGTAATTAACTTCCCAAAGGGCAGAAGGAGAATTTCAACAGGCAAACTGCTGGCATGCCATATATTTGGAATCAAAGCTCCAAACTCAAGACACATACTTTCCCAACGCAGGTCTTTATTTCCCTAATCCAGTCTATGGGCTAAGGGCATACAAACCTATAATAAATGACCACCCCTTCAAAGAGAACAAGACTTCATTTAAAGTGAAGTAAAACAACCACCCTTTATTATAATGGAATAGATCATGAAAAGTGTCTGCAGTTAAGTCAATGCAATATACATAAATAAAATGATGCAATAGTATCTACATGAAGGTATCTATCCATTTCTACACCTAACTGGATCTGCATTATGCCACCCACTTTCCACCAAATATATGACCATGGGCACATGGTGCATAGAATCCTGTATTAAAGCAAAAAAGTCAAGCAATAAAAAGAGATTGGAAGGGGTGGAGGAAAGGGAATGAAAGGAAAGAACCTTAATGCTGCACAGTTAGGACAATAGAAATCTTGCATGCATGTACAGATTAATGTGACTGTCCTTTGCCGCTAACTTGGTTGGTAAGGTTCTTTTCCCACCTCTAGCATTTAGGGCAACCCCCTGCCCCCTCTTCTTTTGCTTGCTTCCACCATCCTTGTTCTTGATAGCCTTCTCTCTCTGACCTGTGACCATGCAACAAACATGGAGGTCTCTCCATATGGTGGACAATCCATTTTATTTTTATACTTCTGACTGTAACTACAAATAGTAACTGTACGTAAAGAGACCTTTTTCTACTTTACATGGTTCTAGAGGGATTTTATCATGCAAAGTGCTAATTTGTATGAAAAAGAAACCAAGAAGGGGATATTGAGATTGGGCTGATCTCTCTAAATTACTTTGTGCTATTGCTTTTCTACCTCATATTCTGCTATCTAAAAGAAATCACCAAAATTCCCCAATGTGGACAGACACATATACATCTTAGAACAGATTTTTGATAGAAGGGAGAGAAGAGTGAGAAACAGAGAAAGAGAGAAGTTTTGGCATAATCGTCACTCATGAAATGGTCTTCGTGTTTCAAGACTATTTGAGTGTAGCGAGCAAATTCCTAGTCACAAACAAAGACAAACATTCATACATAGAGATAAACTCTTCCTGCTCTGAATGATTGGTTCGGGGACAGCAGGCTCCAGGACAGAGAAGCAGAAGTCTGTGCAGTTGCCCCCACTGTTTAATTCACCTGCAACCATTTCAAATGCCCTGTTACATCATTTTGAAATCTGGAATCATGATTACAGGGGAGACACCGGCTCCATCCCTCTCCATCATCACTTTATTCACATATAAACAAGAGAAGCCTGAAGAGAAGAGGTTCCTGTTCAGGTATACACTCTATATGCAAGCAAGAAGCCTAACAATCTGGGTTGTTTATACGAAGAGCTGGAAAACAAGGAGAACATTTGTCTTACAAAATGTCACTGCTCATGTGAGCAAAGCGATAAAGGTGGGGCAGAGCTAATGTCTCTCCTGAAACTATGCTAATAATTCTGCATTTCAGAATGGCTAAATAGATCTGAAGTCCCAGTCTGTCTAAGGTACAGTGGTGCCTCGCACAACGATTGCTTCATACAACGATGAATTCACACAGCGATGGATTTTTTTGAGGAATTTCCCCCCTCGTTTAACGATGTTCTCTATGGGGGAATTTCACTTAACGATGTCCCTTTTTGCTCATTTAAAAGTGTCTTAAAATGTTTGAAACCTGTTTTAAATGCTTGGATTCCATAGTGCACCTTGTGAAACATGTGCAAACTTAATTTGGTTTTGTTCTGAGTCTTCATTAATTTTTGGTGATTTTTTTATTTTCCCCATTTAAATCAATTGAATGGACAGTTCAATGCATTTAAATAGGGAAAACAAAAAATCACCAAAAATTAAGGACGACTCAGAACAACACCAAATTAAGTTTGCATAGGGTTCAGGAGGTGGGCTAACGATTGCAAGCATTTAAAACCTGTTCCAAACATTGTAAGGCACTTAAAAATGAGCGAAAAGGGACATCGGAAAGAGCTTCAAAAGCAGGAAAACGGAGATCAAAGAGCCCTTTCCAATGTCCATTTTCGCTCATTTAAAAGTGCCTTACAATGTTTGGAACAGGTTTTAAATGCTTGCAATCGTTAGCCCACCTCCTGAACCCTATGCAAACTTAATTTGGTGTTGTTCTGAGTCGTCCTTAATTTTTGGTGATTTTTTGAATTTTCTCTAATTGGAATGCATTGAACTTTCCGTCCAATGCATTCCAATGAGAGAAAATTCAAAAAATCACCAAAAATTAAAGACGACTCAGAACAACATCAAATTAAGTTTGCATAGGGTTCAGGAGGTGGGCTAACGATTGCAAGCATTCAAAACCTGTTCCAAACATTGTAAGGCACTTTTAAAGGCGCGAAAAAGGACTTCGCAAAGCCATTGAAATGTATTGAGTCAGCTTCAATACATTCCAATGGAGGAAACATTGTTTCACTCAACGATGTTTCCTATGGGTTTTTTCACTTAAAGACGGCAATCTGTTCCAATTGGAACGGATTAACCAGTTTTCAATGCATTCCTATGGGAAATGGTGTTTCACAGAACGATGTTTCACACAACGTTGATTTTTTTGGAACCAATTAACATCGTTGTGTGAGGCACCACTGTATTCCTTTTATCTTCCTCAACTATTTTGATATCAATATTTTGGTAACTCATCAGTTTTGACTGGAGATGGGGACGACTCACCATTTTGGCGAGTCGTCCTGCTTTGTGAGTCATCAAAAGTTGATGGAGTAGACGACTGGACACTTGTACATGACTCCCCACCTCCTGACAGGCAACAAAGCAAACCCACTCTTCACTTTTCAGCATCTAGTCTAAGTTAGAGGCTGCTCATCCATCTGGCCCATGACTGTAGTTTTGTGGAGACATTACAATAACTTGGAGGGGAAAAGAAGAAGCTGGATCATGCATACTGTCTGTGATACTCTGCTGGATGTCTGCAATAACTCAGATACATGCAGATTTATGTATTAGGAACCTTTGAAAAGCGGGACCTCTTATTTCATCATTCCATCTCCTGAAGAAACCTTTGCCATATGTTCAGCACATATGTCTCAACATCCCAAAGGGCCATTGCAATGCCATTGCACTTCAGCATCATTTTATCTTCTCAAAATGAGAGCAAAATTTGAATTCTGCCAAGCTACAATATTTTTTTCATATAATTCATTTTTTAAAAATCATTAGTCATAGTTCACTGACCTTTTAGCACATGTTTCCTACAGCAACTGGAGTGCTATGCTAAAAAGTATGCCTTTCTCTCCAGGTTCTCCTGCTTCGTCTCTCCTTGCATTTCAATGATGAGACATCTGCAGAAGAGCAAAAAAACAAAAATCTATCTATGCCTACTGCTATACATGTCCTTTTCTCATACTCTTGGGATGGCAACTACCTCATTTTGTCAATTTTAAAGCACTGACAAGTTTGAAAGTAATGCAGATTGGCCAGGATATGGCCTCTAGGGATGAGCATGGTGAAAACTTTTATTTTTACTCAGATTGGGTTCAGTGGGGGGCCTCTCTCGTTTGTGTGTCTTTTAGCCAGTTTTTTCTTTAAACCTAAAAGGGGCTGCCTCTTTCAGTTCTTCTGTCTCATTTCTTCCCATTCCGATTATTGCTGCTCATAGTTGAAAAAGCCCAAAGAACCATAAAAAAATACAGAACCAAGGTAAGACAAAATCAAATCTACTACAAACTACAAAGCAGATAGCCAAAACTGCAAACTGCACAATGCAAAATGCAAACACACAGCCAGGACGTGGTAAGCAGGCAGCAGCTTTAAACTTCTGGTCTTGGAGCCTGAGATGTTAAATCATATAAATCTCCACCCTCCACCCATGCCACCTAGCAGCCAGCCCTATTAATAGCACACCCACACAATTATCTTCCTCGATTTATATCCAACATTCAAAAACAAAAGAAGGAACAACAGGGGGGAGGAGGAATATAGCAAAGCAGCTTTGGGATGAGCTCTGCTCCCTCACCACAAGTGTGTGAGTCCTTACCCATCAAGTTGGAACCAACATATAGTGACTCTTAATAGGGCTTTCAAGGTAAATGAGATATTTAAGGAGTGATTTTACCACTTTCAACCCCCAGTGAGTTTCCAAGGCCAAGTGGGGATTCAAACCCTGTTCTTCAGAGTCCTTGTCCGCCACTTTATCCACTATACCACCCTGGGAATCCTCACCATAAGGGAGAAGGTGAACAAAAAAACCTCTTAGGTGAACTTTCAAGTTGCAAGTAATAGTCTGCATTTCCCTCTGATCACTTGCTTCCAGTTCAGGAACTTTTACTCAGCTGCTGACTCATTTTTAAAACAGAAAAGAAAAAGAAAAACACTTTTTCCTGAAAAAAGAGGAAATAAAGAAAGGATGTTGGAAAGGTTTTAATGCACCCCTTAGCTCTGTAATTCTTCCCAGAGGCAGTGACTCTGCACTAGTCATTCTTCCCTATGTTCTTCTTTTTTTGCTGTTTCCAGCATCTCCCAGTCCTTCAGGTAATTCTCTCTCTCTCTCTCTCCATTTCCCTTCATGTTTTCATGTCCCTTTCTTTCATTAAAACAAAGAATTCAAAATGAATTACAGTGGTGCCTCACTTTACGATTGCTCCGTTTAACTATGAAACCGCATTACGATGAACTTTTTTACGATGTTTCCTATGGGGGAATTTCGCTTTGCGATGATCGGTTCTCTGTTTCAGGAACCGATTCTTCGCAAAACGATGATTTTCGGACAGCTGATCGGCGGTTTCAAAATGGCCACCAGGTAAACAAAATCCCCCCCCCGCTATTTTCTGGGACGGATTCCTCGCTGCACAGGCAGCGAAAATGGCCGCCCTATGGAGGATCTTTGCTGCACTGTGAATTTCCAGCCCATCGGGACGCATTAAACGGGTTTTAATGCATTTCTATGGGCTTTTTAATTTCGCTTTACGATGTTTTCGCTCTACAGCGATTTTGCTGGAACGAATTAACATTGTTAAGCAAGGCACCACTGTATATTAAGTGTTTTTCTATCAAAGAACCCAAAAATGAAAGAGCTTCTTTTGAACTCTGCACACATGGATACCTCCAGTAAGGCTGTTTCACCACACCTTGCCCAAGTCTTGGGAAAGTCAATCATGTGGACTACAACTTCCAGAATTCCCCTGCCTGTGTGGCTAGTGCTAATACTGGCTTAGGAACTCCAGATGTTACAATGCAAAAGGTAGTTCTACTAGGTTCTGTATTATAATGGCCTTAGAAAGCTTCACATTTGGTAGCATAGGTAGTAGTTGATGCTTCATTAACACTAAAATATTCTGATAGACTCTTTATCATTTGAATTTTAAAAGTATCATTTAGTCATGAAACATTAAACCACCAAAACCTAAAGGATTTAACCTAGTCTAAGGACAAAAGAGTTAAAGATATGGTAGCATGATCAGGAAAAAAAATTGTACCTACAAAGGACACAATAACCTGAGATATCAAAGAGAAAATAATCTAATTGAAAATAGTTATTTTAGACTGAGGAAATAAAGTTGTAATTTATTTCACTTGATGTAATATGTGCTTAGAATCAACAAAACCTAGTTTATCCATATAAGCTTTCAGTGCGGAGCTTGTTGTTGTTACATGCCGTGAAGTCACTTGCGACTAATGACAACTCTATGAATTAGCGATCTTCAGAATGTCCCGTCCTCAACAACTCTGCTCAGCTCTTGGAAACTCAAGCCTGTGATGCATCTTGTCTTAGATGCCATTCTGAGTTTGTTGTTTTCAGAGATGAATACTTTCTAGTTGTCTGAATGAAAATGTCCCATTCCAGGCCACTTTAGTTCACTGACACCACACACTGAAATGCTTATATATTCCATTTCTTCCTTTTTGGTTTCTAGTTAACCTTGATGCGTATTTCTTACATTCTGTGTTCCAATTGTATGCCTTGTGCTTCATCAGACTTTCTTTTTACTTCTTTGCACATCAGCCACGAGATGTCTCCACACCAGGAAAGTATCTGTGATCCTACTTTTCCATTGCACCACTAAAATAACTTCATTGCTCCTCATTGCTTTGTGGCTTCATCCCACCAAAATGTTACTAGGGATGATTGACAGCATTATTTGAAAACTAGTTAATTTCCCAGCTCTGACCCGCAGACAGGGACTTACATTGTGCCCCTCACAATGCCAATCTTACCAAAGAATATTCTTAATGTCAAAAAAGTGTCCCATCTAAGGTTGGATCTAAAACACTATTAAAATCTCCTACTTCTCTGAGCAATATTGTCCCTCAGATGAAAGAGACTAGCTGTGCAGAGCTACAATTGTTTTGAAAATGCAAAAAAGGCCACGGGCAGTTGCCAACTAGATATGATCACAGTAACAATGCTGTTTCTATACTACCCTATAGTACTTAAGGTACTCTCTAGGTGATTTACAATTTAATTCTGCAGGCTACACACTGTGCCCATCCCCTGCAGTAAGCTGGATATTCAATTTACCGACCTCGTAAGAATGGAAGGCTGAGTCCACCTCAAGCCAGCTACCTGAGCCCAGGATTGAACTCAGGCCATGATCAGTGTCTTAACTGTGATACAGCAATTCAACCACTATGTTGCAAGGCTCCTGTACAGTTTTCAGGAGAACTGAAAGATTGTATCTGGTTTCTCCAACAATGTTCCTCAAAACATTTACCCTTCTACAAGTCTAAAATTTTAAAACTGTTTGACAGAACTAAATGATGGGAAAGGCAATGGGGGGGGGGGGAACGCTAGCACAAACAGTGAGTCACCTTCCTTGACAATTACACATTTGGACTGAAAGTCCTTGTTTATTGCGTACTGCTGGTTCTCCCAAATATGCAAGTATATGGAAAAGGAAAAGAGTTCTGTTTATACTAGTGATATGCTCCACTGGGTGTTGTTCATGCACAGAAGGTCTCAATGGTTTATCATGCTGCTGCTGCTGACCAAGCAATATATTGTGGGTTAATGCCCTTAAATGGATGGGAAAAGATCAAATTATCCTTTGAGAAGAACACACCCACACATACATACAAACTGCTAAGGAAGTCAAAAGACGTTGTCTTCTACTTTTTCCATGATGAGCAAAGACTTATCATACTTATTCAGACCCATCTTATATTCAGCCCAGCTGAATTTGCTTCTCCACGAACACTCACACAAGGCTATGAATAATCCCAATTTCCAGCAAGTCCACCTATGTAATATATATTTGTAATCCTATATTTGAATAGGCTATTTGAAACAAGAAAATTGTAACTGAATCACATAGCACATTTTGCAAGTGGTGAGAGTGAACTCCAAATTGGAATTCAGCACATCACCTTTTGCAGTCTAAAAAGCTTTGAACCATCTCGGCCCTTGTAAATTAAGAGGCAACTCACTAGCAGGAGAAAGTCCATGATATCACTACAGACCTCCAAATCTATTTAATGCTAGTGATGATGGGTACACTAGAAAATTTTCTGCAGGAAGATCTTTACAAACCCGTTGTGGGAATGTATGCCATAGCTAAACATATAAAGGTATTTCTTGTCATGTTAATATCCATGTTGTATGAACCATGTTGATCTCCTCATGTGATGTAATATGGTGTGTTACTGAGCAGAGCATCCTATTGGCTCATGTAAACCTGACAGTTGATGTTATGTAACCGGTAAGAGAATAAAAGGAGGTGCCAGACATCATTGGGGAAGCTGTTATCACAGAGAGCTGAGCTGTTTTCACAGAGAGCTGTTATCACTGAACCATTTGAACAGCAACTTCAGCCAATGATCCTGAGCACGCTTTGAAAAGATTAATTCGACTGCAGTCTCCTTAGTTCAGAGGTCTCTCCCTCTGGAACCTTTCAGGGACCTCTCCCATCACCACAGGTTGTTGGAGCCGGATTCCAACAAGTGGTGCCCTGCGTGAGGCCTACTCCACTGTGTGAGGCCTACTTAACAGTGTGAGGCCTACTCCACTGTGTGAAGCCTACATCACAGTGTGAGGCCTACTCCAGCGTGTGCAGCCTACTTCAGCGTGAGGCCTGCTTCTCAGCGTGAGGCTCCCAGAAGCTAAGAATACCGGTGGAAGGTCACTCCCTCACCCACGTCCGGCAAGGATTACAGCGCGCGCCTCGCATCTTTGGATCCCGGGTGAGTGATCCTCTCAAAGTTAGAAAACTATGGGTTCTTCACTGTCTCCTCAACAGTCTAAATATGTTGATGATCTTTACTATCTTTTAACGGAAAATGGACACTCTGCTACTAAAAAGGAAGTCGAAGCCCTAGTTTGGACTATCGGCGATATGTGTCCATGGGTACCCGAATCTGGAACTTTTGATTTGGAAAAGTGGACAAAAATTGGCATGAATTTTCAAGGCAATCCAAAAGTGTCTTCTCGAATTCTGTTTACCTGGTGTAAGGTCCGAGCTTGTTTAAAGGGACTTACACCAAATAACATTCTCTTTAGTCAACAGCTAGCATCTGGGAACAGCTCTTATCCTCCCTTGCCTCAAATCTTGCCTCCTCAACCTTTAAATCTCATGCCTTCAGCACCGCCGCCACCAAATTACAACCAGGGGCGGCTGCCACCAAAACCTCCAGATAAACTGTTGAGAGATGATGAGGACTCCAGCCCTGATCTGTTTCCCACTGATGAACATAACAAGGCAGTACTAATTAAACCCTCTGCGTCAGGTTCAACCCCCCATGGGCACACTACTATGCTTTCCAGATCCCTTGCAGCTGCCCTTTGTGAAGCTGGGGCTACAGATAACTCTATCTTATCAGCGTTTCCTGTTATTCGTGGACGACCCGCTGTACCAGCTATTCCCGGTGCTGATGATAATGACCCTGGCGTAGCTGGCAGACCACCTGTACCTGATAGATATGAGCCTATCCAAATGAAAGTGATAAAGGATTTGCTCCACAGCATCAAAGAAAATGGACCCCATGCTCCCTATACTAAAGCTTTGCTTGAAAATTTAAGTGAACAGAATCTGACCCCCCAATGATTGGAAACTTGTGGTCAGATCGCTTTTACCTCCGGCCCACTATATGCTCCTTATGGAGGAATGGCGTCACCTTGCCTTGCACAAGCTGAAAAAAATCAACATGCCAATCCTATAGTGCTAGTAGACAGGGACATGTTGACTGGGGAGGGTCAGTATCAAACCAACCAGCAGCAATTGGCACTGACAGATGTATCCCTAGAGCAGACTGCTAAGTTAGTTCTTAAAGCATGGAAGAAAATACCTGGAGGTGATGCTACCGCCAGTTTTGGCTCAGTTCGGCAGGGGGCGAAAGAAGTGTACTCTGATTTTGTGAGCCGACTATACCGTGCTTTAGAACTTCAAATAGATGACCCCAACGCCCGCTCCATGCTTATTAAACAATTAGCTTTTGAAAATGCTAATGATGACTGCCGATCAGCGCTTACCCCCATTTACAGCAAGAGTGACACGACCATCCAAGATATGCTGCGTGTATGTCAGAATGTTGGAACTCATACTTACAAAGCACATCTGCTAGCAGCTGCCCAAGTAGCCGCTAACCCAGTGGCAGGTAGGAAGTGTTTTTCTTGCGGAAAGGAGGGACATTTCCGTTCTCAATGTCGTTCGGCCCCCAAGGGCGTGGCTCGACCATCTAAAAAATGCCCCATCTGTCATAAGGGTTATCACTGGGCTAATCAATGCCATTCCCGCTCTGACAACCTAGGTCAAACTGACAATATTCAGGGAAACCAGAAAGCGGGCCAGCCCCAGGCCCGCCCAAAGAATTAGGGGCCATCATCAACAATGCCAATCTAGATGAGAATGGTGCTGGCTATTCTTTAAATGCGGGGATTGACCGGCAGGATTATATTCCACCTTTTGCGAAAGACTGCTTAGATGTAGCTCTGAGACGGGAAGCTGCCAAATGGGGTTGGCAAACCCTTGCTTCTCCCCTTACATCTGACAAAGGCATGATTGTGCAAACGATGGAACATTCCTACATTAACATCCCAAATCTGCCATAGCTAAACATATGAAGGTATTTCTTGTCATGTTAATATCCATGTTGTATGAACCATGTTGATCTCCTCATGTGATGTAATATGGTGTGTTGCTGAGCAGAGCATCCTATTGGCTCATGTAAACCTGACAGTTGATGTTATGTAACCAGTAAGAGAATAAAAGGAGGTGCCAGGCATCATTGGGGAAGCTGTTATCACAGAGAGCTGAGCTGTTTTCACAGAGAGCTGTTATCACTGAACCATTTGAACAGCAACTTCAGCCAATGATCCTGAGCACGCTTTGAAAAGATTAATTCGACTGCAGTCTCCTTAGTTCAGAGGTCTCTCCCTCCGGAACCTTTCAGGGACCTCTCCCATCACCACAGGTTGTTGGAGCCGGATTCCAACAACCCGTCAATATATGGTGCCTGGAACGCTGGAGTGAAAGCACTAATGCACTAGGTCAGTGATTCCCAACCTTGGGTAATTCAGGTGTTCTTGGACTGCACAGCTGGTGGTGAAGGCATCTGGGAGATGCAGTCCAAGAACATATGGGTTTCCCAAGGTTGGAAAGCACTGCACAAAGAAGTTTAATAATGGGCTGAGGCGTCTTGAAAACCTTCCTCACTGTGTCTAAGAAATTACCATTGCCGTATTATACCATTACCTTCCTTCCAGGAAGGTAAGCTTCCAGAAAAATCTTTAATTTCTTTTACCACTGAGAGGTAAATCAAGAAAGAAATCAGGAGTTAGGAAAGGTACAGTAGCACAAGTTTTAAGAACGAAGAATGCTGAGTTGGAGCTTTGATATCAAAATTTAGATCAAGAAATAATGGAAGACATATGTTGCTTTAAAAAAAATTCCAACAGAGATGAGGATAGTTCTTCTCACCACAGCCAGTTCTGACTTGAGTCAAGGGCAGTGTGCTTATGTTAATACGTCTATGGGCATGTTGTAAATATGCAATGTGTGGAGAAAGCAATCAAGGAAGTTAAAACTGAATCAACTAATGCAGGGTAACTGATCCTCTTAGGAAAAAAAAATCCAAAACATCTTATAAATGAGATCTTGATTACACAAAGGCTACTTCCCATTGCACTGTTAGTGTAAAGAGCCTTAGAACAAGTGCTGGCATCATTTTACACTCCTTTATGCTGGCAAAGAAATGAAATGGGATCTTGTTGACACTAACTCTTAAGCAAGCAAGCATATCCTGTACCACAGGAATTTCTGCTTATCCTCCAGTTCTGGACTGGTCCCCACAATGCACCCCGGTATCTCCCACCAGCAGAGAGGTTTTTATCCTATTTAACATCTAGATATTGCTGCAGGGCACCCTAACATAATAAATGATTCACATGGAGCTAAGTGATGGGTTCAGTAATTTGCAGGTGTAGATGAAACCATATGCTTGTAGCCACTTTGAATTGCCAGACATATCTTTCTTGCTAGACAATAATTTTAATGCAACACTGTTCAAGCATGCACATATATACAGTACTTGTACACTAAATATTTATAAAGCAGACATACACTGAAGACCTCAGGTAGCAAAAAGAAAAGGACACTCACACCAAGCAGAAAATCAATAGATGTTCAAACATCCATAATTATTATCTGAAGTCACTCCACCAATGTTGAGCAGATTATTTTGGATTCTATAAATATTTCTGACCTATCCAAATGACAATCTCATTTGAGTTTATCCCAAGCTTCACCAAGGATACTCTAGAGTGAGTAACAAGTGCTGCTCTGAAAAGGCACTCAGTTTGGTGTATGGATCTCAAAGTTGTTATTGCTAGGGTAGATAACAGACACAGGAATGCTCCACTTGCTTTGATGGGAACAGCATTATGCCTTGAATAAGACAGGAAAGACCAGCAGCGCCCCATGGTTCCCAAGACAGGTCTCATTCAGTCTATTGGAGATAAGACCCAGGTCTGAAAAATGGATTCAATAAGGAACAATACAATGTTTTACCTAGAGATTTTTTTTAAAGGTGGGTTGTATACGTTCTTGTTTATCCTTTAATGGCCTTTTTTTCCCCCCAAGACACTAGATACTTTGACTGCCACCAATACGAGTCTTCTGGAACATTTTGAATTTGGAGATTTTCTGGAAAATTTCAGTGCTCTAAATCAGCCTTTCTCAGCAGGGGCCCTGGCACATTTGAAGAGAGACACATACTGAAATTTGTGAGAAGGAAAGCCCCAAGGGTTTGTGTGGGGCCCTGGCAACTGAATTGATTAAAAACCCAAACAGCATGAGCCTAGCCCTTTGCACAGGCTTCCTGCTAATTTCATGGCTTTCTTAGAATAGAACAGAGGCATCTCTGCCTGCTACTTCCTCAGTGATTGCTGATGCAGGCACCCTGTCTTTTTTCACTGGAGGCCAGTCACCCTGCCTGTTTTTGATTGAAAGCCACCCATGACTGCAACCTAACTGAAACAACTCTATCTGCTGCCTCCACAGCAATTCCTGACACAGGCACCCTGCTTTCTTTGAAAGCTAGCCATGACTGCAGCCTAACCTGCTGGGGCAATTCTGCCAGCTGCCTCCCCAGCAATTGTTGATGCTCTCTCAATCTCTCTCTCTCTCTCTCTCTGTGTGTGTGTGTGTGTGTGTGTTTCCTTCATGTCTGATAAAGACCATGGAGAAAAACTTGTTGATGTTAAGGCAGATGTATTTTATCTGGCAGATATTTTTCAGAAACTTAATTTGTTAAACAAGACCTTACAGGGCAAAAACAGTAACCTTGAGGATAGTCAGGAAGCCATTGTTTCTTTCTTTAAGAAACTCTAAGTCTATTGGCACAATACAGGATGTTGGGAATTTTTACAATTTCCAAACCAGAAGACTATCGCAGAGACACTGAAGGAAGATGATGTGTGAAGCATCTCAGTCACATACACAAGGATATGCAACAAAGATTTAATGACCTGTTAAACCTGAGTATCCCGGATTGGATTATGAATCCATCTGAAGTACAACCACCCAAGTTGAGGCAGAAATTCAAGAGAGTTTGATTGCTCTTCGGAGTGATTTAACTGCACATCATCAGTTCAGATTCAAAAAGATTTTTGGATCAAAAGTGATCTGGCGAATAAATTTCCAACACTGTGGAGGAAACCCAAACATTTTTAATTACCTTTCCCTGAACATATTTGGTTGAGTGTGGATTCAGCAAGGTAGTTTCCTTGACAAAATCCAGGAACCGAACGGATACTGCAATAAGAGGTGACCTCCAACTGTACTTGTCTAATATGGAGCCTGATACCATGAATTTTACAGAAAAGCACCAAGCTCAAGGATCGCAGTAGGCCTAACAGATGTTTAATTTCATACTGTGTTTTTTAAAGTTTTGTCAAGCATGTTGGAATATTCATGTTTTCTTTGATGTTCAATAATAAATGATTTTATGTTTATCTGTTCATGTTGTACCTTTGTCTGGCCAATGGGGGGGGCTGAAACTGAGAATAGCTCCTGGGGGGGCATAGCCAAAGAAAGGTTGAGAAGGGCTGCTCTAAATAACTTGTGATTTAATCTGGCATGCTTATCTAACTTATATTTAACAAACAAAGGCAGAAATCCTGTTAGAAACAGCATAACTTAAAGCAGTTTGTCACTGGTAATTAATGAGTCTCTTTGGAGTTTTGAATGCATGCCAATGCTGTGCATAGCTGCATGCCCAAAAATCCAAGCAGGGACTCATTAATTAGCAGCAAGAAGCCACTGTAAGTTATGCTTTTGCCTTCCACAGGCATAATTAAGCAACAGGCTTTTGATCAAAACATTTTAATGTCCCATACAGTGGGTAGAGTTGCTGTGAGGATTAAAATTTTCCAGTTCAACAACAGAAACGAGAGACTGTTCTTAAACTGAAACAACCATTAATCACACTTCAGTTTTGATTTTAATTTGAACTCCACAGTCAAAAGGATTGTGGAATTCAAGACTTGGAATTAGTTTGAATTGCTATGCGTATTTGTGGTTCTACTTTATCCTTTTTGTTCCCAAACCATCAAAACACAAATGTACTTTTACACGTATTCCTTTTGGATAATCACCTTCTTAAAAAGTTCATCTTATAACAACTAAAGCACAACTAATCTGGGTTCAGACTTAAAAGTGGGTTTTAAAAATATACAAATTGCTTTGTCAGCTCGCATCATGCTGAAGCTGCCAGCTTTGCTTAATAGTGTACTGGCATCCATTCACTGTTACAGGTGAATTTTGTGAAACACCAGACTTTTTAGATATGGAGATTTTTTTTTCCTGTGGAAAAATTTAAGCACTGGAAAATTTCCCAGAAATGTTTTATCTTCACATCACTGCTGCCTCTTCCTGGAGGAACAGTGCCATAGATATATCAATTGTAGCTCTCGTTCTTTCTTCTGTATTTAAAACAAAAACAAAAAAAGACCCAGTCATTGACATTTCATAAACATCTCTGTATTGTCAACACAAACATAATTCGGAGCAGAGTTTCTAGCATATACAAGGTGCTGTTACAAACTTTCTACCTTCCTATGGCCAACCTAGTAGTTGAAACAGGAGCTTCCTTACTGATACATGGTGGAAAGGTAGACACATCTCTTTCACAATTAAAACCCTTTCAGCACAAATTATGGAACCACTCGGAAACCTTTGTTTCACTGGCAGGCTGCACCATTTTAAAAATTCCCTCCCTGACTTTGGGTTGAAGAGGATATGGCTACAGGGGCTCTCATTCAGGGCCTTCTGAGGATTGGCTACCAAATTGTGTCTGATTTGTGGGTACAACTAGGGCAAATACTGGAGGCCATTGTGAGGGTGAAAATAAAGAAGTATGGGACTCAGGTTATGCTATCCAATTTTATTGATCTACAAATGCTTACTCTGTAAGGATGTAATCACATTTCTGTTAAGCACTGCTAGAATGGAGACAGCATGACAGAAAATATTCTAGGAGTCCATTCACAGAAGACTAGATATTAGAATAGCCATTATTGAAAAGTTAATAATACCTTAACTGGGGGGTACAGCTTTATTTTCTTTGCTAACAAAAAGACTTTCTTTCTCCTATGGTCTGCCTACCAATTCACCAAAATTTTGGGAAAGTGCCTTTAGACACTGACCTTGCATTGATTAGCATGCTTGAATCAGATGTCTGTATACTCACTAGAAGTGTAAACCGATCTATAATGTTTTATTCATGTGGCCAAGGTTATTGTTTATGTACTTACTTCTGTTGACCTGTTGTGTACCTGTAAAATTTCAATTTAAAGAATGTTTTTTAAAAAGAATGGCTCATTAATATCTTGTTCTCTCAGTGAAGCTACAGCTATCCTATCATTGTTATTTTCTCTGTGTAATACAGCATTTATGGGAGCATAAGAGACTGACTGCTCCCTGTCATACTAAAACAGTGCAAGTACTGACACAATTTCCACAGACCCTCTTGCAGCTGCACCCTCTCTCAATACCCCTCTCTCTTTCCCCCCCAAAAGCTGTTATCCCATCATTCCCTTACCTATTTTGCTTATTTTTATTAGTTTATTAGTTTATTAGTTTATCACTACTTCTACTTTTCTCTTGAATATGCTCCATCTTTATCCCATCTTTCCATATGATAATCAACATGGCCAACAAAATGAAAAAAACCCTGAGCACAGTTATCTACTAATAATAAATATACATGACATAAAATGAAATAAAATAGAGCATATTGACTGAGAAGGAAGAAGTAAATGGCAAATAGCAATTATTTTGTCTGCCTCAGTACCAGACGCCTTCTGAATTCAGGCTGCTGTCCTGCACAAG
Source organism: Pogona vitticeps (assembly GCF_051106095.1). Lineage (NCBI taxonomy): Eukaryota > Metazoa > Chordata > Lepidosauria > Squamata > Agamidae > Pogona > Pogona vitticeps. The sequence continues at coordinate 42,242,315 of NC_135786.1, forward strand.
AAGACAAACAAAGGAGGTGTTGGAGGGGAAGTCCAATACAAATACTGAAAAGAAAGAAGAAAGAAAGAAATTCTCAAAATACAAATAAGCAACAACTTTCCTTACTTCCTCTTGTAGCAAGGATAATTGTCCACAACCTACAACTTGGAAAAAAAGGGGGGGGGAGCTAAAGATGTTATACCAGGTGACTGGATTAAAAGAATCCATCTTCAGCAGTCATGAAATGACATGTCCTACCAAAAACAGATTGTGTCAACAAAGCACATCCAATCTATTTCTATTCCCTTTTACAAACCATTCTTTCTACACAGTGAGGTAAAAATCCACACTCTCACTAGCAATTTATTTTCATTTAAAAATGCATTAGTAGCTCTTATACAAAACCCTCAAAACAAGCTCTCATTAAATAAAACAAGCACATTAAAGCATCTACGTAACACAAAACATTTTAAACTAGTGGCTGTTTAGAATCAGAACCAATACAAACTCCATTTAAAATTAAGTTTAACTTCAGTTTCTAGTAGCCGTGCCGTTCTTTTTTTAAAAAGCAAAAGCTTTCTGAGTGTAACTCCATCCAGCACAGGCTGCATCCCTGTTCCTTGATCTGTCTTTTGACTGACTAGGCGCAGCTCTGTCTTGTCTGTATTAAGTTTCAGTTCATACACCCACATCTAGTCCATTACTGACAGCAGCCACTGGTCTGAGCTGAAACAGCTTCATCAGATTTAGATGTCAAGGAGAAATAGAACGGGGTGGCATTCACATACTACTGATACCAAACCCAAAACTACAGTGGTGCCTCGACTTACAAACGTAATCCGTTCCGGAAGATGGGTGTAAGTCGAAATGGTTGTAAGTCGAAGCACCATTTCCCATTGAAATGCACTGAAATGCAATTATTCAGTTCCAGCAATCACACACACACACACACACACACACACACACACACACACACACACACACACACACACACACACAAAATCACTGCAAGACCCATCAGAAATGTGATTAATCCCTTCCAGCCGAAGGAGGTGGTGGAAGAAAAGCAAGCAGAGCATGCAAGACAGATGGATATGGAGAAAAAGGCAAAAGGCAAATGAAACATGCAAAACAGATTGGAAATGGGGGGAAAGCAATGCAAAAAGCAAACGAAGCATGCAAGACAGATCGGAAATGGGGAAACAGCAATGCAAAAAGCAAGTGAAGCATGCAAGACAGATCAGAAATGGGGAAAAAGCAACCACCAACAAATAAACAAACCCCCCAAACCCATCGGAAATGGGGGGAAAACACTCAAAAAAGCAACCAAACCCCCCAAGATCCATCGGAAATGGGGGGAACCAAAAAACAAACAAACCCCCCAAGATCCATCGGACATGGGGGGGAAATTCAAAAAAAACAAAAAACAAAACATGACCCATCACAGCACAGAAACATAACTCCCCCAGCCCAAAACTATGCTGCAAATACACACAGAACAATTTTTAAAAAGCTGAAAACAGCACCTTACCTTACCAGATAGCCTTCTCCGATCGCACACTCTCTAACTGCTGGGGTAAAAGAGCTACAAAGAAGCAGCCTCGTCGCCACCTACAGTTAGAAATTTGAATTTCCCGCATTTTTCCCCTGCCTTCTTCTGTTCATAAGTGGAAGCTCCCGTCGCAAGTAGAAGCAAAATTTTGTGGCCGGAGCTGGTTGTAACTAAGTCGAGGCAACACTGCTGACAGATGCAGAAGATTGAGAACTTCACCCTCACTCTGCCTCCCCTGCAAGTCAATATAAATATAGAACCAACATGTCCCAAAAGGGGTTATACAAATCAACCCGCTGACCTCTTTGACTGAGTATGGAAATGCTGCTGATTGGAAGGGCAAAGTGCAGTTTTCCACTTGTACAGCATTCTTCACTAGTAGGTTTGCTGGCTAGGGCTGGTGGGAGTTGGTGTGTGTGTGTGTGTGTGTGTTTAGTCGTTTAGTCGTGTCCGACTCTTCGTGACCCCATGGACCAGAGCACGCCAGGCCCTCCTGTCTTCTACTGCCTCCCGGAGTTGTGTCAGGTTCATGTTGGTTGCTTCGCAGACACTGTCCAGCCATCTCGTCCTCTGCCGTCCCCTTCTCCTCTTGCCATCACACCTTCCTAACATCAAGGTTTTTTCCAAGGACTCTTTTCTTCTCATGAGATGGCCAAAGTACTGGAGCCTCAGCTTCAGGATCTGTCCTTCCAGTGAGCACTCAGGGTTGATTTCCTTTAGAACTGATAGGTTTGTTCTCCTTGCAGTCCAGGGGATTCTCAAGAGCCTCCTCCAGCACCACAATTCAAAGGCATCAATTCTTCGGCGGTCTGCTTTCTTTATGGTCCAGCTCTCACTTCCATACATCACGACAGGAAAAACCATAGCTTTGACTATTCGGACTTTTGTTGGCAAGGTGATGTCTCTGCTTTTCAAGATGCTGTCAAGATTTGTCATCGCTTTCCTCCCAAGAAGAAGGCGTCTTTTAATTTCAGGGCTGCTGTCTCCATCTGCAGTGATCATGGAGCCCAGGAAGATAAAATTTGACACTGCCTCCATATCTTCCCCTTCTATTTCCCAGGAGGTGATGGGACCAGTGGCCATGATCTTAGTTTTTTTGATGTTGAGTTTCAGACCGTTTTTTGCACTCTCCTCTTTCACTCTCATTACAAGGTTCTTTAATTCCTCCTCACTTTCTGCCATCAGAGTGGTGTCATCTGCATATCGGAGGTTGTTGATATTTCTTCCGGCAATCTTAATTCCGGCTTGGGTTTCTTCCAGTCCAGCCTTCCGCATGATGCATTCTGCATATAAGTTAAATAAGCTGGGGGACAATATACAGCCTTGCCGTACTCCTTTCCCAATTTTGAACCACTCAGTTGTTCCATGACCAGTTCTAACTGTTGCCTCCTGTCCCACATATAGGTTTCTCAGGAGACAGATAAAGTGGTCAGGCACTCCCATTTCTTTAAGAACTTGCCATAGTTTGCTGTGGTCCACACAGTCAAAGGCTTTTGCATAATCAATGAAGCAGAAGTAGATATTTTTCTGGAACTCTCTGGCTTTCTCCATAATCCAGCGCAGGTTAGCAATTTGGTCTCGAGTTCCTCTGCCTCTTCGGAATCCAGCTTGTACTTCTGGGAGTTCTCGGTCCACATACTGCTGAAGCCTACCTTGGAGGATTTTGAGCATAACCTTGCTAGCGTGTGAAATGAGTGCAATTGTACGGTAGTTGGAGCATTCTTTCGCACTGCCTTTCTTTGGGATTGGGATGTAGACTGATCTTTTCCAATCCTCTGGCCACTGTTGAGTTTTCCAAATTTGCTGGCATATTGAATGTAGCACCTTAACAGCATCATCTTTCAAGATTTTAAATAGTTCAACTGGAATGCCATCACCTCCACTGGCCTTGTTGTTAGCCAGGCTTTCTAAGGCCCACTTGACTTCGCTCTCCAGGATGTCTGGCTCAAGGTCAGCAACTACATTGTCTGGGTTGTCCGGGATATCCAAATCTTTCTGATATAATTCCTCTGTGTATTCTTGCCACCTCTTCTTGACGTCTTCTGCTTCTGTTAGGTCCCTCCCATTTTTGTCTTTTATCATGTTCATCTTTGCGCAAAATGTTCCTTTAATATCTCCAATTTTCCTGAACAGATCTCTGGTCTTTCCCTTTCTGTTATCTTCCTCTATTTCTTTGCATTGTTCATTTAAGAAGGCCCTCTTGTCTCTCCTTGCTATTCTTTGGAAGTCTGCATTCAATTTTCTGTAACTTTCCCTATCTCCCTTGCAAGGTAGAAGGCCACATTTTGTGGACTTTAAGAACCAGAGTTCATTAAACATAATGTGTCTTGTGTCAATGTGTCTTGATTAGACCCTGGGCCCTTCTAATCCATCCAGTGAACTGGAGCCATGGAAGCTATATTTGGTTCAAATTCAGTTTTCCCTATACTAAGCACATTTGTTTTATTTCTTGCATTAATGCCTTCCTTGCATGGAACTCAAGAAATCCCAAACATGTCTTCCTCGTTTGTTAAACTCTAATGCTTCCACATTTCTGGTGTCTAGTTGCATAGATTATGTAATTTATCTAAAGTCACCTAAAAGAAGAAAAAATAAAGAAACCCAGCTTCTCTCCTCTTTGCTTGAGGCACTTGACTGATGGCTAAAAATGTCTAATTAAAAGAAAAACTGCTTTATGTCTCGAGTCTGCAATACACACTGTTATGTGTCACGTGCATTACTATTCCGCCACTTGCTGGTGATCTCTGCTCCTTCTTTTACAACCTGCAGAGAGATGCTACAACCTTTGCCAAGGTCCGGATGACAAGATAAAAGAATCACAGCTTGAATATTTATTGCAAAGGCATTCCTGCTTCAAAACTGCACAGCAGCTTGTTTCAAACTCAGATGTGGATGGGGGAAAATACGGTTAATTTGAGGCTGGGAAATAAATATACCCTGAGGGTATTTTTAGGAGGTTTGATCTGCGTTGTAGAAGAGGTACAGCTGAACGAGGAGGGACTCCTGGGTAGAAGCAGCAGGAAAATGCCACGTCTCAGGAAGTGCTCATTATATTTTAAAGTTATACACCTCTGCTGCTTTCTTTATTGTTGGCTATAATCATCTACAACAAACAGGGTGGCCATGTGCCCTGTTCTATAAAGGAGGATTGTTCTATTTGAATGAATACAGTGATGCCTCGCAAGACAAAATTAATTCATTCCGCGAGTCGTGTTGTATTGTGAAAATTTCATCTTGCAAAGCGCGGTACTAATGTTTGTGTGATTCAAAACAAACCAAAAGGGGGGGGATTGTCTTGCAAAGCACGGCCATAGAAAAATTCGTCTTGCGAGTCACAAAAAAAATCGCAAAATGCTTTCGTCTTCTGAGTTTTTCATTGTTTGAGGCATTCGTCTTGCAATGCATCACTGTATCAGTGGCTCTCAGCCTTGGGTCCCCACATATTTTACATTTCACAGGAATCCTGGCAAGCACAGCTAGTCATAAAGGCTTCTGGGAGTTTTACTTCATGAACATCCATAGACCCAAGGTTGGGAACCATTTCTCTATATGAGAAGTTGTCCGCTCGAGGTTTATAGATGAAACAGTCATAAGAACTAAAAGCAGGAGCACTGGTTGCTTATCCAGATCCAGATAGTATCAGACTAAGCAAGTGCACAGAACATCCCCTCGCATTCTTTTCCATTATGGTGAAATGCACTGCATCTTTTTTTAAACTTTGTCAGCCATTTCTAATTTCGATCTAAACTGCTTTTGGAGAGTATGGGCATGTTACATGCAAACCTGTCCAATCTTTTGTCCTCTTTTTTAGTGATGGGTTTATTTTATCTCTTTTTGATTATGTATAAATTGCCCCTGGAGAAAAACAAGACTGAGATGGCTAGAAAAAAAACTACCTACCATCTCCAAGCACCGCTAGAGAAATAAGAGTCAAGCTGGATCAGCTTGAAGGCCTGTACAGTCCAGCATTCTGATCCCATATTGACTAACCAGATTCCAATGGGTAGCTCAGTGAAAGCACATGTAGAGCTAGATCCTCTGTTTCACACTCCCCCAAAACTGGTATATAAAGGCAAACAGCTTCTGACATTGGAGATGATATACTGCTAGGGATGGAAAGAATATCTGCTAAAATACTCATTCTCACTGATTCCAATGAAGAGATACCTCCACAAGGAATTTTAAAGCCCACAAGACTCTCACCTCTAGCCAAGAGCAAGATGAGAAAAGCACTTTTCCTCCTGAAGTTCTCTGCAAAATTAATGCCTCTAGCACTCTTTACCTTTCAGAAGCAAAGCACACACAGCAAGCACAGAATGACTGAGTGATCATTAAGAAAGATGCAAAAAAGCACGTGTACAGGAAGCACAGAAGAACTGACAGATCATTATGAAAGATGCAAGCTACTCATCTAACGCCTCAAATTCTGGAACAACACAACAGCTATCTTAGTTTTCGGCAATTCACATGCAATTAATAAACAGCAAAATTCTGTGCAATAAAATGGCAACTGGGAGGCAAAATACTCTTTTGCACAGACCAGAGCTATCTTGTCACAGAACATTGTTCTTAATGCACTCTCTATCAAAAGCACTAGGAGGTTCCACACCATCTTGCTAGCAAGGAGAAGTATGTTACCATCCCTTGACCTGGCTTTGGAAGATGAAACAAGTGAGGATTTAATGTCCCTGAATATAGCCATCAGGACTAGAAGCCATTTGGCCGCACAACTCTGCCATAGTGGATGAAGAATATTCAGCCTCCTAGTCCTCCAAATTCATTCCTAAACTCCAGGCTGAGATGAAAAAAATGAAGCAAAGTTTAATTTAGCCATTTTTAAAAGACCCAGCAATAATCTGCCATTTCAGGGGGACACCTGTATCAACCTGTAGCAGAAATAAAGCATCTCATGGAATCTTAAAGATAAAAAAAAATATTATGGCACATGTATCCATAAACTAGGCAGACAGGGAGAGAATTTTATCCATCATCCATGGTTCTGCTATGATATCAGACCCTACCAATCCATCATTTTTGAAAAGAACTGAAGCCAAGCAACAGCTATAATTCACCATGACTGAACTCTTTCCAAGCCAGATTTAATCCCCAATGCAGGTGGAATGGGATATTAATAAATTTGCATTGTCCATCTCCCATGAAAGAATAATTCCTCAGTTGCTATCAGCACCTTTCTCCATATATTATTTCTTTTCCTTTCTCACATACCCCATCTACACCGCAGAGGTCTGTGGTGCAGAGGGGGATTATCCAATTTCATCAACAAAAATGCCATGTGAAGATTAGGCTGAGAAAGTATTCCCCAAGACAACTGAAGATCAGTATTATAGGAGATCAGGGATTTGAACAAGCATGATCAAAACTGGACTGCTGGCAGCTACATTACAATCACATGCTGCCCTTGCCCTCCATACATCATATAAGCCTGAATTCTTGCTTCTTGACTTAGCTTACTGTAGATCTGCTCCTGTTTTCTCCCTCCTGGCCCATTGTATTATGGACATAATCCACAGCTTGACAGTGGCTTTCCACTACTGCACACTCCTTGAAACTTGGCTACACACACATACACAAATAGATAGGTATATCTAAATTAGAGAAAAAGCAAGGTGGTTTGGTTTGTTTGTTTAAGTTAAAAGCGGTGAACAACAGAAAAGCCCATGTTCTACATTGCACTGGGTACCTTTAATGAACAGCTACGATTAAAACCGTACTGGTGCAAAGGAAAAGTCCTTATGTTTAACTATGATCATAGAATAATTGAGTTGGAAGGGACCTATAACACCATCGAGTCCAACTTCCTGCTCAGTGCTGAACAAGGAAAAAAATTGGGAGTGAGGCAGATGACAAGGATTTATATAAGCAGGCAGGGAGCATCTGGACCCATCACTTAAAGGACACAAGTGGAGATTGGGCTCCAAAAGCATTTATGGTGAGGAACAGGATCAGATAGTCCTGCAGTTTCCCACTGCTGAAATACCAGTCATGTAATTGTGCATGTTTAAAGGCAAGCCATCTCATAATACTGCACAAAGTCTTCATTTTTCAATGGGTTTTGATGCCAATTGTCCTCAAAGTCTGTGGCATGCAAAGTGTTACAAAGCAGACAGATGCTTTGAAGTAAGACAATGTCTTACTTCAATGGAATGCCCATCAGTCCCCCTATGTCTTCCCTTCCCACAGTCTTCTATTTTCTTTGCTTGGGATTTTTGCATATTACCAAATAATCAATGAGCAAATACAACCTGAGAACTACAGCTACATGGAAATTACAAGAAGATGCAAGAGAAGCTGAGGGAACAAGGGTGTCTCCCTCATTCTCTTGCAAACACAAGAGCATACATAAAAACAGGGAACAGTAATGGGTTTGCATTATGTTGCATAAGTGTTAGGCATCAGGGCAAAGATGTACCAATGGGAAATTAATGAAAAGACCATTGTAGAGAGAAAGAGAATTCATTAAACTGTCCGAGTCCTTGACAAGACATATCCTGATCTATGAATGTGTGAAAAGGAAGTGACCCACTCACTACACAACCCCAGGCAAATCATTTACTGTGTATGCACCTCCAATTTCCTCTGAGACAAATAAGCCTACATGAAATATGCATTGGTGTCTTCCCTAAGCCTGGCTAAGTCCAGTCTTCACATAAAGACCACTTCAGGCAAAGGATGAGGATGTCACTGTGCAGCCTATGACCATTGTTGAGATGTAATCAGGACAGAGCGGAATTAGGAGGTGGGGAGACCACTTCTGTATCCTACTTGTTTTTCATTATATGGAGCACCACCTCTTGACCTCTGAAAGTGATTTTATCTCGCTAGGTGGGGAAAGGAAATCTCACAACTTGCCGTCTCTCCATAGTGCTATTTCTTTCAAGATTAAACACTTCCATCAGCTTCACCTGTCAACCTGCTTGTCTCTGTCAAGGTCGCACACAGTTCAGTGTCCTAAGAGGAATGTTACATCTGGTTTATCAGCTTTCCATCAAGACTCCAGCATGCCTGCAGGCCAAAGGAAGAAGAAATTGCTCTGAGTGACAGATTCTCTCCATGACCTTGCTTGAAATGGTAGAAGTATCAAGGACTGTGCAACAAAACTCATAGTGCTACTGGGGGTGATGTAATGGAGGTGGAAAACTTGAATTCCTTGACATTCTCTTCAGGCTTGAAAAGTGACTTTTCTGAATAGAACCAAAACTTAGAAATATGTCACATCCCACATAGTCACTTTTCTGAAGTTCTGAACAGAGCCCTTAAGTCCACCAACTGGAAGCAGGTCTAAATCAGTGGCACAGAAAAGTGGGTGCACTGTAAAAATTTGAGAAAATGGTGTATCTGAGAAAACATGAAGCAAAGGAACTTGTCACCACTACAAGAATCAAGCTTGCAAGTTCATTTTCAAAATAATTCTTTTCTACTTCTCTTCATCAATAATTTAAGATATGCAGATAACAGAGAAAGCATGACTTCTGGTGAAAGAGAAAGGTGTAAAAAACAAGATTTCCATCAAACACTAAGTCAAAAAAGATGTCTATAGAAGAATAACACAACTTTAATGCTGACAATGAGATTATTAAATGTGTTTTATATCTTGGTTCAGTCATCAGTCCAAATGGATACTGCAGCCAGGGAATCAAAAGACAACCGACACTTAGAAGGGCAGCTATGACGGAAGTAGAAAAGATCATTAAGTGCAAGAATATATCTCTAGAGAACAAGAGCCAAGATCATCCACTTTATTGTATTGCTGATTACTATGTACAGATGTGAAAGGAGGATAGTGAAGAAAGCTGATAGGGAAGAAATAATTCCTTTGAAAGAAAGATGAAATGCCAGGGAGAAAAAAGAGTGGACCCTAGATTGAATCAAGCCTGAATTTTCTTTGGACACAAAAATAATGAATCTCAGGCTTTCACACCTTGGAACTCATCATGAAAAGACAATATTCACTGGAAAAAACAGTAATGCTAGGAAAAGTTGAAGGCATCAGGAAAGAAGGAAAACAAACTGAGATGGATTGACTCCATAGAAGAGGCCATAGCCTTGAATTTCCAAGGGCTGAACAACTGGAAGTTGGAAACTTTTGCTAATCCAGAAAATTTCCAGTGGATGTTAGTATACTTCCTACCAGTGGAAGCCAATATACTTCTTACTGAGACCTACTCTAGAAGACAGAAAAGAGATTCAACAAATAGCTGGAATATGAAATGAGCACCCAGGCATAATTGGGGTGTGTGGTGTCACAATGACTTTTTTTTTTAAATGTGGTCAATGCTACAACCAATAAATCCTTTTCCCTGTAGCAACCATCTACCTCTCTGTTGAAGGTGGGGGTTTAAAGACTTCTGCTAAATCCCGTTCAGTGCTGGCCTCTCTCCCACTGCCACCACATTAAATTGACATTTTAAAAAAAGGAATAACTGGGGGAAAGCAATCCTCACACACTGACACACTCAGGCACCCAAAAAAAAGAGCTTCTACAATAGCCCTTGTGATGCGGGAACTGTCCACAGCAACCTTATAGTTAGAGGTGCTGAAAGAAGCCACGGCTGAAACATCTGACAGTACAAATGCAGGAACAGGTGATGCCTTTATTCATCCATTAAGAATATAAAACAAACAAACAAAAAACAATATTTCAATGATAAATCGTCTTCTTCAAGGTCGTGCACCAAGTTCTTGTAGGTAGTTCCAAATTACATGCTGTTATTAGTCCAAAAGTCATATGGCTGATGGTGAGGCCAGGCTAGCTTCTTAGTTGGAAATGGCCGCAGTCTACAAATGGCTTATGGGGGGAGAGGGTGGCTTCAAGCCCCTTCTCAGCTAGCAATTTGGAATTTATAGCCCATCTCTGAAAATCTTACATCTTATAGGACATCTTCCTACTAATCTGCCCAGAAGAGCAGAGCCTGGAGGCATCTGGAATTCAAGTCTAGATAAAATTTGGATTAAGTCTGAAGAAGCAGAACAGGCTTAAGAGGGCATCTGATCCAATACGGCAAATAAGGCAAAATGGGGCACATTACCCTCACCCCATCCTCAGTTTTGAGTTGAACATAAACAAGCATTTTCTTGTTACAAAGCAAAAACGTGTTGTATATGTTTCTGCATCTTAAAAATGTTGTATGCCTAGAAAACTTTCAAATAATGCAACAGTTCTATGAGGAAAGATTAAAATGTCTGGGGGAAAAATGGCAGAGAGGTATACAGCCATGCATGGTGTGAAGAAAGTAGAAAAAGTCTTTTTCTTCTTCTCTCATTCTACTAAAACCTCATGGTACCAGAGCTTTCCTTAAACTGCACTGAAGGTCAAAGGTGGAAGACAGAAGGAGATACTTCTTCAAACTATACTACATAATTATACTATGGCATTTACTACCAAAAGATGCAATGGCAGTTTTAAAGCTTGGACAGCTTTAAAGGGAGATGAAACAAATTTATGGAGAATAAAGCAATCACTGGCCACTAGTTATGGCAGCTGTACATTACCTCTACTCATCAGAACCAGCATGTCCCTTAGCACCAACCAAGGAAGGTGTTGCCCTCATTTCCTGCTTGTGGGATTCCCATAAGAATCTGGCTGCCCACCTTGAAGACAGAATGTTGGACTTGAGAGGTTTTTTACCTGATCCAACATAGCACTGCCTATGCTTTTAAACAGCTCTAGAGTATGAAAGCCAGGGGCAGCCCCAAATAGAAAACTTTTTATGTTATTGCATGAAAGGGATTCATATTCTTATACTCCCAGTTTAGTAGGAACAAACATAGATGCAAAGATCTATAGTAACACATATTAGAACTGTCACTTTAAAACTATCACTCTTCCACCACTACCAGATGACATAGGAGTATAGAAAATCACTCAGACACACATACAGATGCAAAGGCTTCCTGCTTCTCTCATGATACTCGGCTACGTTAAGGAGATCTACTTTCTTACACAACACCAGTAAGAAACACTACCTAGTGTGCCGAGTTATAGCAACAGAACCAGTCATAAGGAGCACCCAACTTTTCCCTGTCTGGGTACCTTATCGTTCTGCTGAAGGTCACTCAATAACAGCCAGATGTTCACACATCCTCCAGGCAATTGAAATGTGAGCCTCCGTCCTTGAGCAAGTCAGAGAAATGCTTATCACATGAATGAATTACTTGAACATCATCATCTGCATATAGAGTAGCCAATTCACTTTTCTCCAGGGACAGCCAGGTTGCAGGAATAGAGCTACAAGGCAGTTTACTGCATGCTATTCTATAGCCCATAAAATCCTTGCCTGGTCATAGTGCCATCACCAAACAGTGCCATTTGCACCTCTGCCCCTCATTCCACCCACCCACCTGCAATTCCAAAGGCCTTGCTTCTGAGCATGGAAAAATATCCTTGTTGTTGAGTCCCATCAAGCCACATCTGCCTTACCGTGAGCCTAATTCCAATTCTCAAGGTATAGGAGATATTTAAGAAGTAGTTTGAGCAGTGTCATCCTTCCAAGGGAATTGCACAAACAGAGCTTAATGCAGATTACCACATGCCAAACAGGGATTTGAACCCAGGTCTCCTGAATCCTAGTCACTTTATCTACTACACCGCACTGGCTCTCCTGTAGGAAAACACACCCATAGAAACATTCCCTATATTCAAGAAATATTAAGCTTTATTACCTACTACAATCATGAAGCGAGAGTTTTAATACAGTCGCTCAACAATACTAAGAAAGGAAATTCTACTCCATTCTGCAATGCTATGGAGCAGGCAGCCCTTCAACTGTAATCAGCTGATATGATACATCCATCACAAGGGGACTGAGCATACTTGTTTTGTTCATTACCATTCATACCCATTCTGGTCCCCCAGTGTTCAAAGCAGTCTTGCTTGGGCACTATTTGCTCCTTTGCTGCTCAGGGCACATGTTTAAGACACCAGACTGAGGAAGGGAAAGCCTGGGTGCTTGCACATTGGCCCTGGGTTAGCCTCAGGCCTTCATACACTGTGGAATGCATGTACGTGTACCTGCATCTTGCACTTTCCCTGTTTTCCCCAACTTGCTTTTGGAAACGGTTGTGCTTGAATGCTCTGGCAGGAATTTGTTCTGGCTTCCTTTGGCAAGTAATTTCTCAGTCTCTTTGTTCTGCAGCTATAAAGCAGCAAGTTTATATCTGGAGTATTGCCTGCATGTGTAATTCTTTGACCATTTTTTCCAGATGCTTCTGACTAGACTTGTAGCTTGCCTTACTTGTAGAAAGAAATACATCTGTTGTGCAAGTATTTTATTTCTGAGCAATTCCTTATCCTTTGGAAAGTCTCAGCCTTTCCCATCTGTACAATGGGCGGAGGTTTGCTAGGATGGCTCTTAAATGCTATATACAGTACTTTCAGAATACCTGGCAGTAGGTGACCTGCTTGAATTCAGATTGCTCTATGATGACTTGTATTTCTTATATTTATCTTGTGAGATTCTTGTAGTCTGGATCATATGATCCACAGTGACCCAATACCAGTTGTGAATAATATTGCTTGAACAGCAAAAGCCTTGGACAATAGAGACGTGAATATACCTAACTGCACCTTGATGCCCTTCTTCTGGTTGCTACACCATGTATGTGAATGATGGGGTAGGAACTTAGAAGAAACAAGTCCATAGTCAGACACGGACATGTATTCTGTGCTAGATTTTGTTGAGAAAGCATCCATGCCACTTAACAAAATACATCCAGTTTCAATGCTATGGGAACTGCACTAGGCATGGAGCAGAAATAAACCCTTTGTAACATAAAATTTCAGTATGGCTTGCTATAGCAAGAATTTTTCCCTGCTGTTCCTTTCAGAAAGCTCTTTCATACAGTATAGGGCCCTAGTTTCCCATCTTTAAGCTCTTGAGATTGACATTGCAGATCAGTCTGAATTCAAGCAAGTCACTTAGTACCGGGTATTCTGAAAATATTTAGCTTTTATAAAGTGTCTTCAACATTAAGGTAGTCCACACCACTAGAAAGGTCTGGTCCAGGGCTTTGAACTGAGCTAAACCTCCCAGAATCTCCCAGCCAGCATGGCCAGTTGCATATTTTGGAAGCTGTACTCCAAAACAAACAAGCATCCTTTCCCAAGTTCTAGCCTGGACACAGGCAATGAGAGGAAATAACTTGTGCCAAAGTCCTTGCAAAATGTATTGCAATGTGCATCATTATTAATTACATTGCTGTGTCCCATTTCCATGGCTGGTTTCTGCTGGGATGTTGTCTTCGCAGCCGTAACAACACCTGCCCTAAAGAAAGCCTCTTAGTTATGTAGAATTTATGCATAAGTGTCCACAGTGAAAGCAGAATCTGCAGCCTCAAATTCTTTTTTCCACTACAAAGAAAACTTAGTGCATTTAGTCCATGACTAAACAGCACAACATCTGAGTTTCCCAATAATACTAACATTACATTTTTGGCTTGAGGGTTACAATATCATTTTTAAAGAGACATAAAAGGAAAGAAAATAATGCCTACCCCTGCTGTTCATGCTCTTGCTAGCTCCTTTGTATGCCATATGAGAGAACTACACTCTATATTCCAAATGAGAATGCATCCTTTGCCCCAAACCAAAAGGAAAAAAAAGCCAGCAGGGAAAAGTGACAGGACCAGCCCCACCTTCACATTCTGAGCCATTCAAGCCCAAAGACTGTGTGGCCACTGCTGAAATGCTATGTTGTAATCAGCAAATAAGGCAAGCCAGGCATACAGCCCTGAGTGCGAACTAGACAATGTGTTTCATGACAATGCCGGTTAAGATACTGTGGGCTCCTGTCAGCTCAGTTTGCCAGAAAGGGGGTCTGACAGGAATACTAAGGAGAGAGAGAAATAAAGAGAGGCACAATGCATTTCTTGGCTTGCTATCCCTCACAGCTTTGCAAATGACTTTTATGATTTTCACATGTTCATCCCCCAACAATTTAGCACCCTGGGAGTGCTGCTGGCAAGGCTGTCAGACACTGATGAGATTATATTATCAAGATAAAAAAAGAAGCTACAACCAGTGTTCCTGTTTCAGCAAATGCTAATAATTATCAAGGAATCTAACAGTATATTTAACAAAAAAAAATGCATTTGCCATTGCTGGTCCACTCAACACCTATTGTGTCACCATCATTAATGCATTTTTTAAATTTTTGCAATGCATTCATTTTTAGCTTTTTATTAAAGGACCTACATAACTGTGAGAAATTATTGCTGCATAAGAGTGCAGCAATTATCATGTGCTGGCAGAGCAAATCAATATTCTACATGCAAATTCTAAAAATGGGGGCAGCCCATAGGGCAATCTGAACATTGACAACGGCAGGTGCAGCAGTCAAGGTGGTCACTATCATTCACAAAGGACACCAAGCAGAAGGAAATTACCAAATTTGACTTCTTTTTTGACCAGTTAACCACTTCTCACCCAAACACAAAGCAATTGTCAGGACTGTTTTTCAACAGCTTCTTTAAGTATCAGTTGCTTGGAGCTACAAAGTAATCAAAATGCCTAGAAGAAATATTAGGGAGCACAAGAGAACATCCTGTAGACCATCTTGGCTGCTGATGTGGGTGTCATCAACATGTAATGTAAAATCCTTTTTCCTGCTGGCAACACAGGTATGATACTGTGCAGCAATATTGGGCCATTTGCTGGTGTTTCGAATTGTGGATACAGAAGCACAGGCTAATCACAAAATGTCAAGAAATATATTCTCCCAGAACTAAACTGATTTAGTTTTTTGGAAAATTATATAGTACAAAATAAGGAGAGTTGTTTCCCCCACTCCTTCCACCATCCAAAAGGATTTGCAAAGCATAAAGTATCACCAGGTCAAACTTTGTTTGGCAGATAGTATATGGTGGTAATGAGGGGCTTTCTATGACACTAAATTACACTCATAATTTAGGGAAGAATACATGCTGCTTACTTAGGACTGTATGGTGCACACAAGAAGATTAACATTTAACAGTAGTCACATACCTAAACAGAGAAGCAGCAGCAGTGAGTCATACAAATTGTTTAAGTGACTGTGCATCCTGTGCATCTATGTCAATCATGATCATCTGTATTTGCAATGTAGCTTGGATACCAATGCTAATGCAGCTAACACTGTAAATGCCCACTCAACAAAGAAGGCTTGGAATTCCAAACTCTGACATATTGGAAAATATCAGGCTACAAAGTATGAGGTGGGGTAGCCAAATAAGAACCGAACCTGCTCAGTAACAATGGAATACTGATTGCTGTTGGAGAAAAAAACTTGAAGGCTGAGGGAGAGGAGAAGATGAATATAATCTCATGAAGAAGCAGATACTCCATTCAGGAGTGCTCCACACCGTGACAAACTGCTGCAAGCCCCACTTCTCAGCTCTGATACAATCATTTTAGCATTCAAAGCAAAAAAATAAAAATAAAAAACTCAAGCAATCATCCCTTCACACTAATTAATGTGTTGGAAGGGAAGGACAGTTGCTCAAGCTATGCTCTTGCACAAATTCCATTCATTACAATGGGGGCTTGTGCAAGAGAAGTGACCACCAGATTGCATTGCTTGGTTCATATCTGGCTGCCTTCTATACTTTTGCACCTGCCACTCCCACCTTTACCACACAGCAGTGTCATCCCTGACATCAGAGTGAAAGATCAATAATCAAGCTTCATAATGTAGCTCATTGCCTCCCATTAGTCACTCCTAGCCCATCAAGTTAAATCACTGGGACATACTAAGCTAAACTAGCAATTATCTCATTAGCTCCATTATATTATTACTGGGTTTTCATGTTCATCTGGACTTTTTAGTTTATCTCATCCTCTCTTCAAAAAGAGAGCGAGAAGGAAATGAAGACACTATATATTATAAAATGGAAATTAAGTGCAAGGAGATTCCCCATGAATTCTGAAAATATTTTTGTTTACCTGCACAAAGCAAGGAAAATTACTCAGAATTCTAAGTAACTCACATACTATACAGTACAGTATATCTAAAATTTCTGGATTTTCTTCATTGCTGTTAACATATAGAAAAATCTTAGAATGGAACCTATAACTCATGAATTACATCTTGCATCTTCTCAGAAATGCAACAAACCTAACTACAGTGGTGCCTCGACTTACGATCGTCCTGACTTATGACCATTTCGAGTTACGACCAGCTCCAGATGCAAAATTTTGCTTCAACTTGCGGCCAGAGCTCCCAGTTACAAACAAAGAAAGGCAAGGGAAAGAGGCAGGAAATTCAAATTGCTAACCGTTGGTAGGCGAAGAGGCTGCTTCTTTGTAGCTCTTTCTCCCCAACGGTTAAATAGTGTGCTCGGAGGAGGCTTTGGACTGCCTGGTAAGGTAAGGTTTCTGCTTTTTAAAAACTGTTCTGGGTGGGTTTTACAGATACAGAACAATTAAGACTCAGACTACACGTTTTCTGAATAGTTTTTATCCCAGAGCTATAATTGCACTTAATAATGAACTTAACTTAAAGACCACCAGTAATGAACAGTTGGACAGTGTTACTTAGCCTGCAATGTAAATGTTTGTATTTTTAGTGGGGGATTTTTAGTGGGTGAGGAGTGTTTGGGGATTATTTTATGTATGTGCCTGTGGGTCTGGTCTCTGGGTGTCTGTGTGAATTTCGTTGTATGTGTATAATATGCATGGACTTACAATGATAATAAATTTATTTGTATTTATATTTGCAGTGTGCTTTTGGGCTGGGGGGTTTTCTGTGCTGTGATGGGTCTTGGGGGATTTATTAGATTGATTGTTTGTTGGTTGGTATTTTTTCTCATATCAGATTGGTCTTGGGGGGTTTGCTTGTTTGTTGGTACAGTATTTCCCCCCATTTCCGATGGGTCTTGGGGGGTTCCCTTGTATCTTGATTTTTTCCCATTTCCAATGGGTCTTGTGGGGTTTGGTTGCTTTGGGTTTTTTTTCCCATTTCTGATGGGTCTTGCAAGATATGCTTGCTTTTTGTTTTGCTTTCTTTGCATTTCCGATGGGTCTTGCATGCTCTGCTTCCTTTTTCTTTGCTTTCTTTGCATTTTTTTCCTTTGGGCGGAATGGATTAATTGCATTTCACTGCATTCCTACGGGAAATGGTGCTTCAACTTATGACCATTTCGAGTTACGACCGGAGTTCCTGAACCAATTATGTTCGTAAGTCATGGCACCACTGTATGTCATAATTTGGGCAAACCAAAGGTGATTGTTTTTGGTATCCTTCGCTACTTTGATGATTAAAATGTCCCTAATTTTGATATTTAATGTTGCAGTTTTCAATGAAAAGTCTTCAAACCAGCTAACTAAGTCATGGTGTGTCAATTTAAACAAATACCACCATACAATAACAATACTATGCAGAAAATGACTTAAGAGTAGTAATATACTGGTATAGTTCATGCTTCACTGACTATGTTCATGTCATTACTTACTGCAGTGTACAAATGCATCTATTTTCTACATCTTATATTTATATTTAAACAGTCCGCTGTGTATACCCTGCCCGGTCAAGTTCAAAGAATTCAACCAAATATTTCAGATTAACATACCAAAGGTGAACAACCTTTTCTGTGCACACACAACTCCCCAGTTTCTCTTTTCAAATGTTTTTTAACTTTTGAACTTCTATGTTGCAACTTTTAAACATGTAAGGATAGGATCAATGTTTTCCTCCCATCCCAATGTGCAGTATCCACACAATTGATAGTTTATGAGATTTGCTGCAAAGAAAATAGAGTCCTAATTTATAATGTTAAGTCTCCACACAACCTGATTTTATAATTCATGGTTTTCCTTAGTTCTTGCATTTAGGCCCAAAGAAATGCTTTACTCTTTCTCTTTTTTCTTCTTCCTTGATCCAGTTTATAAGCTCTTTGAGGCCTGAGCTCATTGCCCTTCTTTCAAATTAAACTGCTTTGGGAGGCTCTGAACCTTTGAGAACAGACTATAAAGAAAACTACAAAAGTAATAGCTTGAATTTGTTAGGCAATATCACTAAAGTGGATATGCTTATTTGTATCAGTTTAAAAACAAAAACAAAATAATATTGATCACTAAACTTTCTGCTTAACATAGAAGTCTCCCCAGAAACACAATACAATAAAAAGTTTTTCATAAGTAGAGGGAGGATTTCTATGACATGTCATTTTTTCCCTGCAACCTATGTTTGAGCTTATGGGTATGTTTGAACATGTTTCTGCATAATCTGGTGAGAAAGGCCAGATTACTCACAAACATGTTTGAACTTGCTTATGGGTTCAAATGTCGATTGCAGAGAAAATGTGAAATGTCACAGGAAACCTGACCCTACTTATAACCTAATAAACATTTTGCACCCTTAAGATGTTCTGTAAAGTTGATGTTGGCAGAAATGGAGACTGCAAAACAAGTTTCCATTTGGCCTTGTATGGATAACCTATCTAAACCACTGGTTTGAATCCAGAAATGGGAATTAGAGCTCAGGTGTTGTAGTCATATAAAATATACAAAGATCTTACAGAATGAACTCTACCTATCTATATCCTGTGCTAGCCCAATTCATGAAAAGTGGCATATTCACACCAACCCCAGGCCTTTCTCCCTCCAGCTGGACTTGGAGAACTTGAGAACAGATTCCCATGTGTGGGATCATGTAAGTGTGTAGAGGTATTTACACTGCATATCAAAAGCACAGAAGGTGTAGTCATATGGCACAGCTTCCACTCCCATTATTTGAATAAGCTGGAAAGGCATGAAAACAGAAGGAAAAAATATATCCTGTCACTTTCAAATGGGCAAGGGAAATAACTTCAGACACATAGACCCTGCTTATTTTTCAAGACCTCTTTTTTACTGGAGAAGCAAAAGTTACAACGCAATGAGGAGAAACAGGGGCATTAATTATTTGTTTCCATTTTATTTAAAATATTTACATACTTCTTCCTATTAAAATATCCACAGCAGTTTTCAGTTTTTCTTTTAAAAAAATCCTCATAAAATAGTAACACAAACCATCTGAGAAGCTGTACTAACAAGAAAGCTAGCTAAAATTAGACAAGATCAGAAGAACATTCTAAATAAAAACAGCTCCCCTGATTACCCACTAAAAGCCTTGAAGAAAAAAAGATGTTGATCTGTGATTCAGAAGATGAGAAGCACTGGTACCCCCCCCCCCCCCAAAATCTGTCTGTGGATGCAGTTCTACAGCTAAGATGCTACCATTAGGAAAAAAAACCCACTGCATCATCACCAGATATATCTTATTTTTGTGGCAAGAACAAGAGCAACATCCCCTTACTTGTGGCAAGATTTCTGCATAAGAAGAAAAACCTAAAGACAGATACAGATTGGAAGATAGAAGTTAACTTGTTAACTTATTTTGAATCCTATGCGTACGTGGAAACTAACAGGACAGGAAGACGCAGAAAGCAGAAGCAGAGAATGAAAAAGTCATAATGACCATGTGTTTAAGAACATAAAAGCTGGACTGGATCTCTCTTGTCCAGAATTCTCTACCTACAATGGCCAACCAGAAGCTCACGGGGAACCCACAATCAGGTCATCAATAAAACATCATATTCCTAGCAACCAGCATAAAAAGGCATGCTGTTTTTGAATAGTAGAGGTAACACATAATCATTAATATAACTAAGTAGCCATTCATTACCTTATGCTGCTTGGATTTGTCTCGTCACTTTTTATAGCCATTCAAGTTAGTGGCTGTTGCGTTCCCCCAGTGTCCCGTTTGTTTTCCCTCAAACACAGGTCCACCTTCAGACACGATGTGCTGTTTTCTCCTTTTACATGCTGCCACCAGTGGCTTTATCCACACTGTACCAAATATGTTTCTTAGACCGGGGCTGCCAAATATAACAGGTTTATTTATTGGTTGATTGGTAAATCACAGAAGTAAAGTCATAGATGTTCATTTATTGTTCAATCATTAAACTTGGATAGGATTACACGTTTGCTTGTTTGTATTCATTCCCATTAACCACTATAAAAAGATGTTCTGACTGTCTATTTTCTATTACAGTGGTGCCTCGTATAACGAGTGCCCCGTTTAACGACAAATTCGCATAGCGATGGCAAAAATGCCATCGCTTTTGCAATCGTATAATGAAGGTGCCTATGGGGAAAAATCGCTTTGCAATGTTTTCCCCATAGGCACCATTTTCCCCCAGCTGAGCGGTGGGAGCCTCCAAAGGAGCGCTCCCACCACTCAGCTGGGGGAAAATGCCTGCGGTGGCCTTCGAAGGACCCTTCCGAAGGGTCCTTCTTAGGCCACCGCGGGAGGAGGGTGGGGGGATCCGATGCCTGTCAGGCATCCTGGGCTCGGATCCCACCTGCCGCCGGTTACCCAGCCTTGGGTAACCGGCGGCGGGTGGGATCCGAGCCCGGGATGCCTGAAAGGCATCCGGATCCCCCCGCTCTCCCACCCTCCCCCCGCGGCTTGGATTGGACCTGCGGGGCCTAGCCCTGCCATGGCTGGACTCCCAAGAGTCCAGCCATGCCCGGGGTAGCCCCCGCAGGTCGGATCCAAGCCGGATCCAAGCCGCGGGGGGAAGGTGGGGAGACCCGATGCCTGTCAGGCATCCTGGGCTCGGCAGCGCGGGGCAGCGGGGACAGGGTGGAGGGGTCCACCCACCCACCCTGTCCCCTTTGCTGGCAGCCACCCCCCGCTGCTTTCCCCAGCCTGGATCGTGCTCCTGGGAGTCCGATTTCGGCTAGGGAAGGCAGCGCGGGGCGGCGGGGACAGGGTGGAGGGGTCCCGAAGGCTTCCAGGCTTTTGCCTGGAAGCCTTCGGGATCCCCCACCCACCCTGTCCCTGCCAGTTTTTAGTCCACTGGAACGCATTAACCGGGTTTTAATGCGTTTCAATGGGCTTTTTTATTTCGCTTTACGATGTTTCCGTATAGCAACGTTAATCCTGGAACGGATTAACGTCGCTATACAGGGCACCACTGTACTTTTATTTCTTATCTATTCTCTAACACACACCAACTTTCCAATCTCTGTCTTAACAGTGGTTGTTGTGGGGTCTTTCAGGCTCTTTGGCCGTGTTCTGAAGGTTGTTCTTCCTGACGTTTCGCCCGTCTCTGTGGCCGGCATCTCCAGAGGACTGGAGTAGGAACTCTGTCCATGATCTGTTGCTGTTTGTTGGATAGTATTTATAGCTGTGGAACAGCTTTTGTCTTTTTTCAGGAGATAGGGTGATCAGCATGTTTTTGTTGTGATGAGGGGGGAGAGAGGGAGAGATTGTCTGTCACTGTGATAGATGGGTGTCATTAGCTGGTCGTTTTGTTTGTTTGTTTGTTTGTTTGTTTTTGTGCAATGATCCCTGGTCCTTGTGGCTGGGTAAGAATTCGTTGACCTTTTGCAGGTTGTATTTTTCAGAATGGAGTGCCAGACAGTGTTTAGTTTCAGGCCTTCTTCTTTCCTATTGAAGTTTTGTTTATGGATTTCTATGGCTTCCCTGTGCAGTCTAACATGCAGATTGCTGGTGTTGTCCAGTACTTCAGTATTTTGAAATAGAATTTCATGTCCCGCTTGTTTTAGGGCATGTTCAGCTACTGCTGATTTTTCTGGTTGTTTTAATCTGCAGTGTCTCTCATGTTCTTTGATTCTGGTGTGAATGCTGCGTTTTGTGGTCCCGATATATACCTGTGCACAACTGCAAGGTATCCAGTATACTCCTGCAGTGGTGAGGCGGTCCCTTTCATCCTTTGCTGACCATAACATTTGTTATATTTTTGTGGTGGGTCTGAATACTGTTTGTAGGTTGTGTTTTTTCAAAAGTTTCCCCATGCAGTCTGTGACCCCTTTGATGTATGGCAGAAATACCTTATTTCTGGATGGCTGTTTTTTTCTCTTCAGTTTAGTGTTGTTTTCTTGGTTTGATGGCTCTTTCAATTTCATTCTTGGAATAGCCATTCGCCTGTAGGGCCCAATTCAGATGGTGGAGTTCGGTGCTGAGAAATTGAGCTTCACAGTTCCGATTTGCCTGGTCTACCAGTGTTTTGATTATTCCTCTTTTCTGTTGTGGGTGGTGGTTGGAGTTTTTGTGTAGGTCTGAGTGGGTGGGTTTTCTGTAGACCTTATGTCCCAATTGGAGGTCAGTTTTGCGTATGACCATGACATCTAAGAACGGGAGTTGGCCCTCTATTTCTTTTTCCATGGTGAACTGTATATTTGGGTGGATGCTGTTGAGATGGTTGAGAAATTCTTCCAATTTTAATTCACCGTGGCTCCAAATTGCAAAGGTGTCATCCACATATCAGAACCAGACTGTGGGTGCAAAGAGTGCCAAAGCCAGGGTCAGTTTTTCGAAATGCTCCATGTAGAAGTTTGCTATAACAAAGCTGAGGGGGCTCCCCATGGCCACTCCATGTGTCTGTTCGTAAAATTCATTATCCCACTGGAAATAACTGGTCGTTAGGCAGTGTTGTTACGCAATGTCTTGACACTTCAAAAACTCCTTTCTAACTCCCTTCAGTTTCCAGCTGTCCTCTTGACTCCGCTCCTCCTTTCCTGCCATAGGCTCCTGCCCTAGAGATCCATATGACAGACAAGCATGACTTGGGCATTCCCCCACAGTGGCCATCACTAACTCTTGCAGTAGGGAGTCTCACAATGTAAACTGTACATAATATTAAGTATTTCCTTTTATCTGGCCTGCACCTCCTACCATTCAGCTTCAATGGATGATCCTCACGATCACTGGCCAATACAGTGGTGCCTCGCTTAGCGAGCGCACCGTACAACGACGAATCCGTATAGCGATCCCCTTTTCCGGGATCGCTATACGGAGCACCCAATCGCCGCACCTCGTTTTGCGACGATTGGGGCGGCGGCGGCGGCCATTTTGGAGCCACCGATCAGCTGATCGGCGGCTCCAGAATGGGCGCCGGAGGACCCGAAATGGCCCCGCGCTGTGTTTTCGCGCCCTCGGCAAGCGAGGGGAGGGCGCGAAAACGCGGCGCGGGGCCATTTCGGGTCCGTTTTGAAGCCGCAAAACAGCTGTTTTGCGGCTCCAAAACTGCCGTGGACGACCCGAAATGGCCCCGCGCGGCGTTTTCGTGCCCTCCCCTTGCTTGCCAAGGGCGCGAAAACGCCGCGCGGGGCCATTTCGGGTTGCCCGCGGCCGTTTTGAAGCCGCAAAACAGCTGTTTTGCGGCTTCAAAACGGCCGCGGGCAACCCGAAATGGCCCCGCGCGGTGTTTTCGCGCCCTCCCCTCGCTTGCCAAGGGCGCGAAAACGCCGCGGGGGGGCATTTCGGGTCCGTTTTGAAGCCGCAAAACAGCTGTTTTGCGGCTTCAAAACGGCCGCGGGCAACCCGAAATGGCCCCGCGCGGCGTTTTCGCGCCCTTGGCAAGCAAGGGGAGGGCACGAAAATGGCTGCCCGGGGCCAGGAAACATCTCTAAGTGGGAAGTTTAGGGCCAATTTGGAACGCATTAAATGAAGTTTAATGCGTTCCAATGGCTTTTTACTTCCCGCTTAGCGAAGATTTCGTATAGCGAAGGTTAATCCGGAACGGATTAACCTCGCTATACGGGGCACCACTGTACAATGTGAAAGAAAAACCACTCTCAAACAGTTTTGTCTGCACCATGCTAAACTTGTACATATTTATTATGTTTTGTCTTGTTCATTTTTCTTCATACGTTGAACAGACTGCAAAGTTTCATTATATGGAAACAGATTCAGCTCTTTGGTCACCTTGATTACATATATTCATGTGCCCTCATAACCCTATTTAGGTAAATGGTTTGACACACATCAGGACAAAGAAACCATTCAAATTTGGAAAGCCTCCCATGCTCCTTAGGAAGCAAACAAAGGAGTCCATCAAATTATAGGTTCATTGTAACATACACCTAGGTAACCAGAAGAAGCCCACCTGCTCAATGGAAAATACAGACAAAAGAGGTGGACTGAGATTCCAGCAAGACAACAGTGGGGAAAGAACCTCACCGGCTGAATTAACTACAAGACCATTCATGATGGAAGAAGAGGGGCCAACCAGCCCAGGAAGCTCCAGAATCTGACAACTGTATTTGCCAGATAGGAACTGCCCTTACTTGGAAGAATTAAGAAGGCCAGGAGCACTCATTTCATGTAACTGAGGGGTAAAACATATGTAATTAAGAGGTGCAGAAACACATTCTTCCTAGCTTCCATGTGTATACAATTAATCTGTAAAGCAGGAAATCTACCTGTCTCATCTGTTTTGACCCACAGATAACCAATGCGGGGGGAGGACCTGTAGTCTCCTGAAAGCCATGCACAGCTTCACCAGCAGACCAGACATTGTGATGTAGTGGTTATTAGAGTGCTGGGAGTAGGATTGGGAACACTTAGATAATCTCTCTCTCTCTCTCTCTCTCTCTCTCTCTCTCTCTCTCTCTCTCTCTCTCTCTCTCTCTCTCTCTCTCTCTCTCCCTCTCTCTCTGACTCATCACCCTCAGAGAATTCTTATGAGAATAAAACCAAGTGTGGGACGATGCATGTTGTCTGGAGCTCACTGAAGGGAAACATAAATATAATAAATAAATTAAATAGAATGCAATAAAATGCACATGTGGCTGAACTTGAAAGTGAACATAGTAAAATACAAGACAAAAGACTGACTTGAGCTGCAGCGGAATTAAAGCTCCTTTCCCCACTTTTATTCAGATAAACAATCTTTTGCTAAGGTAAGCAACCTGATGCCTGCATTGGTATATTGTAAGCCTCAGCCAGCAGCTACCAGGTATCATGGGAGAAGTAGTCTAAAGCACACTGAAGACAACAGGTTACCTACCTATCTATATGCTTTCTTATAAGCAGATAACCAACCAGGGCTCTTCCCAAGGTCAGAGCGGCAAGGTCCAGCAAAAAAACTATGGCACCAAATTCTCAGAGCTAAAGTAAGACAGGAACCCTATTTAGATGTTCAATTTAAACCATACACCAGGGGTCCCCAACCCCCGGTCCACGGCCTGGTGCCGGTCCATGGCCTTGGCAGGACTGGGCCAGAGGGACAGATCTCCTGCCCCCCCACATGCGCTCTCCCCACACACACACACACACACACACACCTGGCACATCCACCTGCATGCACAGGTGCCTTGCCCACCCGCACATGCGTGAGAGAGCGCCCCACCCAACCGCACATGCATGAACATGCCCCGCCCACCCGCAAGCGTGGGTAGTACCCCCGCACACAGACCCCGCTCCCCCAACCAGCCTGCAGTTTGGAAAAGGTGGGGGACCACCACCATACACAAAAGGGGCAAGCTAGCCATGACACTTCTGTTTAAGCTCTCACGTGCAGAGAACTAAATCTGAAGTGCAAAATAGTCTTTATGCATAGACTATTTGTACATCATTAGGAATCCTGCTTGGGGGGGGGTGGAGTTCTGGCTGTGTAAAAGGCCCTGCTATGCTGACATGACTCAGATGCTTGACTCTTCAAGAAACAAACAACAGTAGTCAGAAAAAGTCAAATACTTCAGATGATATTGCTGTTATAAAAAAACAACATCGTTTTCCTCTATTTCAACTACAAAATTTATTTAACTTCTACTTCTTATAACCTCTTTAATAATGCTAAATGTAGAATTACAACAAATCATTAACACCAGCATTATTTCATATCTTATCATTCCATGGCTGCTCACACTCTGTGGCAAACAGCTTCACGGTTTTCTCACGTAACAATCAGCTATGCAACATTTTGGAACTAATGCTGAAATGCTTCCATTCCAATCCAGACATACTGCATTCAGTCAGTCACTGGCAGCTGAAAATATGTACATCATCTGGCTCATGGGCAGCTGGTGACCTCATAACATCCTTGTTTCAGCTTGGTGCGAGAGGCCGTAGATTTTAGACATTATGAAGAAGGGATTTTGTTCAAAGTTGCATAACAGATTAGCAAGCCAGCTGTGTTGGCAATTTAAGATTTCTTAATCTCTTTAAAACCAAGAATGGTAACTATCTGGACAGTTGTGAGGTATTTGTTTTCATAGACCACCTGATATGTAAGACAGCCAAGATGCATTGTTCTAAAAATTTGAGTAAGATGGCATGAAGGTTGAGCTGGTACCCTTGGTGGGAAAAGCTGAAAAGTTATAGAAGATTAGTAGGCTTCAAATCATCTACAGTAATTTTCCTCTAGAAAAACTGCTAGCTAAATCCAAGACCCCACAATAATACCCATTTACCCAGTAGAAGGGTCAGCATTATTTGCTCAGAAAAAACAACATTGTTTATTCTAGCATGTAATGTCGAAACTTTTGCCAAAACTCCCAAGATGATATCTAAAATACACTCTGCAGTTTTATACATGCAAATGTACACAGAATTACACAATATTCCTGCAGCCACATAAGAAAGCACCCTGAGCACAGACTTCTGCATATAATGAAAACATCTGAAAATACATTTAGATTTGCAAATAAAGTTTATTTGTTAGCCACTGTTAAATCTTTTTGGCATGTTGACACTGCTTAGCCCATGAAGCAAAAAGGCAGAACCTATGCCTTACATGTTAGGAATCACATGTGAAAAAGAAAATAGATCAACCATGCTCTGCCAACCTCTGTGCTCATCACAGCACAACAGCTGCATATAGCAGACCTGCATAGCACTGATTTCAGAAACACCCTGGACCTCTGGCCTCAGGTATGACTCAGGATTCTTATCCACCTATCAAACTAGGCAGAGGAAGAGGGGAAAATCCCACTGCAATTTAAGTTATGGCAAGAACTGTGTTGGCTGGGCTAACCAACAGAACTGTACTGAGACATATTGCCCAGGAACTCCATGAAGACACCCAGCCAAATGAAGAGTTTGTCAGGCAGCATCCCTTTTTTTTTCAAATGACACAAGTTTTTAGCAGCTTAAATGACCAGTGTTTGGAGGACCGAAAAGGAGGTACTTGGGTAAACAAAACCCAAACCCTGCATTGCGATAAAAATACAGTAACACCAAATGAATTAACTAACAGTTTGCTGCCCTTTCATTATACCTCACACTGGCTACCTCGATAATAGTATGGCTGGCATTGGACAACCGTGTAAACTGAAAGTGCACCTAAACAGACATTCCCAACACAGGTGACATGTGCTCGCTCCCACATTGTTCTCAAAAAAGCCTGCACTTGGATGATGGACATCAGAGTGTAAATGTTAATCAAAGCAAAGTAGTATGAATGGACACTCAGACTTCAATACAGCTAACATTTTCATGAGCTAACCTATGTTTCTTCTTTAGAACAATTACAGCAGCATGCACGGATCCCACTGGGGTCTCCCACACCATAGATTCACAAATGTGCCCAAACCAAAACAGAGCCAGATAAGAATCAATGAAGGTTAAATGCACTTTATATGGGTGTGCATGTATGTATGTATGGTGTCCATGTGGTCCTATAACAAAAACTTTTCAAGGTGATATGCACAATAAAACAGACAAAAAAGATCACTAAAAAATTCGTAGTAAATAGCATTTAGGTAGAATCTAATAAATGGGGGTGTTTAATTAATGTTTGAGAAACAAAGGCCAAATACAGCGCCGCCTTAATTGGCAAGAAACTGGGTTTCAGTGTCTTACACAAGAGGATAGTCACAGCTGGTGCTTTCCATCTAGACCAGACACCAGTACAAACAGGCAGGTCTCTTTGCCAGGTGAGAGAGAGTGCTCCATGTAATCCGGCTACAGCCACTGCTTCTGGAACAGCTCCCTGCCTCTCTCCCAGCCATGACATCACACTTCTCACTCAACTGCCCACGAGGCCACAGAGATCCTGTTGTCCCTTGCAGAAGAAGAAATGGGCAGGGGTTCAAACGGGGGGGGGGGGGACACCTCTCTGCCAGGAGATGCACAGCTGAAGGAAGGTCTTGCCGCCTACCCTCAGCTGCCCTAAATTCGCGGTTGCAAAGCCTCCAGCTTGCCCTGCCCCACCCCTTCTGGTACCACCGAGGCTTCAACGACGAGCCGGTGCCTGGCAAGCCCTCACTCAGTCTCACGGTGGCTGCATTTAAAGAAGCTGAAGGGTCATTCTCTCTGCAGGGGGAAGAAGCTTCCCAAGAGAACAGAAGACGCTGTGTGAAACTGACCTGTGAAGGGTCCTACGCGCGCCTCTCTCTCTCTCTCTCTCTCTCTCTCTCTCTGTGTGTGTGTGTGTGTGTGTGTGTGTGTCTCTAGGGGGCCAGCCCCCACTCGGAAGGCGCTCCACGGCCCCCACAGTGGTTCCCCTCTCAACCTCGCCTTCTACTTCCTCGCACGGCTCGTGGGCCGAGCGAAGAGCGGCGCTGAGGGAACAGCGGCTCCGAGCGACCGCTCCTTCCCCCGTCGCCGCACCGGCTGTGGCGGTTCTCTTCTCGTCCGCGTTGGGTCCGGAGACTTCGTTGCCTTGGAGAGTTCGGCGGGTTTTTTTTTCCATTTCAAACCAAACAAAAACAACAACTTTGCGCCTTATTCGATACGCCGCCGCCACGGTGCAGCGCGCGGCCCAAACGCCCCGCCGTCTTCTACGGGCCCACCCCGGCCCCCTCCCCGCCCAAAGGGACTTGGCCTGTTTCACACGCCGGCAAAGCCCCGGGGGCCGCGGCCGCGCGCTTCTTCCGGTACATCGAAGCAACGCTCGAGCCGCGGGAACAAAATGCCTGGTGATCTGAACGTCGGCGGCAATCGCCGCCTCGGTCGGGCTCCTTTCTCTCGGCGCCGCACCGAGCGCCAACACCTCTCGGTCCCCATTAGCGAATAAACACCGAGAGGGGAGGGGGGGAGACCGAAGTTCTCCGAAGACCCGATTCCTAGAACGAGCCCGGGGAAGTTTCGCGCCCAGCCAGCCAGCCAGCGAGCGAGCCTTCTTCCCCTAACGCGGGGAGTAAAGGTCACGCCGCCCCTCTGCCCGGCCTTCTCGCCGTGACTTGACCCCGCGGCTCGGCTCGGAGGACACGGGCACCGAGCGAGCCGCCCAGCCGGCCGGCCGCCGCTAATGAAAGGACCGGCGGCGTTCTCCCAATTCGGCGCACAGCGGCCGAAGGGCCGTCGAAGATCGCCATCCGCAAACTTGCGGGAGAAGAAAGGGAGGCGGCTCCCTTCGCCGGGAGGATCAAGGGCAAACTTTGCCAGCCGCGTCGGGCGCCTCTGCCTGCCAGACCGACCCTCGGAGCGCACCGTCTCTCCGGGGCCACGACGATCGTCCGCGTTCTCCCGCTCCCCACGCCTGGCCGCTTCCTTACCTGTTGGTGCCCCTTCACCGCTGCTCCGCCGGCGCGTCCTTGCGACAGGCCATGCGGCTGCTGATCCTCATCTCCTCCTTCCCCTCTCCCGGCGTACTGAGCCCCGAGCGGACGGGCCGTCCGTCCGTCCCTCCGTTCGCCTCTCCGGATCCGTCCGCCGCGGTGGGGAGGCGGCGGCAGCAGCAGCAGCAGCGACGCCACGTGCCCGGGGCCCCTCGGCTCTAGCGCCAGGGGCCGGCTGGCATCGCCCCTCCTCGTCCCTCCGGCAGGGCTGCCCGGCTTCTGTTGCTGCTGCTGCTGGTGGTGCTGGTACTTCTCCCCCTCCTTCGTCTCCTCCGCCTCCTCCTTCGCCGTCGTCCCGCTGCCCCTCGGCACACGCGC
Source organism: Pogona vitticeps (assembly GCF_051106095.1). Taxonomy (NCBI): domain Eukaryota; kingdom Metazoa; phylum Chordata; class Lepidosauria; order Squamata; family Agamidae; genus Pogona; species Pogona vitticeps. The sequence goes on from NC_135786.1 coordinate 42,272,452, forward strand.
GCAGACTTTGCAGGAGACTCCGCGCGGCACAGCATCCGGCTGCCTTTGCTCGGTGCGCCGCCAACCTGAGCCGCGCGCCGTCTTCCCGCGGGGGTGGGGGTGGGGCGGCTGGGCAGACACAGAGCCCGGCGCACGGAAGGCCCGCAGCGACCCCCAGAGTTCGGGGAGGGGACTACACCCACCTGCCGCCGCGCTGCAGCTGGGGGGGGGGGGAAGAGGTACTTTCTCCAAGGAGCGTCTTGCACACGCGTGGGCAGGGGAGATTCCGCCTTCGTAGTGGCCCTACCGTTAGGCAGACAGCAGATTTCGCATGTCCTGAAAGACCCGCAAATCGTTAAATATTTCCTTTTTTAAATGGGCTATAATAAGGGTGGAACAATTTGGACTCTAATGAGGGTGAAAGAGGAGAACGCAAAAATAGTCTGAAGCTTCACATTAAAAAAACTAAGATCATGGCCACTGGTCCCATCACCTCCTGGGAAATAGAAGGGGAAGATATGGAGGCAGTGACAGATTTTACTTTCTTGGGCTCCATGATCACTGCAGATGGTGACTGCAGCGACAAAATTACAAGACGCCTGCTTCTTGGGAGGAAAGCAATGACAAACCTAGACAGCATCTTAAAAAGCAGAGACATCACCTTGCCAACAAAAGTCCCAATAGTCAAAGCTATGATTTTTCCTGTAGTGATATACGGAAGTGAGAGCTGGACCATAAAGAAAGCTGACCGCCGAAGAATTGATTCTTTTGAATTGTGGTGCTGGAGGAGACTCTTGAGAGTCCCCTGGACTGCAAGGAGAACAAACCTATCCATTCTAAAGGAAATCAAGCCTGAGTGCTCACTGGAAAGCCAGATCCTGAAGCTGAGGCTCCAATACTTTTGGCCATCTCATGAGAAGAGGAGACTCCCTGGAAAAGACCCTGATATTGGGAAAGTGTGAAGAGCAGAAGGGGACAACAGAGGATGAGGTGGTTGGACAAGGTCACAGAAGCTGCCAACATGAATTTGACCCAACTCCGGGAGGCAGTGGAAGATAGGAGGGCCTGGCGTGCGCTGGTCCATGGGGTCATGAAGATTCAGACTTAACGACTAAACAACAACAAAACATAGAGGTGAATCTATTGATGAATGTTAGGGGGGGAAATAAAAATCTTCTGTCTGTATTCACTTTTCCTTAAAAACAAACAAACAAAAACAATAAACTTTATCTCTTTTGTGGGGGGGGGGCAACATATTTTTCACCTTTTTCTGGAGGAACTAGCATAGATTGCCTTGGGTGCCAAAACTTCTAGTTACACCTTTGCTTTTTTATCATTCTGTTTTTACCATCAGGAAACAGGATGTGAATTTGTCACATAGATGTTTGTGGAAATTTACCTCCTTTAATCAATGGGTCTGCTCTACATGGCACTAGGAATTGGATATTGACTAATGTTATAGACACATGTCAGTACTGTATAGACCCAGGGTACACTGGTGACTTCATCCTGAAGAGGGGTTGGAATATTTTCAAGCCTGTGGATTCCTTTCCCTTATGGTTACTTGCTGGCATAGGCAGGAATTTTCTATACACAAACATGTGTGTGCACACACAGAGAGAACAATTTACTCTTTTGCTCTCTCACACTCTCTTCTATATGGACTACTGGCCAAACCTATGGCATTACTTACACTGGTACATTGAATGCTTTCAACTAGAGATGGGCATGAACTGACAAACCATCTCTACTTTCAACATTTAAAGCTGCTCAAATTCTTTATGCTCTTTAGGTTGGAGTGCCTTTTTCCACCCATTGCAGTTTGTCTTTGGCTTCACATTGCAAAGTTTAAAATGTGGTCAGAGCACAGGAAAAAAATCATCCTGAAGCCATAAGTTCAATCAGACTGAAGTCTCAAGAATCTGCAAGCTTTGATAAACATTTATCTACATCTCTATTTCTCTGTGTTGCTGTCCTCTGTCCTCCCCTTAGATGCCTCTCAACATTTGCCTCCTATCCTGATGATTGGTTTGCTTTAATTCCCTTTGAAAAAATTCTCACATTACACCTTGGTCATAGAGCATTCCTATTGATAATCCCTGTGATCCTTCTATCTCTTCTCTCAGATCTCTTTCTCTGATCATCACCCTTGCACTGCTTCCTACTGCCTACTTCAAGACTTGGTCCACTTCTGATCTCCCTAGTGTTAAATTTGTAGGTCTAATGACACATCCCTATAGATTGCTTTGACTAGACGTAGCTCACACTGGGTTTTCCTAGTATTGATCTTAGGAGTCCTTTACCTGGAAATATCTGGAATGGAATCTGACACCTTTAGCATGCAATCTATATACTTGACTACTTATCTGTGGTCCCTCCCTTAAAACTGAGCTTCTGGACAACTTCTGCTTAAGAGAGGGAAGTAGCAGAAATTGTTAAAGTTGTGTACTTTTTCACTGTTATCTCAGCTAGTCTTTTACTGGCCCTTAGTGAAAGAGAAAGGTGATCCCACAACCACTCTGATGTAACTCCAGTTCCCTACGAAATGCAACAGGTTGGTTAGATGCAAAATCAGCATCTGAGTTGAGGAGAGGAAGAAAGAGAGAGAGAGAGGTCTGGCAAGGTAGCCTCTTGAAACATTTTGGAGCAAGAAGCTAATACTGGAGGCAATAATCGGTGCCAAAGGTCAAGCAAACCAGCACTCTGTTTGCAAAGAGCAGCAAATGAGGTCACCAGAGGTACATTTCAGCCATTCTATTTTGCAACAGCCTCCTATATGCAGGATGCATGAGAGGGGAAGAAGTACAAAATGAAGATGTGCGGTTAGAATCAAATTGCCCCATAAAAAGAATCACAATAAATTTTGCCCCTCCCAATTACAGGGGACAGGAAAATGTTAAAACCCATTAAGGGCTGTAACTTCTCTTGATTAATTGTCCAGGGTGCATCAACCTATTTGCTGAGCTGCACTGTATTAAACTAATTATAAATTACTATATTGCTCATTGCACACCAAAGTAAGGTAGTCAATTAATGCACTGCACCAAAGACCCTATTTCAAAGTATCCATTGGTGTGTTTCAGTGATCTAGAGGGTTCATTAATTCTTGTGTTGGTTTAAAGACTACTCAAGGACTGTTCTTCTCTCATCTTCAAAAATATGTCTGCTGTCAGAAAGTGCATTGCTGCTCCAAAGATAATGATCCTATTTTTCAGAAAACATTTGCAAATCATCGCAATGGGGAAATTTTAAAAAATAAAAAATGTGTGCTGATACAGAGCATTCTTTAACATTTTGATTCCAGGAAATTGCTGACCTTAATTCTTGTGCAGTCTAAATGTAAAATAAAACACTACAACCTATCAATATGTGTTACATTTATGAAACAGAAGCATCAAGATCTCCCACCAGTTATCAAGTAAGGCATACAAGGACACTCCTTGGCCTGCTCTAGTGATAGTGCTTGAACTCCCCAATTCATCTGCCCAGTGATCAGAATTGCTACTCAGCAAGTGTGTGGTAGGCAAATGATGATCCACTTCCACACCATGTAGCACATCAGGCGGCAAGGTTTCTCCAGCATGAGTGTTTCGGTGTCCTCTCATGTGGTATGTAGTGCCTTCAGGTTTTGTATCAATGCTCTTCGCCAAGTTATTTGAGGTGCCAGGGTAGTCCAACTCATTGCTACCTTCATGCCTTGTTCATATGAAAAATATGGACAGCCAGTTGGAGTCTTCTACAATGTAGAAGTTTACATGAGCCACTCGTTTGGAGCACCTCCTTGTTGGTAATGTGACTGAAATATCAGATCTTTAACATTCAGAGGAGACACCTTTGCTGAAAGATGTTGAGCCTCTTGTTGATATATGCTAACTCCTTCCAAGTCTCACTGGCATAAAAGGCTTTCAGGATCACAATAGAAGCAAACGGACAGAACGTAACCTTCAGTGATATGGCTGGTGAGGACCAGAACTTGTTCATCTTCCTGAAGACAGCTATCACCTTCCCAGTGTAGCACTTGACAAGTAGACAGATAAAACAAACAAAACCAGACATATTTGATTTTAGGGCAACTGTGAGGTGGAACAGAGAGCTGCTGTTTACCTCCAAAATGGAACAGATCCTATTTCTTCTATTTGGCAGTCATAGAGCTAAAAAGAAGGTCTGCAATTTGTATTGAAAAGGGGGGGGGGGAACTGAAGTCAACACACTGCATTGTTACACTGAATTCCCGGGACTAAAGAGAAGGTGAGTAAACCCTCAACCCCAATGTGAAGACCAAGATCTTCCCTCTACAATCATAGAGGCACGATGGAGGGCTCACATGAGATAATTGTGCACTATATATTATTCTACAGCCTCTGCACCAGCTATTTCATGTAGCTTCAGGGTGAAGTAAAAGATGTGCATTGCTGTTAGATAGCCCATTTGGGTTCTGGAAGTCTTTTCAATTTATTTCTCTTTGCTCCCTTTCCCCCACTTTCACTTGGATGAATGTGCAAAGATGAGTGCTCTATGGGCTTTGATTGGGTAGGGCATTAGGATTAATCCTTCCTATTCTTCCCCTGACATTTTTGTACATATTTTTCTGTCTTCGGGATTTTCACTTCTTGTTGCAGGTATGCAATACCATCAACTGTGTGTGTTTAGTCGTTTAGTCGTGTCCGACTCTTCGTGACCCCATGGACCAGAGCACGCCAGGCCCTCCTGTCTTCTACTGCCTCCCGGAGTTGTGTCAGGTTCATGTTGGTTGCTTCGCAGACACTGTCCAGCCATCTCATCCTCGGTCGTCCCCTTCTCCTCTTGCCATCACACCTTCCTAACATCAAGGTTTTTTCCAAGGACTCTTTTCTTCTCATGAGATGGCCAAAGTACTGGAGCCTCAACTACCTGCCAGAATACCATCAACTACCTGCCAGAATTCCGACCATGGTGTTAAGGTTTATCATATCCATAAATGGGAAGCACTACATTTGTCTTCTCCACTTATTTTCAGAGTGTGTGTGGTTTTTTGTGGTTTTTTGTTTGTTTGTTTAAGAAAGAACCAGAAAGGGCCAGGTGTCACATTCTGGGTAGAGGAGATTGAATGTCTCTTAAAAAGCACTGGATGGGTTGGTTCAGATCTGTAGGGCCTCTATTCATGTACAGAGTAGGGGTTGGTGATTTGGGGGTGCTTCCACATGTCTGACTGTTAGGGTGAGGATGCAGTAGAGTAAAGCAGTAATTCTCATCCTGTGGCCAGCTGGATGTTTCTGACCTCATCATCTAGAATTCCTCACCATTGGCCATGTCAGGTGGAGCTTCTGGAAGACCAAAAAAATCTGTAAGACCAAAGCTTGAAAACCACTGATTTAAGGCAAACCCTCCCCTCTCATTATCTTGATTGCTGGAATGAGGGAAAGTTAACACCTCTATTAGTATCACTGTTAAATGAGGAGATTCAGTGGGGGGTGGGGAAAGATTTTTCTTTCCTTATCCCCACAATTCTAGTCAGGATTTCTTGGATGAAACCAATATTAAAACATGTCAAGATGTGACTGATGTGGATTAAAGGATGCTCTGTTTGCTGTTACCTATGAAGCATTCTTCCAGATCAGAGCAAGATGTCTAAGTCCAGTGCCTTTTTAAAATCTCCCAGTAATCAGCAGGAACTCGCTGGTTCATCAGAAATTAGGAATCTGCCCTATGAAAGTAACTGTATCCCTCAATTGATGTTACAGTTGTTCATTTGTTGGCAGAGCCAATATGATGCAAATGCCATAAGACTTTTATCCAAAGAAAACCAAAGTCAGCCTAAATGCAGGGCTGCCTTTGAACCTTCTCACTGTTCAGTCAAGTAAGGTATATGTGCCCTGTTATAGGGAATGAAGGAACAAATGTCTCTTTAATTCTGTGAAGGCCCAGTTTCTGTGAATACATATCTGTCCAAAGGTTCAGTCCTCATACTTGCTTACTTCTGTGAAGATTCTACTCCTGCATGTATTTCTATGACCAAAGAACCAATTTCTATGTATTTACCTCCTTCAAGGTGTTGCACTGATTCATTCTGAGGGGCCTGGACCTGTTGGTAAAGAATCCATTTCCTTGGGCTGGCATAACCACACTGTTTCAGTCATTCTAGAGCAGACCTTCCAGGTAGAGAATACTCAGAAGTGGTTTACCATTCCTTTCTTCTGAGGGCACCCCGAGAGTGCGCAGCTTGCCCTGGCTGTACTCCTAGGAGGCGCAGGAGAGGATCCGTCTCCCAACCTCTGGCTCCACAGCCAGATACCTAAACCACTGAGCTATATAGCCAGGCCCTGTGATAGACTGCAGGCTGTAAATGTTTAAAAATATATAGATATATATAAATAAATATCTGAACTGCACAGGGAGGCACTGTGGTTTTATGTGGCTCCTCAGCACTTTTTGCCAGTCCTTCAATGCCTACTATGGCTCATGAACACCCTGCTCCTGCAGCCATGACTACGTATTCATAATGTCATGTGCCTATACATTTCCGCACACAAACATTAATGTCTCTGTCCGAGAAAACAAGATATCAATCAGTTTCAGCCTAGCTTATCTCACCAGATTGTTGTCAGGATAAAATGAGATATGGATAGATTAGACCTTGGGACAGTCCAGTTTTTTAAAAAAAAAACTGAATAAAAAATACACAGACACACACACACACACACACACACACACACACACACACACACACACACTACCAACCTGCCCCTCCCCCCAAAAAGAAACCCCAAAATCCTAAATATAAACAATTTTGGGAAGCCTATATTTCTTCTTCCTGAAATGCTGTTGTACTTTTGATTAAAGATTTGAGCAAGCTTGAGAATAAATAAATAATAACTCTGGCAGTCCTCCCTGCTTAATCCTTGGATGTCAATAAACTAGCAAACGATATGCAGAGCTGACAGGAAGAAAACGGTCTGTGTCTGATATTACACTGCTGTTTTTGTGTTTATGTTTTCGAATTGCCCAGGAGAGCCTTGTAAAAACAAGAGAAAACCTGGGTTTGAGACCACAGAGAGACAGTCCATGTTAGCATGGGCAATATGTAGGACGCTATTCATGGTTTTTGCTCTGTTCACCCATTTATGGCTGGACATAGAAGACCTATTATTTTAATACATCAACCCATATAGTGTACAAAGGGAAGGGGAAACATAATGATTGATGCTATCAGAAGGTAAGAAATTGAATGGGTCAACTCACAGTGAAGCTAAAACGGCATGTTTTCTAATGACACAGGATTACTTTGGAAAATGGCACACTTGTACCAATTCTTTCCTTTCATCTCCATTACACATAGACTCACTTAATGGTGTCATCATCCTGTCACTAGTTTGGCTAGCTGCCATTTTTCCCCAACTAAAAATGTCTTCTCTATATATACAGAGCTTAGAAATAATGTCAAAATTAACGTATTCATTTTAAATGCATTACTTTTTTCATCACAAGACATGCAAATGCTTTAACAGGGGCTGCTGAGTTCTTGTGAACTCTGAAACTGTGGAAGGTAATACAAAATAAGTGTGTGCTATTTTGGGTTGGAGTGCCTCACCACCACCACCAGGTCCTGAAATAACACTAGACAGAGAGCACTGTGGAGATCAGAAAACGGTTGCATGGCTGCCAATGGAACTGAAGGTGCAATTAGAGGGCTTCAAATGTGCATGTCTGATTGCACTCGAAAGGGTTGCTTTCATGGGGGCAATCTTTCCAAGAGCTACCCTTCCATCTGCCAAGGAATCACTCCAGTCCAGCCCCCAAAAGTTGAAGCCCTGCAGCTGGACCAAAAAGGTCCAGTTTGGGCATGGATTGGGGTCAGGTTGAAAAGAAGAAAAATCTCATTGGGATTGGAGGAAAGTATATAGTTGTACCACAGCCACTGCTATTGGTAATAGGAAACTGTTGAAGACTATTTCCTTCTTCTGGAGAAATTCAGTGAAATTGTTTTCCTAGTTTCTCTTTCCACAGATAAGAATGCCAAAAGGCCATGCATTTATAGCTCTAATTCACTTTCTCATGCACAATTATTGAAACGCTAATTTTTTAACTTATTCATGTGTTTTCATTAACAAAATATTAATTCAATGTTTTCAGATATCATGCTTTACCATTTGATTTTTTTAAAAAAATCTCTTACATTGATATATGTTTAGATTGTTATCTATACTGAAGGCAGATCTATGATTTCTCCTTCTGAGATTTCCATTGGGTTAACTGGGCTTTACATTAAAAGCATTTATATGAGCACTGGGATCCAGAATTTGGTCAAAGTATGTTTTTGAACTCCCACATTTACCTGCCAACATGATCAGCCATGTTGTTTGGTGAAATCTTAAAGTTGCAGAGTTGCTTTGTGTATTCCATTGAAACCTGAAAGATCTGCTCAAAATGTCTTTCTCCAATCACTTCCTACTCAAAAACAACCTCAACTAGATATCTCTCCTTATCTTTTCAGTCAGAGATGGGAAAGCAGATGGGAAATGTTTATCGTGGGTGGATACATGGCAAGAAGGGTAAAGGGTTCAACAGCCTGTCCCCCTTGTTCCCAGTTTCAGCAACCTTGCAGCTTGTTTATAAAAAAAAAAAAAAAGAATAAGAGACAGAACCATCACATGTTGTTTGGCATCAAAGCAGAAGAACAGGGTAGCTCTCAGTTGTAGACAATGTAACATCTCTTTCAGAAGCAATCTGTTAGAATGGGTGTGAAGCTCAATGCAATCAAAAATTTATGAAACTGACACAATCACTCAAGGAGAAACAGTTTCATGAAATGTTTCACTGATTCCTCAGCACGTTTACTTGAGGGAAATTTGGGTTGAACTCAATGCAGCTTGCCTCTGATTACAGAAGTGTAGGCTTGCACAGAGATCTTTCTAATCCCCTTATAATTCTCCCTAGCCTCCCTGAAATGTGGCATGGGATGCCTTTTAGAATAGCCTCTGCTTTCAAATGAAGCATCTTTCAGTGTCTGCAAGCCATATGTACGTACAGTATTTTGCTAGAAAACAGACAAATGAAAACAGCCGTTACAATGTGAGTGAAACAGCTTCAAAATCAGGCATGTGCATTGTCTTCAGACAAATGTGTAAAAACAGACTGATTGTGATTCCAGAGTGACTACTGGGAAGATCAAGAAGCCACTGTTTACCCCAAGCAGAGCAGCATCACAAAAGATCCTTCATATCTCATTGTGCCACCTGTCAGTTTTGGACCTGCTGAAGTTTCAGTGAGTTTCCATTATTGCAGCCCTGATGAAGACAGAAAGTCACTGGTGCCTTAGAAATGCTGTTATATGGATGGCTGACACAAATTGAACATGATACAACAAACTAAAGGAAACACATGGATGTGCTGCCATACTGGCAAGCCCCCTTGAGTGCAACTAGACACTTTCCTTTGAGGCATGTCACCTGATGAGTGAGCAGTCCCTCTCTCCTATGGCAGAGGGGCTGCCAAGACTTGGGCATCCTCAAGGGTCTTTATATCCCAGCCTCTCTACATCAAAACTGGCAGGGCAGCTTGAAAGAGAAGGGACACCCACCCACTGTGGGGAAGAAAAACTGTTATGTGCCGAGTCACACAAACTACTTCCCTGACAAGGTCAGCATCATCACCTTGAGAAAATAAGCTGAAAGGATGGAACCTGCATTGTCTTTCAGTGTTCATGGATGTGAGGGTTCACCTTCAATGTTCATTATTTCTGTCCTCTCAGGGCTAGCCACACACACACTCAGGTTTTGCTTTCAGACTTTCAGCATTTATTTCAGGAACGTCCAAATACCTGTTAACCTCAATCTTAATGTTCAGCTATTCTTCTGCACCCAACAGAGTGCAGAAGGGATTCGTATCTTGAACAGCGAAGATGTTCAAACCTGAAGTCGCAATGTGTCCATAAGTCCCATGTCTTCCAGTGGCCGCCTTGCACTGGCTGCATAGGCATCTCGCCTCTGGGTGCACAGCTGTAACCTGGCAATCTTTCTCACAAGTTTGGGGTCTCCCATGGTCCGGGTTTCAGAGTCTTTCCATCTCATGCATATAGATCCATTGAGCCCTTTCCTTTTTCTCTCTTTCTACTGCAGCTCTCTCCTCTCTAATCTTCCGACCCCACTTTTGGGCCTTCTTCCCTCCACCCCCGTAGGAGGGTTTTCTACAGTCGTCCTTGGTCTCCTTTTCTCAGCTTCCTCTTGAGATACCATGAGCCACTTATTCATCCATGAATTTACCATCTATTTCTATTCCCCAACTGGCAGGAGCACTTGTTCTTTCTTTCTTATCTCTGCTTTCCCTACTTCTGACCCCTCTTGTCACTTTTTATCCTCTTGCTTCTTTCCTACTTCTTTGTCTTGGCCAATCTAGTTGTTCCCTATTCTTGCCTGCTTTATCTGTCTTGTCATCTCTGTGACCACTTCCTTTTCCATCAGGGGTTTCTCTACTCCCCCTCTGGCCATAGGGTCCTCTCTCATCCTATCCCTAACTAACAGGTTCATCTCCTGTCCTCCTTCCTGGGCTTTCTCCTCCAAAGTTTTCTGGATGGACAGCACTTGAGTGGAGATGGCTTCATGCCCGGTTCTGTCCTCACAATGGATTCCACATGATATTAATGAAATAGTGTACAGATTCATTTTAGAGATTTCTCATCCAATATACCCATTTGGCATTCAAAAGGTTCAAAAGATGGTCAGTGATTTGAAAAAAAAAAAGACAGAAGAATTTGGATGTAATACAGTAAGAGCAGATTGAGCTGCTGATGCCAAAAGAGAAGTCAAGTGACAGCTGAACCTTCCAATAAAGACCAAGATTTTCTCTGGACACTCCACCCACTGAGGCATTAGAAAGGGCTCAGACTTATGTCTTGGCACACATACCGTATATCTTCATAGAGCTCTTCTGCCAGGCATTTCACAGAGCTGAAGGCCAAAAGGAAAGACTTGTGTCACTGTTAAGATGGACATTTGCATTCTGGAATACTCTTTTTTCCCTTTATTTTCTTGCTGTGTGTGTGTGTTTAGTCGTTTAGTCGTGTCCGACTCTTCGTGACCCCATGGACCAGAGCACGCCAGGCCCTCCTGTCTTCTGCTGCCTCCCGGAGTTGTGTCAGGTTCATGTTGGTTGCTTCGCAGACACTGTCCAGCCATCTCATCCTCGGTCGTCCCCTTCTCCTCTTGCCATCACACTTTCCCAACATCAGGGTCTTTTCCAGGGAGTCTTTTCTTCTCATTAGATGGCCAAAGTACTGGAGCCTCAGCTTCAGGATCTGTCCTTCCAGTGAGCACCCAGGATTGATTTCCTTCAGAATGGATAGGTTTGTTCTCCTTGCAGTCCAGGGGATTCTCAAGAGCCTCCTCCAGCACCACAATTCAAAGGCATCAATTCTTCGGCGGTCTGCTTTCTTTATGGTCCAGCTCTCACTTCCATACATCACGACAGGAAAAACCATAGCTTTGACTATTCGGACTTTTGTTGGCAAGGTGATGTCTCTGCTTTTCAAGATGCTGTCCAGATTTGTCATTGCTTTCCTCCCAAGAAGAAGGCGCCTTTTAATTTCAGGGCTGCTGTCTCCATCTGCAGTGATCATGGAGCCCAGGAAGATAAAATTTGACACTGCCTCCATATCTTCCCCTTCTATTTCCCAGGAGGTGATGGGACCAGTGGCCATGATCTTAGTTTTTTTGATGTTGAGTTTCAGACCGTTTTTTGCACTCTCCTCTTTCACTCTCATTACAAGGTTCTTTAATTCCTCCTCACTTTCTGCCATCAGAGTGGTATCATCTGCATATCGGAGGTTGTTGATATTTCTTCCGGCAATCTTAATTCCGGCTTGGGTTTCTTCCAGTCCAGCCTTCCGCATGATGTATTCTGCATATAAGTTAAATAAGCTGGGGGACAATATACAGCCTTGCCGTACTCCTTTCCCAATTTTGAACCACTCAGTTGTTCCATGACCAGTTCTAACTGTTGCTTCCTGTCCCACATATAGGTTTCTCAGGAGACAGATAAAGTGGTCAGGCACTCCCATTTCTTTAAGAACTTGCCATAGTTTGCTGTGGTCCACACAGTCAAAGGCTTTCGCATAGTCAATGAAGCAGAAGTAGATATTTTTCTGGAACTCTCTGGCTTTCTCCATAATCCAGCGCAAGTTAGCAATTTGGTCTCGAGTTCCTCTGCCTCTTCGGAATCCAGCTTGTACTTCTGGGAGTTCTCGGTCCACATACTGCTGAAGCCTACCTTGTAGGATTTTGAGCATAACCTTGCTAGCGTGTGAAATGAGTGCAATTGTACGGTAGTTGGAGCATTCTTTGGCACTGCCTTTCTTTGGGATTGGGATGTAGACTGATCTTTTCCAATCCTCTGGCCACTGTTGAGTTTTCCAAACTTGCTGGCATATTGAATGTAGCACCTTAACAGCATCATCTTTCAAGATTTTAAATAGTTCAACTGGAATGCCATCACCTCCACTGGCCTTGTTGTTAGCCAGGCTTTCTAAGGCCCACTTGACTTCGCTCTCCAGGATGTCTGGCTCAAGGTCAGCAACTACATTGTCTGGGTTGTCCGGGATATCCACATCTTTCTGATATAATTCCTCTGTGTATTCTTGCCACCTCTTCTTGACGTCTTCTGCTTCTGTTAGGTCCCTCCCATTTTTGTCTTTTATCATGTTCATCTTTGCGCAAAATGTTCCTCTAATATGTCCAATTTTCCTGAACAGATCTCTGGTCTTTCCTTTTCTGTTATCTTCCTCTATTTCTTTGCATTGTTCATTTAAGAAGGCCCTCTTGTCTCTCCTTGCTATTCTTTGGAAGTCTGAATTCAAGTTTCTGTAACTTTCCCTATCTCCCTTGCATTTTGCTTCCCTTCTCCTCTCTGCTATTTCTAAGGCCTCGTTGGACAGCCACTTTGCTTTCTTGCATTTCCTTTTCTTTGGGATGGTTTTCGTTGCTGCCTCCTGGACAATGTTACGAGCCTCTATCCAAAGTTCTTCAGGCACTCTGTCCACCAAATCCAGTTCCTTAAATCTGTTCTTTACTTCCACTGTGTATTCATAAGGGATTTGGTTTAGATTATACCTGACTGGCCCAGTGGTTTTTCCTAATCTCTTCAGTCTAAGCTTGAATTTTGCTATGAGAAGCTGATGATCAGAACCGCAGTCAGCTCCAGGTCTTGTTTTTGCTGACTGTATAGAGCTTCTCCATCTTTGGCTGCAGAGAATATAATCAATCTGATTTCGATATTGCCCATCTGGTGATTTCCATGTATAGAGTCGCCTCTTGTGTTGTTGGAAAAGAGTGTTTGTGATGACCAGCTTATTCTCTTGACAAAACTCTATTAGCCTTTGTCCTGCTTCGTTCTGAACTCCAAGGCCAAACTTCCCTGTTGTTCCTTTTATCTCTTGGCTCCCTACTTTAGCATTCCAGTCCCCTAGAATGAGAAGAACATCTTTCTTTGGTGTCAGTTCTAGAAGGTGTTGTAAATCTTCATAGAATTGTTCAATTTCAGTCTCCTCAGCAATGCTGGTTGGTGCATAAACTTGGATTATTGTGATGTTGAATGGTCTGCCTTGGATTCGTATTGACATTCGTATTTTCTTGCTAATTTATTAAAATTACTGAAATATTATACACTGATTGGAGTAAATGTGAAAGGACAACTGCTGTATAGACCTATGCAGCAGCCTACCATATTTTTCCGTGTATAAGTCACCCAATGTATACGACCCACATATACACTTTTCTAAGCCCAAATTAAGAAATCTTGTGAAGAAAGTGGAGGGGGAAAGCATTTTCTTCGCAAGAAGGTGGAGGGGGAAAGTAGGAATCATCAACGTGCTTTGATCCCTTCTCCCCTCCTTACTTCTGTGTATAAGACAAGCCTCAATTTTTAATCTAAAGATTTTAGACAGAAGTATCTTATACAGGAAAAATGGCAATTATGTGGCTGTCAGCTTTATAGGTCACACAGTTAGGCTGCTGCATAGGCCTGCCAGATGATACACTTTTGCCTTCCCATGGGATATTTCCCCCCCAACAAAGATCCAGATATGCACAATGTGTTGGAATATCTCCTAAAGGATTGGACCTGATCTGCATGTCCTTTATTTGGGTACAGATTGGGTCAAGGGTCTTTTACACACCTATACAACATGATAATTGTCATGTTATACTTATTTTTACATGGAGATTTCATGCTGACAGGAAGAGCTACACACATAATATAACCTCCAATTGTCTTCCACTAGGATATAACTTTTAATAAAGAATATAATTAGGTCGGGAAAATAGGGACAGGATTACCTCAAAAGTTTTTGACAGCTACTGTTTTCTCAAAATTTATAGTGGTTCAGTACTCCATACAGAAGTCATGAGAACCAAAATTATTTTCATATCACTAATGGGTCATCTCCAAGTCCAAATCATTGACTATTGCATGAAGGCAAAGATTCTTGCTTTACAGATTATGCTTAGAATGAGACTTCCCCCTTGTCTGTGTTTGGCAAACTCTTTTTGTTACCACAGTCTTATTTCCACAAAGTGCCCTATATATGTCAATCATGTATTACTTTGAAAATATAAGTCATAGGAATTACTATAATAACAGATGAATTGCTTGAACTCTCCTTGAAGAAAAATTTGATTTATATACCTTGATTTCACACATCATTCTTAATCACTATAATACCTTATAAGGAAAAAAAAAAGAATCCAAAAGCACTCTTGGTCCTAGCCCAAATAAGCCACCCTAGTCAATACCTGGTAGAAAATACAGTACTGTAAATGGGGCAGGGCATCTGGGGCTTTGCTACAGAGCACCAAAACATAGAGGGTACCAAAATGAAAAGGTGAATCTGCTGGTAAGTGTTATGGAAATAATAGCAATGCCTCCATCCCATTCATTTTTATTTTTTAAAGCAGAAACGTTTTCTTTTGGGAGATGCTACATACTGCTCTTTTGCAGGGAAGTTTCTCATGGCCATGTTTCATGGCTGAATGAGTGGGACATGGTGCCATTTGCCTCTGGTACCAAAATTTCTAGTTACAGTTCTGAGAAAAAACAAGAAGTGGATTCAATGCTAGTTGATTAATATAGCAACTACCAGGTCACTAGGGGATGTGTCAATGAGGCAGCCATTTTGCTGCCTGATGCACAGCAACAAAGGGCACCTGTCACATCTCTCTCTCTCTCTCTCAGATGTCATTTTTTTCTTGTGAATTGACTTTTTTAGGTAATGGTCTCTTCAAATCACCACAACACTAAGCATGTTTTCTTCACTAATCTTCATTTCTTTCCTCTTCCTTTTTTGCTGCTGCCAACATTTTGCTGCCCCTATGCATGTGTATTTCCCCCTTCATATCCTTCACATAACCAGCCTTCAGGTGTAGAACTCATTACCACTCAGATTGAATAGAACTAAGAATTTTTGTTAAAATAACACTGTTAGAAGAATGTTGTTTCCCCCTAAGTTTTCATTAATTTAGTGCAATACTTGACTCTCTCCATCACATCTCCGCCCCTACTCCTTCAATCTCTTTCTCAACTGCTGTCCCTTTGGCTGCTCTCTCAGATGCCAGATAGCAGATGTCTCTGCCCAGATTACAAAACCACATTCTCTTTAGTGTTTCCACACCAGACTGGCGCACAGACACACTTCCTCCTCTGTATTTAGTTTCTCACCTACCCAGTTAGATCCATTCTTCATAACATTCTATGCCCCTCACTCATATTCTATGCCCCTCCACCACATACTTACCTAACCAATGTATTTCAAACAATATAGCTCTTAGAATACATTTAATATGACCAAGTATCACAACACCATTGTTTAGTCTATCCAGGCATGGTACCCAAAGCCAGTCACATAATTTGAGCACATGAGGCAGACTATCCCCCCAGTACCTTTCCCCATAACTAACAACAGAAATACAAAAATAACTAATTATTAAATCTTGCTGCACTTTCTTGACAGTGAGAAGCTGCCACCTGATATGCCCACGTAAGGTTCAACTACATTTCTCATTGCATTTATTTGAGTTGATATGGAGCTTTTGAACCATACCCCTTGGCAGCTTTTACTGCTGATATTATTGTAATAGGCCACACTGGAGTTAAATAATTATAATTGTTATAACTGGGCCCTTTTAAAAGAAAAAGGTGGGATAAAAATATTTTAATTAAATAAAATTATAAAATTAATTAATTATACCACTGCAAGCGTCAACTCTGCATAATATTTTTTCCACTGAGATCACCATAGTCCCTAGTTTTTCAGCCACTTTTCTCCCCTTTTCCCCCATGTTCCCCAAAAGACACAACCCATTCCTCTCTCCTTCTTCCTTATCTGCACCGGGTTGCCCATCTGTAAGCTCTGACATGTGTCATGTCGTCCTGATAATCTTTCTCTCTCCCACCCCCCACTTAAGGTCTCGCCTTCCTGGCTTCAAATCATGTTTCCAGGAGCCTGGCATTCAAAGTGGCTCCCTCTATTCTTGAGGCTGCGTAAGTTCAGGCTGCGATGTAGGTGGGTGGGATGGCAGGCAGATCAGAAGAGAGTGAGGAAATCCAACAGAGCTGCCTCCCCCAAAGTATCTGGAGCCTCTTAGATTGGGGGAAAATTAGTCAGGAAGGCAGAGAGCTAAGCTCTCCTCAGAGTCAGCCGTGGAGGGTGGGTGGGTAGGCAGTCAAGGCTCTATGGAGTTGTCCTCCTCTCACCCTATTACCACTCTCAGCTAGTTGGAGTCCCTAGCTGTCTATCACCTCGTGCTACCCAGGGCTGTTGCCATGGCTGTGGCCGCCATGGCAATGACTGCTCTTTTTCATTTTTAAAATTTTGGCTGAACAAAAAGCTTCCCAACACTAAGCTTTACATTGTGTAGTCATCATTTTTTACATTCAATTTTATCCATGCCACATCCAACACATACTGCAAGGTAACTAGCCAATGTAGCTGCCTCCTTTCTCTGTCTTAATGGAATTGCTGGCCTTACATTGATGAAACAGTGATAGAGCAGGGTGCAGTTAATATTTGCAGGGACCCCAAATAAATGTCTGTTGCTACAAATATAA